>NC_089844.1:67319519-67919519 GCF_035609145.1 Eleutherodactylus coqui | reverse complement strand
GGACAGTCATTAATCAGTCTATTAAGAATCCAATAATTTGAGCTTTACAACCTAGTAATAAGGTTGCGAGTACAAATTCTCCTTCTCCGTCCTTTAGACTAGGCCTCTTTCACATGGGGGCCTACGCGTGCATGCATCACGTGCGTAAAAAACTGGTGGCTATTAGAACCATTTCCCGTGGGAACATACAGATGTTTTTTGAATGTCTAAAATTCCCTCATCTGATTGTTCCCATAGGAAACCATTGTTTCTAATAGCCACAAGTTTTTTTTAGCGTGTATTTTTCAGTCCCCGTGTGAAAGAGGCCTTAACTTGTATATTGGTTTATAGTGAAAAATCTTCACTTAATCTTGCTGCTGAACTCCTAGGTGTGAAATCTAGCTATGACAATGAAGTGCTGGAGGGCAACAATGGGGAGGTAGCTATGAATGCACAGTCATTCTACAATGAAATGAATGGAAGGTACAGAAAAAGCTTCACTTTCAAAAAACATTTGACAGTTAAAATATATAGAAAAGTTGGATAACTTTGAGCATACTTTTCTTTCTTATCTTGTACTAATATATGCTGATTTTATCATCATTCAAACCATGATGCTGGTTTTACACTAATAATACTTAATACATCCTCATTTTAAGGTCATTCTTACAGGTGTAACACCCAGACCCCTTAGGGTTTTAAAGAAACACAGTTAGATAATCCTAGGACACTGTTACGTGTGCTGCTGAGACATGTACTACTGTGCTTCCAGCAGCACAGCACTCTCAGGGTTAATGATTGAGCTGGCTGGGTGTGGTTCTTCCTGCTAGCCAATCTCCTGGGTCTGTGCTCACATATAAATCCAGCTCCTGGTCAGTCTCTGTATGGCCCTAGGGTGAGAAGTCATGAATCCTTGTCTGTTGAAGTTTGCTGTGTGACCTGCTATCTGTGTTTTGTTGCAGCTTGCTCTGTGATCTGTGCCTTGCAGTTCATGTCTGTTTGTTCGTTTATTTTGTGTCAGTTTGGTCTGCTGAGTTTGTTTGCTATGTCTGCGCTAGGTTGGCCCCTAGGGCCCTATAGTAGATGTGTATTGCTAGTGTAGGGACTGCAAGATACGAGGGGTCTTGCTGGGGCTTGCAGCTTAGGTTCATTGGCCAATGTATGAACTAACACCTCGCATTTATATTCAGCTTATCATCTACTATTAGTGTTTGCATTGTGGCTGCTGTATGTTATGTATTCTGGCTCCGTGTCCTGTTGTTCAGTCCCTGTCATGTGGCATGTGAATGCGTCCTGTTCTGGTGCGTGGCTCCTAGGATCAGCTAAGGCCCAGATCCAAAGACCGCTGGGCTGCCCTTATTGAGGCAATCTCCCCGCTTAGGTAGGGCACTGTCATCCCCCGTGTAGCACAGGGTAAGTTTGTTAGAAACCCATGTGAATACCGTGTGCAACCTGTGTGTACCTAGTCCTCCTTTGTTCACGATCATAACAGACACTATGCTGATCATTGTTTTGCTCGGTAGAACTGTGGTGTGTGAACCCAACACAGATGGGTTAATACACGCAGGTTTTCTCAAAATTGGTCTGACATCTGTCCTTTTCTAACAAAAATGAAAGAGCGCCTATTAGTTGAACGTCATTTTTTTAAAATAGTTGTTAGGAGGTGCATTGAACATATAATCTTGAAGACTGTATCCCTTTAAATCACTACTTTCTTTTTTTTTTATTTTGCACAGTTAGGGTGCATTTATACACACAGATGATCGCTCAAAATTCATCAGAAACTGACAGTTTTGAGTGATCGTTTTGAATAGGTACTAATGGGCTAATCAGCCCTTTAGTTCTTTATTTGCATGTATTTAGAGAACACCGGGTGGTCTGTTCTCTAAATATATCACTATTGTTCTCCCGCGGGACAGCAGCTGTTAAAGAATGTTATCAGTGCTGCCCACAGAGAACTCAGCGCGCGGTCCCTCTTATCAGGGATGATGGATTTCATGCTGACCTGAAGTCAGTGATGGACGAAAAGTGCCCGGTAAGTGCACGATGGGCACACATTTACACAAAACGATCATCGCTCAAAAGATGGCTTTTGAGCGAATTTTGAGCAATAATCGTTGTGTGTAAAAGGACCTTTAGGCACATTTATTGAAAAGATATTCCCCAAATAGATTTTTATTACCTATCCACAGGACAGTAAAAGTCTGATGGGTAAGAGTGTCACAACCAAGTCCCCCACTGATCCCAAGAGTAAGGGCCCTGTGCCCCCTCACCTTCTCACTGTGAACTCACTACATGCCCTGCAGTAAGGACCCCTGCACATTGATTCCCGCAGTGAAATCCGACTCTGCCAGCAGCGGCGTCCGCCCATACTTGGTTTTGTTTTCATCTGTACTGTGGCTCGCCATCGGATATGCGCAGTACAGATATTTTTGAAACTACTACTTTTCCCTCATCCTCACCCAGCGACCTTGCAGAAGGGCCGCGGACCGGACTGCATTCATTGACATCAATGGAAGCCATCCACGCGGACTCCACGAAAAAATGGAGCATGCTGCGATTTTTCCTCCGCTTGCAGAAACTACAATTGGTTTCCACAAGTTTGGAGGAAGAATTGATTTCCCATAGCATGCTATGGGTGCTTTTTGCTGCGGGTCTATGGTGCGGTCGCCTGCCGCGGACTCTGCAGCAAATATCCATCTGTGGGCAGGAGCCCTAAGGAGGAGAATAAATGAAGCAGTAGTCATGCATGCATGGTGCTGCTTCATTCATCTTCAATGAAGCTGACGGAGATAGCTAAGCACTTGTAAATGGAAATGAATGCATTGGCAACTCTAATGCTCAGCAACTGCTCCATTCCATCTGACATCACCGTGAGTGGGTACAGAGAGCCCACAGTGACAAGAAGAGGGGGACACTGGACTCCTATTCTCTGAGTTGGTGGGGTCTTAGTGATAATCCCTCCACCATACTTTATCCCCTATCCTATGGATAAGTAATAAAAGTCTATCTTGGGAATACCCCTGTAAATGGGTTTTCTGTGCCTCCAATTATAATATGTCATCAATATCTGATTGATGGGGAGCCGATGCCCAGCACCCCGGTGATCAGCTGTTTGAAGCGACGGAGATGGTTGGGTGAACACTGTGGCTTCTTCATTGTGTACCTGGCACAGCATTGTACTTTGTATAGCTGCTGGGTCTGATATTGCAGCTCAATTCCACTCACTGAAATGAGATGGGCTGCAGAATATCCATGTAATTGATGGATGTGACATCATAGGCCACAGAAGAGGCCATAGCTCTCAATTGAGCACCACAGTCCATTCAAACGGCTGATCAGTGGAGGTGCTGGGAGTTGGGCCCTCACTGACCTGATACTAATAATGTAACTTAAGGATAGATCATCAATATCCAAGTTCTGGAAAACCACTTTAAGTTTCCACTAAGAATCAAACTAGCATGCAACGTATAATGTAGGGCCTTCTACTTTTCTTTATAGAAAACTGATGAAAGAACTTAGAAAACTGGTCAGAAAGGTCATGTCCTTTTTTGGCACAACTGTAAAATGTTATTTTTGTTCAAAAGTTGTCAGAGGCTATTACACCAGACAATTGGCATAATCATATTGATAAATCGCAGATTTTGATCAATGATATACACAATGTTACCTGAGTGGACTTCTCATGACCAACAAGAAAACCAGCTTATTGTTGGGAGATCAATTAATACAGAACTGTACTGATATTGTATCCAAATCTGTCATGGTCAGTGGTTGACTTTGCACATGGACATTAGGGTAACACACAAGGGCCCATGGTTAGAGGGGCTAAGCACCTTTAAGACTCCATAATATTTAAATGAAGGGCCTCAAAAAAAAAATAGAAAATGCAAGTGCTAAGTGCTCTACAAATACAGTGAAATAACACAAGGTCAGTGAATCATGGGTGTAGTGGTTTGTAGGTGGCCCAAGGTCTTCAATGCCTTGGAAACTACATTAGTTGATGCCATTCTTACTAATATCATCAATGCTGGTAGGTACTTTACTGGGCTATGCAGGACTGAGATTCCTTCTATAACAGTAATGGATGATGAATTGTGAGCCTTTTGAATAATGTATTTCTATCAGTGGCTAATCGGATAAATAAAAATGCATGGAAAGGAAGTAAATCATCATCTGCATGAAAGAATAAAATGTACATTCCCAAGTCATGTCTAAGATTTATGAATGAAGGGGCCAAGTTATAAAAAAAGAGGATTGATCAATCACAGTGAGACATAACAGTCAGTCTTTAGTGAAAGCAATCAGAGAACGAACTCAACAAAGAAGGAAACTTAGAAAAATCTATCCAGAATTGCTACAAAGATAAACAGTAAAATCCATGGTTTAAATATATTACATTGTTGCCAGTCATTCTTCATTTTTAATATATTTTTACCTATCTGTTATTTTTTTGTGTTAAGTTTTAAAGTAAATGTCTAGCTTTTAATGCTTTTGTTATTTTAGGTTGAAAATCCTATGCTTAGATTTAAAAGTTAATATCTTCATGGCAGTCTGTCTAATACAGAACTGTAAACCCCATACAAAGACATCGAAAAATGTGATTGTTCCCAGCAAGAGAAACCAAATAATCTTGTAGATATGGCTAACAAAAATGGCTAACAAAAATATATGATGTAATAGCGAGCTTGCAAACCTCTCTGGTTCTTTGTCAGGCTGTAATGGAATAGATCCAAAGAGGCATGAATATTTATATAACCGAGAGGTTGGGAAGCTCGCTGTAACCTCATGTATTTTTGTTAGCCTTTGAAAGGTATCATATCTACAAGATTACTTGGTTTCTCTTGCTGGGAACAATCACATTTTGCTCTACTGGCTAATGCCCCATTTAGACACAACGATAATCGCTCAAAAGATGGCAATCAAGTGACTTTTGAGCGATCATCGTTGTGTCATTTACAGCGCAAGATGATCACTCCAGATGAGAGATCACCTTGGGCTGCCAGCAGAGGATGCAGAAGACAAGCGGGGTGTCCCCGCTTGTCTTCTGCATGTAGTTGTTCTCCTGCTCCCAGCACCCAGGTGTTATACAGTCGAGCGCTCGGAGCAGAGGATGCAGAAGACAAGCAGGGTGTCCCTGCTTGTCTTTTGCATCCAGATGTTTTTTGCAAGGAGCGCCCGGCTGTTATACAGCCAAGCGCTCCATGCCGGGTATGGCGAACAGAGCTGGACCGCTCTATTCTTCATACCCAGCCCGTTATCAGGGAGCGGGATACAGCTGACACAATAGTATCAGCTGTATCCCGCTGTGAATCCCCGATAAGGCTCATTGTTCTCTTTCAGCAACGCTGAAAGACGATGATGAGCGATGGGATAACGAAAACTGCACGATGTCAGTTCAGTTACACACAATGATTATCGCTCAAAAGACGGCTTTTGTGCGAATTGTGAGCGATAATCATTATGTCTAAACGGGCCTTAACACAGTACCAAACCTTTGTTTTCATTAAGACATAGAAATAAATGGCTAAATTCTATCTACATAATGGCACTGCTAGGGGGGAACACAAGAGCTTTCTTCATATGGTTTTATTATTGCGTTCACTGTATAGTAGTATGCACTAAGTTCCTAAACTAGCCCTATGAACATGAATTATGAAATTAGTTCAGAATTTTAGACCTATTTAGATTTAATAAACAGAATTGCGCTCAAACATATTCCTCTAAGCAAGAATTGGGAGCTAGTGATTAGCAAACTTTCTAAAAGTTTGGTTTGGACTCTTTGTTGAACTTTTGCCAAAAGTTTGATTCGGTCCCAGTTGGTTTGAACCGAAACGGAAGTTTATCAAAACCCCTAAAACTGTAGTATAACACCATCTAGGAGCCATAAGAGCCCTGTATCATAGTCTGTGAATGTTATACAGGGCCTTTATGGCTATTTGACATTATTATACACAACTATTCAGGGCAAGCGGTGAGTGAACAGAACCAATAGGATTATGCTAAAAGCTTGGTTTTGGGTTAATGCCAAACTGAACTTTTAGCAAGGTTCAACTCGAAATAGAGTTCTGCTAGTTCGGTTTGTTCAACACTTTTGGGAGCCATACATTTTTTTTGCAGTGCAGAAATAATGAGGTGGGAGGTTTCTTCATGTAAAGACTAAAGAAAATTATACTCCTCCAAGAAGCATTACATAGTAAAAGAACAGTATTCACTCCTTGCTGCACACTACAACTACAGTGACACCTGTGATTCTAGCTCCTGTATGGAAGGTAGTTCAGCAAGCTTCATCTTGAATAGCCTGTGACCTGGTACATGATTTTGACATTTGTCAAAGAATGACAATGATTATACGGTAATTTGTGAAGCAGCAAGGTACTGTGAAGGCTGAATTATATGCTTTTACGTAGACTAGCTCATGTATAGTACAAATGTATTACATTGAAGGAATGTAGTAGTTCCATATAATCCATTGCATGCAGAGAGGTAACTTGAAGCTTGATTTGAGAACAAATTATTTATACGGTAGTACTGGTATCTTTCCATTGGTCAGAGGGACCTTTTGAGCCCCCCCATAGGCATCAGAGTCTGGGTAGGACTGCAACTTCTAAACCTCTTACAGTCATGGCCCTGGTAGTATGGATAGGATATGTCTATAGCAATCTATGGGTCTATACCATTTATCTAGTTCATATAGCGACCTGTATGGATCAGCCGTGTATGAGTACTCAATATCCATCTGCAGCCGCTGTCCGTGACATTAGCACTTCAGGACTGAATTTGTTTTGTTAAATAAGAAATGATTCATCATCTGTGAATATCCGACTCTAAAAAACCATATTTACAGAACTGGTATTTTCTTCAACATCAGTTATTTATCTGCAGAAGGTAGCGAGCAGTAGGAGGGGGTCTTCGTTTTCTATTATCAATCTACAAATAACATGTTATGGGTGAAAGCTCTTAGTATTGTGTGTGCAATTACAGCATAAGGTTGAAAGAGCCACATGGCTTATCAATTCAACCTACTTTTCAGTACTGCACCACCATAGTTCTCCTTCCTCATTTGTCTACCATACTACTCTGTAATGTCCTATTTAGATGGGACGGCAGTCATCTAAACAACTGGACCAGCACTGACGTCACGGCTTAGGTCATTAGCGGTTGTGCAGAGCGTTTACATAGGCAGACTTCACTGCTAGATCGCCGGCTTCTCACTCAGCACTTCACATTTTATGTGAAGCGCTGAGCCAGAGATTGATTACACGCGATGAACGACTAGTAAACAATTTTTTTTGCACTTACACGGGACGATTATCGCTCAATTTCTTTAGTTTAAATGACTTTTGAGCGATAATTATCTTGTGTAAATGGCCCTTAAGGGAGTAGAGCTAACGCACTTCCCCTTATACATAGCAGCGGCTCAGTCACGTCGAAAGGTAGCTGATGGCAGCAATGTTAAGCCTTGCCCCCTCCGGCCTGGGACTTGGCTGGGAGTCGAATGAGAAGCAGTGGAAGCAGACTTTTGTGTAGTGGCCCAGCGGGTACTACAGAACACTAGCAGCACACTTGTCTTGTCCCACCTGTCTGTATGCCGTCCCTGGATACAGAAGGTGCTGTCTGTGAGAGAGACCCTGTATCTCCCCTTCTGCTCTAAGCTAGAGGTCATCACTGACGTCAGCTGGCCTCTAATTGGCTGACAGTCAGGTTTAATCTCCAAGGGCAGGAAACAAACATACAAGTCCCTATGCAAATGGGTGGGTAGAGAGAGAGATGATAAAAGGAAGTGACACAGAGCAGTTAGCAGACTCAGCGAGGAGAGTGTAAGGAGAAGGTTGCAGTTCCACAGTCGGTGAGGAGGAGTATTCAGCGAGTTATTCCTAGCCAAGGTAGAGTGTGGCACACAACCCACTCCCTTGCTATTCTATAGCAGAGTTCCAGAAGACCCTTTTCGAGGTGCACCTTCATCAAACAGTGAATTACAGCTACCGGGTGAAAACCAAAGCCAGGATCAGCATATCGTCACTAGTCTCTCTGCTTCACAAATATACCTTCAGTTAAAGCAAACTTAAATCTGTTCATCTAACTTCACTACTGCGGAAAATTGTCTAGTAAATCAGTCTTCAGCTAAATAATAGAGAGAACATTGAAAACCAGCGAATCATTAAATAAATCTTACTGTATTTTGCCTGTCTTATATTGTATCCCTGTTCACCTGAGATAAAGCCCTCCACAGAAAGTTGTAAAGTTAACCTGTTGTTTACCAATACCAAAGTTAGTAAAACTGCTCACTCTCAGTTTACTAAGCTATGCTGGACTGGTCTCTGTTATTTCTGTGTCATCATTATCCGGAGTGTCCAAAAAGTGTGGCGTCACCATGACAACAAAAGGCCTCCGGCCATACCAACGTTAAGTGTATTAGGGTGTTACATTTGCTAGTACCAGTGGAGTACTGGCTGAGTGCCGAGTGTTGCCTGTGTGGTGGCCAGGTAAGGAGGAGAGGGGAGACAGACCGCTGACAAGAACTGTGTAAATCCCTTATTTCCTGCTAGAGTAGCAGCAGGAAGAAGGGGATGGTGGAGGAGACACCATGTTAGAGCACTCAGAAGTGCTGTGGGTGAGGATTCCACCCTTGTATGATTTGGGTAGTAACACATCACCGCTCAGAAGATCAGCCCCATGATAAGGAGAGTTTACAGGATCGGGCTAGGCCCTGCCTAGGCCCTACACACTGCCCAAGATTTTGGTACTGTGCTAGGTACCCTGCAAGTGAGGTATAGAAGGATAAATCAGCTGCACAACATGATTAGCAGCAGCAGCTTCCAAAGGGCGAGAGGAACCAGCCTACAGTTAGGCCGCCTGCACACGAGCAGAAATCCAGCCGCGGGATTTCCCGCGGGATTTCCGCCGCTGAAAGTTTGCATAGGAGTGCATTACAATACGCACTCCTATGCAGACGGCCGCGGTTTGGCCGCGCGAAATGTCGCGCGGCAAACAAACCACGGCATGTCCTAATTTTCTGCGGGGCACGCACTCACCCGGCCGCCGGCTCTGGTCTGCGCATGCGCCGGCTGCGCGGCAGCCGGCACATGAAAGAGCCGGGGCCGCCAGGCGCGGGTGAGTATGCGCTCGTCCCTGCAGGCTCTCGGGTCGGATCGCGCGGCGAGAATTCACGCTGCCGGATCCGACCCGCTCGTCTGCAGGCGGCCTTAATGTGGAGGTGGCTAGGAACAGCAGACAAAATCCTAAGCTACAAGTATAGCACTGTCTCCAGACTGAGGAGCAGAGCAGGGGAGTAGTGCAGGAAAGGGCCCTGATGACCAGGGGGATGAACATGACATCACACCGCATGAAAGGAGAGTCTTCCTTCCCATAGGGGACTAAGTCCTTGAAGCAGTGGGTGATGCAATGGAATCAAGATAATGACAGAGCCATATCCTCAAGGGGTTATCGTGTAAACTAGACTTTTTTGTTGGCTTAGTTGTCTTAAGTATCAGTTTAAAGATTCCTACAACAGTGTATTTAATGCGTTAAGTGTAAAAGGAGTGTTAAAGGGGTTGTCCAGTTGCAAACTATTGATGGTCTATCATTAGGTCAGATCACCAATTGTAGATCAGTGATGATCTGTCACCTGGGAACCTCACCGATCAGTCGTTTGTGGGGCCGATGCACTCGTGCAATGGGCTGATTGTTGCAGGAAGCAGACAACTTCATTCTTACTGCACTGGCCAGGCTTCGTATTGCAGACCAAGCTCCGATTCTTTTCAATAAGAACTTGGTCTGCAACACCAAGCTGGGCCAGCACACTAAGAAGGGAGCTGTCTCCTTCCTGCAACAAATAGCCCAGAAGACAAGTTCACCAGTCTAGCAAACAGCTGATCATTGGACCACTGCCAATCTCCTATTGATGAACTACTTTGAGGAGAGTCCATCAAAAGTTTACAACTGGACAACCCCTTTACGTTAATGTTTGCTATATCTGTACGACGCCATCTTGTTTAGGACCACACATTGTTGCATAATAGTCTCAACAGTTGCAGAAGTAATGATGTCATACAGTTTCTCTGGGTTTTCATAGAACGTCTATAAAATAAAAACTAAACATGATGATAATGTCTAAATCAACCATCTTACTTCTCACCCAGCATCTCCCTTTGAGTTTTGTAATTGCCTACAAGAGAACCTGATTATTACATGACAAGCAGCCAATTATGCGGGATTTCAAAAAACATAATTTACATCTATGATGACTTGAGGTTTGATTTTGCAGTAATGTGTTCAAAAAATGTCTATTTTGCTATACTTTATATGACAAGCGATATTAATTGGAAACGTGGATGTCTGTCAATAAAAAGGTCAAAGAGATGTGAAATCATCCAATATTTGGCTCATTATAGCGCGGGTAATGGAAGCCTCCGGGATCAAAAATGTTTATCATTCTGTCATTCCTCTCTCCAAATACAGAATTACCTACCACAACCTGCAGAGATTTACACTTTTAATTACCTCCTATCTTCCTCTCTACTTTCCAAACCCAACAATCAATAGAAATCCTCTTATTTACTGGACAGGTGAATAATATTTGACAAATGGAAGTTCCATTTATCATGCTGTTTATCTGTGAAATATGATTGACTGGAGGGTTTGAGAGCTACGGTATATTTAATCGCTCCGCACTCTGGAATACAAATAAGTCATTTGGCTGTCACACTAGAACTATTATTAAGTATTTATCTCACTAATTATTTTAATTATAAAGTCATCTACTGTAGTTTGGACTGTTTCTTGCACGCCGGAATCAGTTAGAAGATCTCCACATGTGACGTTCACAGACCACCCGAGGCAATAAGCTGGTTGGGAGGAACTTAAACTGTTATAACTTAGAGAGTATTTTTTCCATATTTATTTAGCTTTTCTGTTTTTTAGTAGTAAAAACTAGCTGAAATTATATTTTACAAAGTTGCCCTAGGCAAAACCATAAATGTGGAAAAAATGAAACATACCATTAAAATTTGCATAGTTCTGATTATTTGTGTGACACATGCGGCCTTGTGTTTGTTGTGATGCTCACCTCATTATACAACGTACTACAGCCCGAGAGATTGATTGCACCCATTAGATTAGCATGCCCAATGCAAAACAATAAGGTGCCAATGAGGACTGTAACAAGAGGGCACCCCCTACTTCTAGAGGAAAAAATATTTCTACACCAACATAGAAGGGGGTTCTTTACTGTAAGAGCAGTGAGACTATGGAACTCTTTGCCTGAGGATGCGGTGATGGCAAACTCACTAAAATAGGTAAAGAGGGCGTCTTTCTTGAGTGCAATAATATTACATGTTTCAGCCATTAGATTACTTTAGAAGGATCGGTGATCGGGGATTATTCTGATTGCCAGATTTGAAGTTGGAAAGACATTTTTTTCCCCTAGGATGAGGAAAACTGGCTACTACCTCTGGATTAACATCACAGGACAATAGACTGAACTAGATGGACACAAGTCTTTTTTTCAGACTTTCATTCTATGTTATTGTGTTACTGGCAAGACATTAACCTGAGCTACCCAAGAATGTCAAGCACAGCACAACTAAAAGCAATATTGGGCTATCCTCTTACTACAGCCTTATTGCATGTTGCTAATGCTGGAGCAACCAGACATTTGGATAAGGCTGAATTTATTATATTTTGTCACTTTGCAGCCCCAGTCTTGGCATAAAGAGGACTGTCCGCCCCTTCTTACATTTTTGTTTTAGTAAATACTCGTTCTCCCCCCCAAAAAACACAATTCTGGAGCATGTTTGTCTAATAAATCAGCATTACGTTGTTCCTCTATTATACACTTCCTGTACGGATAACAAACAAACAACTGTCTATTACTACTCTCCTACCAATGGCACATGTCTCTGTACACTATGGTGCTGTCTAAACAGTGTGTACAGTGTCAGACTGTTGAGGGGCACACTTTATTAACCCTTTAGTGGCCGCTAATATGCCTTTTGACGGCTTGTATCAGCAGGCGATGTATAAAGAGATATTGCGCAGTTATCTCCCTCCATACATCGCAGGTGCTGGCTGTGCTGACAGCAGCTCCGATAAGCCACACAACTGATCAGAGCTGTTAACCATTTAAATGCCGCTATCAATTCTGACAGTAGCATTTAAATCCCCCAAACAATGTTTGAGGGTCCCTTATGGGCCCCCTGCGATGAGATCGCAGAGATCCAAGCGGGTGTCATCACAGCCAGGGGCCTTCTGAAAGGCCCCAGGGCTGTCATGGCAGAATGCCTATCAAGCCATGCGCATGAGGTGGCTTGATAGACTGTCTGCCTGATCACAGTATGATGTAATGGTATGGCATTAGATCATACTGCAGGAGTGATCAAACCATCGCAAGTTGAAGTTGGGGACTAAAAAAGTTAATAGGATCAATAAAGTTTAACTAATTATTGAAAAAAAAGTAATAAAACCTCTTGCCATATTATAATAATAAAAGAATCTAAATAATAAAACAAAAATGCATATTTTGCATTGCTGCGTCTGTAAAAGTCCGATCTATCAAAGTAAAACATTATTTACCCATGCAAGGTGAACGTCGTCAGAAAAAATAAATAATGCCAGAAATGCGCTTTTTCTGGTCACCCTGTCTCCAAGAAAAAAATGCAATAAAAATTGATCAAACAGTTGTATGTACTCCAGAATGGTACCAGCAGAAACTACAAGATGTCCCACCAAAAATGATCGCTCGCACAACTATGTCGACGGGAAAATGAAAAAGTTATTGCGCGCAGAAGATGGCGCAGAAAATAATTTAAAAAAATTAAATATCTTTGAAAAAAATACAAGTAGTACAGCAAAAAAAAAAACAGTCAGTGCTCAACCATTCATTGAATTCAATGAATAGCTGAGCGCTGCCTGTGATTGGCCGATCACTGTGATAAATCACAGGCAGCACTCAGCTGTCATTCAATGAACGGCTGAGCGCTGCCTGTGATTGGCTGAGTGTCAGCCAATCAGACGCAGCCCTTTCAGGAGGCGGGGATTTTAAATCCCAGCCTGCTGAAAGAGCTTCAGTACAGTGCCGGCGAGCCAAGCGGCTAGATGCATCGATCCCTGACAGAGGCGGAGGGGTGCGTATATATATATATCTATATATATATATAGATATATATATAAAGACGAAAGCCCTCACTGACTCACTCACTCACTCACTCATTCACTGACTGACTGACTGACTCACTGACTGACTCGCCAAAAGTTCTCCAACTTCCCGATGTCGTAGAAACATGAATTTTGGCACAAGCATAGATTATCTCCAAAATAGAAAAAGTAATTGGGTCCCAACTCGATTATTCAATTCTAGCACAAAAGAATTAGCGTCGAAATTTAACGTACATAACCTAAATCTCTCACTTCCCAATGTCATAGAAACGTAAAAATTGGCACGGGCATTGATTATGTCATAAATAGGAAAATTTAATAGGTCCCAACTCGATTATTCAATTCTATGCGCAAAAGAATTAGCGTCCAAATTTTACGTACGGAATCTAATTCTCTCACTTCCCGGTGTCATAGAAACTCGGAATTTGGCACGAGCATTGATTATGTCATAAATAGTAAAAGCTAATGGGTCCCAACTCGATTATTCAATTCTATGCGCAAAAGAATTAGCGTCCAAATTTTACGTGCGGAATCTAATTTTCTCACATAGAAACTTAAAATTTGGCACGGGCATTGAATATGTCATAAATAGGAAAAGTTAATGGGTCCCAACTCGATTATTCAATTCTAAGCGCAAAAGAAATAGCGTCCAAATTTTACGTACGGAATCTAATTCAGTTCTCGGTGTCATAGAAACTCGAAATTTGGCACAGGCATTGATTATGTCATAAAAAGGAAAAGATAATAGGTCCCAACTCGATTATTCAATTCTATGCGCAAAAGAATTAGCGTCCAAATTTTACGTACGGAATCTAATTCTCTCAGTTCTCGGTGTCATAGAAACTCGAAATTTGGCACAGGCATTGATTATGTCATAAAAAGGAAAAGATAATAGGTCCCAACTCGATTATTCAATTCTATGTGCAAAAGAATTAGCGTCCAAATTTTACGTACGGAATCTAATTTTCTCACATAGAAACTTAAAATTTGGCACAGGCATTGAATATGTCATAAATAGGAAAAGTTAATGGGTCCTAACTTGATTATTCAATTCTATGCGCAAAAGAATTAGCGTCCAAATTTTACGTACGGAATCTAATTCTCTCACTTCCCGGTGTCATAGAAACTCAAAATTTGGCAGGAGCATTGATTATGTCATAAATAGGAAAAGCTAATGGGTCCCAACTAGATTATTCAATTCTATGTGCAAAAGAATTAGCGTCCAAATTTTACGTACGGAATCTAATTTTCTCACATAGAAACTTAAAATTTGGCACAGGCATTGAATATGTCATAAATAGGAAAAGTTAATGGGTCCTAACTTGATTATTCAATTCTATGCGCAAAAGAATTAGCGTCCAAATTTTACGTACGGAATCTAATTCTCTCACTTCCCGGTGTCATAGAAACTCAAAATTTGGCAGGAGCATTGATTATGTCATAAATAGGAAAAGATAATGGGTCCCAACTAGATTATTCAATTCTATGTGCAAAAGAATTAGCGTCCAAATTTTACGTACGGAATGTAATTTTCTCACTTTCCGGTGTCATAGAAACATGAAATTTGGCACGAACATTGATTATGTCATAAATAGGAAAAGCTTATAGGTCCCAACTCGATTATTCAATTCTATACGCAAAAGAATTAGCGTCCAAATTTTACGTACGGAATGTAATTTTCTCACTTCCTAAAGTCATAGAAACATGAAATTTGCCATAAGCATTGAATATGTCATAAATAGGAAAGCTAATGGGTCCCAACTCGATTATTCAATTCTAGCGCAAAAGAACTAGCGTCCAAATTTTACGTACGGAATCTAATTCACTTCTTGGTGTCATAGAAACTTGAAATTTGGCACAGGCATTGAATATGTCATAAATAGGAAAAGTTAATGGGTCCCAACTCGATTATTCAATTCTAAGCGCAAAAGAATTAGTGTCCAAATTTTACGTATGGAATCTAATTCTCTCACTTCCTGATGTAATTTTATATAATGGAAACGTCTCATGGTTACCTCCCCGTCGTGTTTCCTGGGTAACGCAGAGAACTATGCAAAATGGTGAATATATGTTTTTCCGGTATCTCTAAAGTAACCACGACTTCAGAAGCTTTTCCGTGTGAACACCAGATAAACACCAGTACCAAATTAACTCGGGCGAAGCCGGGTATATCAGCTAGTATATATATACATACATATATATATATATATATATATATATATATATATATATACACACATATACATACATACACACACACACACACACATACACACGCATATATATTTTTTTCACACAAGCTATAGATTATTTTCAGGGAAGGGCTTATGTTTAAAGCCCTTCCCTGGAAATCACTGCAGGGGTTGCTGGCATCCCATTGCTTTAAATGGTGCTGCCGGCAGCAGTTTGGGCCACATTGAAAGCAATAGGCATGCCGCCTACAAAACAATGCTCGTGTGAACGAGGGCTAAGTTATACAAATATTCCATCAATTCCCAATTCAGGGATAACAATGGAATAACAGAATAAACTCATTTAAAAAGAGAGAATACCATAACTGTTAGACATAGCAGTGGAAAATGCACATCCATATGCCCCATTTACCTGGCTGAGAATCAAGCAATTCTCCTTTGCCCAAGCAAACAAGCTGGCGATGTGATTACCAGATCATTTGCACTCAGTCACCCTGTATAGATTGGACAATTCTTGTTGAGAATCGTGCAATTTTCGTTCACTAATCGTTCAGTGTTTCACATTCCTATGATTACTTTTGGTGCTGATTTTTATGCTGGCTGAAATTGAATGATGAATGAGAAGTGTACAATCCTCGCTGTCATTCAGCCATTGGCTCACATTTAAACTGAACGATCATCATTCAGTTTCGCTTGTTTGGACGTTTTTCTGATCAATAATCTTTCAGTGTAAACGCAGCATTAGAACTGACCTAAAAGCAGCTCAACAACAGTAAATCACACAAAAAATGCATAAACAAAGGAAAGTTGCACAGTAAGCAACTGGCATGCAGCTATGAAGAGCAAAAATCTCAAGCAGCCTTACTATTAAATGGCTGAGCTCAGCCCATCAAAAACACAATGAACCAAAAACTAAGAGACCCAACCACAGAATGCAAAATAAGCAGCAAACCCTCTTGACAAAGTAACAGAAAAACAAAGTGACAATTTGAGATGCATGACGGTGTCCAGAGGGTGTAAAACTGTATTACTTCTTGTTTCCTGCAGAGAGGTGTCTTCCACCTTAGGAAAATGAACTTAAGAATAGGAAAAATGACAGAAACAAGGAGATAAACAGAAAATGGAGAGCTAGGAAAAATGAAAAAGAAGGTGCATAGAGGGTAGGAGAATATGGGGGGAAAAAGGGGGGAAAGGGGGCTGAAGATGATCCTGCAAAGTGTGAGCCGGACTAAGTAAACTGGGCAGAATTGCAGTCAAAATAAAAGAATAAGTATAGCCACCAGTTAGTAGGTCTGCCCAGGACTGATATAGTCAACCAAAGGGGAGCAAACCGCCGAAAACATCTCCAGCAAAATGGCTGTAAAATTAACCATGCATCACTACATGTGCCTCTTGATTTCAGAGAAGTCTAAGCTAAAGCAAACAAAATGAAGGTACGAGAATATCGAGTCCTGCTGATTTTGGAGGTATCCACTAATATATAAGCACATCTAGTGTAGATAAAAAGTTAAAGAGTTGACCATGGCATCCAGCTGAATAACCTTTAACTTCCAATCTGAACTAGATAACAAGGACAGACAAAATCATTATCAAAAATTTTGAAGTAGCCAATTTTTACCGGTAGTAATCTTCATATCTGACTTCTTTAGTTTCTTTGGGACTGTGAGACAATAACTCCATGTCTTATGTCAAAGACTAAATAAATCTGGAAGTTTGCATTTCCAAAATTCATTATTTTGATCAAGAGAAGCAGGTCCAGAGACAACTGATCGCTGCCCGTCTCCAAATGTCTACTTTGAATTTGCATGTATATTTGGTCAGTCTAGAGACTAGGGAATTTAGTTGTTGGAGAAAAGATAGACCCCAAAATTAATAAACCCAAAATGTTCATCCCGAGGTGGAATTATAGTGTAAACCTCTCATTAGCTTAACTACATAATAACCATCTCCACAGCCTACATGCAATAATGGCCCTTTGAGGTAATTTTTTCTTCCAATTTTCTACACTCACCACATCTCAAAAATCAACACAGTTCAATTACGCACATCCCTCTGCAGATACTATTCAGAAATGACATATTTATCTATTATAACACATTTACAATTTGACTTACACAAAATTCCCTAGATTCCCAATCACAGCCATGGAGATGGCTCCTCTCAGAGTCTAGAGGGAGCATTTTTGTAATTGGCTTCACTATGCCTCCATCTTTCATTCCCAAGAATGTAAATGGCCTCAGAAAGCTATTATATGTGACAAAGACTGAGGGTTTTATGTAAATGTACTACATGTGTTATATAGGGTCATCAGATGAGCTGGAATTATTGCATTCTCTACCATACTGATAAATAATTTAGTGGTTCAAACTGATAATGACTGCAAACTTGTGAGGTGATTCATTCATGATGACACATTGTGGCAGACAGCCAATTTCCTTCCTAGGAGTCTGCTTCTCTTCCTCGGGAAAGAGAGATATGCTGTTCTTTTTTTCCCCATTCGTCAGGATAGATAACCCGTATTTCCTTTAGCATCTGCTGCATAATTTAACATTGTAATGTAGCATAATCAAGAGTAAAAGCCAGTTTCACAATGTATCAAAACAGATGCTAAGTAAACTTTTTAAACATTTGTCATTGAAGGTCTCAGATGTTAATGCTCAGGGTGACCGCATTAAAAACTATTGATAGCGAGGCCAATGCGAGATATGTGTCCAAACGTGTGCTCGGTGAGTCCAATTCAATAGTAACAATGACATTCTTGAACATGTCTAAATCCAATAAGTGAACTAAAGCTGCTCCTGAACTTTCTTTAATGAGGCTGAAAATTAAACCAGCTTCAGGACAAGTGGATGAAGTAAACAATAAGGTCTCCCTGGGATCCATAGCTGCATATGTGAAGCGGGTGATAAGCTCAACTGTGACAAAAACCAGCATGGAAAGATCCATAAGCCATTACGATACTTGAATTAAAGCAAAACTAGGAGAAATCCTATTATTGTGGAACCCCTATGCGTTTAGAGTTTTAATAATTATTCATGGTGATTCCACAGTTGTAGGGGAACGTTTTTTATGAAGTCTATTTTTTATGCTTCGATATCTAATAAGATAATTGGAAAATTTTTTGTTGTTTTTCTGAGCAGGATTTCTCCTGATTTTGCTTTAATGCAACTTAAAATTTCCAATTACTTTAATAGATATCAAGGCATAAAAAACAGACTATATAAAAAACGTGCCTCTATCATTTTAGAACTGCCACATATTTTGGCTTTTAATCATTGTTCATGGTGATTCCACAGTTGTAGGGCACATTTTTTATGCAGTCTATTTTTTATGCTTTTATAGCTAATAAGATAATTGGAAATTTTTAGCAGTTTTTCCAAGCTCGATTTTTTTCTGCTTTTGCTTTCAGTACTTTCACATATGGGGTACTGAAGTAGGACTCCATCAGCACAAGATGGATTCTTTATATATACATATCTAGTGTTTACAAATGCCTGGAATACCCCCTATCCTAAAGATAGGCCATCAATAGTAAATGCCTGGAATACCCCCTTAAGATCTTTATGATTTTGAAATGTTCTAGAAGGATAATGTAAATGTAATCAATCAGTGCCTTATGTCTTATAGGTAGGGGTTAGGTAGAATGCAGCTCAGGGATGATTAAATAGCCCAGTATTCTAGCTTCCCACACAACAGCCAATTTGCATTAGGCTGGTGGGAGAAGCAAAGTTTCAAAAAGTTTCTGCATTTATCTAGAAAGTTCAGTCTAGTGCAGAGTAGTGTAGGTGTAGTGTAGATAAGATTTGAGGCAATTAAGGCTGGTTTAGGGATCAGTCACTCATAGCAAACTCAGGATTTGGCTACTGATGGATAAATGATAGATAGTTCAGGCTATAGACTCCAGGTCTGTTATGAAAAACACAATAGGTAGAACATGGCTGCAGGAAGGCTACAGACTTCAGAGTCATGATGGAAAACTCACAATAAGCAGTCTGGAGTAGCAAAGCATCAAGCAATACAGCCACTACCATTAGAACTGGACCTGCTGTTTATCAAGTTTTGTGCCTTCATCATATGGATGTTGTACCATCAAGCATTGGAACAAGTAAAAGTAAGTTGAGGTGTTTCCCTCTCTGTCTCCTTAGACTTTCTTTTACTGTGGTTTGCACTACAACTCATCATCCCCCCAGGAAACAGAGGCCAGTCTGATGAAACTCAGCATCAACTCCCTATTATTATTCTTGTGTTTGACTCCCTGAGTTTGTGACCCATCGTGACAACTGTAGAGGCATATCATCCCTCAGCAGTCACCAAGTTTACCTCCATCATATACTGCAAACGTAAGTATTGCAGTACATAGGACAAGCGATCAAATGATCACAAGTTCAAGTCCCCTGTAGGGATTAAATAAAAGTGGAAAAAATGTAGTGAATATTTTTTAAGTTAAAAAAATATAAAGATAAAACAACCCTCCTTTTCCCCATTTTTCCCATAAAAAACTAAATGGTTAAAAACCCCACATTTGGCATCACCACGTATGTAACAATATGAGCTATTAAAAAAAAAAAGAACATAATGCCAGAATTGCGATTTTCTATTTTATCTAAATCCCTAAAAATTTGAATAAGGGCTCCTGCCTACGGACAGATATTTTCTGAGGAATCCATGGCGGGTGCCTGTATCGTGGATCCGCAGCAAATAGTGCTCATAGCATGCTATGTGAAATCGATTCTTCCTGCACACTCACGGAAATAGAATGTGGTTTCCGCAAGTGGAGGACAAAATTGCCATGTTTTCTGCGGATTCCACGTGGATGGCTTCCATTGAAGTCAATGGAAGCCGTCCGATCCGCAGCTCCTTCCGCAATGAAAAGCAGGAGTTTAAAAAAAATCTGTACTGTGTACGTCCGACGATGAGCCATGTGGATTATCCGCAGTACAGCTGAAAAGAGAAGACAGCACATATACACGGACACCGCTGCTGGCAGAGCCAGAATCCGCATGTGGAATCTGGCTCTGCCGTGTGTAGGGGGCCTAAGAAGTGATCAAAAGTGTGTATGCAACCCAAAATGGTAATATTAAAAACTACAGCTGACTTTGCAAAAAAATAAGGCCTCACACAACCCAATTGACAAAAAATAAGAAAGTTACTGGTCTCAGAATATGGTGATGGGCTTGTTTACGGTTGGATGAATTGCAATTTTCAGTGGCATCATGTTGGAATACATATGACTTAGTGATTAAGGCCTCCTGTACATGGGCAGGTCGGACCTCGCATACAGGATTCTTGCAGCGGAGTTCAACCCGATGCCCGGTTTGCTGACCCCAGCTTACCTGTCCGGCGGCTTCTGCAGACGCTGCGGATGTGCCGTCCGGCACTCAGTCACGCGTGCACAGTAGCCGCCAGCGCTGGGGGGTTACGCATATCCCAAGATACTTTCACAGTGCTCACTGCGGAAGTGCCACGCAACAGATGGCTTCCATTGACTTCAATGAAAGTCGGACGTGCGTAACCCGCACAAAATCGCAGCATGCAGTGATTTATTCTTCATGAGCGGAAAATCACAATCGATTTCTGCTCGTGGAGATGAAATGGCGTTATGCCATTGAATACTATGGGCAGTATTTGTTGTGGAGTTTGGAGGTAGTTTAGTTTTCATGCATCCTTTAAAGCATTACCTTTCATAAGGCTCCTATTTAATTGTGTAGTTCATTATCCAGCATATAGAAATCCCCGCCTCAAAAAAATATATGCAGATTTGCATGCAGAATTGCAAAAAATGTTGTTCTTTGCAATTCATAAATTCTAATCCATAGCAATTCAACAATTATACCACAAAGCTGTATCCAAATCCACATTTGGGACCTTTCTCACGGGACGGAGCTGGTTCATGCAGACATTTCTGCGTTACAATGTTATCCTCATGGGGCTTGAATCCGTAAAAATCCATGCATCTTTACTTCAAAACTGCAATAATAAATGGAGTTCTTGCGGAATTATCATTGCGGATTTCTAACATACAGGAGATGCTATTCCGCAATTAAAGTCTGCGGATAAAAACCCAATATCTTCCACATGACTTTCGCAAAATGCATTCGGCAGTTAAAAACACAAAAAAACCTGCACTAATTGACAAAATCCACATCTGCGCTGCATCCTGCAGACATTTCCGTCCTCTGCCAAAGGTCCCTTTAAGATGTGGATTTTGTAGAGCATTTGTCCAAAGCGTATCCCACCCTAATACTCAGGCAGCTGCTTCAGACTGCATAGATCGATAAGGGAAGTATCTGCTTAGGATCCATCATGACTAGGTCTTGTGAGCTCTCCTGACATCTGTTTTAGTAAAATACCTATAATGTTCATGAAATAACTAGCAGGGGTGTAACTACTTCTGTAGAAGTCAAACACGGCCAGGAGAAGTCATTATTGTGGTTTGGACTGGATCTAAAAGATAGAAAAAGTGAACAACTCCAATCAGATGTCACATGTGATCACTGGATATAATGTATACTGTAATTACTTGTACGGTCTGCAGAGCATCAGTGTAGAGCTAGTGAATATCACTATATGGTCACTAAATAGGGGTAATATTGGTCTTTCTATAGTGTTTTTTTTAGTAACACTATGGTGGTAAAATGTGTTCATGGTGTGGTGGTATTATTTGGCCTTCAGGTAGTGTTATTATTGGCAACACTGGTCTTTTTAGTAGCTTTTTTTCTGCCATGTACCATACTGGTATTAGTTATTATGTAGTGGTAAAATATCATCATTCTGTGCTGGTATTATTTGGCCCTTATGTAGTACTATTATTGGTAATGTTGGTCTTCATATAGTGGGTTTTGTTCAATGGCAGGATGGAGGTAAAATGAATAGTGATAATATTAAAGGGGTTGTCTCGCGCCGAAACGGGTTTTTTTTTTTCAATAGGCCCCCCGTTCGGCGCGAGACAAACCCAAGGGATGGGTTAGAAAAAAAAAATATATATTACTTACCCGAATCCCCGCTCTGCGACGACTTCTTTTTTCCTTCTCCAAGATGGCCGCTGGGATCTTCACCCACGATGCACCGCGGGTCTTCTCCCATGGTGCACCGTGGGCTCTGTGCGGTCCATTGCCGATTCCAGCCTCCTGATTGGCTGGAATCGGCACACGTGACGGGGCGGAGCTACGATGACGACGCGGGACCAGCTCTCCGGCACGAGCGGCCCCATTCACCAGGCAGAAGACTGGACTGCGCAAGCGCGTCTAAAAATGCCAGAAGACAGCGAATTTAGACGGATCCATGGCGACGGGGACGCTAGCAACGGAGCAGGTAAGTGAATAACTTCTGTATGGCTCATAATTAATGCACGATGTATATTACAAAGTGCATTAATATGGCCATACAGAAGTGTATGACCCCACTTGCTGCCGCGAGACAACCCCTTTAATATTTGCACAGTGTATATATGATATGCAATATAATTTTGGGGTCAGGTCTGGGGAAACATATCAGTACTTAGCTGATTGCTACACTATTTCTAAGGGGTCTTTCACACGGGCGTATATCGGCCGTTGTTTTCACGGCCGGATGATATACGTTTTAATCTGATGCATTGGGTTCTAATGCATCAGATAACATGGCCATATTCCTGCAGCGTAAAAGTGCCCAGCTGGGCGAATATAGCGCCGGGCCGAAAAGATAGTCCTATAACTATCTTTCCAGCTGGAATACATCGGCCACTGCATGGGCTCCTATGGGAGCCAATGATAGCAGCCAAAGAAGGGAGGTGGGAGGGAGTTTAGCAGCGTGACTGTTAAACTCTTTCCCACTTCTTTCTTCCTCTCTCCTCCCCTCTGGCTGTTTGCAATCGGAGGGGTGGGACAGGGGCGGAACTAAGCTCCGCACCCTCCCATTGGTGACTGCGGACAAGGGGCAGGTGCTTAGCTCCGCCCCACCCACTCTCATTGCAAACAGCGGAGGGAAGGAGAGAGGAGGTCGGCAGGCGAGGGGGAGGGAAGTGGAGGGAACAGCATTGTGGCCTTGATGTATATGCGCTGTGGCCCGTGCCGTCTGAACGGGCGAACATTAGATTTCTGCGCTCGTTCACATGTTTTTACAGTGCTGGCGGGCACACGTATAAACGCCTACGACCATGAAGAAGAGGCCTCAGCCTGTAAGGGTGAGGGCATACTCATGCCAAATGTGTTATTTAATTCATAAAATTGCGCAGCATATTGTGCACTCACTCGTCCATTGAGCGCATATTTGGGGAACCCTGGTATGCTAATCCTATACTCTGTATTGCCCGCGCAAAATACACATGCAATTCCATTTGTCTATAAGAGCCCTAAATTGCCAATTGCATGCTAACATTCCCTTTGTCAATGGGGCATGTGCCTCCATAGTCTGATGCTGCCAGCACTGATTGGATTCTGTAAGGATACAGCTCATAACAAGCAGAATGGCCACACCCAGTTGTCAATTTAGCTATACATTTCAAGGAAGAGTAACAGAGGAACGTCACAATGTAGAGTTCTAATAATATCAGGAGATGATCGGTGCTCTTTAATAGACAGAATGATATCTGTATGATAACTGTATATTGCTATGCGCAGGAGAAGCATGAATACACCATATAAATGATATAATTAGAGCTCCCTAAAATCCAAACCTGTTGTCGATCCAATGCGCCAATCTCTGAATGTCGATGAAAAGAATATTAACGGAAGAAATAGGTTGCCTGAATTGCCGGAAAACCAATTACTATCCACTTTATATCCAACAGGTTCAGCTACTGAACTTTCTACCTTTCATAACATTGTGCTGCTTATTTGTCCTCGACAAGCACAATAAATAGCATCCTAAATAGAATTGTACGCGCGTGAGGGCAGAGCGCCTGTCACAATGGAAACACAGATTCCTTAAGCCATTAAGAATAATCCTTATTAGATGTACGGTCATTTGGTACAGCTGACACTACAGAATTGGCAGAGTCACCGATGCCGTTCTCTAAACTGGCATTAGTATAAACAGCTGATAAACCGGCCTAATGTGTCATCTCCGCCTGCCAAAGACAACAATCTCTGCGAGACTTACTGAACATACTTGCAATACCAAGTAAGGAGCGGCATGGATTTGTATTGTTCTCTTGCAGCGGTAGTTTATTACTCCGAAATTGCAAAATATATTTCTAGCTCTGCAACACAAAATGATGTTCCGGCTTTTTATTTCATTCACACGTCATCTGCACAATCTCGATTTAATAAAAAACTAGTAAGGAAAAAGCTGAAGGAAGACGATCCAGTCCTGTAAATATACAGTTCATCCACCTTATGGCTAGATGTATGTACCAATTAGAGATGAGCGAGCACCAAAATGCTCGGGTGCTCGATACTCGGGACGAACTTTTCGCGATGCTCGAGGGTTCGTTCTGAGTAACGAACCCCATTGAAGTCAATGGGCGACTCGAGCATTTTTGTATATCGCCGATGCTCGCTAAGGTTTTCATTTGTGAAAATCTGGGCAATTCAAGAAAGTGATGGGAACAACACAGCAACGGATAGGGCAGGCGAGGGGCTACATGTTGGGCTGCATCTCAAGTTCCCAGGTCCCACTATTAAGCCACAATAGCGGCAAGAGAGCGCCCCCCCCCTCCCAACAACTTTGACTTCTGAAAAGCCCTCATTAGCAATGCATACCTTAGCTAAGCACCACACTACCTCCAACAAAGCACAATCACTGCCTGCATGACACTCCGCTGCCACTTCTCCTGGGTTACATGCTGCCCAACCCCCCCCCCCCCGCACGACGCAGTGTCCACAGCGCACACCAAAGTGTCCCTGCGCAGCCTTCAGCTACGCTCATGCCACACTACCCTCATGTCTATTTATAAGTGCGTCTGCCAGAGGAAAAGCAGGCACACACTGCAGAGGGTTGGCACGGCTAGGCAGCGACCCTCTTTAAAAGGGGCAGGGTGATAGTCCACAATGCTGTACAGAAGCAATGAGAAATCCAATCCTGTGCCACCTCCATCTGGAGCTGCACACGTGGGCACAGCAATGGGGAACCTATGTGCCACACACTATTCATTCTGTCAAGGTGTCTGCATGCCCCAGTCAGACCGTGGATTTTTATAAATAGTCACAGGCAGGTACAACTCCGCAATGGGAATTCTGTGTGCACCCACAGCATGGGTGGCTCCCTGGAACCCACCGGCTGTACATAAACGTATCCCATTGCAGTGCCCAGCACAGCTGAGGTAACGTCAGGTTTAATGCAGGTGGGCTTCGGCCCACACTGCATGCCCCAGTCAGACTGGGGTTCTTTAGAAGTGGACACATGGAGTTACAACTCCGTGTGGACCGACAGCATGGGTGGGTGCCAGGAAGCCATCGGCGGTACATAAATATATCCCATTGCAGTGCCCAACACAGCTGAGGTAATGTCGTGCTTAATGCAGGTGGGCTTCGGCCCACACTGCATGCCCCAGTCAGACTGGGGTTCTTTAGAAGTGGACACATGCAGTTACAACTCCCTGTGGACCCACGGCATGGGTGGCTCCCTGGAACCCACCGGCGGTACATAAATATATCCCATTGCATTGCCCATCACAGCTGAGGTAATGTCGTGCTTAATGCAGGTGGGCTTCGGCCCACACTGCATGCCCCAGTCAGACTGGGGTTCTTTAGAAGTGGACAAATGCAGTTACAACTCCCTGTGGACCCACGGCATGGGTGGCTCCCTGGAACCCACCGGCGGTACATAAATATATCCCATTGCAGTGCCCAACACAGCTGATGTAACGTCAGCTGTAATGCAGGTGGGCTAAAAATTCATTTGATTACACTGTAGGCGAGGGCCCCCAAAAATTGGTGTACCAACAGTACTAATGTACGTCAGAAAAATTGCCCATGCCCAACCAAGAGGGCAGGTGAAATCCATTAATCGCTTTGGTTAATGTGGCTTAATTGGTAACTAGGCCTGGAGGCAGCCCAGTTAAAATAAAAATTGGTTCAGGTGAAAGTTTCAACGCTTTAATGAGCATTGAAACGTATAAAAATTGTTTACAAAGATTATATGACTGAGCCTTCTGGGCCTAAGAAAATTACCCGTTCGGCGTGATTATGTGAGGTTTCAGGAGGAGGAGGAGGAGGAATATTATACACAGATTGATGAAGCAAAAAGGTCCCCATTTTTGATGGGGATAGAGAACGATGCTTCCTTCCGCGGGTGCAGCCTACGTATTGCTTAGGTATCGCTGCTGTCCGCTGGTGGAGAAGAGAAGTCTGGGGAAATCCAGGCTTTGTTCATCTTGATGAGTGTAAGCCTGTCGGCACTGTTGGTTGACAGGCAGGTACGCTTATCTGTGATGATTCCCCCAGCCGCACTAAACACCCTCTCTGACAAGACGCTAGCCGCAGGACAAGCAAGCACCTCCAGGGCATAGAGCGCGAGTTCAGGCCACGTGTCCAGCTTCGACACCCAGTAGTTGTAGGGGGCAGAGGCGTCACGGAGGACGGTCGTGCGATCGGCTACGTACTCCCTCACCATCCTTTTACAGTGCTCCCGCCGACTCAGCCTTGACTGGGGAGCGGTGACACAGTCTTGCTGGGGAGCCATAAAGCTGTCCAGGGCCTTAGAGAGTGTTCCCCTGCCTGTGAGGTACATGCTGCCTGATCTCCGCGCCTCCCCTGCTACCTGGCCCTCGGAACTGCGCCTTCAGCCACTAGCGCTGTCGGATGGGAATTTTACCATCAGTTTGTCCGCCAGGGTCCTGTGGTATAGCAACACTCTCGAACCCCTTTCCTCTTCGGGTATGAGAGTGGAAAGGTTCTCCTTATACCGTGGGTCGAGCAGTGTGTACACCCAGTAATCCGTAGTGGCCAGAATGCGTGTAACGCGAGGGTCACAAGAAAGGCATCCTAACATGAAGTCAGCCATGTGTGCCAGGGTACCTGTACGCAACATATGGCTGTCCTCACTAGGAAGATCACTTTCAGCATCCTCCTCCTCCTCAGGCCATACACGCTGAAAGGATGACAGGCAAGCAGCATGTGTACCCTCAGCAGTGGGCCAAGCTGTCTCTTCCCCCTCCTCCTCATCCTCCTCATGCTCCTCCTCCTCCTCCTCAACGCGCTGAGATATAGACAGGAGGGTGCTCTGACTATCCAGCGACATACTGTCTTCCCCCGGCTCTGTTTCCGAGCGCAAAGCGTCTGCCTTTATGCATTGCAGGGAACTTCTCAAGAGGCATAGCAGAGGAATGGTGACGCTAATGATTGCAGCATCACCGCTCACCATCTGGGTAGACTCCTCAAAGTTTCCAAGGACCTGGCAGATGTCTGCCAACCAGGCCCACTCTTCTGAAAAGAATTGAGGAGGCTGACTCCCACTGCGCCGCCCATGTTGGAGTTGGTATTCCACTATAGCTCTACGCTGCTCATAGAGCCTGGCCAACATGTGGAGCATAGAGTTCCACTGTGTGGGCACGTCGCACAGCAGTCGGTGCACTAGCAGATTAAACCGATGTTGCAGGGTGCGCAGGGTGGCAGCGTCCGTGTGGGACTTGCGGAAATGTGCGCAGAGCTGGCGCACCTTTCCGAGCAGGTCTGTCTAGCTGTCTAGCGTGGGTAGCTTTTCAGAAAGCGCTGAACCACCAAATTAAAGACGTGGGCCAGGCATGGCACGTGCGTGAGGCTGCCGAGCTGTAGAGCCGCCACCAGGTTACGGCCGTTGTCACACACGACCATGCCCGGTTGGAGGCTCAGCGGCGCAAGCCAGCGGTCGGTCTGCTCTGTCAGACCCTGCAGCAGTTCGTGGGCCGTGTGCCTCTTCTCTCCTAAGCTGAGTAGTTTCAGCACGGCCTGCTGACGCTTGCCCACCGCTGTGCTGCCACGCCGCGCGACACCGACTGCTGGCGACGTGCTGCTGCTGCTGACACAACTTGATTGAGAGACAGAGGTTGCGTTGGAGGAGGAGGAGGGTGGTTTAGTTGAGGAAGCATACATCACCGCAGATACCAGCACCGAGCTGGGGCCCGCAATTCTGGGGGTGGGTAGGACGTGAGCGGTCCCAGGCTCTGACTCTGTCCCAGCCTCCACTAAATTCACCCAATGTGCCGTCAGGGAGATATAGTGGCCCTGCCCGCCTGTGCTTGTCCACGTGTCCGTTGTTAAGTGGACCTTGGCAGTAACCGCGTTGGTGAGGGCGCGTACAATGTTGCGGGAGACGTGGTCGTGCAGGGCTGGGACAGCACATGGGGAAAAGTAGTGGCGACTGGGAACTGAGTAGCGCGGGGCCGCCGCCGCCATCATATTTTTGAAAGACTCCGTTTCCACAACCCTATACGGCAGCATCTCTAGGCTGATAAATTTGGCAATGTGCATGTTTAACGCTTGAGCGTGCGGGTGCGTGGCGGCGTACTTGCGTTTGCGCTCAAACACTTGCGCTAGCGACGGCTGGACGGTGCGCTGTCAGACATTGGTGGATGGGGCCGAGGACAGCGGAGGTGAGGGTGTGGGTGCAGGCCAGGAGACAGTAGTACCTGTTCCCTGAGAGGGGGGTTGGATCTCTGTGGCAGGTTGGGGCACAGGGGGAGAGGCAGCAGTGCAAACCGGAGGCGGTGAACGGCCTTCGTCCCACCTTGTGGGGTGCTTGGCCATCATATGTCTGCGCATGCTGGTGGTGGTGAGGCTGGTGGTGGTGGCTCCCCGGCTGATCTTGGCGCGACAAAGGTTGCACACCACTGTTCGTCGGTCGTCTGCACTCTCAGTGAAAAACTGCCAGACCTTTGAGCACCTCGGCCTCTGCAGGGTGGCATTGTGCGAGGGGGCGCTTTGGGAAACAGTCGGTGGATTATTCGGTCTGGCCCTGCCTCTACCCCTGGACACCGCACTGCCTTTTGCAACCTGACCTGCTGCTGCCCTTGCCTCCCCCTCTGAAGACCTGTCCTCAGTAAGCGTAGCAAACCAGGTGGGGTCAGTCACCTCATTGTCCTGCTGCTCTTCCTCCGAATCCTCTGTGCGCTCCTCCCTCGGACTTACTACCCTTACTACTACCTCACTGATAGACAACTGTGTCTCATCGTCATCATCCTCCTCACCCACTGAAAGGTCTTGAGACAGTTGCCGGAAGTCCCCAGCCTCATCCCCCGGACCCCGGAAACTTTCCAATGGTTGGGCATCAGTCACGATAAACTCCTCTGCTGGGAGAGGAACCACTGCTGCCCAATCTGAGCAGGGGCCCGAGAACAGTTCCTGGGAGTCTGCCCGCTCCTCAGAATGTGTCATTGTAATAGAGTGAGGAGGCTGGGAGGAAGGAGGAGCAGCAGCCAGAGGATTCTGAGTTGCAGCAGTGGACGGCGTAGAACTGTGGGTGGACGATAGATTGCTGGATGCACTTTCTGCCATCCACGACAGGACCTGCTCACACTGCTCATTTTCTAATAAAGGTCTACCGTGTGGACCCATTAATTGTGCGATGAATGTGGGGACGCCAGAAACGTGCCTCTCTCCTAACCCCGCAGCAGTCGGCTGCGATACACATGGATCAGGAGCTCGGCCTGTGCCCACACCCTGACTTGGGCCTCCGCTACCTCGGCCGCGTCCACGTCCTCTAGGCCTACCCCTACCCCTCAGCATGCTGTATTACCAGTAATGCAGAAATAGAACGCTGTAATTAAATGTGCCGCTTATTGGCCTGTGGTTGGAGGCTGACTTCGCTTACGGAACGCCAGGAAATAATTTTGCGCAAGCCTGCTGTAACACTTAGCTGGCTGCGTATGAATTTGGAGGACTACTACACCCAGCAGAGACCCAGAACACTGAGGACAGTCACAGGCAGCCCAAATAGATTTTTTTCCCCAAATGTTTTTGCAAAGGCCCACTGCCTATATTCAATCAATATGTCTTCTGTCCCTGCCTAACCACCACTTCTGGCCCTGGAGTATTAATAATTACTGCCGGGCGCAATGCTCTGCACGGCCGATATACCAAAAAAAAAAAATGTGCAACACTGCAAAAAGCAGCCTCCACAGTACTGCACATGGTTAAATGTAGCCCTAAGAAGGACCATTGGGGTTCTTGAAGCCTAAAATACTCCTAACACTCTTCCGATAGCAGCTCCACCAAGACAGCACTTTCCCTCCTCTATGTCAGAACAAATCTGTGGCGAGCCGCGGGCGGGGCCGATTTTTATACTCGGGTGACACCTGATCTCGCCAGCCACTCACTGCAGGGGAGTGGTATAGGGCTTGAACGTCGCAGGGGGAAGTTGTAATGCCTTCCCTGTCTTTCTATTGGCCAGAAAAGCGTGCTAACGTCTCAGAGATGAAAGTGAAAGTAACCCGAACATCGCGTGGTACTCGTCACGAGTAACGAGCATCTCGAACACGCTAATACTCGAACGAGTATCAAGCTCGGACGAGTACGTTCGCTCATCTCTAGTACCAATGCTTCTGTAAATTATTAAAGCTCCTATAGTCAGGCTGCAGGATATCAGAGATACATTGTACACTGGAATGGCCATATACAACATTTAAAGTGCTCCCACTGCCTGCATGGTGGGAACAGTCATTGCTTGTGATGGAGGCAAGGAGAATTGTGGTAGCTTCCATTTATCTGAATGGGGTTGCTTTGGCAGCAAGCACATGGATCTCTCTAAGGGCTTATTCCCATGAGTATACCGGCCGCTGTTTTCGATATTGGATTCCAATGCATCAGATCACACAAGCGTATACCAGCGTCGTAAAAGCGCCCGGCCGGCAAATATAGCGCCGGGCGCTTTTACGCCGGGCAGCAAAGATAGTCCTGGAACTATCTTTGTGCCCCAAATACGTTAGCTACTGCATAGGCTTATATGGGAGCTAATGACAGCAGCGGCAGGGGGCGGGACGGGGATGGGGCTAAGCTCTGCCTCGCTCCGCCCCCTTACATTGCTGGCTGCAGACAAGGGCTGGGGAGGGGGTGGGTGCTTAGCTCTGCTCCGTCCCGCCCACTCCCATTGCAAACAGCTGGAAGGAAGGAGAGAGAAGGTGAGCTGGTGAGGAGGAGGGAGGGGGAGGAAAAGGCATTGCGGTCTCAGCGTATATGTGCTAGGGCCCATGCCATCTGAATGGGCGCACAAACGTTAGATTTGTGCACCTGTGCATGCATTTTTATGGTGTTGGCGGGTGCACGTAAAAACCCCTACACTCGTGAGAACGAGCCCTAAGCTTCATTCTGATGAATGGGACAGTCACGGAAATTTCTGCGACAAATCTGTCACGTGTGAGTTCACAGTTTCAAGCTAAGAAGTACTTATAGAAAAGTCTTTAGGAATGGCTATTGATTTATCTATGATCTCTGCTACACTTGACTGCTGGTATCTAGTTAATTTGTAGGGGGCATCATTGTAAATATAAGATGTGCTCATAAATATTCACCTTTTAGGGCTTCTTCATACAGATGTATTTGCAGGTGCAAAATTTGTGCACACAATATGCAGAGAAAAGAACACATTAATTTCAATGGGTTTGTTCTCCTTTCTCTTTTTTGCACGTGCGAAAACAAAACGAAGCATGCTTTACTTTAGTGCACAAAAGGGGTTACATAGAAGAACACATCAGGAACATATTAGACTATATAGCCATTTAAATCAGGGCGTATTGGTCTGCCGCACAAAGGAACATGCTTAGCGGGCATAAAAGATACAGTAAAATATATCGTTCTGCATGTTTAGTCTGAAGTGTTTCTCTCACCTTCCCTGAGGACAGTCTGGACACCTATATTCCTTGTCTGCTCTTATGCAGATCCCCTCTCCCCTTCCCTTTTACAGGTATGGCCTCCAGACGTCTGATGTCTTGTGTGTGTTCAGGTGGGTGATGCCTGACACTGTTCCTTTTATATCAGTTTGGTGTCTGAATCCCTTTCCCCTTGGTGTGAGGAGACTTCCACTAGCTATTGTTTAATATCTGTATGCATTAGAGTTCTGAGTTGGGTTCCTGTTGCGTGTTTTTGGTGTGAACGGCAATGTGTTCTGTGTGTCTGAGCAGGTGGCTATACGTGAGGTGTGTACAGTACTGTTCTGTGTGTGAACAGTGGCGTGTCCTGTGCTTTGTACCTAATCAGGGATAGTCAGGACCTAGGTGAAGACTGTGGGGCCGTTCTTATTAGGACACCAAGCCTGCTTTTAGGCAGGGGTTCCCCATTTCCCCTGATTAGTGAGGAATAGGTTTCTCCTTCTTTCTTTGCCTGGAGTGGTGTAATCTGTCCTAGCATATACTGTGAGTGTTGTTGCGGCTTTACTAGGATGCCTCCCTGAGTCCACGCTGAGACGCAGTGTTCTGGCACTCCGCAGACGTAACACAGATTCGTGAAAAATAGTGCAATTCCGCAGCAAAAATGACACATCTGGAACTCATTAGGCTAAATAGCCATTTAGATCAGTACATGTTCATCTGCCGCACGCAAATGAACTTGGCCTGCAAGTGCAAAAACTAAAGTAAAATGCACCGATATGTGCATGAAAAAAAGATTGTTCATAGCGCAAATATGTTGCTTGAGTCGCCCATGTGAAGCTGCCCTAAAGGGCCTTTTACATGGCCCAGTGATAGGGAAAGAATGCTCAAAGGAGCTTTCGTTTGACCAATTAGTTTGCTTTGTTTCAAGATGCACCCGATCAGCCGACAAATGAGCAAATGACTGTTCATAAGCTAATCGCATCTTTTGTGTAGCTGAAAAATCATCTTCTTCAGCAGTAAGTCTCCCTGTATATAGAGGGGATGTGCTGCCGGCAATGAAGAAACTTGATGAAGAACAAAGGATCATATGTACAATCGTTCGTCCTTCATAAATTCTGAACCACCATTTTCCATTGCCATGTAACCTACAGCTGTAAAAGAATAGTTGTGTCTATAGAGTCGTACACTATCCTACTAAAAGTATTTAGACCCCTGAGCAAGAATGATAATGGCTTTATGATGGACGGTTTGTGTGCAGGGACATAAGCCATATATCCAATGGCATGCATTTCCTGTTGTACGGTGCTGACACTGCCTTACAGATTCTTAGGGTGCATCTGGATAGGTGAGCTCTGCGAACAATCCCTCCCAGCTGTCATTTGTCCTTTTTGGTTAAAGGGGTTTTCCAGGCAAATACTATTGATAACCCATGTCCTCACGATAGGTCATCAGTCGTTGATGAGCTGGATTCCATCGCTGAGAAAACTAATCAAGCGCCCACAGTTAGCACCACAACACACAGGGGTGCAGAGTGGAAGCAGTTAGCTTTGTTCCCTGTGTAGTGGCTGGCACTAGGATGGCAATTGGAGGCGTACCTTTCATTGCAATTACGTGTGCCGGCCAATACACAAGGGTTGGTGCTAACTGCTTCCATTCCGTACCCCTGTGTGTTGTGGTGCTGATAGCGGTTGCCCAATCAGCTGATAAGTCGGGGTCCTGAGCAGTGGACCCAAGTCAATCAACTGTTGCTGACCTTATCCTAAAGATAGGTCATCAACATCAATAGCATTTGCCCAGAAAACCCTTTTAATATCTTGGGTCGTCCATTTTTTCGTGTGGTATGGCTCTTTCCCCTCCACTTTTTGATCATATAACTCAATTGATCTGGCAACCTTGGTTTTAGCAGAAATGGCACAAATAGTTCACTAATGTGACAACCCACAATGAAACCACGTGTAAACTTCCTACACGTCATGTTAAGTGGAACAAAGCAAAACAAACTATGTCTAATACGTCCAAGGGTCTTCATCTTATGTAATATGGTTTGGGACATGTGCAGGTAAATAAGACATGATCCATTCTACTGATAGGGGTGTCCAAATACTTATGGTAGGATAATGTATTGTGGGAGAGTCAGCTCAGGTAGATTGCGGAGTTGCAGTGTGAACGGCAGTCAGAGACCAAGACATCAGGTATAGTCGACATGCTGGTTCCTCCTGCATTTATTAAAAAGTACAAAAATCAACAAAACATAGCCTTAGCTTTAGGCACAAACAAAAATCCTGCTTCTCCAGCACTCACTAAACAGAGTAGTTCCCTGACTATACATTACTGTTAGCTGCAGCCGCACAAACACCAAATATTTGCAAAAGTCCAGTTTTCTCTTGGTCAGGAATAAAGCGTCCCTTGAGGCCAGCAGCCTCCAGCATACTTAGCTGCTCCTGGGCCTCCTTCTGTCTGCAGCTTTGCAGACTTTATTGACTCGCTAATCGTCCAGCCTCTGCGCCTGAGGAGCTTGCCTCCACACAATAAGACCTGGAGTGGAGGAAGTGGAATGGACAGCCCCACTGCCAAACCTGCCATTCATTCCAAAAAAACAGGCCCCAAACATATTTTACCAAAACATCTCCAGCAACTACCTTTGCTGGAGATCGCATTTCACTCCCTGGTTTTCCCCTGTCTCACGTAGTGAGACACGAAATCCCTTCACTCCTACTGGGCGTAATATCTGAATCCAGGTGAAATATAGTGACCGTCCAGAATTAATCCCTTCAGTGTCTCACAGTATATACATTATGACTATTGGGGGATTAGTCACTCACTTGGTTCTCCGTCTTCCTGCAGATGTAGGTCTACCAGCTGTCCCCTCAGAAACCTAGACAAGTGTGGTACCACCTTTCCGATGTCTGGCTCCAATAGACTAGTGTCTCTTTTTCCTAGTCTGGAGTCAGGTCTCAGAAGGTCACTTTTCTCTTCAAAAGCAGTCTCAAGTGAAGCATAATTAACCTAATTGGCCAGATTCAAAGCAAAGAAACATCTTCTCTGTTGTGCAGACCCCCTGATATATTTACGTTTAGGCCCCTAGTGGCCACTTCAGTAGCTGCCCTGCTACAACATATATATATATATATATATATATATATATATATATATATATATATATATATATATATATATATATATATATATATATGTGTGATTCTGTAAAGTAACAATAAGTGGGGCAGATTTATCAAGATATTCACATCAGAGTTGGCTTGGTGGTTCTTCAGACTGGGACTCATTTACTAATAATGTCCACTGCATTCTTTTTAAGAAAAGCATCGGGAAAGGAACTTCTTGCTTGACCTAATATTGTTCTTGGCTTGTTCCACATTTACCAGCACAGCATGTACCTTGTTGATAAATGCAGCACTCCTTACATGGGGAGGGGGTGTAATACTGGCACACTATGCTCATGGTGCTCCAGTATTAAAGAGGTTTTCCTGGAATAAGATATCGATGGGTCATCAAGTGGATTGATACAAATTGACCACTAGAAGTCCAGAAAACAGTAGCATGAGGGGTGCTTTCATTGTTTACACAGACCCAGAATAGAATAGACTACAAACTTTACTATCAAATATTACAATCATAGAGAACATTTGCCGTTTATACAATGGACATTTTGTTGAGCGTCAAGGATCTAAAATTTAGATCCCCACTGATTAAACCTTAATCATCTGAATGTTTTACATACCCTCCCTAAATTTCCTTTGGAGTACGGGGAATGAATTGGTACAGCAGATACATTATCAACTTTTTGTTCCAATTCCCTCCTACGTAGGAGAGGTAGTTTGATAATCCCTTTAAGTGTCACAAAGCAGACTGATATTGGTTGTCATCAATTTTTGCCTCTAACATTATACTTTCTAGTACTTCACAAAAGGCAAGGACAGTAGTGTCTAATAAGTTTTAATGCATTGTCAAGTTATATGATTAAATATAAGGCCCTATGCACATGGCAGAGCCAAATGCACAGAGCCTGTAGAGCAGTATACGGAGGATGAGTGATTGTCTGGTGCCATACTTCCCCGTGTGCTGTCACATAGGCTCTGGTGGGTGTCATATGTACAGAGATGCTCTTCCTTGGGGAGATTGCATCCATATATGTGAGATTATATCCATATTTAGGACATCCAAAGGAGCATGCCACCATATGGTGGTATAGTAGTGGCCTCATACACTACAATAGGAGGCCAACTTATATAGATATAGTGAAGATATAATTCAGTAAGATAATATTTTTGTGAAGTCACGGCAGCTCTATGCATAGTAAATCAAAGCTCTGATTGGTACTTATGGAAATGTTGCAGTAGTTATTTATAAGAATCTATAGCCTACTCTACATCCATTAGAATGTCATATATACTTACATCAGAATTAAAACGAAGCTGGCAGACATTGCAAGAAATGACTTGTTTTTTCTTTGGTGGAATGGAAACACCAAACGTATGGTTTATCACTGCTTTTTGCACAGGATCCATCTAAAAAGAAAGATAATAGAAATAAAAGCATTGTCTTGCATTGTACACACAGCCAGGTTTTACTAAAAATTGGATGGGAAATTTTCATATATTATGTTTGTCTTTACATTGAGGTAACACCCACTCAGTTGATGCTAGGTAAATAGGTGGACAAGGTGTTGTCTAATGAGAATATAACGTATACTTTGTTGGCTGCAACACAAGTAACATAGTGCTTAAGGATGAAAAAAAGAACTTGTGTCCATCTAGTTCAACCTATTACCCCCTAATGTTGATCCAGAGGAAGACAATAATCTCTAATGAGGTAGAAGCCAATTTTTCTCATTTTAGCACAATTCCTTGCCGGCTTTAATCTGGCAATCAGAATAATCCCTCGATCGCTGACCCTTCTGGAGTAATCAGTGACTATAACATATAATATTGTATTACTCAAGAAAGGCGTCCAGGCCCCTCTTGTAATCTTTTAGTGAGTTCACCATCACCACGTCCTCAGGCAGATAGTTCCATAGTTTCACTGCTCCTACAGTAAAGAACCTCCTTTCATGTCGGTGTAGAAACTTTGTTTCCTCTAGATGTAGAGGGTGCCCCTTTGTTACAGTCACAGTCCTGGGTATAATAGATGATAGGAGAGATCTGCATTGTCCCCTAATATAGTTATACATAGTTTTTAAGTCGCCCCTCAGTTGTCTTTTTTTCTAAACTAAATAATTCCAATTTTGTCAACCTCTCTGGGTACTGTAGTCCGCCCATTTCATTTATTAACTCAGTTGCCCGTCTTTAAACCCGCTCAAGCTCTTATAAGGTGTGAAGTTATCTGTGAGTTGGATGTGTGTCCATCTGGTGTAACCATCACCACACATCTTGATAGATATAGCACAGCTTGAGCACCAGAAAACTGTCATAATGTGTGCTAGATCATATAAGTAAAGGCCCGTTTATACACAAAGACGATATTTCAAAACACTAATGTCCATTAAGACTTTATTTGCATGTAAAAGGGCCTCCAGGGGCTCTTTGCAGAGCCCAGCATGTGATTAAACACACGCCCAGCTGTGCACACCATAAAATCAATATTCGGCTGAAAAGTGCATGATGTGCACGTTTACAGGCTACGATAACACTGTGCAACACAATTTTTGTAACAGATAAATATATATGTGGCTCATAGTAAATTTAGTGTGCTGAATTCAAATATATCATCATTTTTTTCTGCCACGTAAGGTTTTCCAGTAATGGGTAAGAATGTAATCCAATTGCCGTTGTACTTTATTTTTTTAGAAATCTGCCTCTACAATTAACCCAGTTGGCTCGCCATTACCCTTGCTGAATAAAAAGAATAACAAAAGTGATTGCGCAACTTTTTCTCAATCACTGTTACACGCCGCATGCTGACTGAACACTATAAGGGTAGGTTTATGTAACATATAGGGTGTTTCCACATGGCTGAAACACTGTGGTTCATCCACCAGTAAGTTGTAATTAATGAGCTGTGTTTTTACAGGTCATTGGTTAGACATTTAATAACAAGATGGCTGAGCGGCACGGATGTCTGAACAACTCAGACAATTCCTTCTGTGTCTGCGGACAGTTCACAGCGGAGGAAAATAACATCCCTGGAAAAGTGGGCCTATAGCAAGTATATGGGAATAAAGCCTGGTGACCAAGAAAAGAAGTGGCACCGCACATCATCTGTTACTACAGCAAGTCAGTGACCATGAAGGCCCCACCTGCTTTTGAACATTTTTTGAAAACTGAAGTACACTTTAAGCTGTAGCATAGTCATGGTAATCCCATGATTTTACCAAGACTCAGCAAGAGAGTTGTTCTACATTTCATTTTCTAGCCACAAACCAAAAGTAAGCAGGATATATCCCATACAAAGTACATATAAATAAAACAGCACTTGTCCATCTCTATCCTATTCAGCATACAGTTGAGTGTACACCCACCCAGTCATATCTTAAAAAACAATGCTTTTTACTTTGGTTATGCAGCTATAGTTCACAATACTTATTATATTTCGTAGACTAGATTCAACTAGTGCTACGGTTTTCCATGTCTGGCTCTGTTATAGGAGCCAAACAAGAAAAAAACTGAATTGCTAGATGGGCACAAATAGTGCCTGATGGACCCCATTACTATAATAGAGTATGTGGGATTTCCATCATGTGCTCCAGCATTTTGTCAAACAAAATAGTGCAATTTACTAAGCTATTTTGTCCATCATTTTGTGCTGAATCTGTGCTGAATCTCCGACGCAGATGTGAACATAGCCTTAACAAAGGTAATTTGATGTAAGCCATGTGGCCCATATGATATTAATACAACTTATTCTATATAGAATACGAACAATATCATTTGCCTTTAGCACAGTAGGAGACACCACTACTCAAGAAATAAAATGTGTAGTTTATAGGATATGTTAGAAAGTCTCAAAAACATAATACCATAGCAAAATGTACTCATCACTTGGTGTTCAGTGACATACATACATAGCCAGATGCATACACAGACTGAAGAAGGCCATTGTGGAAGAACAATATTTGGGCCTCTTGCTCTGCAATGGATCATCATATAGCCCCCTCTTATGTCTCTCTAACATTTCACTATTAAAGGGGTTATATTATGGTTGAATGGTATCTCCTATGAATTCAGCTATCGTAGGCGGTCCCATTAGAATAAATGGAGCTACAGTGCGCTCGTGCAGTCACCGATGCCCTCGCTTGAAAATGTGCCAGAGCTCTGTTCTCGGGATCACTGGAGGGCACAACTCCTTTAATTTTGAACCATTGAATTCCTAGATACAATCTAACAGATAGGAGGAAGCTGTTTTAAGGTGAGAGTGGGTCCCCTCATCTATTGGGCCACAGAGTAGCTGCACACATTGCATATACGGTATGTCGCAGAGACATATTAGCCATATAAACCACTAGGATTTAGTGAGCTATGATAATGTAGTAAGAGTATCTGCAGACCAATACTGAAAACATATCATGACAACACAATGAATTAGCTCAACTCTATATCTGTGCTGCCAAATGATTAACTCAACTCTGCTATAACTGACAAACTCATAGTAAGATAGTAAGTACGGCTGAAAAAAGACTTGCGTCCATCCAGTTCAACCTTTTATGCGATGTTGATCCAGAAGAAGGCAAAAAACCTTGATGAGATAAAAGCCAACTTTCCTCATTTATGGGAAAAAAGTCCTTCCCAATTCCAAATTTGGCAGTTAGAATAAAGTTCTGCTCCATTTATATTTGAATAATTAAAGATTAGACAATCGTTAAAAATACCAAATACATACAAAATATAAATATTAATCAAATCCAAGTAGTAAAGCCAATAATTGCAATTCTGCATAGTAGTGAACTACTACCGGTGACGCTACAATTTTAGCCTGATGGCCACAATGAAACGTTCAGAGAAAAGCGTCACAAGAAAACAGAAACAATATCACAACACAAGGTGACATTTTGCTTCAATTACCTAAACTACTTCTCATGGTTATGTCTGTATGAAGTAGCAAGTTTCAGCTGAGAAGGGAAGAACTTGCACCAATGTCTTCAGTTGAGAATGTTCTGCTGACAGATGATCGGAGAAAGTGCAAATCATGGCAAAAGTCCCTAGCTATACCACAAGGACAAAGCAACACAAAATGTCCTCTCTGGAAGTCTCTTGGGCTTTAAAGTAGAATATTCTCTTCTGAGCCGATGACGAATGTTTCCCAAATATGGGAGTGAAATAGAGTTAAGCCATTATCAGAATTCAGAAAGGTACCACATTAACATTTAAATATGGCTGACACTCAGGTGGACTACTCCATGTCTGAATAGCAGAACGGAAGGTGTTGTGTTGCGTCCTCCAAACGTGCAACCTCAAAAACATAAACAAAAGGCACAACTGTGCAAAAGGAAACAAAAACTAAGGGGAATTCTCTCCCTATCGTACCCTAACCCGGGAGGGGGCCCTGCCTACTCGGTGGACCGACCGCTCTGACAAGTGCGAGCCCGCACGCGTGCCTGGGCCACTGACACGTCCCTATCAGGGAGCCCTAGCACAAAAGAAAGGAAAACAGAAAACCAAACAAAACAGAAGAGAACTTAGCTCGCATGGAGGCGCTCCAGCCAGGATGTGTTCCTCCGTCGCTGTCCAGCGGCAACTGAAGCATTGACCAGCACAGGGGTCAATGCTAGCACAGTTTAAATAGGAGCTGAGCTGCAACTACCACACCCCTCAGCTCCAGCAAGGGCACACCCAAAACCTGGTCTGGCTTGCAAGCAAGGTGCAGGCCTCAGAACGGCTGCAACATGTTGGACGAAGAACCAAACTTCACTACCAGCAATAGATGACCTGTCAGTGCAGGGGAAGCCTGGAGCAGTGCTGGAGACCAGCGGGAAGGACCCGGATGACGCCTTCTAGGTGAGTATTGCTTTTCTCTTTTCAGCTTCCTTGGCTATGTTTCAGCTGTGCTGAAAATGCAGCCCAAACGCCGGCATAGCGAATGCCAGTGCTGCTGAAACCGTCTGAAACTGCAGTAGACGCAGCGTTGAAATACACTGCATTTCTGTAAACGCCTGTGTGAGGGAGGCCTTAGGACCTGTATTTACAATTTGCTTCCCCCTAATCACTGTCACTGTACTGACTACACCGTGGCTTGTGGGTTTCTATTACGGGTCCAGGGTGACGTCACTACAACAACCCTGGGCCATGTGACGCTCCAGGACGTGCATGCGTAGTGTTATTCTACAATGGACACTGAGGGAATAATACCTACCTCTGGTGCGAGCTCTAATAGGCTGAATGGGTAGTCTTTCAGCCCAGTCAGCTTATCGGTTTCTATATATATATATATATGTCCTGACATAGAAACCGATAAGCTGACTGGGCTGAAAGACAACCGATTCAGCCTATTAGAGCCTATTATATATGTATAAACTGATACCTTGGTGCAAGGGTTGCCTGTTATACATCCAATGTACTGGTCGTCAAACTGTGCCAGTGTGCTCTGTGACTCAGTACTCAGTGGTCTTGTGTTCAATAGTTCAGTTAGAGTTAGCTTTGTAGTATATCCCCCAAAGTCTTTAGTGTTAGGTGTCACCCGTGCACCTCAGACAGGTTCTCGGCTTCTCTCCCGCAGTGGTTCACTCTTTTTGGTGGAGGGGGAAGGCTTGAGTGGCCAGTCTGGTTTGGGTAGTTCTAGTAAACTAGGTTGCATTTTTCTACAGTTTTCTTAATCTGGAAAGTCTTGGATTTCTTGCCCACCAGTTTGACTCTGTGTTCAGATGTAGAACTTGTCACCTCTGGTCAATTCTGACTTGTCAAACTAGATATGACAACCACATTCACAAAGTCAGGCTTTGTTCACATTTGAGCCACGGCTTCCATCATTAATAAAGTCACGACAGGTTTGGTGGATCAGTTTTGAAATTAAGTGACATAGATCCTACAGACCTCCTTTAACCCCTTGAGTGGCGGGTTTCCTACCACCCTGTCGTGCCCACCAGGGCAGGTTTTTTAAAATGGTCTAATCATTGAATTTCAACAAATTTTGCAGTTGCGTCTCAAGAGCCATAACTTTTTCATTTTTCCATAGACATGGCCATATGAGGGCTTGTTTTTTGCGGGACAAGTTGTGATTTTTTAAACAGGTGGGAGGAAAAAAAGAAATGGGGAAAAAAGAAAAAAAAGGGCCATGTCATTAAGGGGTTAAATAATGCATTAACTTCCTTCTCTGGGTCATTACGACGCAGGGATACCACATGTGTGATTGTATTTTTGATTTTTTACAAAGTAAAGGGAGACAAGTGTTTTTATAATTTTTTTTATAATTTTTAAATTTTTTTCTGTCCCTTTAGGGGGACTTCCACAGGGACCCATCAGGACCCCTGATCACATTCCGGGGGTCCGATGGTGACAGCCCTTTACATGCTGCAGTGACAGCCCTTTACATGCTGCAGTCACAGACTGCAGCATGTAAAGGGTTAACACAGCAGAGATCGGAGGTTTTCTCTGATCTCTGCTGTAAGAGCTGGTACCTAGCTGTCCTCTCACAGCCAAGCACCAAGCTCTCCCTGCCACAGAGACCATCGGCTTGCTTCTGACAAGCCGATGGTCTCTATGGCAACCTGTAAACAAAGCAGCAGATTGCCGGCATATCGGCAATATCTTCTGCTGGTTTTTCAAAGCCCTTGCTTTGTTCTCTGTGGGTCTGTGCAGGCAGAGCACACTGTCACAGCTTGTGGCATTGTGCTCTGCAGCTCCCATAGTGATACATAGCCCGGAAATCTTCCGGGCTATGTCGCTATGAGCAGTGGAGCTCGTCCCGGAAAATTTCTGGGCGTGCCACTCAAGGGGTTAATCCTGATGGATCACGTTTACTTCTAATGAATCAAATTTCTGTTGGGTTTCTCGTTTTTTTTTAATACAAGCAAGATACTGCAGATGCTAACCTTGCTGACGAAAAAGCAGCAGAAACCTGATGGAATGGAGACTAGCGCTAATGTGAAGAGCATCTCAATTGGACAAATCAAGACAAGTTTTCAACCACTAAATATAAATAAGAGTGCATGCATTCAATGACTGCATACACTCTTATTTATACTTAGTGGTATATCCAGCTTCAGTGCATTTTTGTGACCTACAGGTCAGGGCAACTTGTGAGTTGGATCGTGAAACCATTAATTCAGTGACAGTGTGAGGTCGCAAGACCGTAAAGCAATCTTTTTGGCAGAAAGCAAAGATCCATCAAAAATGCCATACAGATGACATATAGTTGTGTCCTGTTGTTTGTACTTTGTGGATATAATAAAAATCAAGGTGCAACCTTGACAAAACGTACAGATTTCGTAAATATTTTTAAAACATCTGAATACATTAACCCCTTAGTGACCAAGCCTGTTTGCGCCTTATTGGCCAAAACAAATGTTGGAAATCTGACATGTGTCATTTTAGCATAGATTAACTCATTAAGGTTTTGCATATCCAAGTGATTCTGACATTGTTTTTTCACCACATATTGTACTTCATTTAGGTGATAAAAATAGACAGATAGAATTTATGTATATTTATTAAAAGTGCCGAAATTGGAAAACTTTTGAATTTTTTTTTTTTTCACATTTTGAACTGCAATATCTCAAATATGTGCAAACATACTGTACAAATTTTCGATGAGGTATATATTTGCATCTGTTTACTTTATTCTGGATGCACATTTGAAAAGTCTTAGTTTTTTTTTTTTAACCATTTAGGAGACGTACAAATTTAACATTGATTATTAACATTTTGAGGAACACTCTGTTTTCCTGCACCAAGCCAGGATTGCAAAGGCTCATAGGTGTCAGAATAATAGATATCCCCACAAATGACCCCATTTAAAAATAAACACCATTTTGATGTATTCACTGAGGGGAGTCATGAGTATTTTGACCCAACAGTTTCTTTTCAGGAGTTAATACAATTTAGAGAAGAAAAAATAAAATTTCCTATTTTTGCAAATATGTTCTTTTTAAAGACAGTTGTTTTCTATAGTGCACATGAAAATGGATACCCCTGTTTGCCCTGTGTTCAGAAACATACCTGTTGTGGCCCTAATCTTTTATAGACTCATAGACTGGTAGAGTTGGAAGAGACCTCCAGGGTCATCTGGTCCGACCCCCTGCTCAGTGCAGGATCACTAAATTATTCCAGACCATAATTTGTCCAGCCTTTGTTTGAACACTTTCATTGAAGGAGAACTCACCACCTCCTGTGGTAACCTGTTCCACTCATCGATCACCCTCACAGTCTAATATCTAACTTGTGTCTCCTCCCTTTCAGTTTCATCCCATTGCTTCTAGTCTTTCCTTATGCAAATGCGAATAGGGCTGATCCCTCTGCACTGTGACAGCCCTTCAGATATTTGTAGACAGCTATTAAGTCTCCTCTCAGACTTCTTCTTTTTTGCAAGCTAAGCATTCCCAGAGGCCTCTGTTGAATGCCTCAATTCATTATTAGCTTTAGCTTTTCTGACACTTGCCCTACAGTTTCTGCAGACCCCATTATATTCTTCTTTAGATATTCCCCCCTCTTTCCATTTGATAAACATATTTTTCTTCTTTTTAACACGTGTGCAAGTTCTCTGTTCATCTATTCTGGTTTCTTTAAATGCTTCCTATTCTTCCTTCTTTTAGAGATTGTTAACAATTGCACTTTGAGAATTTCATTTCACAATATTTCCCAACCTTCTTGGACATTTCTGTCCTTCAGAACATCCAGCCATTGGATTCTTCCTACCCTCTTTCTGAGTTCATTAAAATCTGCCTTTCTGAAATCCAACCTTGAAGGCTGAGCTTTCTCAGGTCTTCCTCCCCTTTTTATCCAAAATTCAAGGATAGCATGATCACTGCCTTCTAAGGTCCCAGCCACCCTTACTTCCTCAACCATTCCCTCGCTGTTGGTAAGAATTAGGTCCAAGATAGCAGATCTCCTTGTTTTCTCTTTTACCTTTTGTAAGATAAAGTTGTCAGCAAGAGCGGATAAGAATTTGTTGGATTCCTTACTTTTACCTGAGAGAGATTCCCAACATATGTCTGGATAGGTAAAATCCCCCATGATTACTATGTCATGCTTTTTTAAGAGCTTGGCCATCTGATGTAGAAAGAGTTCATCCATATCTTCTGCTTGTCCAGGTGGCCTATAGTAAGTGCCTACAATGGTATGCTTTCTGTTGTTCTCTCCTTGTATTCTTACCCAAACAGTTTCTACAGAACTACCATGCTCTGAAGCTTGAATCTCTGTGGGGACTAATGTTTTCCTAACATACAACACAATACCTCCTCCCCTTTTTTAGGTCTGTTTCTTATAAAGAAGTTATATCCTTCAAGCCTTGTATTCCAATCATGTGTGTGTTTCCACCAAGTTTCCATGATGCCTATGACATCATATTTCTCTTCCTGTGTTCGGAGCTCCACTTCCCCTTGTTTGTTTCCCATGCTCTGTGTATTTGTGTAAAACATTTTAGTTTGTGATCAGTGTCTCTTGCTCCTCTACTTTCCTTCTGAATTTTTTGTCTTTGTTCTTTCTTTCCCCTTCTAATAGCGAGGTTCTCAAATGTATTAATTAGCTGTATATTTTACCTGGCAATTCACTTCCCTTCCCATATTGTTTAAGTTTAACGCTTTCCTAATGAGTGAAGCATCTGTGAGGGGAGATAAAATTATATACCTAAGGCCCCCAGATTTATTCGCAGACCTCCCTCTGGCTTCTGTACTTGTGCCTGTCGGCATAATGGTGGACAAATGCGCAAAAGCCATGGATTGCCGGGGAAAATTTAAAATCTGTCTGCTCTTGGTTACCAAACGCAGCTGAGAGCCTGGAGATTTCACGGGGGGCCGCGGTCCTTGGTACACTTTTTTTACGCATGCACACTATTCTGTCCAACAAAAATAACAAAAAACCAACAGAATCCTGCTAAAATAGAGACCAATATGGTTTCCGTTTGTCCAATGATATTACATAAGATGGTATCGGACAGGGTTCTGTTTGAATGTCTTTTACGATTATTCAGGCGAAACACCCTCAACAGCGCAGTGAAGGGTTGTATCTGTGCTGTAAAAAAGGAGGGTCCTATGGGGTCCTCTACTCTGGGGCACGGAGTGTGAAGCTGGTGGCCTGAATCGAATTGTTAGAGCTGCTCTGTAGGATGCTGGGAGGTGCCCAATAGTAAATTATAATAGGCACAGTTTGGGTGACAGTGAGACCCCCTGGAGCCTCAGGCCCAGGGTGGCCGCCCCTATTATAATCCATCATTGGGTCTAAGTAAAGAGTGCTCTGCAGTGAAGCTTTGCAAATTTATTATGCCAGTTTTCAATGTATATAGTAGTCATGCCCCTTTTTGCTAAGCTGCATAGAAAAGTAGCAAGTGGGATGCAAAAAGGCCAAAAAGGTGCTCATTTTTGTGCAAGTACAGCTTTAGTAACATAAAGTGACTTTTTAGCACAGGATTCTGGCACAAGTTTCTCCAAAGTAAATTAAGTGATTATAAAATATTTACTCACCCAATGATTAAAGTAGTTGTCCAATTGTAAACTATTGACGGTCAAGTCATTAATATTTAAGTCATCCAGGACTCCTGCTGATCAGCTGTTCGCCAGACTGGTGGACTCATGCAGTAAACTGATTTTGGCAGGAAGCAGACAGCTCCATTCCTACTACAGTGGCCAAGCTTGGTATTACAGGCCAAGTACCCATTGAAGTGAATGAAAATTTGGCCTGCAATACCAAGTCTGGCCACTGCAGTAAGAATGGTGCTGTATGTTTCCTCCAAAAATCAGCTCAGTGCACATGTGTGTTGGCCTTGGTGAACAGCTGTTTGGTGGGGATTTTAGGTGTCTGACACCCACCAATCTAGTATGCATGATTTGTCCTAAGGATAGGACATAAATCCTTTAAAACTGTACAGCCACTTTAACTTTTGTTTACAAAAAACTGGAAAACCCCTTTAAATATTGCACCTGAATGTAAAGGCAGCAGAAATGTAGTCCTAAGCTCTTGCTTACAACCTGAAGGTTGTGAGTTCAATCCCCGCTTGGTTCGAGTAGTCGTCTCTAGGTTGACTCAGCCTTCCATCCTTCCGAGGTTGGTAAAATGAGTACCCAGCTTGGTGGTGGTGGTAATAAATAAATTACCTAAAAGCGCTGCGGAATAAGTTGATGCTATACAAATAAGTTTTTCGTTTTTTTTATAATTGTCTGATTGTAATAGTTGCATTTATATATATTTAAAACTCAGCATTCACTAATGGATTTTACAGGAGAGACTTTGGGTCTTGTAGCATCGTCCAGCAATCTCCCAGCTATATTTCCCACTTTTAATAGAAGAAGGGAATGCTAGAAACACTGGACGTACCCTTTATGGTAGGTCATATCTAGAGATGAGCGAGTATACTCGCTAAAGGCAATTGCTCAAGCGAGCATTGCCTTTAACGAGTATCTGCCCGCTCGAGACTGAATTTTCGGGTGCCGGAGCGGTGAGTAGTGGCAGTCAGCAGGAGGGAGCGGGGGGAGAGAGAGATCTCCCCTCCGTTCCTCCCCACTCTTCCCGCAGCTCCCTGCCCGCTGCCGGCACCCGAACCTTCAGTCTCGAGCGGGGAGATACTCGCTAAAGGCAATGCTCGCTCGAGCAATTGCCTTTAGCGAGTATACTTGCTCATCTCTAGTCATATCCTTATTTAAGAATGCAGCTATTAGTTTCTGACTTCTCCCTTTAAGTAGAATATCAGCATTGTATATTGAATCAAACCATAGACGGTATAAGGTATAAATTTTGACGGAGTAAGGTCACTGCTGTCATAAAAAGAGTCGTAAATGTTATCAGATGTCCTTGTGAATCAACCTGAGCAAAATCAATGCCGAAGTTCTGACAGTTGCACGCTAAAGAAATGAAACATATCTTCATTCTTGTATCTACACAAGTGTTGCCCACTAATCTTATTCATTATGCATGAAATTTGCAGGCAGATTTTGATTGAAAATTTAAGTGGAAATAGAAATGCAGAAATGAAACTCAATAGTTTTAGAATAAGGTGCCATGCAGACAATTATGGCTGATCAAATGTGTGTCATAGCTTGTTACTCTATAAATGTCCCCATTGACGCAACAAAAACCTTTAAAATAAAGTCATTGACTTAAAGGGGTTATGCCTTATTCACAGGATCAGTAGGGGTTTGATCACTGCAACCCCCACTATTCCCGAGAATGTGGGCAGCGAAGTACACTCATGCGAACCTCTGCTCCATTCACTTCAGTGGAAACGCCGGAGATAGTCAAGCGCTTGAACTCTGTTATCTCTGGTGGTCCTAAAGAAATGAATGAAGCGGAGGCACACATATGTGTTCTCCACCTCCCATACTTCGGCATATGCAGGGGCTGCATTCTCTGGGAGTCCCAGCAGTCAGAACTCCAATGATAAGCAAGTTATCCCCTATTTTGTGAATTGGAGATAATTTGCTATAGTGGGAATACCCGCTTGTTGTTGCAGACAGAGTTGGAAGTGTAACAGGAGGCAGCCCTTCCATTCATATCAATGGAAGTGAAGCCTGATGATTACACTTCCTCTCCAGATCACCAATGACGACATCCGGCCTGCTGCACTGACAGCGGCCTGAATGATCAGCTGATCGGTAGGGATCCTTAGTGGTAAAACCCTGGCGATCAACCAGCGATGATCTATCCAGAGGATAGATCATCAATAGTAAAAACCTGGAATACTCCTTTAAGATTAATTTCAAGATTTTAAATCAGTAATTTACTAATGTAAAGTTATTTTCAGAGGTGCGCCTCTAATTAGGAGTGGATCGCACAGAGGGACCCAGACTATATACTACAAACTTCTAATGTGTGACAAACTTTAAAGCCATCTATTAGGGCCTTTTCATAAGTTTGGAATTTTTTGGCATTCTGCACTGCAATTCAACACCTTACTCCGCCACTACAAATTCTGCACCAATTACGCAAATCTCATTGCGGATATGGTGTGGAATTGCCAGCAGAACTAACCCATTTTAATTTCACATCAAAAACCACATGGAGTTGTGCAGATTTTCGTACGGAACTTTCAGTGGCACATGGTGTAGAATGCGGAAAGATTCAGTCTGTGTGAAAAGACCCATACGTGCCCTAAGGCAGTGCTTCTCGACACTCTTAGTTCCTTAAAGTTTTTTATTAGAGATGAGCTAGCACTCAAATGCTCGGGTCCTCGTTATTCGAGTCGAGCTTTTCATAAAATTCGAGAGCTCTACTTGAGTAATGAACCCCATTGACTACAATGGGAAACTCGAGCATTTTTGTATGCAGGCCGCCGGGTCCCGAGCTTTTTTTTGTGGGGGGGGGGGGGGGAGGTGAGTCTCTCTCTCTCTCTCTCTTCCCTGCCAGCCAAAAAATTTGCCATTGATGTGCGCACTGCGTCACGGCAGGGAGGGGCCAAAACAGGCACGTCACAGAAGGGAGGAGCCAAAAACTGAGGCGGGGTCGAACACAGCGTGATGCTCGTTAGAGTAACGAGCACCATCGAGTATGCTAATACTCGAACGCGCATCAGACTCGGCAGAGTACGTTCGCTCAACTCTATTCTTTAGTACTGCACAAAATATGTAATTATTGTCAGTCCCTCAAATTACCACCCGTTTGTTCTCTCTATAGGACAGCCTCAAATATTGACCTGTTGGGGGACTTGAGGAATAGAGTTTAGAAAGACTAACCTAAGGAATACAATATGTTTAGCTATGCTGTAGTATCAACTGAGTCATGTTCCTTAGAGCAATTGAAAAGGTACCCTAAATTAAAAGGGCCCATAATGTCGGACTGGGGTACCTACGGTGCACTAATAAAGTTCATTCTGGGGAGACCACTATACAGCTATATGCAAATATGAACTAATCCCCTCATACAAATTGCCATCTGCCACATTTTCCATACACTTCAATGGAAAGAGACAGTGTGATCCAGGGAAGGAGGATACTTCCCAGTCTCCCAATGTGCCTAAATGCCATCTCAACTGCCTATGGATGTATATAAACTAGCTGGTTTATTATATCTATAGACTGGCTGAGATGCTGCTTATGGTATATGCCTCTGCACACAGTACATATACATGCATTCACTATCGGTAACAATTCTGTAACACAATCACTGCTGACGAATGACAGAGATAAATAGGACTTTTTGCACAGAAAAGAGCAAGATCTCCGCCGAGTACTTACAATCTGCACAGTAAGTTGTAATAGACAGAGCAGTGCTTCCCTAACACTTAAAAGACCGGAAAACTTTCCATTGTTTTCACTGTGCATCATAAATTATGCAACCAGAGGGAAGAACTGTTTGCTTTCAATAGAATGAGGCATAACAGCGAGAAGCCCGAACTCTCGAGCTGGAAATAAAAGATATTACGGGATAACAGCACATCTGTCCCTGTGCACACACCAACTGTGAATTCAGCAGCAAAAAGCAAAGGTCATAGCAAAGAGGATAACTGCGGAGGGCTTTAATAATGCTGTGATTAATTGTTCAGAGATCACAGATCTAGCTTATTGTAGTGTATGGAAAGTGATTTGCTCAACCGTAAACGTAGAAGTTCTGGTATGCATTAATTAATGACCCTGGTATGCCAATGATGCACTACTGGTCTTGACTTTTCTCCACAATTTCATGCACTGCAGTACTTGCTTAGCAGACAAGGAAATATAGTATTGAGTTTATGGTTAGTATGTAGAATATGAGAGCCCTAGAACTGCCAAACCGGCGATGACACAGACAGACCAATAGAAACACAATTACAGTAAGGGTTTTCCACTTCCTCTACAGGCCTTGGTAATGCAATTGGGGGTGTAGTTGGCCATACTGGCATTGCGACCAATACCAGATGGGCCAGACCCAGTCCCTGCAGGGTCATTGTGGTGCCCCTGTCTACCTACTCAGGGGGTAAATTAGGTCTTTGTGACACCAGCCTCATTCTCATCTGTGAAAATGGACTAGAATAGGATATGCAGTGATTTTCTTCATATAGACCATCAGTCTATGTGAAGAAAAAATTTCTCATGTGCATAGCCTCATAGGCTATAATAAAGCCATGTGCTGGCCGCAGGTCTTCTGTGGAATCCAACCTGTTCGTGTTAGCCCAGCCAATAGCTTCTTATTTGGAGTATAATCTGCATAAGCGTAAAAGCATACTGGTTTATCTATAAGTAGTTTAAGCCTGCAGTGCTTGGTAGATAACTATTGGGGAATAGGGTTAATTAGGCTGGTAAAGTGAGAATGAAGGAATGAGCAGGATAGCGGGGTGTGACCAATATGAAGCTAGGTTTATTGTATTACTTTACGGAAGAAATAGATATCCAGTCTCCTGACAAAATCAAAGTCTCGATGAACGTATCAATGTCTGCTGGGTAGTTACAGGATGAAACTGTTTCGAAAGCCAAGTGTAGCTGGCAGAACTCAACTGTTAAAAGACATTGATTCTAATGTGCAAGAATGGGATTTACAAATGTTAGAAGCTGATATCTAGTAATCTTGTATTCCTATCAAACCAGGCTCCAAATTCACTTCACAGTACTTTCCACAGCACTCACAACACCCTTCTTACTATTTTGAGATACACAATATATATGAAGCCCTGAAACATAACCCTGAATATGATCACATGCAGAGCAATCCAAATAAATGGTTGGGGTGCACTGCAGTAAAATATGCACTCACTGTATCAAAATACGGTCGAATTCGGAAATTATTTCATGCAAAGTCTGCATTAAAAAAAAATTACAGCATGCTCCATCTCTTGCCATATTCTGAACAGAGTTTTCAATAGAAGCACTAATTTAAAGGCGAAACATAATCTGTAAAACGGGACTGGGGTCCCAAGTTCAAATCTGACCAAAGATAATATCTGCATGGAGTTTATGTGGGTTTCATTACATATTATAAAAGCATATTAATATGTAAATATAGATTATGAGCCACAATGTGGGCATAGAATAACAACTGATGTAAAGCACTGTGTAATATGTATATGCTATATAAATAAAGGTAACTATTATGAAACACAAGGAGAATATACAAACTCCATGCAGATGTTGTCCTTGGTCAGTTTTGAATCTAGGACCCAAGCGCTGCAACAGTGCCAACCACTGAGCCACAGGACCACCACCACATACACTGATTTTAGGGGTACTTGTAAAGTTTCGGTTCAGTTTGAACTAATTTGGACCGAACCGGCAGATCCAAAGTTTTCAAAAGTTTCTAAACACTACCTCTCATTCATTAACTCGCTTTCCACAGTGGGGCACCACAATATATTTTCCCCCTCATCTTTATCTTCTACTCTGCCCATGGTCTCTGTTTTGCTAATGACCTTAGTCCTTAGTCTATAGTCCAAATCTACCAATCCAGTCTCCAAGACTTTTCTCGAGATGCTTCAGTTCTCTGGAATGCGCTACCCTGGACAATCAAAATAGTTCCCAATACCCACAGTTCTAAGGGTGCCCTAAAAACACATCCCCTAATCTAACTCTTCCCCATGTACCCCAAATCTACATTCTCCCTCAGAATCTGATCCCAGTATCCCACACATTACATGTATTCTAATGCACTACACAACTGTATATACACAGATACCAGTTGACTACTGGCTCATGCAGCTTTATCTACACCACCCTATTTATTTGGCTGAACCATTGTAAAGAACAAGCACTTTTACATTCTGTGTCCTATTTCCTCATAGATGGTAAGCTCTTCTGAGCAGGACCCTCAACCCTATTGATCAAATTGTTTATTAGTTTAATACTCCACTGAATATATCATTTTGTCTGTATATGTACTCTCTGATTTGTACATTGCTGCAAAATAGGTTGGCATTATGTAGATCAATATTATTATTTCAGCCATGATTAGTGGAGATGAGAATTACCCACTTTAATGACTTCCTATATTGATCTATCGTGCTGTAAATTTGGTTCAGCCACAGGGATCCAGGTGTTATAGCCAGAATACAGATAGTTAATGGCTGGTACAATAGACTTGTGCACATGAGAACTTATAAAATATTCTTTCTCATAATAGTAACCCCTTAAGAACCAAGCACAGAAAATTTACAATGGTTGGTCCTGGGCTTTAATCTCGGCCAATAAAAAAAAATATGGCATGGGATTAAAGCTCCTGCAATCTAGCAGGAGCAGGTCAGGTCCTCTGCTGTCAGACTCTGAGGAGGAGGAAGAAGTGTTTTTTAACTGCTACCTCCTCCTCAATGTAATTAAAAGAGATGGCAGAAGTGCTACTTCCGCTTATCGGCCCAGTGGTCATGTGACTGCTGGGTGCCCTCCTTCCACAGCAGAGCTGCAGGGTCCTAGCAGACCCAGATCTGCCCTGTTAGTGACTATTGTCACTACAGAAGAAAATGTTCCCCTGTAACTAGGACTTCGATTGATGCTGCTCCTATGGATGCCCCAGCTACCATTGAAAAGTAGGGGAAAAAAGACAATGTAAATGACCTCAGAGGTCTTATATGATGTCATTGGTAACATAAATGATAAAAAAAAGTTACAAAAGTAAGTAAAAAAATTATAGAATAAAAAAAGAAAATATATAAAAAAAAGAAAACAACCCAAATTATATATCAAAGTCCGAAGCAAAATGAGGAAACCATTCCTGCACGTTATTTTAGCATAAATATACTAATTTTAAAAATAAACAACCATAAATATATATAAAAATAGTTTATATTAAAAAAAAGTCAGCAAAAAATATATAAAAATAGATGTATTAGAATTTTTAGGTCAGTAAAACCATTACATGAGTAAAACCCTTAAAGAGTGTCTAGTTTTTTAGGACCAAAACACCCCGGTCTTTAAGAGGTTAAAGAAATCTTGTTGCCTGAGCGTTCTTTTAGAATCCTACACAATCATCATACAGTAATAACTGGATCATAAGGCAGATCTTTGTAGTATCCTGTACTCAGCCTTTACAAATAGCATTATTTATAGGCTTTCGCAAAATCAAGCCTGAGGTTTACTACAAGAAACACTATTATTTTAGTATCAAAGTTAGCATCTCATACACAGAACAAATAAATATTGAACACATCTATTAAAAAAAGACTTCAAAAGTTCAGACAAAGCTTTGTAAAGAAAAAAAGTTCAAAAAAGATACAAGAAGATAGAGACCGCACTCCTCTAATTGTCCTACCAGCAGTTCTGTCATGAACAGAAGTCACCTGTAGTATTTCTACCCTCTACGGAGACTTGATAATGAGTAATACTGGCTGGACGGCTGTGCTGGATCTCATCTTCCAGGAACGTAGGTCATGACATTGAGGCAATTCAACAAAATGAAAACCTGTGGCTGAGCCCTGGAGGGACAGCAAACTGCTTCACGCTAACAATTATGTGTCCGCAGGACATATATCTCGGTAGAAAAGGAGCCCACCTTCATTACTGTATGAATTACACTAATAATCTTGTAGAAGACAAACAATGCAGTAGAAATCATAGAAGTTAACGGAGGGAAAGTGAATCTATGAAATAGTTTTTTCTCAAGTGTATTCATGAAGAAAGAAAAAATGTCACACGATGCAGGGGAATAAGGTGAACCCCCTGGTAAATATCACCAGGCTAATGCAGGAGGAAGTGCAGAGTCGGTTAAAAAAGATTAAAATTGACAAATCGCTGGGCCAAGATGGAATACACCCGAGGGTTCTATGGGAACTAATTGACGTGATAGACTGACCCATATTTCTTATATACAGGGACTCTTTTGAGACCGGGGTTGTACCACTGGATTGGTGCATTGCCAATGTGGTTCCAATATACATAAAGGGTCTAAAAGGGAGCCTGGTAACTACAGGCCGGTAACTCTCACTTCAATAATTTAAAAAATATTCTAGGGGTTTCTGAGAGATGCCATGGATGGGAAAAACGGATGTCATCAATAAACACTAAATGGGGTACTGATAGGGAAAAGTGATATGGAAAAACACCTGGGTTTACTAGCTGAATATAGACTTAACTAGAGCAATCAATGCCAGTCAGCTGCAGCAAAATCAAATAAAGTCTTGGTGTGCATTAACCCCTTAGTGACCACCCTATAGTGTTTTTACGTCCTGTAGCTGCAGGACGTGTATGGAGGGAGGTAGCACCGCTATCTCCCTCCATACAGCGCGGGCGTCAGCTGTTTATTACAGCTGACACCCGCGGGCAATAGCCGCGCTCGGCCGTTCGCGGCTATTAACCCTTTAAATGCCGCTGTCAATTCTGACAGCGGCATTTAAATCCCCCGAACGCTGTTTGGGGGTCCCGCACGCCCCCCCCCCCCGTGGTGAGATCGGGGGATCCGTGCAGGTGTCATGGCAGCCGGGGGCCTAATGAATGGCCCCAGGGCTGCCTTAGCAGACTGCCTATGAAGCCATCCACAAAGGGTGGCTTCATAGACTGCCTGTCAAAAAGCAGTATGACGTCATACTGCAGGAGCGATCAAAGTATTGCATGTTAAAGTCCCCCAGGGGGACTTCAAAGTAAAGTAAGAAAAAGATCAATAAAGTTTTTTAAATTGTAAAAAAAAAAAAAAGTTATAAAAGTTTAAATCACCCCCCTTTTGCCGTATCAATTACTAAAAAATCTAAATCATAAAATAAAAATATGTATTTGGTATCGCCGCGTCCGTAAAAGTCCGATCTATCAAAGTAGTGCATTATTTTTCCTGCACGGTGAACGTCGTCCAAAAAAAAAAAATTAAGAATGCCAGAAATACACTTTTTTAGTTACCCTGTCTTCCAGAAAAAATGCAATAAAAAGCGATCAAAAAGTTGTATGTATTCCAAATTGATACTATCGGAAACTACAGAACATCCCGCAAAAATTGAGCCCTTGCACAACTACGTCGACAGAAAATAAAAAAAGTTATTGCGCGCACAAAATGACCGCAGAAAATAATTGAAGAAAATTCAATATCTTAAAAAAAAAATACAAGTACTACAGCAAAAAAAAACCTATATAAGTTTGGTATCGTAGTAATCGTACTGACCCATAGAATAAAAATATCAGGTCGTTTTTGTTGCACTTTGTGCGCCGTAGAAACAGGACGCACCGAAAGATGGTGGAATGTCGTTTTTGTTTTCCATTTCTCTCCGCTAAGAATTTTTAAAAAGTTTTTCAGTACATTATATGGTACAATAAATAGTGCCATTGAAAAATACAACTCGTCCCGCAAAAAACAAGCCCTCATATAGTGACGTCGATGGATAAATAAAGGAGCTACGATTTTTTTAAAGGGAGTAGGAAAAAACAAAAATGGAAAAAAGCAAAAAAGCCTGGTCACTAAGGGGTTAAAAGAGGTATAGGGGTGAGGGCTGAGAATGTTATTCTTCCACTATATAAGGCACTTGTCAGGTCTCACATGGAATACTCTGTACAATTCTGGACACCCGTAATCCAAACGACATGGCAGTACTTGAGGGGGTTCAAAGAAGAGCAACTAAATTAATAAACAGAATGAGAGGACTGGAATACCCAGAGAGGCTATTAAAATTGGGATTATTTACCCTGGAAGAGAGACAGTTAAGTGTCGATCAAACAACTATGTATAAATACATTAGGGTGTCTCCCATGATCTGTTTATACCCAGGACTGGGTATAAATGTCTAGAGCAAAGAAAGTTTCATCACCAACACAGAAGGGGATTCCTTACTGTAAGAGCAGTGAGACTAGGGAAATCTCTGCCTGAGGACGTGGTGATGGCAAAATTGATTTTGAGGATTGTAAAAGGGGACTAGATGTCTTTTTAGAGCACTATAACATTACAGGATCTAGACATTAAATAACCAACGGGGTTGTTGATCCGGGTCTTGGAGTCAGGTAGGAACTTTTCAAATGTTGATCCAGTGATTATTCGGACTGCCATTGTGGAGTTTGGAAGGATTTTTTTCTCCTAAATGCAGCATACGTTTTTTTGCCTTTCTCTGGATCAACAAGGGGGGTGGCAACAGGCTGAACTGGATGGACATTGTCTTCTTTCGGCCAAACATACTATGTTACTATGTTACAAAGAACTCTATTACTACACAAAACATGCAGGTAAAGTAATGTAAAAAATGCCACTTTTGACACAAAATGCTGTGTGTGAAACTTCCCTAAGGCTCTGTGTAATAATTTGACAGCACCCGGAGGTACCGTATTGACCGACAGCAGACTATGGACACCATATTTCAGTTCTGCACAGCACAATTCCGTAATGAAGCCATGCGCATGAGGCCCTTACATTTTCTTTTCACTGGAAAGAGAAAGTCGATAAACTTTTCAATAAAGAAAACTTTCATGTGTTTTTTAGATTTGTTTATTGCCATAAATATTACTTCAAACGTATTACATGTTTACATATAAGCCTTTTTTGTGAGTTCCTATCTTTTTTACTTTCATTTTGTAACTTTATATAATCCTTTTACATTTTATCTTTTCAACTTTCCACTTTGTACAACATGTAATACCACAAGCTTTGATGTCCTAGCCAATGCAGCATTCAAAGCGGCTACAACATACTTTCAAAGGGAAGAAAAAGGAATTAAATTATATATAAAATGAAATATATACTAAATACACTCATTCAACTCTTTATGTATAAATCTTGTACAAACATCATACAGTGTAGTCTAATTTCTCTTACATAAGCCGTGCTTCTTGAATAGGAGGAGGAGGAGCCTTGTACTAAATACATTTTCTTTCTAAAAACCCTCCTATATTACCATAACATAAAATACATAATAGCATTGACTCGCCTTTTAAAGGGAACCTATCAGTTGTGCTGCCCTAACTGCAGGAAGAGAGAATTGCGGGTATGCTCCCACATTACAAAGAACAATGGGGGAAATGTACTAATCCCGACATTTCAAACGCTGGTCTTATATGATTTCCCCAGCTTATGATGCACTGCATGCCTCTTCATGTATTAGGTGCATCTTGGCACCTCCATAGAAATTTACGCCAGGGTCGAACTGGCATAAATTTCTGGCATATTTTACATAGCTCTGTCAGCCTGTGGGTGCCACCCCCCCTCCTGACAAGCCCAGCCCACTTATGAATACCCCCCAATGTTTTTAATGTTTTGCTCTCCTCCCAAAAACATATGGGGGAATACATTATTCAATTTGTGCCAGTTTCGTGGCATTAAAAAAGTTGTACATTTTTTGTTGCTCTCTATATTAGGTTTAACATGTTCAACTTTTTTGCTGCACTCACCACAACACTACAGAATTCCAGAGTATAATGTAGTTCTTTGTAATTTAGGAGCCTGTCAGTATTTGATGGTGTCCAGAATTAGGTCAGCATAAATCTACTGACAGGTTGTCTTTATATCGTTCATTGCTCTACTAAGATAGTCCAATGGTCCCCCATCAATTATGCCATTCCAAGACCTGATCAATGCAAATAATGAATGATTACAGAGGACTTGTGCTATACACCTATGAGGCCAGTGATTTGCTGACACAGTCACGTGAGTATACGGGCATGTCGCTGCTACAGTCTTGTAAACAAAACTCAGCAGGGAGGACTAGAGCTATGGAACTGGAGCAAGTGGAGAATCAAACCGGTGAGTATACCTGTTACAATCAATGGAAGGGCTCCTGGTGCATCATTATCTTATATTATATTATTCCATAGTCTCACTGCTCTTACAGTAAAGAACCCCATGTGATTGTTTCAGCAAATCACTGGCCTCAAGTGTATAGCACTGAGCCAGTTACTTACACACTCACACACACATTCACCCAGTCCAAGCATTCTCATTTTATATACCAACCTTATATGTCAAAATACACAAGATCCAATGACCCTCCCCCATACAATCTAGAACTTACTTTATTGTAGGAGCTGATCAGATTGGTTTGACAGGAGCCACTCCTCATAAACCCATACTGATATGGAGTTATACAGTTATTTTCTCTCAGTTACTCCAGGATAGCATCTCTTAGAAACCCTTCAAACATTTTACTCACAATAGAAGTCAGACTTAGCAGCCTACAGTTTCCATATTCACTTTTTGACCCCTTTTTGAATATTGGCACCATATTTGCTATGCGTCAATCTAGTAGAAGAGACTTTGTGACTATAAAGTCCTTAAATATAAGAAACAATGGTCTGTCTATCACATTACTTAAAGGGGTTGTCCCGCGCCGAAACGTTTTTTTTTTTTTTTCAACAGCCCCCCCTTTCGGCGCGAGACAACCCCGATGCAGGGGTTAAACAAGAACACCGGACAGTGCTTACCTGAATCCCCGCGCTCCGGTGACTTCTTACTTACCTGCTGAAGATGGCTGCCGGGATCTTCTCCCTCGCTGGACCGCAGGGCTTCTGTGCGGTCCATTGCCGATTCCAGCCTCCTGATTGGGTGGAATCGGCACGTGACGGGGCGGAGCTACAAGGAGCCGCTCTCCGGCACGAGCGGCCCCATTCAGAAAAGAAGAAGACCCGGACTGCGCAAGCGCGTCTAATCTGGCGATTAGACGCTGAAAATTAGACGGCTCCATGGAAACGAGGACGCTAGCAACGGAACAGGTAAGTGAAAAATTTCTGATAACTTCTGTATGGCTCATAATTAATGCACAATGTACATTACAAAGTGCATTAATATGGCCATACAGAAGTGTATAGACCCACTTTGCTTCGCGGGACAACCCCTTTAATGCTCTTAGAACCTCAAAATGTATGCCTTGGGACCCAGCAATTTGTTTATTTTAATCTTTTTAAGATGTCTCTGTACTTCTTCCTGGGTTAGACTGGGGATATTTAATGGAGAGTTTACTTTATCACTCTGCATTTCACCTGACATTAAATTTTCCACTGTGAATACACTGGAGAAAAAAACTATTTAATAAATTTGCTTTCTCCTGATCACCCTCTACAATTTTGCCTACAATTGTTTTAGCCTGTGTTCTATTTTTGCCATAAGGATGCAACGATTTTTTGAGGATTTTCATCTCCACTTTTCAAAACCCTAACTTTTATATTTTCTCATCAAGTTGGCCATTTGAGGGCTTGTTTACTTCATTATGAATTGTAGTTTTTAATGGTACTATTTTTTTGGTCAGGGAAAACAATACATCAATTCTGCCATTTTTTTTAGTGTTAATAATACAGAAAAAAATGACATGATCCTTTTTTTATGCAGGCTGGTATGATTATGACAATACCAATATTTTTTATAGGTTTTTTCACTTTTACACAATAAAACCCCCTTTTTTGGGAAATTGTTTTTTTTTTTGCATTGCTACATTCAAAGTCCCATAACTTTTTTATTTTTCTATCAAATGAACTCTGTGAGGGCTCGGTCAGATGGGCATTTTTTGAATGCATTTAGTTGCGTACAAAAAAAATGCACAACACATTTTTTTAAAATCGCGTCAGATGCGTTTTTAAATTCGCACTTGTTGTCGGTCTCATGATGGCAAAATTCGCACATAAAGTGCAGTCCCATCGCTATCCCCTGCTGCGTCTGTGACAGCTGCAGCAGGGGATTCTTTGGATGTGAAACCCCTGGATGCTGTTACGTCCAGGGGTTTCACCATGTGGTCATTGGGGCTGGCGGCAGCAGCAGCGGCCCCATTGACAACATACAGAGAAGATCGCGATCCTCTGCCACAGCGGGAGTTGCCTTGTCATTGAACACTGTGACAGTGATGTCACAGTGTTCAGTGATGAGGGGACTCCCTGTGGAGATGAAGAAATCCTCTGCAACAGCTGTCACTTTATGTGCAAATTTTAGTTGCGTTTTGCGATTCAATGTTCTCCTTTTTACCGGTGCGAATTTTTTGTGCATGTAAAAATCGGACATGTGACCACTACCATTGAAAAGCATTGGTTCAAATAGATGCGAATCACAAACGCAAAAAACATGCGCAACAAAAAACGCTCGTCTGACCGAGCCATGAGAGCTTGTTTTTTGCTTACCGAGAAGAGCTTTTTATTGGTGCTATATTGAGGTGCATATGGTGTTTTTGATCACTTTAATTACATTTTTGTGGGAGGCGAAATTAACTAAATTAGTATTTTGGCTCCATTTTTTTGTTTTGTGTTTTACAGGTATTGCTGTGCAGGATAAATGTGTTCAACTTTTTGTACAAGTCGATATGAATATGATGATACCACATATGTGTTTACTTTTAATTTTTTTTTTCATACAAAGAGGGGAAGGTGCTCAAAATGTTTTTTTGTTATAATTTTTGAAGCTTTTTTTTTGTACTATTTTTTTTACATTCTGTATGACCCTGTAGGGAACTTGAACCAGAAAAGATATGATGGACTTTAATAATGCATTGCAGTACTTACGTACTGCAATGCATTATCACTAGAGATGAGCGAGTATACTCGCTAAAGGAAATTGCTCGAGCGAGCATTGCCTTTAGCGAGTACCTGCCCGCTCGAGACAGAAGGTTCGGGTGCCGGCGGCGGGCAGGGAGCTGCAGGGGAGAGCGGGGAGGAACGGAGGGGAGATCTCTCTCTCCCTCTCTCCCCCCCGCTCCCTCCTGCTTACTGCCGCAACTCACCGCTCCCCCGCGCCGGCACCCGAACCTTCTGTCTCGAGCGGGCAGGTACTCGCTAAAGGCAATGCTCGCTTGAGCAATTGCCTTTAGCGAGTATACTCGCTCATCTCTAATTATCACCTACAATAGTGTTCACAGGGCATAGCAGGCCCAGGTGACATTGTTTGGCAGCTGGATGCCATGACAACCCATTGGCCCTCCACGATTACATATCAGAGGGCTGATGACATTAAAGAGGAAGAGTGATTCCTTGGTGAACCCTTCACATGCAAAAAAATCTACCTTGATTGTGGCATGCAAGGGGTTAATATTGGGGATTGGTTTTCTCACTCATCCCTGCTGTTGCAGTTGGAGGCCAGTTGTCAGTCACAGCCAACACCAAGTGCTGGGTAGACACGGACTAACTTCTGAGCTTGTGACATCCACAGGACCTAAGTTTATGTCCTGTTGTGTTAAATACCACCCAGTCAGGACATAAACTTCACATCCTGTGGCATTAAGGGGTCAAAGGGCCAACACTTTCAGTTTTAATATTTTTACTATTTATATAATTTAGGGACATTGTCTCAATCATTAAGGTTAAGGGCAGCTCTGAGCTGATTGAAGTTTACTTCCTAAAGTTTAGTATTTTCGTAGCTTCCCAATAAAACTCCTTTTTGAAAGTCAAGTTAAAATGTATCATATTATGGTCACTATTTTCCAGGTGCCCCTCAACTTGCAACCCTGTTATTCTGTCAGGTCTGTTGGATGATATTAAAATGGCTGTCCCTCTAGCTGGGTTCTGCACAAGTTGAGAAAGGTAATTATCTTTAATTATTGACATAAACGTGTTACCTTTATGAGATCTGCAGGTTTCAGCTTCCCAGTTTATATCTGGATACTTAAAGTCCCTTATAATATTAACTTCATTGTGATTTGAGACTTCATCTATTTGCCTTAGTAATAGATTGTCAGAACCTTAGGTTATATTTAGTGGCCTACAGAAAACCTCTATGATGAATTTATTATTGTTTTTCCCTCCATGTATCTCCACCCACAGAGACTCCACATGTTCATCTCCCTCCCATATATCTTCCTATAATGTGGGAATTAAACAGGATTTTACAGAAAGACAAACCCCTGCACCTTTCCAGTGATTAGGGAAAGTCATGAGGACAGTACTTCTTTATGGCTGTTATCTTTGATCCATATCACCGTCTCCAGCCTCCAATGCCAGGATTCATTATATTCATCATCATCCTCCTGGGTACCATGACCCTCTGCCCATGTCATTTAAAGGCAAGTTCCTAATATCTGTGTCTTCCTGTTGATACGTGCTTCATATTTCCAGTTTTGGAGATGTCCAGTTGTTACACTATTTGGCTATAGTGTAAGTCTTGGGAGTATCAGAGTACTAGGATACACTGTTGGTTTCCAGAATAGGTGACTGCAGAAGGTAAAGGTTTAGCACTAAGCCGGTATCATTACAATATCATCTTTTGTCCATGGTCTTACAAAAATTTATCTTAGCCAGCCTCTTTAAAGAGACACCAACTTTCCACACTACTTATGCCGATCTAACAGCCTGTGTTTGTATCACCTTGTATCATATTTGAATTTTTGGTTTACAACTGAAAATCAAGATTTCAAACAGAAGGGCAGAAAAAAAACCGGAAAATCAACATGAAAAGATGACTGGATGTAAACAGCAATAAAGCAGCAACTAATGGAGACTTGGACTGCTTTTGAAAAAATTTTAGGTACAATTTTTTAAGGATTTCTTCCAATACATCTAATTGACCAATACAACGAAAATGTATCACTAGGGATGATAACAAGAGCAATTTCAAACAAGCACATTATTTAAATGTTATAAATCTCCCAATTTATTTTACAAGGCTTTAAATATCTGTTTAAACAATGGATTCATTACATTGTGCCGTGTGGAAAATTCAAAGTCAAAGAGTAAGCTCCCCTGCAGCTTTAAGTAAAAGCATTACTCATCCTTGTTGATGGAACATTGATTTAAATCTATATGAAAACAGCTTTCGGTGAGATGAAACCCAAAATCAATTCACTCTTTCCAGTTAAGAAAAAAAAAATCAATGCACCCACTCTAAACTGTGTTTGGAGAGGCCTTCCCAGCTAGCACACGGCTTCCTCCACAGCGATTCCACCCACAGACGACTTAGACGGAAACTTGTTATTTCATGTCTGTTTTCTAAATAGCTAGCTGGCATAACAGAAATAAAGGGAAAATTGTAAAAGGACTCTTCTCCAGGAAACAAATAACTTCCAGGCCATTAAAAGCGTTCCACCTGTGGTATGCATTCACTTTTATTTGCCCCACTAGAATTTAGTTGAGGCATTTTCAAACAGCAGTTCAATACAGTACTATACAGTTGTTGTGAGAATGGCATTCATTCGCCATTATTCATTAGGATCATTCCCAAGACATCTGTATTATAAGCGATCCATTGTATGTAGGCGGCCTGGTAAAGATTTTGCATTGTACCCCAAACGATTCAGGTTACTTCTTTGTCTGTATATTGAGTTTCAAGGCTCTAGTTGGCAGTCAGGTGTCCACTGGGAGGCTTAAGGCTCCATCTCAAAGGCAAGAACTGTGAAATAACATACAACCCTGCTAATTTTTAGTAGAATGCCCCTTCCCTAAAGGTAATATTCCATTAATAGCATTGTTCTGGCATTGCTTTTTAATCCATTAAATTGCTATTTAATCCCCATTCTCGTAGATCCATCAAAGGTAAACTGACATTGTTCAGCATAGTTTGAACATTGATTGGCTCATTTACTTTAATATTAGGGAAATGCATGTATGACCGCCAGGGGTCCGAGTGCAAAAATTCAGCTAGGGCCCTCCCCACAACTGTACCTGTACCCATACCAAAATGAATTTACATACATGATTTAGCCCATTTCTTGGACTACATGAACATTTTCCTGTAGCCCCTTAGGCGGTGGCGGTGTTCATGCATTTGTTGCATATTTGCACTACAATTAAAAAACATATAAAAACTGAAGGTTTTGGTTGCGTTTTTTAATTGTGCGTAAAGTGTGCAATCATATACAGGAGATGCCCAGGTTGGGTATGGCACCTCAGGGTTCATATTACTATATACAGGGTGATGTATAACTTATACCAGCTGTACATATATAACTAGCTGATATATCTGGGTTTGCCCGAGTTGATTTGGTACAGCTGTTTACCTGTTGTTTGCACAGAAAATTTTATGGAGTCATGCTTACTTCAGAGGAACTGAGGAATAAAATATACACATAGAGAAGTGTTAGATTCCCCTTAGACTGCATGTACCATTGTCCCTCTGCAGAATGTGCCACACCTCCCATTCTCCTGACTTTTACCCTTAAAGATAACGCCCCTTTTTATTCAAATTTTACCCCCAGACGACTGGAGGTTGGTCCTTAGCTTTCAAGGCATGCTCCATCCCCGCAGTCCATGGCCACTTCCTTATGTACTTTACTGACTTTCAGTATATACACATAAAGGTGAGGTAGATTATCCTCAGTATATACACAACGCGGTTGCTCTATTCACTTCAATGACAGCATTGGAGATTACCAAGTTCAAGCTCTTCAGCAATCACTGGTGCTATCATTGCATTGAATGGAGCAGGGGCATGCCTGCACGACTTCTGCTTCATTTACTCAAGGTCGATCCTTGAGTAAATGAAGCAAAAGTAGTACACGCATGTCCCTGCTCCATTCACTGCAATGACAGCACCAGAGATTGCTAAAGAGATTGAATTTCGTAATCTCCAATGCTGTCATTGAAGTGAATAGAGCAACGTGACCTCTGATCCATTGACTCGGGGACAAACTGGACCAGACAGAGGTGAAAAAGTATACTCTTTTAGCGTTCATCTGACTAATAGATCCCTATGGACACGATTGGTGTGTATTTTAGGAGAATTACCGATGTACAAGATAAACATATGGCTTTTAAGATTCTTTTTCAGCCATTGTGAATGCATTACTTACAGTATTTCTCTGAAAAGTCCAATGTAAATAATTCATGCCGCATGGTAAATATGGCTTGTACCATAAGTACAAATGAATAAAAATTAGAATAAATTAGGACCTAAAAAGCTGCATTGGTTATAGTTTAGGCCATGCCAATCCTGAAACATCCTAGATTTCTATGTTCCAATGTTTTTTACCTACATGTTTCAAACACTAAAGTTCTTATTCATGGTATAATAAGTACCTTAGTGTTTGAAACATGTAGGAGAAATTCTTGATTTGTGTGTCTGTTGTCATTCTTTTTATTAATTTCTGTTCACCAAATAAATATTTTGGATGTCATGTCACCTGTGCTGGAATCCACCTTTTTGCACATGTCTACATATGCTAGAGCTAGCATTGATCCATGCATTGCTTGACATCAAGCTTAAGCTATTTATTACTCTAATTACATGTCCATGTGAGCTTTTCATTATTTCAATATGTTCCAATGGATCATGGGAAAATAAATATAGTATACTATAAGTTATAAAGAATGAATTTAATTTGTCTGGTTCTCTTTACAGTTACAGAACATGATAAATGCACTCACCGTGTTGAAGTTTGGAAAGAGTCCAACAGCTGGACTATTTTCCATTGGAAATGACACAAATGGCTTCATATCCAAGGACGGTTGCACCATGAGGCTCGGGGTCCGAACTAGTGCAGGGAGAGCAGTGGTGTGACATGTACTACCTGTTGACATAGAAAAAAAGTTATATTATATATGCAATTAACAATTTGTTGTCAATAGATGTATAAAACATTTGCAAGGTGAATCCATCCACAAAAAAATAGCTTAAAGGGGTTTTCTAGGCATTCACTATTGATGACCTATCCCAAGGTTGCATCATGAATAGTTAATTAGTTGGTTGGCAGAGGTGCGCCGGTTGGGATCCCTGCCAATCAGCTGATGCTCCAGCCGCTATCATTGCAGCCGAGGCACTCATCTGCTTCGGTGGTTAGAGCAGGTGGTTGAAATCAATGGAAGCAAAGTCTTTCTATGACACTCTAGTCTCTAATATTTCATTATATTTACCATCACCCTTTGACTCATTTAATGGTGAGTTCCTAATATTATTTTTGTCACATTATGCTCCTTGGACTTGCAGCTCTATGGCTTTCCAGGAGAACGCTGCTTCAGGTGTGGTTGACTTGGCTGGCTGATGGTGTGGAGTGCTCCAGCCAACCAATCACCACCGGTCTTGGCACATAAATACCAGCCCCTCTAACTAGATGGTGCCAGTCATATTGGTATTTACTTCTCAGAACTCTGAGAGCTTGGAGTCATGTATGTTCTGTTTCAGTGTATGTTGCATGCATCAAGTTCAGGGTGGGAATCGCTTGTTTATTTGAACAGTGACATGTTCAGTGTCGGTTTACAGGTTTTCAAACATCAGTGTGAAGAATGTATTGTTTAGTGTCTGTCTGTAGGTGTGGCAGACACCTGGTGTGAACAGTGACTTGTTCAGTCTCTGCTTACAGGTGTTCAGACATTAGGTGGGAACAATGTCTTGTTCTGTGCCTGTATGCATAGTTGATTTTCTGTGTGGTGACATCTGAAGGTGTGCAGACATCTGATGCGTTTTATGTTATATGTTGTATTCCCCTTTGTGTGTAGACGAGCAGATGCTTGTTGTGTTAGTTCCCTTGTTTGGTGTGCCTGCCTGTTACCATCTAGGGTGCCAGCCAAGCCCCGAGGTTCCAGTGTGCAGTCGTTCCTATTGCAGGCAGGATTCCCTTTTTGTGGTTTGAGTTGTATTGTTAGAGTAGGCACTCACAAGACAACGAGGACCGTTGGGTTTGAGGGCTTACGCATTCTAGCCAAAATACTGACCAATATCTCATATGTATGTATTCATTTTTCCATCTGTTTGAGTTGTTGTACATTTGGTAAGTTTTTTGGCATCTGTTGTCTGTGTTGTTCTCCGTTCACTAAAGAAATTGTGTTTGTGAAGATCATTGTTCACATGGCCTCCACGAATGTAACAATTTCATTAAAATAAAACCCTCACATTTTCCCTACAAAATCCCATTTATGATTAAAAATGCGCATGTTAGATATTGCCACGTTCATAATGACCCTGAGGCTAACTTCACACGGGTGAGGGCAATACAACTCCCACAAAAAAGTCATCATATGTCAACAAAAAATGATATGATTCTTGAAACATGATAAGGTGCAATATAGGCTGGTCACTAAAGGTTAAATCCCAATAAACATTGCAGCAGATTTACTAAGGGTGTCTATTATATAGACAGTAGGGTAGTGAGAAGATGTGCCAAACCCATTACAGTGTTACATTCAATTTGATAGATTTGGTGCATGTTTGATGCACATTAGACTCAATGTGTTTCTCAATTTGCAGACTAATTTTCCCCACCTTTTTGCACTTAAAAACTGGCGCACACTAGTGTAAGGATTCTATTCCCACTCCCTCCAACCCTGGACCTGGCTGTGAGGGGGACAGGGAGTGGAGGAGCAGACTGATTTACCAGTGCCAGTCTGGGAACAGTGCTGCCATGCTCTGTACTCTTGCCTCTACCAGTCATAGTCACAGCTGGAGAGTGGCAGAAGAGTTCAGGCGCATGCAGTTGCCATGTGGAGAGCAATGGGTGGTGCCAGTTTTGGGTAGCCTCATAAAGGCTGTACAGAAGGGTCCTGTCCCTATAGTAATATGGGCAGTTGTGCAACTAGAATGTCACCACCTAGAAAAAACAGCGTCCACTATAAACAGCTATCCGGATACGTGGTAAGCAGGTGAACATCTCAAACTTACAGGTCTGTGCCCCAACGATGGATGCTGATGAGGAAACCATTGAAGATTTTTATGCCAATGTCCAGAAAACTCTAAGCGAAGTGCCAAAGAAGGACATCATTTACATTATGAATGACTTCAAATCCAAAATCAGCAGCCAGCCAGAAGCAACCATCACATGAAGATTTTGGCTTGGTGAAAGAAATGAAGCCAGTGAATGCCTGGTAGAGTTCTGCTAAAAAAATCGGCTCAGGATAGCAAACACATGGTTTATGCAACCAAAACACCAACTTTACACATAGACATCTCCCATTGGCCTCTATTGAAATCAGATTGATTACATCCTGCATAATCATTGTTGGCGAAGTTCAGTCGTGGCAATTAAAACCTTTCCTGGCGCTGAGTGCAGCACTGATCATGAACTCTATGCAGCTAAGAGCAAGATCAAATTTTGTAGCATTAAGAAAGGTCCTACATTCAGAAAATTTGACACCTCTAAAATCCCCAAATCATACACTATTGAGGTAGCAAACCGATTCGAACTGCATGACACATCAGAAAAGGATCCAGAGGAACTATGGAATGATATGCAATCGACAGTTATGGAAACAGCCAGTAAGCATCTCACCCTTACAAAGCAGGAAAAACGACTTTATTGGTTGTTCGAGTAAACCCTCAGAACAGCTGATAAAAGAAGAGCAACAAAGGCGGCCGGCAACAAAGATGAAGTTTGGCAACTAAATGCTGATTTTCAGCGAGTAGCAAGGAAAGATAAGGAAATGGACTCTGCATGCAAGCAAGATCTGTCTCAAAATTATACAGGAAAGACTGGGATCAGTAGTCGAAGCGGCACTCCCTGATGCGCAGGCAGGATTCCGATGAGGATGCAACACCCACGACCATATTGCAAACCTGCGATGGACCATGGAAAAAGCTTGAGAATACCAAAAGACTATCTACACGTACTTCATCGACTACATTAAGGCTTTTGACTGCATCAGCCATGACAAGCTATGGGCGTATTGGCACATCTAGTCAAGCTAATAAAATAATTTTATAGCAATCAAGAAGCCACCGTGACACAGTATGGGGACACAGTTTGGTTTGGGATCGGCAAAGGCGTCCAACAGGACTGCATCCTCTCACCCTTCTTGCTTAAGCTATATACAGAAGTGATCATGCGGAAAATGGACCTAGACAAATTGGAAATCTGGGTGATAATAGGTGGAAGAAACATCAACAATCTCCGTTATGCAGGTGACACAACTCTGCTGGCAGAAACAGAAGCAGGTCTAAAGCAGCTGATATGTAAGACTAAAACTGAAAGTGAAAAAATGGGCCTCTACCTGAATTTAAAGAAAACTAAAATTATGACCACTGCAAAAAATGGCAAAATTCAAATCAAAATCAACAATGAGGTCATAGAATGTGTGCAAGACTTCATCTTTCTTGGATCAAAAATTGACCAGGCTTGAGAATCGATGTCAGAGATAAAATGTAGGATAGCATTGGGGCGAAGCACAATGCTAAACATGGACAAAATCTGGAAAAGAAGGGATATCGGTATAACAACTGAACGCAGAAGAGTGCATACCATCGTTTTTTCCTATAGCTATGTATGGATGTGAAAGCTGGACTGTAAAATAAGCTCATAGAAGGAGGATTGATACGTTGGAGCTGTGGTGCTGGTGAAAGCTGCTGCGTATGCCCTGGACGGCAAGAGTAACAAAGAGAGAAGACCTGAATCATATAAGACCTGATATCACTGGAGGCCAAGATGAGCAGACACAGGCTCACGGATTTTGGCCATATAATGCTAGTGGAGTCGGTAGAAAAATCTATAATGCTTGGATCAATAGCAAAAAAAGACCTGGCCACTAAAGAACACAATGGCTGATACTGTCAAAGCTGATACTGACATGGAGATCACACAACTGAAAGAAGTAGTGAAAAACAAAAAAACATGGAGGCAGGGAGTCTTAAGAGTTGCTGAGGGTTGTGAAGCACTGAACGGCTAACAACAACAACAATGCACATGATGTGTCTATGATGCAGTATATGGAATGCAACAGTGAGGCACATGACGTAGGTTTTGAGTAATATGATTCAAATAAAGTAAGATGAGGCAGGAATTGATGCACTATTATTGATATGTGATGACCTCAGGAAATGCATGTAAGTAATGTCTGCGGCATGTATAATGTTCTGTGAGTAAGGACGCTGCTCCTACTTGGCATTTAAGGTTATGGCCATAATGATGATTACGTATGTAGGGGTTATGACGCAGATCAGGAGTTGCCAGGAAGTGAAAGAGAGTAGTGGTGTGGCTTACTGCTGCCAGGAATGGATATGCTGGACATGTACATGTTGGAGTAAGACATCACGTAATGAGAAGTATTGTGTTCCTTTAAAAGTATTGTTGCTTTAAAAAAGTTTATGCTAAGGTAAGGCCGCCTGCACATTTGCATTGCGGAATCCACAGTCGGCATCCGCACCGCGGATCTGCAGCAAACACCGTCCATAGCATGCTATGGGACATCGATTCTTCCTGCACACTCGCGGAGACCAATTGTGGTTTCTGTGAGCAGAGGAAAAATCGGAAAAATACAGCAAGCTGTATTTTTGTGCGGTGTCCGCATAGATGGCTTCCATTGAAGTCAATGAAAGCGGTCCGACCCGCAGCCCATCCGCAATTTACATTACGGACAGCTCACAGATTCCATGCCATCGCCTAGCAATGATGTGGGAAAAGCTGGAGTTTAAAAACAAACAAAAAAAAACGGTACTGTGCATGTCCGATGGCAGCTCGCCACGACCATCCGCAGTACAGAAAAAAAGAGAAAATGGCAGCTATGGAATTACATCATGTTAAAATGCATGAACTCTTGTAAGACTGTATTGCTGTTTTCTTTATTATGCCAATTTTCAGTAAAGTTATTTTGCAAAAATGTGCCGTCTTTGCTTCCATCTGTCATTGCTGCGCCATCCTGAACCTTTGTTGCACCTCCACCCATGACACTAAGTACTAAGTCTGCTCCATTTTATGACTCCAAAAATTTGCACCCACTTTTAAAAAATTTCCAACAAGAAACAAAAATCTATCTTTTTGCCCCAAATAATAAATACATTTGCCAATTAGGTGATTTGTGCCAAAATTTTGGCAAAACTAACACTGGAATTCTGGCACAAAAAGGATAGCAAATCTGTCCCATTTTTTATACAATTTAAAACCATTACAAAATAAATGATATCTTTATATAAAACAATGGAGCAGATTTCTTAATATGTCTTAAATTTAGAACTAAACCAAATACCCAATTTTATCACAATGACTAACGCTGATACATTTTTGGCATCTTTAGACACTTTTGTCATACTTTATGACGCCTCTTGGTTGGTGTACATTAGAAGATTTTGCCAAAATGTTGATGTACATTGATTCATTTTACACCATATCCCTTTTTGCTTACCTATGTCCCCCTTTCCACTAACCAACATAGCTTTTTCTACCAGGTACAAAAAGTGTCTAAACCTACAATTAATTTGTTGCAAACCAATGTTTTTTTAGGCAGAATCTGGTGCATTTAGCTTAGTCCATCTTCCCTAATACGTTTAACAAACCATTATCTGCAGCACGAAGTTGCTATGCTGCAGTCTGGAAACAAGTGCATTCCTCCCGGAGCAGGAGATTGCCCAAAAGGGAGATTATTATGAGTTAACAAAGTGCTGATTGGGTTATTCTTGGAAGAAAACGTATCTACAACTCCCCCGGCTTTTCAGACAAAGAACCTACTAAATTTAGAATGCGACTCACAACTTTAATTATAAGTAACTATTGGAATAAAACGTAAGCAATCAAATCATATAAAAGAGCTGAAACATCATTATAGGAACATTCTCATATAGTAAGGAAAATAATGCGAAGTAATTGGCTTCTTTAGCAGAATTCAATACCTTAAATTTAAAGCAGGGCTCGTCTTTAACAAATACATTTGCATTTCACTCAGCTCCAATGAAATTCAGGCATTGTGGAGAGAAATGGTTCTGCATAATTAATTGCACATCACAAGATTCGTTCATTTCATAACTACTTTGCAAATAGCAGAGGAAAAATAATAGGTATTAGCAATTTTACTCCATTAAAAAATATGATTATGCTTTGGAACAAAATGGAAAACACATTAGCAGAAAATTAGTTACATTTGCCTCTCTCTTTGTTGGATCCTCATCTGCCACTGAACTATGTCTCAGTAAACATAAAAAAATGCATTTATAGCTATACTCCGGCCCCTAATATTGCCTTTCTGAAAATCAATGCAAAAACATATAAAGAATTTGCCGTATACTCCTCCACTCACAATTATGCCAGAGGAGCATATTGCTTCATGTCCATGGTATGGATCCATAATACGGCTGTGTTATAGACGACATTACAACTGTATCTTATCGGTATTTCATCTGTAGATTTTAGTTTCTAAAGGGCAAATACTGATCTACATTTTCCCCATAGAAAACAATAGCAATACTGAGGCAAAAAAAAGGTCATGCTGTTTTTTTTAACAAACATCCATTAAAAATACAGCCATTTGAAAAAATAAAAATAAAAAAAATGAATACATTTTTATTAGCTCCCTTATTACAGTTCACAAACCACGGACCAACAAAAAGCTAAAATGTGCTCATCTGAAATTAGTAAGATAACCAATCTTCCTTTATAGATTACAAGTAATAAAACATTCTATGTAATATAGTAAGTAGAAAAGGGAAACAAAAATAAAATAGGGATGGAGCTAATAATACAGTAGCATTCTGTATCACCAAATTTAAAATCAAATCCACCTGTACAAGATACATAAAATGAAGATGTAAAGCGACTGGCACTATCCAATCACTGCAACCCGTTGAGGATCTGTTTTTATTTGGGCAAAAACGTGGGGAAAAAAAGCAGTTTTGCTGCAGTTTTTATTTTTTACACCATATACCGATATCGTAAATGATGCTATGTAGTTATTGTACAGGTTGTTATTGTTATGCTGATACCAAATTATGTGTAATTTTTAGTGTTTTTTTTAGAATTTGCTATGTGTTTTATAAAGTTTTTTTTTTTTACAGATTTTTCTGCCTAAACTTTTTAAAATTCATTCGACTTGTTTTAGTTTCTTTAATTACATTAGGACTTATTATAAAAAAATGGACCAACAATGCCCCCTTACAGACAATACAGCATAATCCAAAAAAAATCTACTGCAGTGGAATCTTCAAAACAAGAAGAGATTGTACAACAAGGGTTTAATTAGAAGGGCTGCCCTAAAACAATTCTTACAAGGATAATCTGAAAGAAATGTGTAATCAGAAAATGACCTGTTATATGAATCAAGATTTTATTTAAAATATATTTTCAAGAATTTTTGGTGATTTTTAACGAAAATTGATATCATAATTTATATTGGAAAAAAAACCCTCATAAAAACCTGCAGTTCTAACTTTGACAACTAAGCTTAATAATAGTCTGAGACTTTCTGTTCTATAGAGAAAACTTTTCAGCAGTCATCTCATTATAATCACAGGCAGCAATATAATGAAGGGTGACAGATATTTTAATATATAGCACAGGATCCGCCATTCACAATAAGAGATATTGACAGCTCACCGCCTCCTGCTCCTTGCACAGTGACCTTTACACATGTCAAAGAAATTACCGTAATGGATCAGTTCTGTCTAGAGATGAGCGAGCACCCAAACGCTCGGCTCTACGTTATTCGAGTCGAGCTCTTCGTAAAATTCGAGAGCTCTACTCGAGTAACGAACCCCATTGACTATAATGGGAGACTCGAGCATTTTTGTATGTGGGACGCCGGGTCCCAAGGTTTTTTTTTCTTCTTTCTCTCTCTCTCTCCCCTGCTTGCCAGACAAAAAAATGTGCCGATGACGCGCGCTGCGTCGCGGCGGGGAGGGGCCAAAAGAGGCACGTCACAGCAAGGAGGAGCCAAAAACGACGTCACAGCGGGGAGGAGCCAAAAACGGGGGCGAGGTCGAACACGATTTGATGCTCGTTCGAGTAACGCGCACCATAAAGTACGCTAATACTCAAACGAGCATCAAGCTCGGCAGAGTATGTTCGCTCAACTCTAGTTCTGTCATTGGGTGAATGGACCGTGATTTCTGCTGTAAAGCATATATATCTATCTCTGTCTTTATCCGTTTAGTCAGGGCCAACTCTCAAGCACTTTATGGATCAGCTTTGTCCATGCGGTTCTGTTTTGTACGGCTTCTTTCAATTCGAACATTTGCATGTTGGTGTCGACTCTGCTAGTATCAAGTCAGCGTGTTATTTTGCTGCCAGGTCTTCTTTTGCCACTGACCACTCCAAGCATTATCGATGTTTTAAATTAATTAGTTCACATCATGGGGCCGAACTATGAGTAACTCTGGATTGATGTGGTCTAGAACTGTTTTGTTCAAGATCTTGGTGGTCCAAGGAATTTGTAGGTGTTTCCTCCAGCACCAAAGTTTGAAGCCATCTTTCTCCAGTCCGTTTTCTTCTGTATCCAACTTTCCCAGCTGTAAATTGTGATTGGAAAATCATTGCATCAACTATCTGGCATTTTGGTGCAATGCTTTTATCTTTGTTTTTCCATATCTTACCCTGACATTGCTGTCAGTTTGTGCTCCTGGAACCTATAGTTCTATGGGTTTCCAGGAGCACACTGCCACAGGTGTAGGATGTTTGAGCTGGATGGGTGTTGAGTTTCTCCAGCCAGCCAATCACCACCGGTCTGCTGCACATAAATACCAGCCCCTATGGCTTGATGGTGCTGGTTTCCTCATTTCCCTCATGTTTGCATTCGTGCATGTTGTTCTGTAGGTGTAAACAGTGACGTGTTCTGCATGTCTGTGCAGGTGGCCGGACGTAGATGCAAACACAAGGGGCCTGGGAGGGGAATGCAAAACACATGGAACATCTATGCTTGGATTGTTTAGGATCTTGCAATTCTGATCAAAAATTGAGGTTGAATTGTTCAATCAAAAAGGCGCATGAACCTTTTTTACGAATGAGGAGCTCTCTGGTGTGTCCCTTCTTGTTTGCTTCTTACAATTCCATACAGCATGTTTCCAAAACCGTTCTGTCTTTCCTCACTTCATGCTGAAACTGGGCATTTAGCCATGGAAATGGTCTCTGTTTCCAGTAGCTATTGCTTCTTGTCGCATGTTGGCGATTAAGATGGTTCTGGAAAAGTAGTATCACAGCAGCACTCCTTCTTTAAACCGCATATACATCCACATATGCGATATATACTGCCTGCCCGGCAATAGATAGGATCAAAATCCACCGGTCACAATGTAGAGAATAGAAACGAAGGACAGCAGGGTTATGGTGCCGGCAGATCAAAACATCATCGAGATGTAGCTTTATTCCCTCACGTTCATAGAAACAGGCGTCGATTCGACTACTATTCTGTAGTCTTTGTCAAGCTTGATTCGGATGGTGTCTGCTGCCAGCCAGGTTGTTTTTCTTGTTGCTTTTTTGCACAGTATATTTTCATTTGCTGTTTCGATTGTAATACTTTTAATTTCCTCCCATGGTTGATCTGGCTCTTTTTAAAACGTATTAAGCAATTTGAAATAATTTTTTATCTCTACTGCATAAGCGAGAGGCACCGAGTCAGTGTTGAATTTCAATGCTAGTGCTGTTTTTTCTGAAATTGCAGAAACGTAGTTTGATTTTGGCAACAAGAAGTCGGGGGTCAACCACAATCTGCATCTGAGAACATCTTTGCTGCTAGAACTGAACTTTTCTTGATTTGATTGTGTTGAACTCCGTTGGGAGACGTCAGGTGTACAAGCGAGGTTTGTTTGTGCAAACAATGTGTTCGTAATCGTTAATTGGTTTTCTTGGCAAACATTGAAAATGTTAGTCACTGGAACATTTCATTCTCCTAAGCCGAATTTTCCCACTATTGGTGTTTCTTCTTCTGTGCCAATTTCTACATTGAAATAGCCAATGGTGTAAACGATGGCATTTCTTGGAATTTGCTGCAAGGTTTCTTGGACGTCAACATAAAATTCTTTGATTTGTTCATCCTTTGCGTCAGTGGTAGGGTCAACATTTGTATTGCAAATATGGTGCAAGGTTTTCCGTTGACGCGGATAGTCATGATGCTATCGCTTATGGCACGGAAACCATGGACAGCTTTACTAATCTTTTTCTTCACGATGAAGGTGACACAATTATTTCAGATGCTTTTATTTCCTGAGTAGTAAACTGAAGTCGCCGCTGGTAAAGTATCCGTTCCCTGTCCAGTAGAGTTTACTGATCCCCAGAAGGTCGGTGTTTAATCATTGCATTTAGTTCTTTATAATGTCTAACTTGCCAATGTCCATTCCACATACATTCCATGTTCCAATTTTATGCATTTTAGTAAAGCGCGGGATCTCTTTCACTGCAGGCAACATCAACAGGCCGGCAACCGATGGGTTTTCCCTGTCCGTGTCACAAATTCCCGAGTTACTTAAAGCACGCCGTTAGTCGTCTACAGTAACATTGTAGGTGCTTTCTAGCCTGGAGGAAGCCTACTTTCCAGCACCATGAAGTATTTTAGTGGTATATAGTGGAATAGGTCACCATTAGAGATGAGCGAACGTACTCGCCGAGCTTGATACTCGTTCGAGTATTAGCGTGTTCGAGATGCTCGTTACTCGTAACGAGTACCACGCGATGTTCGGGTTACTTTCACTTTCCTCTCTGAGACGTTAGCGCGCTTTTCTGGCCAAATGAAAGACAGGGAAGGCATTACAACTTCCCCCTGCGACGTTCAAGCCCTATACCACCCCCCTGCTGTGAGTGGCTGGGGAGATCAGGTGTCACCCGAGTATAAAAATCGGCCCCTCCCGCGGCTCGCCTCAGATGCGTTGTGAGATAGCTGAGGGACAGTGGTATCGTGTTGGAGCTGCTGTATGGAGAGTGTTAGGAGTTAGTGTAGGCTTCAAGAACCCCAACAGTCCTTCTTAGGGCCACATCTAACCGTGTGCAGTAGTGTGGAGGCTGCTTTTAGCAGTTTTGCACTTTTTTTTTTGGTATATCGGCCGTGCAGAGCATTGCGCCCTGCAGTAATACTCCAGGGATAGAATTGTGTAGGCAGGGCCAGAAGACATATATTATAGATTGAATATACGCAGTGGTCCTTTTGAAAAAAATATTTGAAAAAAATCTATTTGGCCTGCCTGTCACTCTGCTCAGTGTTCTGGGTCTGTGTCTGCTGGGGGTAGTAGTTCTCCAAATAAATACGCAGCCAGCTAAGTGTTACAGCAGGCTTGCGCCAAATTATTTCCTGGCTCTGAAATCACCGGTCTGTTGCAGTTAATAACAGTGCAACACTGCAGTTCCGTGACACACACATTAGGGACAGAATTGTGTAGGCAGGGCCAGAAGACATATTATAGATTGAATATACGCAGTGGTCCTTTAGAAAAAAATATTTGGAAAAAATCTATTTGGCCTGCCTGTCACTCTGCTCAGTGTTCTGGGTCCGTGTCTGCTGGGGGTAGTATTTCTCCAAATAAATGCGCAGCCAGCTAAGTGTTACAGCAGGCGTGCGCCAAATTATTTCCTGGGGTTCCGTAAACGAAGTCAGCCTCCAACCACAGGCCAATAAGCGGCACATTTAATTACAGCGTTCTGTTTCTGCACTACTGCTAATACACCATGCTGAGGGGTAGGGGTAGGCCTATAGGACGTGGACGCGGGCGAGGACGCGGAGGCCCAAGTCAGGGTGTGGGCACAGGCCGAGCCAGTGCGGTGGCCAGGGGTAGAGGCAGGGCCAGACCGAATAATCCACCAACTGGTTCCCAAAGCGCCCCCTCGCGCCATGCCACCCTGCAGAGGTCAAGGTGCTCTACGGTGTGGCAGTTTTTCACAGAGACGCCTGACGACCGATGAACAGTGGTGTGCAACCTTTGTCGCGCCAAGATCAGCTGGGGAGGCACCACCACCAGCATCCGCAGGCATATGATGGCCAAGCACCCCACAAGGTGGGACGATGCCCATTCACCGCCTCCGGTTTGCACCACTGCCTCTCCCCCTGTGCCCCAACCTGCCACTGAGATCCAACCCCCCTCTGAGGACACAGGCAGTACCGTCTCCTGGCCTGCACCCACACCCTCACCTCCGCTGTCCTCGGCCCCATCCAGCAATGTCTCTCAGCGTAGCGTCCAGACGTCGCTAGCGCCACAGTTTGAGCGCAAGCGCAAGTACGACGCCACGCACCCGCACGCTCAAGCGTTAAACGTGCACATTGCAAAATTGATCAGCCTAGAGATGCTGCCGTATAGGCTTGTGGAAACGGAGGCTTTCAAAAGCATGATGGCGGCCCCGCGCTACTCGGTTCCCAGTCGCCACTACTTTTCCCGATGTGCCGTCCCAGGCCTGCACGACCACGTCTCCCGCAACATTGTACGCGCCCTCACCAACGCGGTTACTGCCAAGGTCCACTTAACAACAGACACGTGGACAAGCACAGGCGGGCAGGGCCACTATATCTCCCTGACGGCACATTGGGTGAATTTAGTGGAGGCTGGGACAGAGTCAGAGCCTGGGACCGCTCACGTCCTACCCACCCCCCGAATTGCGTGCCCCAGCTCGGTGGTGGTATCTGCGGCGGTGTATGCTTCCTCCACTAAACCACCCTCCTCCTACGCAACCTCTGTCTCGCAATCAAGAGGTGTCAGCAGCAGCAGCACGTCGCCAGCAGTCGGTGTCACGCGGCGTGGCAGCACAGCGGTGGGCAAGCGTCAGCAGGCCGTGCTGAAACTACTCAGCTTAGGAGAGAAGAGCCACACGGCCCACGAACTGCTGCAGGGTCTGACAGAGCAGACCGACCGCTGGCTTGCGCCGCTGAGCCTCCAACCGGGCATGGTCGTGTGTGACAACGGCCGTAACCTGGTGGCGGCTCTGCAGCTCGGCAGCCTCACGCACGTGCCATGCCTGGCCCATGTCTTTAATTTGGTGGTTCAGCGCTTTCTGAAAAGCTACCCCCACTTGTCATACCTGCTCGGAAAGGTGCGCCAGCTCTGCGCACATTTCCGCAAATCCCACACGCACGCTGCCACCCTGCGGACCCTGCAACATCGGTTTAATCTGCCAGTGCACCGACTGCTGTGCGACGTGCCCACACAGTGGAACTCTACGCTCCACATGTTGGCCAGACTCTATGAGCAGCGTAGAGCTATAGTGGAATACCAACTCCAACTTGCGCGGCGCAGTGGGAGTCAGCCTCCTCAATTATTTACAGAAGAGTGGGCCTGGTTGGCAGCCATCTGCCAGGTCCTTGGAAAATTTGAGGAGTCTACCCAGATGGTGAGCGGGGATGCTGCAATCATTAGCGTCACCATTCCTCTGCTATGCCTCTTGAGAAGTTCCCTGCAAAGCATAAAAGGCAGACGCTTTGGAATCAGAAACGGAGGCGGGGGAAGACAGTATGTCGCTGAATAGTCAGAGCAACCTCATGTCAATATCTCAGCGCGTTGAGGAGGAGGGGGAGGAGCATGAGGAGGAGGGGGAAGAGACAGCTTGGCCCACTGCAGAGGGGACAGATGCTGCTTGCCTGTCATCCTTTCAGTGTGTATGGCCAGGGGAGGAGGAGGAGGAGGAGGAGGAGGAGGGGGAGGGGGAGGAGCATGAGGAGGAGGGGGAAGAGACAGCTGGGCCCACTGCTGAGGGTACAGATGCAGCTTGCCTGTCATCCTTTCAGCGTGTATGGCCAGAGGAGGAGGAGGAGGAGGAGGAGGAGGATCCTGAAAGTGATCTTCCGAGTGAGGACAGCCATGTGTTGCGTACAGGTACCCTGGCACACATGGCTGACTTCATGTTAGGATGCCTTTCTCGTGACCCTCGCGTTACACGCATTCTGGCCACTACGGATTACTGGGTGTACACACTGCTCGATCCACGGTATAAGGAGAGCCTTTGCACTCTCATTCCCGAAGAGGAAAGGGGTTCGAGAATGATGCTATACCACAGGGCGCTGGTGGACAAACTGATGGTAAACTTCCCATCCGACAGTGCTAGTGGCCGAAGGCGCATTTCCGTGGCCCAGGTAGCAGGGGAGGCGCAGAGATCAGGCAGCATGTACAGCGCAGGCAGGGGAACACTCTCTAAGGCCTTTGACAGCTTTATGGCTCCCCAGCAAGACTGTGTCACCGGTCCCCAGTCAAGGCTGAGTTGGCGGGAGCACTGTAAAAGGATGGTGAGGGAGTACGTAGCCGATTGCAGCACCGTCCTCCGTGACGCCTCTGCCCCCTACAACTACTGGGTGTTGAAGCTGGACACGTGGCCTGAACTCGCGCTGTATGCCTTGGAGGTGCTTGCTTGTCCTGCGGCTAGCGTCTTGTCAGAGAGTGTGTTTAGTGTGGCTGGGGGAATCATCACGGATAAGCGTACCCACCTGTCAACGGACAGTGCCGACAGGCTTACACTCATCAAGATGAACAAAGCCTGGATTTCCACAGACTTCTCTTCTCCACCAGCGGACAGCAGCGATACCTAAGCAATACGTAGGCTGCACCCGCGGATGGAAGCATCGTTCTCTATCACCATCCAAAACGGGGACCTTTTTGCTTCATCAATCTGTGTATAATATTCATCCTCCTCCTCCTGCTCCTCCTCCTGAAACCTGACGTAATCACGCCGAACGTGCAAATTTTCTTAGGCCCACAAGGCTCAGTCATATAATTTTTCTAAACAATTTTTATACGTTTCAATGCTCATTAAAGCGTTGAAACTTTCACCTCAACCAATTTTTATTTTAACTGGGCTGCCTCCAGGCCTAGTTACCAATTAAGCCACATTAACCAAAGCCATTAATGGGTTTCACCTGCCCTCTCGGTTGGGCATGGGCAATTTTTCTCAGGTACATTAGTACTGTTGGTACACCAGTTTTTGTGGGCCCTCGCCTACAGTGTAATCCAATAAATTTTTGGCCCACCTGCATTACAGCTGACATAACATCAGCTGTGATGGGCACTGCAATGGGATATATTTATGTACCGCCGGTGGGTTCCAGGGAGCCACCCATGCTGTGGGTCCACAGGGAGTTGTAAATGCATCTGTTTCCACTTCTAAAGAACCCCAGTCTGACTGGGGCATGCAGTGTGGGCCGAAGCCCACCTGCATTAAACATGACATTACTACCTCAGCTGTGTTGGGCAATGCAATGGGATACATTTATGTACCGCCCGTGGCTTCCTGGCACCCACCCATGCTGTGGGTCCACAGGGAGTTGTAAATGCATCTGTTTCCACTTCTAAAGAACCCCAGTCTGACTGGGGCATGCAGTGTGGGCCGAAGCCCACCTGCATTAAATATGACATTACTACCTCAGCTGTGATGGGCAATGAAATGGGATATTGTTATGTACCACCGGTGGCTTCCTGGCACCCACCCATGCTGTGGGTGCACAGGGAGTTGTAAATGCATCTGTTTCCACTTCTAAAGAACCCCAGTCTGACTGGGGTAGCAGTGTGGGCCGAAGCCCACCTGCATTAAACATGACATTACTACCTCAGCTGTGATGGGCAATGCAATGGGATATTGTTATGTACCGCCGGTGGCTTCCTGGCACCCACCCATGCTGTGGGTCCACAGGGAGTTGTAAATGCATCTGTTTCCACTTCTAAAGAACCCCAGTCTGACTGGGGCATGCAGTGTGGGCCGAAGCCCACCTGCATTAAACATGACATTACTACCTCAGCTGTGATGGGCAATGCAATGGGATATTGTTATGTACCGCCGGTGGCTTCCTGGCACCCACCCATGCTGTGGGTCCACAGGGAGTTGTAAATGCATCTGTTTCCACTTCTAAAGAACCCCAGTCTGACTGGGGCATGCAGTGTGGGCCGAAGCCCACCTGCATTAAGCACGACATTACATCAGCTGTGATGGGCACTGCAATGGGATATATTTATGTACCGCCGGTGGGTTCCAGGGAGCCACCCATGCTGTGGGTGCACACGGAATTCCCATTGCAGAGTTGTACCTGCCTGTGACTATATATAAAAAAACGCGGTCTGACTGGGGCATGCAGACACCTTGACAGAATGAATAGTGTGTGGCACATAGGTTCCCCATTGCTATGCCCACATGTGCAGCTCCAGATGGAGGTGGCACAGGATTGGATTTCTCATTGCTTCTGTACAGCATTGTGGGCTATCACCCCGCCCCTTTTAAAGAGGGTCGCTGCCTAGCCGGGCCAACCCTCTGCAGTGTATGCCTGGTTTTCCTGTGGCAGACGCACTTATAAATAGACATGAGGGTGGTGTGGCATGAGGGCAGCTGAAGGCTGGGCAGGGACAGTTTGGTGTGCGCTGTGGACACTGGGTCGTTGGGGGGGGGGGGGTTTTGGCAGCATGTAACCCAGGAGAAGTGGCAGCGGAGTGTCATGCAGGCAGCGATTGTGCTTTGTTGGAGGTAGTGTGGTGCTTAGCTAAGGTATGCATTGCTAATGAGGGCTTTTCAGAAGTAAAAATTGTTGGGGGGGGGGGGCACTCTTGCCGCTATTGTGGCTTAATAGTAGGACCTGGGGACTTGAGATGCAGCCCAACATGTAGCCCCTCGCTTGCCCTATCCGTTTCTGTGTCGTTCCCATCACTTTCTTGAATTGCCCCGATTTTCACAAATGAAAACCTTAGCGAGCATCGGCGATATACAAAAATGCTCGAGTCGCCCATTGACTTCAATGGGGTTCGTTATTCGAAACGAACCCTCGAGCATCGCGAAAAATTCATCTCGAGTAACGAGCACCTGAGCATTTTGGTGCTCGCTCATCTCTAGTCACCATGTCTTTCTCCACCTCTCCTCATTTTTCCAGACTTGGGACTGGCAAATAGCTGGGTAACAAATGCTGTGTTTAGTTGATAACACAACCATGTAGCTGTAATATACTTGCTGTAGTAAAGCATAATTCAACAGTAAAAGACAATATGGCCGCCCCTGTAGTCACTTACACATGAAAGCTTAAAAAAAAATCTACACTCAGTAAATAAGAACAGATAGAGAAATTGAATGTAGGTGATATATTCCCCACAATACAAAACGAAAAGAAACAGACTGCAAGGATTCAGAGGAAATGTATAACTACTTTAAAAAGATGTTGTCCTTAATGACTTTTACAAAGTCCATGCAGATGTTGTTCTTAATGAGATTTGAACCAAGACCCCAGCACTGAAAGGCAACAGTGCTAAGAACTTAGCCACATTCATTGAAGAGGCAGCACCTACCACAATTACAGTTGACTGCAGCAGGGTCCTTCTGGAGGCCAAATTAGTGAACCCGATTTTTTACTCATATCGGCTTTATTGGGAATCGGGATCAACTCATCCCGATTCACAATTACTTTTTAAAACTTTGTTTGGTCACTTCTGACTCAGAATTGTAAACTTTTTCTATTCAATTTTCAATTATATAAGCAAGTTTCACAAACATATTACCACTAAATTTTAGCATCCGTATTACAGCCACAACAAACCCCCTACTAAATGTTTGATGCACTTGCAATTGAGATCTATCTTTATTCATTACTATGCTTCAAAATGCTGCAGAAATGGACAATGGATACAGATTTAGCAAGGTTTAGTTTATGAAATGTAGTAGAGTTTAGAGCACCCAAGCGGATGACATAACGTGTTTGGCCAGCAGCTTACAACATCAACCTCTCTTCACCAATATGTATGCACATTCTGCTCAGCCAAACATAGATGTGTTTGGTATGTAGTGAAGGGAGAAAATCACTTATCTCCCGATAGCAAAAAGATTTTGCAGTTGAAATCCAACCATCCACTCCTTTTCTCCCTCAACATTTGCCATTGGGAGGCTGCCATAGACATTAGATGATCATATAGTCCCTCTGAAATCAATGGGTTTGACTGACCCATATTTAATATACATGGCCACCCTTAGTTTGCCTTTGGCTTAGCAGCTATACCTACTGCATTATCTATCTTCGAGAGTTATCAAAACACATCAATACTCAGCCCCAAAACCGTTAAAGAGGAGCATAAACTCAACGACACTATCCTAGCAAACGTAGTGTTTATTTACATATGTTAATACTTAGTGGGACCTCCTTTGACTCGAATGACATTAGATACTCTCCATGCCATGCTTCCTACTAATGTCTAATGCACTTCAGATGGTATTTCTCTCCATTTATCCTGCAAACATCTCTCGAGTGCTCTCAAAGAAGTTGCATCAGCCCATTTCTAATGGTGCAAGGAGCATCGTCATCAGACAGTCAAGCAATGGAAGAACATTTTATAGAGTGATGACCCATGCTACTCCATTTTCAAATCAGGTATATATACCTGGTTGTGGAGGACGCCTGGAGAACATCTCTTTGCTGAGTGTGTTGTGCCAACAAGTATTTTGGAGGTTCTATTATGGTCTTAACCCTTTTCAATCCAATTTGTATCCTGGTTTTTCTAGAGGGATTACTCTTTTTCAGCTGTTATACAACGGCGCTATATGCTGGCTAAAGCCAGTACTGCATGAGGTGACACGTTGGATAGGCTTCAACAACAGAGAGGCTGGCAATATACAGTAGGAGAACACCAACGGATGTCTTCCAACATCGGACCTGTACAGCCTTAAATCATAATGTCTTCAGAGGTCAGACAGTGGATTGGAAAGAGTTAACCTGTTTTACATTGTATGGTCTGAGTCTGTTGGTTGTAGTCGCAAGAACCATGAACACGGAGGTTACCTTGACATTCGAGACAATAGTGTGCTGCCGATAATGTCGCAATACTCTGGGAATGGTCATCAATACTTCCAACATCACAATGTGCCTTGTCACAAATCCATCATTGTTTTACTTTGGTTTGAGAATATGGATGTTCCCTGATTGAACTGGCCTGCTGCACATAATCCCAACCTGGACCCTACTGGATATCTTTGGGATGAACTGAAACGTTGGGTCAGGAAATATGAACAGCGTCAATCTACTTTACGAAAACGCTCCAGGTGTTTGCAGGATGAATGGAGGGAAATACCAGCTGAAGTATATCAGATGTCAGTAGAGAGTATACTATGGAGAGTATCAGATGTCTTTAAGGCCAAAGAAGCCCCACTAAGTATTAATACATGTAAATAAAAAAGTACTTTTAATTCTTGCTTAGCTGTCCAATTACTTTTGGTAGGATAGTGCATACTGTACACTTACTGTAGTACTAGAAGTAGCTGCAATGTGATCTGGCTCTAAAAGTCTCACCCAGAGCTACACAGTGTTAGCTTCAATGGTTGGGTATCCAAGTCTGTGCCTACATTTTACTGTATTACTATATCCTATTTATTAAGTGCTAACAGATTCATGTCAGCCCATGGCACAAGTGGATTGTGAAACAATCTCACTCTGCTATTTCATAAACACAGTGTGGATCACATATCAAAACTGACGTAGAACTAAAATGATGAGCACTGTCGAGGAATCCAGCCATACTATAAGCACAATATAAACATGGGAAGAACATAAAGGCTCCACTGGTATATTGGTCCGGTCAGATCTCTCCCATCTCCATAGTGGTGCAAGACAGCAGTACTAAACAGTAAGCCACAACGCGACCCACATTTTTTTAAAGGGGTTTTCCAGTTACTGGCTATCCAGTCAATAGCAGATCAGTGAGAGTCGGCAACTCAGGATCCAGGGGAATAGCGGACCCCAGACGATCTGCAATTGATGGGTAAGTCTGAGTATATCAGTAGCTATGGAAAACCCCTTTAAATAATACATTTTGGGATTTGTATTCTCCATGCATCTTGTTCTGCAGGTTTTGTTTTCCTTACTATGTTGTACACTAATAAAGAAGGGAAGTAACACACTAAATAGCGAGAGAAATGTAAAATATTTATTGCATTTGCCTCAGCAAGGTAATAACAGCATGATGTAACTAAAATGACTCAAATATAACACAATGTTGCAGCAGACCCCAGCTTCCCACACACATTGCATTATTTTCCTTCCAGCTACAAAAAAGGAATTCCAAGATCTCTGCACTCTGCTAAAACGAACTATGATTAAAAGCAGCAGGTGATATATTGCCATTATATTTGCTGGAAAACAATGTAATCTGAAGATTAAATAAATTAGCTGGAACTTTTTAACTCTTGCCTATCATCTCTAGACAAGACACATTTATGGTGTTCCACTGAGCAGGCTAAAGAACTGGTTTACTCCTGACCTGTATACCACAGCATAGTGTAGACTGCAAAATAGGACTTAGGGCTGTATATATGAAAATGGTCTCAGTATGCAACTCAAGATAAAAGCAAGAGCGATAAACATGACTAAGGCCTCCTGCACAATGGCGGGAGTGATATCGGGATGTGATTCACTGCTCTATATCACTCTCGCAATCCTTCTGATAAGCCCTGGATGAGAGGCGTCTTGCAGGAAAACAGCCTCACATCACAGCAGGGTTGAAGGAATCTCCTGCCATGGTTGTAATAGGCCTTACTCACACGGGCTATAAAATCGCTACTTTGTAGCGCTACAAAAACGCATGTATGTGTAGCCCATAGTTTCCAATAGGTTCTTTCAGGTTACAAAGCATCTCTCATGTGAATTAACCCATTGGAAACAATGGACTACATATACATGCATTTCTGTAGCACTACAAAGTAGCGCGATTTTGTAGCCCATAGCCACGGCAGGAGATAGCGATCTTCACCCAATGACTTCAATGGAGCGGCGGCAGCAGTGTCAGCCCCATTGAAATCAATGAAAGATCGCTGAAGGATTTCCCTGCTGCAGCTGTCACAGCTACAGCAGGAGATTGTGATGTTCTCCCATTGAAATCAATGGGAGAATATCGTAATCCTCTGCCGCTGCTGTGACAGCAGCATCAGGGGATTCCTTCATCCCCACAGGTAGTCCCCTAATCACTGAACACTGTGTGAATGTAGTATTAGATGGTGGCCATTTAAATGAACAGTTCGAGTTCAAAAGAACTCTGTATGTTTTAATGTATTTTTTGCAATATATTGAATATTTGATCCCTTTAAAGAACTACAATTGTTTTGGATGAATCCTCTCCAAATACGTTTCTTGTTGAGCGCAATTGTTTTCCTACTCTTTCTTCTGTTGCTTTGAACAAAAACTGCCATTTTTGGATCTGTCCTGCGGCTCTCCTATTACCTATTGATGCCCATGTGCACAAGACTCGTATCTTTTTGCAGACTTGGACTTCAAGTGTGGTGACAGTCTTCCTGGAGGACAGTCCACATCGGGTAAGCTACCCTTATCATTTATCTAATATCAATTAGTATCTACTGCCTTTGCGCTATGCCACTGTATTTTTCTTTTACTGTGGTGTTGAACGCCCTTCAGCACTCCAATGCCACACTGTGGGACCCATTGATATCAGAAGATCTCCATTAAACAGGTCATACTGGCTCCTAATGCGAAAGCCCAGGTCTGTTTCAGGACGTCACTTTTGATGTTCCGATCAGGACCTGTAATCAGCTGCAATGATCACATGAGTAACAGGCATGTGACCGATGCAGTCAAAGTAAACAGAGACCAACCGGTGGATGGGAGTAATGATGGGGGAGCATCAGGTAAGTGGAGAGGTGAGTATAATGTTTTTATTTTAGATTTTCTTACTTTATCACCCCATCCATTGCTCCCAGTGTTACATATATTGGAAACCTCTTTAAGCATAGGAGAGGTGCCTTTATATGAAACAAGTCCACAAACTTTGTCCTCTCATAAATTTTAATGAAGGCCAACAGAAAAACTAGCACAGCCTGTTGCAGTATTCTTTGGTCCAAGAAATGAACATATTTCATTCCGATGTTTATACATTGCTGTCAGGGGAAGAAAAATGCATTTATCCATTTTGCTCACAATAACTTGCCAAAACAACACTGGTATGAATAGAGCCCAAGGTAATTTCTGCATCCATAGAAATGGAAAAAAAAACCTGCAATGGTGCCCAGAAAGTCCCTTCAATTACAGTAAAATTCATTTTCTCTAAAGTCACACCATGGAAGTGTTCTATTAAATTACATGGTGGTATTGTAATTAGGAAATGTAGCGTCCTTTGTCCTCCAAGACAAGCCGCGGACCTGTGAATGCATATACTCTTACAAAACACATGAAGTATTCATTTCTGGAGCCGGGGTGGGTGGTGGTGGGGTTAGTGGAAAAGTTGTGATAAGTCACAAAGGGTTTCTAGGTACAAACATCACTCACAAAAGGTTGAACATTGAATACATAATCAAACTTAGATGAAGAAGGTTAATGCTTAGATCCAGCTACGCCAGAAATACAAAGGCTCTGCCTTGATGAGCAAATCTGAGATCAACGTTAATTAAGAATTTCTTCACTCACATAAAAAGGTTAATAAGAAAGACTTTTTCGCAATCAGCTCTTAACTCATGAATTACACAATACAGATAATCAAAGCTTTACACACAGCAAACTTTTTTAATATGGTACTTGTATACTGTTCAGACTTAAACAATATTCTCCCTTGCTTCTACAGGCATTCTTTTCTTTATATTAATAGGTATGTAGTGGGGTGGCCTTTTGCTTGATGCCATGGGATTCTTGGTGCTATTAATCACCATCATCATTGTATCTGCATGTTTCCAGTACAGCAGTGCTTCAAATTGCTCCAGGTATCTGCAAAGTCCACCAATATCCCTGAGTGCATATAAAGGTTCCTACAGTCAATGCACATTACTCGCATATGGATGTTCTTTATGTAACAAGTACGTGCTTCTAACTGCAAGAACTACTTGTGCTTACTAAATTGCTACCTAGAACACATAGCAGAACATTGACACATTGTGCTCACTACAATAAGCTTGGCCTTCTGCTCTTGGATAGAGATCAGTAGATAATTTTCACTACTGAGGAATATTGACTTGTATGAGGAAAACATGTATTCTCCCCATAGGCAATGGGTCTAAAAATACAGATTCATCTCCATTCAATACTTTTCAGAGAACTCACTGTAGACTTGAGTTTAAAAATCTATCTCTTAACTCTATATTAAAGGGGTTGTCCCGCGAAAGCAAGTGGGTCTATACACTTCTGTATGGACATATTAATGCACTTTGTAATGTACATCGTGCATTAATTATGAGCCATACAGAAGTTATTCACTTACCTGTTCCGTTGCTAGCGTCCTCGTCTCCATGGTGCCGTCTAATTTTCAGCGTCTAATCGCCAGATTAGACGCGCTTGCGCAGTCCGGTCTTCTTCTTTTCTGAATGGGGCCGCTCGTGCCGGAGAGCGGCTCCGTGTAGCTCCGCCCCGTCATGTGCCGATTCCAGCCAATCAGGAGGCTGGAATCGGCAATGGACAGCACAGAAGCCCTGCGGTCCACCGAGGGAGAAGATCCCGGCGGCCATCTTCAACCGGTAAGTAAGAAGTCACCGGAGCGCGGGGATTCAGGTAAGCGCTGTGCGGATTTTTTTTTAGGTCCCTGCATCGGGTTTGTCTCGCGCCGAACGGGGGGGCTGTTGAAAAAAAAACAAAAACGTTTCGGCGCGGGACAACCCCTTTAACTTTCTTGTTTGACTATTTTTACTAACTGATCCAAGTTCTTAAATGAGTTTTCAGAGTTTTTTAATATGCTGCCCATGTTACACTCAACTCTTCTGGCTCCCTGCACCTACAATGCCACACCTTTGTTCCTCCCACCAGCATTGTGTTTACAGGGTGCAGTCAATCTGTTGACGGAATGTCACAGGCTCCTGCAGTCAATCACAGAACTCAGCAGTTGACCAATGTGGTCTATGATTGGCTGCAGCAGTCTGTTACATCCCATTAACAGACTGCTGCTGCAGCCTGTAAACAGATCTGGCAGAATGAATGCAGGCGTGGCGATGGAGATGCAAAAATCAGGGACAGGTGACCATAGGATCTTTTATGTTTTTTTTTTTACCGTGGGTAGCCTATTTTTTCATAAATCAGAAAACCCCTTTAAAAATTGCATAGTGCCTTCCAATAATTACTGTTAAAAATCTCCTGGATTCCAGATGGCTGCCCTGAATACGTGTCTAACACAATTGTCCATACTTCAATGTAAATAGATTTGCCTTTGGAAATTCACTTATAAACTTCTCAAACGAAAGTGATTTGGGAAATATAGCAATATCTCAATATTTATCTACTGATCCATTTAGCAACCTGAGTAAAGTGAACAGATAATGTTTAAGTATACAGAGTAAGACTGAAATAGGCATAACAGGTTGCTCACTCCTAGGAAGAATAGCAGCAGTGCTGAATTCTCTCCACTTTTAGATAATTTGTCAAGCTGTGGATTGATGTATGCCAAGCTTTTGTAACCTTTTCCAACTTCCCATTGTCACGTCCAAACAGGATGCGCTGGAACCATGAAATACTAATGCAGATGCACACCCAACAATGGTAAACAATAAAGACAACCGCAACAAGGGAAATGTTGCCCCTAAAAAACCTACACAGTAAAGGGACCTGCCTATACGCAGCTGATCCACCCTGAGAAGGGCAAACCTGATCATGTACCTAGGCCACTAGCTGACCCTATATGGGATAGGAGAATAACACAGCAAACAAGATGCAACAGATAATAACCACTGTACTTAGTTATGTGAAGACTCATGTAAACAGGGGAACCAGCTCCAAGCTCTGGCCTCCTCCACAGACAGAGAAAGACTGAAAATAAACCGCACTCAAGCCAAGCCCCAGGTCAGGCTAAATAGTCCTGAGAAATTACCCACAGGTGAGACAAAGCACCTCTCATCTAACACCACTCCTACTAGAGTCAGAAGATAGAGAAACACACACAAGATCTGCACCAGACTATCTAGAAAGAAAGCAATCCCAGAACCATCACAATACACATGTCCTATATCACTGAATCTAGTTATAGTTGCTTGCATTTTGGCACGGTTCACACTAACTAATTTTTCTTGAGAAGAACAGATTTATCAGTAACTAAGCTTTATGTGTCTTTAATTAATGGGCAAAGCACCTTTGATTATGTTTACTTATAAAATATGGTCTGATTGTTATCTAAGTCACAATTATAGGCAATCAATGCAGAAATCCAGGTAATTCCAAAAGGTTCACTATTTTCTTGTAACTGTATCTGTTTTTCAAAAATCTGTCTAGCTAGCTACCATTACATCTCTTTTCATTTTCTGAACAGCGCTATTTTTCATACTACAGATACATCAATGCAAATATATGTGCACATGCAGCTGAGCTTCAGTCTGTCTGGATACAGATGAATGGCTAAATGCTCAGAGAAAAGCTAAAACACTGAAGCTTGAAATGAATACATAGAACTACACCGCTCAGCCCTGTTAGTGGCTGTCAGTTATCTTCTTTGTTGTTACTATCAAATATATGGAACTAGATGAGAACAACGGTCAGGGTCATAATCCACCACTATTCCATCATTGATATAGATGTTACAATTCTTTGAATGTGTCCAAACGGAGCTTTATTTTCTAATGTTTATGGCAGCTGGATTCTGATACAACACCATTTTCCTATCAATGAAGCATCAGCCAGCGACTAAGAAATAAATGTTGATGTGACCAACAGACATTTTTTCAGATGTATCCATCATATATAGTTCTGTAATGGCTCCAGAAACTTCTCCCATAGTGACAACTATAGTATATTATAATAAACTCAAAGCAGAGGAAATATCCTTTCTGACAAAATGACTAATCGCAAAATAATTGCACAATTCTCTTGGAAGTATTGTCATTGTGTTATCCACAGACCAACAATTGTTAATGAGTGAGTAGCGCAAATCACAAATAAGCCTTTATGGTATAAAGATAATTTGCATTTACTGAGAATAATATGGTAATATGTGGCAGCTATTTAAAGGCCGTGGAAACCTTTGTGCATGAAAAATCAATGCTCGCATATCTTACTAATTCGTTGCAGAAAAAAATGATTCACATATCTGTTTTATTCATTGAGTTTTTCTTTGCATGCATTTAGAAAGCCTCATAATTGGTTCTTAGGCTCTCCTAGTTCAGCTCCCTCTTCCCTCTCTTTTTCTAGAGGCTGTGTAGCATAACCAAGCCCACTCAACACTGCATTACTATCTCCTCTTTCTGAGTAGCTGCTAGTCCATTCTCCATCACTGCTGAGAAGAGCAGAAAATTCACCTAGAATGAATTACAGTCCTTTGCAATATAACTTTTTCTGCTCTGCTTTTCTCCACCATCATCCAGCACTGTCCTACAACCCTCTGTAATAGTACCTATTTCTGCTTTGTTCTCCTCCACCATGCCCCAGCACTATCATACAGCCCTCTGTAATAGTACCTTTTTCTGCTTTGCTCTCCTCCACCATGCCCCATCACTATCATACAGCCCTCTGTAATAGTACATTTTTCTGCTTTGTTCTCCTCCACTATGCCCCAGCACTATCATACAGCCCTCTGTAATTGTACCTTTTTCTGCTTTGCTCTCCTCCACCATGCCCCAGCACTGTCATACAGACCTCCGTAATAGTAGCATGTAAACAGTACACGCATATAAATTAAATAATAAGAAACGTTTCTTGAAAACCAATTACAAAAAGTCTTTATTTCCAAAACACATTGATTAAAAAGAGACTGCAAAAGTGTATGTAGCCCTTAAATATAATGAGTATTGGGAGAAAGCATAGGTTTATGTGATATATGGGACAAAGACAAGACGCAAGTGAGCTAGGATAGATAAAAACAGAAAAAAAATGCATTACATGACTTGAAGATATAATAGAAGACGGAAAAAGTACAAAAAGACTATTTGAGATTAGGAAACACACTACAAATTGGAAATACACGCAACAAGAGATAAAGGTTTGAGGTCTGCATGGAAGGTCTTTTCATCAAAAGTCAGATTTTCCTGAATTTTAATTAGAAAAGCAAGTCCACGCATTGTTAAATCTCATAATCTGGCATCACAATAGTCAGTGGATGTTTCCTATATTACAATAGACTGTAAAAGACACAATAAAGCTTGACAACATCCATAAAGTTTATGAACTTCTAGAATCACAGCCAACATAAACCCTTACAAAGACGCAGCCAGATGTTTATCACACCATTAACACTTCTCATGTTGAAGGTAAAGTTCACAGAGGAAACAGACTGTTACGTATGACTTCCAAGTAAGCCAATATATATCAATCTCCTGTAGATTCATTTCAATATTATATGAACTCAATTTTCCAATATTACCCTTTATTATTGCAGCATATAATTTATGGAGCGCGACTCTGGCTGTTTGCTTGCTTTGTGCTGTGCGAAGAAAGGTAACATGCAGTTAATCTTTCTGCACGGTCTCTTTTTTGTCACTTTGTTCCTCATTTATCTTCTGGGTTGTCAAGTTCTGTTCTGTTTATTAATGAGGAGGAACGCTGTCTCCTTCAAGGATGGAGGATGTCTCAAGCACTCACGGTGTGATGTGGATAGTGGATTTAATATAACTGTATAAAGACGGTAAATGGTTTAAGTCCCTCTCAGCTATCTGGATGCCCCATTTATGGATAGATTAGTAATGAAAAACTGGTCAAATGGCCGAATTAGGAAGCAATGCTTCTATGGAAGAATACCTCTATATTACATCATGTGATTGAACAAACCATCTAGCTTTCATAGACATTTTATTTACTTTTCCATGACTAGTTAACAATCCAGTAAATCTGATAATTCAGCACATATCAGATGCCATATGAAAGGAATTTACTCTATCGCTAAAATGTGTCCATTCTTATCTATAGTGTTGTCACTGGAATCACTTATTTTATGAGCAATATATTGCAATCATAGTGAAGGTCATTGCTCTTGCCCTCGGGAGTGGTGGTGTTGTGTTACACGAGGGAGTGGGTTATATAAATGTTGTTACATAAATAAATCTTGTTATTTGTATAGCGCCAACTAATTCCGCAGCGCTTTATTTATTACCCCCCACCAAGCTAGGTTCTGATTTTACTGACCTCGGAAGGATGGAAGCTTGAGTCAACCTTGAGCTAGCTACCTGAATCATGCGAGCACTGAACTTGCAACCTTCAGGTCATAGGCGAGAGCATACACTCTGCACCACACGAGGCTCACATATAGTTAAAACTGCCCTCTTGCAACCTCTGCCGTATTTACAATGCCCGGCTGGCCAAGCATTGAAGACAAATTAGAGCACCATAGCCTCTTCTTTTCTTACTAGTACTGCTGTGGCAAAATCGGGAGACATATGTTCACTTATTGAAAAGTGAACATTATTGGCGTAGCATTGCCAATAAGACAGGAAGGGGGACAAGCTGCTCTAGAAGCAGAGTGATGACTGTGAGGAGGGGAAGATGCTATGGGGAGAAGGCCAGCCATCGGAGGAGTATGGGGGCCAGTCAGCCACATTGGGAAATGTTCTTGCATGCCACAATGACGCTTAAGGCTTGCTCTCCTCACTCCGCAACACGACTGTGCTCTGCCAGGAGTGCTCACACCCTGGTTGGGTATGAAAGCAGCTTTGCCTTAAGAAATATATGGAGAAGGTTGCCTGGAGCCACACATCCAGCAGTGACAGCCAAGTGACCATCTTTCCTAGTGGAAGTCTTCTGAGCCCCCCCCCCCAGCCTATGGTCTGTCCAAGGGCTGCCAGAGACTTTCTAATTATGTTGAAGAGGAGTTGGCTCTTTCTGTAATACAGGAAGGTAAGGCCCTTGTAGGCCACGTATGTGATGTCACACACCTGTATCCCTAGTGTAATATTATGGAGCCTCTGGTGTTGTGCGGACAGGTCTTAGGTAGGCTTGTTTAATCATACATTTACATCATAAAAATTCTAGACCATTTCTAGCTTAAATTTCAGTTTGGAACTATTTGAGCAGACCAATGGGCTTCCCAACAGATGCTGCACTAAATGAATTTCACTATGGGTCATAATTTTTAAACTTTCAGAAAGAATTATTTGTGAAGAAGGAAGCAGCTGTTCATGTTTCAGTCAGTACATGATTCTAGTTTGTACTTCCTCACCTATTATTGTATCTCATGAGCATCTGATATCACTGTGTGAAAAGCCCTTTAGTTACAGCAGTGTTATTGTATCACATAGTAAACCTGCATACATAATACATGCAGCTCTTCATTCTTACAGATTACTATAGCCCTGGCAGATGAGGCATTGTGTGAAGTATCATTCAGCCCACAAGTCCTACAACCATTGGCTCCCACCAATTTTTAAGAGAACCAGAAATAAATTATTCTCTTGGAAACATTACATCCTTATGTTGATTGTTTCAGCTTGTTCAGAAAAAAAAAGTCTGGCACCTCATGAAAAATCCTGTAAACTTTTTTTTTTTTTTACATACAAGACATGAGTATATAATTGGTTAACAGATTTTTTTCTTCTGCCTTTAAAAGTTTAACAAAGGCTAGTCCGTCTGGTTGGAAATCACTGAAGAACACTAATGATGAGCGAGCGTACTCGGATAAGCACTACTCGCTCGAGTAATTGGCTTTATCCGAGTATCGCTGTGCTCGGGTCTAAAGATTCGGGTGCCGCTGCGGGGTGTACATTACACTCAGGTCGGACGTAACAAGACACTTGTTTTATTCACCAATAAGTTATGAACAAAGTTTCTTCTCACATTTTTGAGCCTTTTTGCTTGAACTTAAGCCAAAACCTTTTTATGAAGAATGCTTAACATAGAGCTAGTTTTAAAGAAAATGTGACCCAGGGCAACTAGCAAAGATGCCCCTGTACACACACACACACACACACACGAGCCATTCCTAGAGAGTTTGGTAGCATTAGGTGGGCTGAAAGTGTTATATAGTGCCAAGATAATACTGACATATACATCTCATATAATACCACAATATAATGTCCAAATAATACTTCCCTAAAGAGTCCATATGATACAATGAAGCAGTGAAACTGGTTGATTTTAGTTTGCTGCTGAGGCTCCTGTTTTCCATTGGGGCTGTGGCAGTTGCCAAGTTTGCTAAAATCTGTTACTGGCTATGCCTCACCTTGATGTATGCTGCGTTTAGAGAGCTGCTATCAAACTGACATAGGAGACAATTTCTCTAGTGTCCAAAACAGTATAGTGAGACTCAGAAGCAAATTCCGCGATGCTCTAATAAACATTTTATCAAACCATTTCTAAGCGCAATCTGGTGCCTCAGTGTAGCACTTAAGGAAACAATTGGGTCAGATGGCATTGAAGAGGCTGTCAACATGCTGCAAATGAAATGCATCACACCTCTGTAATGATCTCTTCTTGCCTTAGTTGTCGGAATCAAAACTGCAAGCCTGATCCTGTACTCAGCCTGCCGTGTGGTCAAAGCACATTAAATCTATAATGACACCAGGCTAGATCCATTAAATGGTGTTAGAATAAGGTATACTATACTGTAGTATTTCGTAAAGTTAGTTACAATCAAACTTTCTTTTTTTTGGAACTACTGTTTTTTTTTTCTTCTGGAAATGTATACATAGATTGACCGCTGGGCAGAATATGCAGGTCAAGAGAACCCCTGACATCCCAAACCTCATAATCTCAAGTCATTTTGTAAGGCAGAAGGTTGCACTTAAAGGAGTTGACCCAAAGGATAGGGAATAATTTACTGATGGGGGATGTGCAACCGCTGGGACCCCAAGAAGTCTTTAGCATCCCGCAATACAGATAGCAGTTGGTCGTGCATGTGCACCTCCGCTCCATTCATTTTAATCGGAACACCTGTGGGGGATAACTTCTTTTCATGGGGCAATATCTTTAACTTAGGTTAACAATTATTATTTCTACTGTGTTGTATACCTTGATATATAATATTTCCTTTTTTCAGTTACCAATATGACATTCATTACTCATTTCCAGTCAAGACCATTAAAACAAACATAGCAAGAATAAATATTCTAATTTGGGGAGAATTGATTAGCAAGTGAATTTTTGATGTCAGTTTGCTGGCAGCTTTTTTCTGTTCTACAGTTTAAAATGTGACAAATTTAGCAAATGTCACACAATGTTGATACGTTTGTCACATCTTTTTTAAAAAGTTGCATTTCATACATGTCTTTGAATCCTGGCCAAGCTGCAAGACATTAACACTCTTCTAGACACTTTTGAAAAGTGAGAGGTGTAACGTGTGTTCTCTTGGATGCAAATCAATAGTAAGTATGTCTAAACTGATTTCCTGAAAAAAAAAGGTGCAACTTAAGGGCTTATTTACACGATAATATATCGACCGGCGTTTTATCGGCCAGACGATATACACTTACATCTGGGCAGTCCTCTCTTCCCTCCCCCTCACCAGCTCTCTGTCTCTTTCCTCCCCTGTGAGCAGTTTGCAATGGGAGAGGGCGGGGCGGGGGCAGAGTTAGGCTCCGCCTCTCCCCACCCCTTTTCCGAAGCCAACAATAGGAGTGGGTGGGGCAGAGCAGAGCTTAGCTCCACCCCTGCCCCTTCCCATTGCAAATGTCGGAGTGGAGGAGAGAGGCAGAGAGCCGGTGAGGGGGAGGGAAGGGGGGACCTGCTTAGGTGGAAGCGTATATCTGCTGGCCGTGAAAACACTGTCTGATATATAATCGTGTAAATAAGCCCTAAGACAGAATTCTGAAGCAGCACCAGTAATAAATGTGCCCCAATGAGTCATTTGTTTCCATTGGTGAATTATAGAAATAAGGCATATGGGGTAATCCAATTTGTATCCGGTTTTACTATATAACACAGACAAATTGAAAAGATAATTGTTTCTTTTTGAACCTATAAGAAAGGCCTGAATGTCCTGTAGAAAAAGTAAAGTGGGGGGAAGAGAGCGTGAGAGAGATCTTTCCCACTCCTCTTCCCGCTCTCCCCCGCCACCCGCTGCCCCCTGCATTTGCTCGGATGAGTAATCAGTTACTCGAGAAGACCAATGCTCGCTTGAGTATCAGCCTTAAACGAGCGTGCTTGCTCATCTCTAGCCAGTACACAAGTAGTATAACCAGCAACTTGTGTTTAAAGGAGCTGGACTAAATAGCACCAGATATAGCACCTGATTCACTGGCTGAGCTGACAATGATTCCAGCCAGCCCAATACCAAAACCAAACTAATAAAGTTACTGACTGGCTGGCTGAGCTATCAATCAGGCTATCTATAAGTAGAGAGATGGTGAGGGAACACTTGGCTAACTTAAATGAATCCAAGTCTCCAGGTCCAGGTGAATTACATCCTAGTATACTAAAGGAAGCAGCGAAGGTAATTGCTCTAAACAAAGTTAGGCACAACTACAAGTGCTGAACTACTTACCATAATCTTTGAAAATTCATGGAGAACAGGAAAAGTCCGAGAAGATTGGAAAAATGCAAATGTTGTCCCTATTTTCAAAAAGGGGAGAAAGGTGGATCCAGGAAACTACAGGCCTGTGAGCCTGACTTATATACTGGGAGAGATCTTTTGAACAAATTATTAAACAGCATGTATGCAAGTACTTGGATGAGAATGGAGTAAATACCCAGAGCCAGCATGGGTTTGTAACAAACAAGACATGCCAGACTAATCCAAGTTCCTTCTATGACAGAATCACTAACGGTTGATCAGTGAAATGTGGTGGATATCATGACTTTATTAAAGCATTTGACAAAGTATCTCATACCATACTTATTAAAAAAAATGACCAAATATGGGTTGACAAGACAACTGTTAGGTGGATTCACAACTAGCTGAGTGATCGCACTCAATGAGTTGCCATAAATGGCTGCACATCCAGTTGGAAGAATGTGTCAAGCTGGCTACCACAAGGCTCTGTCCTGGGCCCAGTGATTTTCAACATTTTTATAAATGATCTGTAGGAGGCAAATTGAGGCGAAACTGATCAAATTTGTCGACAACACAAAGCTAGGAGGGATAGCTAACACTAGGGAAGAGAAAGAGAGAGAGGATTCAAAAAGATCTAGACAAGTTTGAACAGTGGGCGGCAACTAAAAGAAAGGAAAGACTAGAAGCAATGGGATGAAACTGAAAGGGAGGAGACGCAGATTAAATATTAGAAAAAAACTTTCTGACAGTGAGGGCAATCAATGAGTGGAAGAGGTTGCCATGGGAGGTGGTGAGTTCTCCTTCAATGGAAGTGTTCAAACAAAGGCTGGACAAATATCTGCCTGGGATTATTTAGTGAATCCTGCATTAAGCAGGGGGTTGGACGAGATGATCCTGGAGGATTCTTCCAACTGTACCATTCGATGGTTCTATGAATCATTTCAGCCAGGGCTGTCAAGGCTGAGCGGCACATGCATGCACAGGCAGACCAAGTCCATATGGCTCTATACTATGTTGCCTTCATACAGTACTACATTACAGAGATATTTGCCACTAGAAGCAGAATACAAATATAAGCATAAATATACATAATATTTGCATTAAGTACTAATAATTAGCATATATTTAAATGCTTTTGATTCCTAAAAACATCTATATTATCCCTTTTCGGCAGCTTCACACGAAGGTATTTGTGTCGCACATTGCAATGCGTTCTTTCTCATGAAATTTTTCTTTTGTGCTTATTTCGCTTGTGCACAAAAATAGTGCCTGCTGTATCTTTCTGCGTATTTACGTACCAAATATTGAAATAGAAGTGACTTGTGTTGTGCGTACATATGAACAGACCCTGTATGCGCAAAAAGATTAGTAAAATGCGCCGATATGTGGGCAAATCAATCTTATTTATGGCGCATATATGTTGCGCTGAGGCGAGAGTATTTGCGAGCGTAAAATATAGATTTCGCGTGCATTCAAAAAATAGAACATGCTCTATTTTAATGCATATTTGCACACCAAAGAGCCCCATAGAAGTCTATGGGAGGTGCGCAGATGTACACTCAATATGTGCGCAAATGTGCAATACGTTGCCCAATTGCGTGAAAAAAAGAACACACCTGGTCCTCAATAGGCTTATAGCCTTTTAAATCATGGCGCGGGGCGGTGTCCCCCACCTATGTGAATATGCAAAAAAGCACCGTGAAATGTGATATGCGCAAATATGCTGTGCTGAAATGTGCATGTTTGCGCATATGCTCGCCTGAAGCCGCCCTAAATCCATATTCTCTATTAGTGCTGACTTCATTAACTAGTTTACTATTAAAAAAAATGACATAAAACACAATAAATATCACATGACCTGGCATAATAATCTTGCAGGTACCTGGTAGAGCAGACATCACCAGCGCAGGTAACGCCAGGTAGGGAATATCCTGCTTCATGACTATTACAAGTTGCTTTCTCTCCTTGCTACAAAAAGTAGCAGGTCGGTGTCTGAGACCGAAGAAAGAGAAGGCCCCCTCCCCAACTCTTCTTGCTTGTGTGCGGTTTTACAGAGGCCGGGGACACAGAGAGGTTGCACCATCCGTCCCCTTCCATACAACATAATTATACATTAGACTCCAACTTAAACAATCCCTTCGCTGTCTTGCTTCGGCCTTTGCACTTTGTGTTTCCCAGTGAAAAGTTTACGCTTGATGAAACATTAACCCGGCCTTCCAAGAGAATGTCAGACGATTCTCCATGTTTATTAACAAAAATTGCCATGTCCGCATGTTAGCTGTAGGTCAATAGTGAATTATGAAATGCACTATAAAAAGTATGTTTTTGCCATTTTCCTATCATTTTTAGGGCTTATTCACACGTTCGTATATCGGCCGGGTTTTCACGCCTGGTTGATATACGGTGTCTCTTTCTGCAGGGGGAGGAGGCGGGCTGGCTCAGGAGCAGTGCACTGAGCTCCCGCCCCCTCTCTGCCCCTCGCCACTGTTTACAATGGGAGGGGCGGGGCAGGGGAGGAGCTAAGTCCCGCCCCCTCCCATTGCAAATAGTGGTGAAGGGCGGAGAGGGGGTGGAGAGAGGTCGCAGAGGGGGCGGAAGCTCAGTGCACTACTCCCAGCCTGACCTGCCTCCTCGCCCTGCAGAAAGGGACATCGAATATCGGCCGGGCATGAAAACCTGGCCAATATACGGACGTGTGAATAAGCCCTTAGTGTGTTTAATTAGCCTGCGGATTTGGTACAGAATTTACTGGGCATCATGTGGCCTATTCTATCTCATGTGAAGGGTCCCTGAGGGTGGTTTCAAACTGGCGAGAAAATCGCGCGATGTGAGAGTAAGTAAAAAAGCAGATTTATGAAACCAATGATTTACAATGGTTACCTTCCCGTTAGCGATGCTTTCACTGATGCGATGTTGCGAGAACAAAAAATCGTGGCATGCTCTATCTTTCTGCGATGTGGGGTTTTTATCTTCCATGTTTCTCTATGGAGCCTCCTTTTTATCGCATATCAACGCAGAAACATGCGTTGCGATGTGACTTTAACATTAGAAAGTCCTATTGACTTTTGCAATAAAAAAGACACGTGATTCTATAGCGGGCAGCAGCCATGCAAGATTATTCTTTAAAAAAGCATTGCTGATGCTCAAAAACTGCGGGAAGAAAGATGCGATCTTCTCAAAGCAAAATCGCGATCGCCCGTGTGGAACTAGCCTGTAGTTTCTTTCAGACATAGTCTGAATGGATGATTAGGAGGATGCCTGTTTTTTTACTGACATTTTTTGTGCCATTTTTTAGTCACAGCTGCATTTTTTCTTCAGTGTTTTTTTCCCATAGAGAAACCTATGGAAAACCCCCAAGAAAAAAAAAAGCCAGATTAAGACCATGCAGAAATTTTGAAAATGTTCTAGAGCCAATAAAAAAAAAGCAACAAAAATTAGAAAGCACCACCTAAAAACCCAACGTTTGAAGGTTTTTTTCATATTTTATTACTGACCTACAGTAAACCTCTGGATGCCTCGTTTTGCTGAAAAACAAAAATGCAACGATTTCAAAACCAACAAGAACCCACCTTTTTTAAAAAAAAAATACTGTGTGATACCAGCTTAAAAGGTACAGGCATCAGCCAAACAATCCCTTGTGATTTTTCCGGTGTTTTTCGGACAAAAAGAAAAAAAAAATGGAAAAAAGGACTAAGGGGGTCATTAAACAACTTGCGCCAGATTTCGGACTTAAAAAACTTTGAGCAAATTGTACTTGTCCAAAAATTTGTGACTTTTGACCTCGCTGTGGTTTGAGCTGTCAGATCCTTTTCGGAAAAATCCAATATTGATCTGACAGTATTGAGCCTGTGTGAACGAGGCCTTACAGATTTTTCTCTATTATTTAGAAAACTTCATAAATGTAACCTATTTACGGCTGGTTTCACAGAGTATTTTTTGTGGAAAAACACCACTTGCAATTTCGATGCAGTTTTTTGAGCCAAAGCCAGAAGCGGATCCAGAAGCAAGGAGAAGCAGGATCCATCAACTTTTAACAAGGAGGAAACCAAAAAACATATGAACGTACCATCAGGGGCGTAACTAAAGGCTCAGGGGCCCTGACGCAAAAGGTAAGCTGGCCCCCCCTTCTATCTGTATCTGTACCCGTACCCATACCTAAACCATGCTGCACAGAGGCATAACTTGAAGCTTCTGGGCCCCAATGCAAAACCTGTAACAGGGCCCCCAACTATAATGTTTTATTCATAGTACTGGGCTTCCTATATGGAGAAGAGAGGCCTTATGGGCCCCCTAAGGCTCCTGGGCCCGGGTGCAACCGCATCCCCTGCACCCTCTATAGTTACACCCCTGCGTACCATCAACATATAACAACCACCTTAAACTTCTGCTGCTTGTTGCTGAACAGCCATTCAATTATTTCTTCAGTTTTGGGAACACATTCAGTTGCGACTTGTGAACAGTACATAAAATAAATTTATGTTTTCTATTGTAGCTCGAAACTTTCTCTAACAATTTAGCACATACAGTAACACATTCAGACACTTTCTGTGCCAGTGCTAAATCCGAATGAACCAATTCCCAGAGAGTGGCTCACTCCGCACCTCCGCTTTTGAGGAACTTAATCAAAAATTGTAAGGAATTTCTTCATGTAATTCATAACGACGAATGATTATTTTCCATCTTTGGATATAAATGAACATAAATTGAGCAGCAAAATTGGAACAGCATGTGACCAATCAAAAGGATCACCAGGTTCTCGACAAACACAAACAACATGTTCTACTTGGCTATAAATAAAGATTATAGGGTTTAAAGGATTAAAACCTGCGAGATTAAAAGAGTTCAACTTGTACATATGAATGCTACATTTTATTGCCCCCCTAAAGTGACCTAAGCCAGAGTAGTAGCCTTCAGATTAGGTTACTGAACCACATATAAATTACTTTTATCATGGACAGACCAGTTGCTTTATAAAGAGTCACTGTAGGAAGATGAGGAAGTTTTCACTCTTGCTTCTGCCCCACTTTCATCTATAACAACATGATGTTAAATACTCTTGCATAAAAAAGAAAAGAATTACAGAGGTAATACCTTGATTGGCTAAATAGAAAAGTTCTATATGCAAATTTCAAGGTACAAGACCTCTTCATCAGGCTGGTATAACAGCATTCAGAGTCGAGTACATTATTATGACGACCAGCTAATATCCAGAGTAACTGCTCTCTACTACATGAACAGCAGCTAGAAGGGCTGCAGTGCTCCCTACAGTTGTTGGATGGTGCATGGGGGAGGATCCATAGAGTGAACACGATGAAGGGGGTGATTCCACAGATGCTCAATTGGGTTCATTCTAAGGGGCCAGGGAATTCTTGCTCATGGTCTTCCAACCACTATCAGGCATTTCTAGCCACGTGATATGTTGCATTGTCTACCTGGAAGATCCCATCTACCCCAGGGCAATCAAACAGCATATATGGCTGTACATGGTCTACAAGGTGGAAAAATTCCCCAGACCATAAAGCTGCCAGCACCAGCTTGTGTTCTTCCAGCAATGGTTGCAGGGTGTTTGTTCCCCGATGTTTCTCACCTGACATGCCAACATCCATCCGTTCAATGGACTAGAAAAAATGACTCATTGGGGAAAGCAGCTCTTTTCCAATCAACAGTTCTCCAATTCCAATACTGCCATGCGAATTGAAGTTTTTCTTCCGATGTACCTTTGTTATCATAGGTCAGTGACCATCTATCCTCTTTGGAGCCCCATACACAGTAGGGTTTGCCGAACTGCTGTTTTAGACACGTCTGGTAGCCCCCTGGTTCATTTTCATGGTGAGCCGCTCTACTATAGTGTATTGGTCCACTCTTGTGCACCCTAATAGCCAATGTTCACCTTTCACATCAATGGCATGTGGTGCTCTGCAGTTTCCAATGGTGCTGTTTGTTCACTCACGTAACACTTCCACCACAACAGTACGTAAACAGTTCACAAGCGGTTTGAGAAATACTGCCACCATTGGCCCAAAAGTCAATAATCATCCCTTTTTGTAAATCTGATAAATCTCCCTTTTTACCCCTGTGTGAGCACACACCTTATATATCAGCCAAGCTAGCCCATGACACATCTCTCCTTTATCGGCTACGTGCTGCCAACCTCGAAAGTAGAAGGTGGCCATAATTATATGACTCAACTGTGTATATCTGAAGAAATATATATATATATATATATATATATATATATACATAATTAAGACACCTTTTTAATGCAAATTAATCAGACTATATCTCTACTGCGTTAGGTGTATATCTATTTCTTCAGCTATATGTTGTCACACCCGCCTGACAAAGAGGTCTTATAGCCTCGAAACTTGCATTTACCATTTTTTTCTGGTTAGTCCATAAAGTTATCCCTTCTACAATACTTTACTACAAGAGTGTTTACCATCTCAGAATTTTCTGGCTAACACGGTATCACGCTGGTCTTGCTCTACATCTATATTCACACATTGCTCTATGTTTGTAAATTGCTTAGTTACAGAGGTCTTGTGAATTACAATCCTCATACTTCTGGGAGTTTATAGCCACTTATGTGATCACAACTACACAAACATAGATGAGCGAGAGACGTGAGAGTCAATGTTTAATGAATGGAAATTTGACGTGCCGCAGGAATACACTTGTGCCCTGGTTTGACAGCACTTAGTGAATCTGGACATATGTGAGAAAAGGTCATTAGAAGATGCTACCAGAATAAACCTTTCAATGCCTTTTTAGCGTTGTCAGGTCGTATTAATAGCATGGGAGTGTAAAAGTGCTCAGTCAGGCACATCGCGGATCAGATGACAATGATGTGTCTTATCCAACATTCCTGGAAGGAAAGAAATTAAATGCCAGCAACTCAACACGGAGACGGCAATCAAAGACCGAGACCACACAGATACGTCTCATTGGACCTTTAGGGATCTTTCACAGAAGTTGAACATTTCAACAAGACGTACTGAAAGACGCAGCTTCATCTGCATCTGCAGAATTCTACTGCAATACCCATGGGATTTTCTGCGTCTTTCAGGCCTCTTTCATACGAGGGTCATTTTGACACTGCGTGGGGGCATCGAAAAAGCACATCCAAAAGAAAACCCATGGTTTCCTATGGGTTCTTTCATGATTTTTTGACGCGCTGAAAAAATTGCGTATCCAAAGATAGCACAATGGGTGCAATTTTTTTAGGCTAAGATTTCTCTCCATCACAAGAAAGGCCATGTCCTATCTTTTGATGGCACAGTGCCTGCGGCTCCCATAGACTTCTATGGGAGCCAGCCAGCAAAGTGAGAGGGAGCGGCATACTTGCTAATAGTAGCCGCTACAAGCTCGCGGCTCCTATTAGTTCACCCAATTTAATGCTTAGATAGCCACACTGTTTTAGCTCGGCTGCAGTGCAGCTATCTGAGCGTTAAAACAACGCTCGTGTGAATAAGCCCTAAGTATGTCTTGCGGACATATTCCACATGTGTGAAAGTTTCCTTAACCCTCTGCAATCCAATTTTGGATTCAGGGTTTCCTAGGGAGCTTTCTCTTTCTGTCATTATACAATGGCGCCATCTGCTGCCTGGAGCCAGAACTGCGGTATAAGACATGCTGGAGAGGCCCCCCGACAACAGAGCAGCCAGCAATCTACAGTGAGAATACCCTGACGGACGTATTCCGACATCGGGGCTGTAAAGCCTTTAATCATAATGTCTTCAGATGTTAGACAGTGGATTGGAAAGGGTTAATGTATCTTTAATGTCAATGTACATCATATAAAGAAATATGATGAACAAATATTATATATATGTATTACTAACGTTCAGCCCTATAAGAAAGCCTTGTTAACAAGAGTAAAGCGTGAAGATAATCTTGTAAAACTAAAAATAAATCTCGTTATAGGTATAGCACCAACTTACCCCGCAGCGCTTTCAGGTAATTTATTTATTTCCCCCCATCAAGCTGGGTTCTCATTTTACCGACCTCAGAAGGATAGAAGCCTGAGTCAACCTTGAGCCGGCTACCTGAACCAGACAGGGATTAAACCCACAACCTTCAGGTTGTGAGCGAGAGTTAAGGACTGCATTTCTGCTGCCTTAGCAATCTTTGCCACATGGGGCTCTAAAGAGCTGCAGCTCTATAGTGACTTGTAATAACTAGAACTACATAGTGGATAGTAGCACAAGTAACAAGTCTGAGGGACTCTTCACATGAGATAGAATTAGGAAACGTGGACATTTCTGCATCCCAATAGGGCTTGAATTTCAGACTTGTTAAAATCTGCGCGCCTTTACTTCAAAACTGCAAGATTAAATTCTGCAGTGAAAAGGCTTTCTCCAGCGGAATTAAGGACGTCTTGAAGATTAGATGTAGTGGATTTTTACACGAGATGTAATTCTGCAATTAAAGTCTGCGGAATAGCGTGCAAGAAATTCCCCAGAACGCATAACGCAATAAAAAACACAACAAAATCTGCACTAATTGACCAAATCCGTAACTGCTCTGTGGACAATTCTGTTTCGTGTGAAAGGTCCCTTAAAGGGTTTATCCAACTTTTTGAAAAAAAAAGTAGAAAAAGTTGCAAATGGTATAACATAAAAAAAGAAGCAGTACTCACCTCTTGTTTCTCCTGGTGACCCAGTGCTGGTGCTCTTGAGGTCATCATTGTCTTTTTTCACAAGCATGCAGCATGTGATCACTGCAGCCAACCAATGGCCAAAGCTGTCACGTGCCATTCTACTAGCATTAGCATTAGCAACAGTATGGCATGTGACCGCAGTAGCCACCGATTGGCAGGAAAAGTCACACACTGGTGCTTGTAGACAAAACCAGGAAGCTCAATGCTGGATCCTGATTGAAGATAGAGGTAAAAAACCATTGTTTTCATAAAGTTAGGTAATCCCTTTAAGTACAGATATACTAAGTTACTATGATGCCAATACCAAGGCTACAGGGGGAGCAACAACCAATCCTGCCTCCCTGCTTTTGCTGGTGGGCCAAAAAGCTACACTGAAAATATGAAGGGCTCCTTCACACAAACGTATTGTTACAGCATGTTTTGCGCTAGGCTCCCATGTGGCCGATCATACATATTGCGTGAAATACATACACAGTAAAGAGTACAGCATGTTCTATCTTGGTGTGTATTACGGGTGCATCCACACCAAGCTAGTCAGTACCGTGTGACTGTTACAGGTGGGTGGCAAGTAGCAAATTACGCTCATGTGAAGCTGCCCTAAAACTGTGGCATCATAAGTAGAGTTGAGCGAACATACTCTGCCGAGCTTGACGCTCGTTCGAGTATTAGCGTACTCGATGGTGCTCGTTACTCGAACAAGCATCAAGCCGTGTTCGACCCCGCCCCCGTTTTTGGCTCCTCCCTGCTGTGACGTGCCTGTTTTGGACCCTCCCTGCCGTGACAAAGTGCGCGTTAATGGCAAATTTTTTGTCTGGCAGGCAGGGGAGAGAGAGAGACTAAAAAAAAAAAAAAAAAAGCTCGGCTCCCGGCTCCCCACATACAAAAATGCTCGAGTCTCCCATTGTAGTCAATGGGGTTCGTTACTTGAGTAGAGCTCTCGAATTTTACGAAGAGCTCGACCCGAATAACGCGGACCAGAGCATTTGGGTGCTCACTCATCTCTAATCATAAGCAAGACTGCATTTCAATGACCTACTGTATCATACTAACTGTACAATTATATCATTAAGGGTGTAGTTATAGCGGGTCGTACGGATAAAAAGCCACACTAGGGTCTTGCAGCATGAAAGAGCCCCAAAGCTGCTGCACTACATAAGATGACCCCATTATGATACACGGCAGGTGTAGGCAGAGGCCCCCATTACAGATTTTACATGGGGCCTCAAGAGCTTCGAGCTACGCCTCTGGATATAATCATGCTTTCTGTATACATCACTTTATAAATGAATACATAATTTGCAGCGGATATGCGGTATGAAGTAGATTGGATATGTTTTTGTTCACACTGGTGGTTTTTGTTTCTTCATTTTTACAGGAAATCATAGAAAAATGTTTCAGCGCACATCCCAATTAAATTCAAATTGGATTTGCCAGTCCACAGAATACAATGAGAGAGTTGATTTGCCTTTTATTTTCTAAAATTTGTCAAAGCAAGCCTCAGCTCTGCTGAAACAATTACTCCGTGCATTCTAATGACTGGCAAATCACAAATTCAGCGGAAATTAAATCAGATGCTAAAATTTGCTCATCACTGATGAAGCCGTTCTCACTCGGTTCTATACAGACAGTGTAAACCAGCCATATAGTCGCTATCCTTCCTGCAAGCGAAGCTCTATATCATGGGCGGCTAAGACGAGCGCATGCACAAATACGCCTGCCTCAGTGCAACGTATTAGCGCATTGAAAGGTTAATTTGCACAAGTATCGCAGCGTAGTACTATGCTTTCTTGCGCACGCAGTGCCGGCTCCAATGCACGTCCGATGCCCGTCTGCCCTGATTTAAAAGGCAATATAGCCTAATGAATTCCAAATGTGTTGTCGTTTTCATGGAATTATGCAGCATATTACGCATGTTCTTACGCTCTACACTCCAATTTTTTGGCCTGCGTGAGAAATGAGCGTGCAAAAAATGGAAAGGAGAATGAATTCATAGGTCTGAAAGAGCCCTAATACAGAACCTGCAGGTCAGGAGGGGTGTTTCTCCTTAAGGAGAGCATGCAAAAAGTGTGTGGAGACACCTAGGGGTGAGTGAGTCGGGGGATGGTATAGTCTCTCTCCAAGGAGTACGCTCAAAAGGGGTGTGCACCCAAAAGGTGAGTGAGGAGACTTATAAGGCCATGCATGCTCCTCTGGGTAATTTATGCAAATAAGCAAGATGGAAAAATACCTCTGCAGTGCCACCTATTGGATGGCAGCATTCCTTCACATCAATGTGACTTTCTAACAAGTCTTAACAATGATTGGGAATAGGAAGCCAAGCCAGAAAACCCACAGGAAAATCTTGGCTGACAAAAGCATTGACACGTACTTAAAGAGGCTTTCCGGGATTACAATATTAATGGCCTATTTTTAATGTATGCCATCAATATCAGATCGGTGTACATGACAATATTAAGAACAAAGAGGAGACAGCACTTGTCTGACTCTCATGGCCCCTTCAAAAGCTGATCAGGGGTGCCAAAGGATGGATCCTAGGGACAGGCCATCAATATTGTAATTCCAGAAAACGCATTGAAATGGGTTCTCTCATCTGGACAAGCCCTGTCCATATACCCTATAGGGCCACTGTAAGCTGAGCTTACTATAACTCTGTATTTGGTCCATATTTTTCGGATCATAATACACAGCTAATGGAAATCTATGTATCCATTCACATGAGTTTATTTTTCAGGGCCGGTTTTTAAAAGCACAGCATGACTTATTTTTTGTGTTTTTGCTTTTGCATCGCCACTATTTCCTATTGGGCAAATACGGATCAGTATTTGCCAAATAGAAAATAAAAATGACAGTAAATATGGAGTCAAATACTGATGACTTACGGTTGTAATGTCATATGTAACATGTCTGTAATACGGATCGGTATTACCGAGGTGTTACAATACGCTCGTCTGAAACCAGCCTTAGCCAAACTCCATTGGCTACTGCAGGTAAAATGTATGGCCAAAGAGAAGTTCCCTCTGTGATACCAGTTGATCGCCAGACGTATATTTAAGTAAAATGAAAAAAGACCCCAAAAACATTTAAACTGCTTTTCACAAAAACATAAGGAGATTTTTTTTCTCAAGTAACGACTTAGAAAGGATAAAATTAGACTATGTGAAATGGGAAAACTTATATGACACTGTTAATCTAAGTAGAGCTACTGTACAATCAAAGTCAAAGACTTCTAGGATGGTCTTTTATAAGTGACAGCATGAGTTGATTTTCTGAGAATGAAGGTGCAGGGATTTTTTAAACTTTTTGACTGCATGTAGCTATGTTAGATGTCGCTGAATATATAGTATTTCATGCGAAACGAGCTACAATATCATTCTCTTTTGCTTCCGATTAGATCACCACTAGAGATGAGTGAGCACGCTCGTTTAAGGCTGCTACTCGATCGAGTAGCAGTCTTATCGAGTAACTGTGTACTCACCCGAACAACATGCTGCTCGATAAGACTGCTACTCGATCGAGCCTTAAACGAGCGTGCTCGCTCATCTCTAATCACCACTTTAATTGTAGAGATTGACATGTACTATTTTGTTTATGTTACACCGATGTATTTGTAATTTACGTTAGATATAGGCAGAATGCGATTCATATTTGCCATAACAACTCTTACTTGAAGTAAAGCTACAAAGAAGCCAACCAGTCATTGCGTAAGTGTTCCGAATGCAGTGATTGTTCAGTGTAAATGTATAAAGCTAAAATATTCATAGAAAATATTTCCACTCCTTTGTCATTGGAGACAATGTATTGGTACGATTCAGCCCATGCTCCTATGACGCATACATTACAATTGGTTAAGACCCTAAACATATCCTACAGTTACTATGATATAAATGTTGTATGTTTCAGTATATTTTTAAAAAGGGATTATGTACACAATGGAAAAACATACAAAATGATAACATAGCAAACTGGGCCAGAACATTCCCAAAGCCCCAGCACTCCAGCAATGCTAACCACTTTCACACAATGCCAAATTTGTTGCTACTCTTACTTATTCATGCCGCTCCCCTGCATAGAGACACACAATTTACAAAAACATCAATTTTGCATGAATGCAGCTGAGGATGACAGCTGAGGTCGTATCCATATTAAGTGTTGGATCATGAAAGAAATCCCAGACCAGATTACTGGGTATTAAGTGTAAGCTCACTCATCACATACACCGTGTAATAGCCTGGCTATTAATATGGTGTGTAGAACATCATTCCCACTATGTCACATACTGATTGAAACTGGTCATCAGTGAGAGTTTTGACATCCTACCGTAGTTAATTTAATTTAAGTGGGTTGTCCAAGTATTTTTTTTTTTGCAAGTTCTACCCCCTTGCTGCACACTTTTTTCTATCTTTCTAGGCCAAATTCTCTGCCCAAACTTTTTGAAAGCTTGGACAATCCCTTTAAGGGACCATTCACAGGGAGGGGGGCAGGGGTGTCCCCACATTCCACTCTGCAAGTTGCAGTAAATGCCACACCAAAGTCTACATGACTCCATACGAATTTTGGTGCAGAATGGAAGTGGCTAAATTAAACTGCAATTCCACACCAAAGTCTGCAGTTAGCCCTGCAAATTTTGATGTGAAATTCTGCTGCACCCCAGCAAAAATATTCCTCCTGTATAAAAGGTTCCTACTAGCTATTTTGAATAATTTACTTTTTCAGGTCCACATGCAGAGAATCCGCTGAAAAATGTGCATGTGTAACTGCTACAGTCGTGCAAACAGTGACCTACACGATTGTTTATAGCTAGTGGAGTAAATATACACTCAAGACCAGACACTGATCATCAAACAAGAAACAAAATAAGTGAAACGGGAAAGTCTGACCATACCCCACAGAATGGGGGAACTCTGACTAAAAGCTGGGTGATCATTCCGATAAGGACGGCCTCACACAGTAACCTAGGGTAAACCTGACTCGCCCTACGTGGAAATAGGTAAAGAGGCAAAGAACACCAGACAGGATCAGAGCAGCTCCAGACAGAGAAAACTACAGATGCTGGAGATTCAGGCATGCACCAAACAAAGACTTAGTTCAAGGCATTCACAGTTGAACCAAGCAAGGCATTCAGACATGAACCAAGCAAGTACAAAGTTCAAGGCATTCAGGCATACACCAAACAAAGACTTAATTCAAGGCATTCAGGCATGCACCTAGCAAAGACTTAGTTCAAGGCATTTAGACTTGAACCACGCAAGGCATTCAGACTTGAACCAAGCAAGGCATTTAGACTTGAACCACGCAAGGCATTCAGACTTGAACCACGCAAGGCATTCAGACTTAAACCAAGCAAGGCATTCAGACTTGAACCAAGCAAGGCATTCAGACTTGAACCAAGCAAGGCATTCAGACTGGAACCAAGCAAGGCATTCAGACTCAAACCAAGCAAGGCATTCAGACTCGAACCAAGCAAGGCATTCAAACTCCAACCAAGCAAGGCATTCAGACTCGAACCAAGCAAGGCATTCAGACTCGAACCAAGCAAGGCATTCAGTCTTGAACCAAGCAAGGCATTCAGACTTGAACCAAGCAAGGCATTCAGACTTGAACCAAGCAAAACATTCAGACTTGAACCAAGCAGGACTTAGTTCACAATAGCCAGGTATCTGCACACCTACGAGCAGAAGGGCAATTAAGGCATCATACAGAGTTGAGACCAAACAGGCATAAGTGCAGGTGGCAGACACTACATCAGATGGAGTTCAGACCAAAAGTACATCAACTAAACAGAACCACATTCATACTATCACCAGGGTTCTGAAAGGAGATATGTATAATGACCAGAACCCTCTAGCAAGCGAGGCTTGTATTTCTGTGCACATACCCAGGTGATTGGCTGGCCGATCAACAATTCACACCATCAGCCAGCCAAATCTACCCACAGCTGCAGAGATGTGCTCCTGGAAGTACTTAAAACAACGAGACCCAGGAGCACAAACTATCACAATGTGACAATAATGTAATAGATAGAGATGAGCGAGCACCAAAATGCTCGGGTGCTCGTTACTCGGGACGAATTTATCGCGATGCTCGAGGGTTCGTTTCGAGTAACGAACCCCATTGAAGTCAATGGGCGACTCGAGCATTTTTGTATATCGCCGATGCTCGCTAAGGTTTCCATTTGTGAAAATCGGGGCAATTCAAGAAAGTGATGGGAACGACACAGCAACGGATAGGGCAGGCGAGGGGCTACATGTTGGGCTGCATCTCAAGTTCCCAGGTTCCACTATTAAGCCACAATAGCGGCAAGAGTGCCCCCCCCAACAACTTTTACTTCTGAAAAGCCCTCATTAGCAATGCATACCTTAGCTAAGCACCACACTACCTCCAACAAAGCACAATCACTGCCTGCATGACACTCCGCTGCCACTTCTTCTGGGTTACATGCTGCCCAACCCCCCCTCCCCTGCACGACCCAGTGTCCACAGCGCACACCAAATTGTCCCTGCGCAGCCTTCAGCTGCCCTCATGCCACGCCACCCTCATGTCTATTTATAAGTGAATCTGCCATGAGGAGGAACCGCAGGCACACACTGCAGAGGGTTGGCACGGCTAGGCAGCGACCCTCTTTAAAAGGGGCAGGGCGATAGCCCACAATGCTGTACAGAAGCAATGAGAAATATAATCCTGTGCCACCGCCATCAGGAGCTGCACACGTGGGCATAGCAATGGGGAACCTATGTGCCACACACTATTCATTCTGACAAGGTGTCTGCATGCCCCAGTCAGACCGCGTTTTTTTATAGTCACAGGCAGGTACAACTGGGAATCCCCAACTTCGCAATGGGAATTCCGTGTGCACCCACAGCATGGGTGGCTCCCTGGAACCCACCCGCTGTACATAAATGTATCCCATTGCAGTGTCCTGGACAGCAGAGCTAACATCAGATTAAATGCAGGTGGGCTTCGGCCCAAACTGCATGCCCCAGTCAGACTGGGGTTCTTTAGAAGTGGACACATGTAGTTACAACTCCGTGTGGACCGACAGCATGGGTGGCTCCCTGGAACCCACCGGCGGTACATAAATATATCCCATTGCAGTGCCCAGCACAGCTGATGTAACGTCAGCTTTAATGCAGGTGGGCAAAAAATTAATTGGATTACACTGTAGGCGAGGGCCCCAAAAAATTGGTGTACCAACAGTACTAATGTACGTCAGAAAAATTGCCCATGGCGAACCAAGAGGGCAGGTGAAACCCATTAATCGCTTTGGTTAATGTGGCTTAATTTGTAACTAGGCCTGGAGGCAGCCCAGTTAAAATAAAAATTGGTTCAGGTGAAAGTTTCAACGCTTTAATGAGCATTGAAACGTATAAAAATTGTTTACAAAAATTATATGACTGAGCCTTGTGGGCCTAAGAAAAATTGCCCGTTCTGCGTGATTACGTCAGGTTTCAGGAGGAGGAGCAGGAGGAGGAGGATGAATATTATACACAGATTGATGAAGCTAAAAGGTCCACGTTTTTGATGGTGATAGAGAACAATGCTTCCATCCGCGGGTGCAGCCTATGTATTGTTTAGGTATCGCTGCTGTCCGCTGGTGGAGAAGAGAAGTCTGGGGAAATCCAGGCTTTGTTCATCTTGATGAGTGTAAGCCTGTCGGCACTGTCGGTTGACAGGCGGGTACGCTTATCCGTGATGATTCCCCCAGCCGCACTAAACACCCTCTCTGACAAGACGCTAGCCGCAGGACAAGCAAGCACCTCCAGGGCATACAGCGCGAGTTCAGGCCACGTGTCCAGCTTCGACACCAAGTAGTTGTAGGGGCAGAGGCGTCACGGAGGACGGTCGTGCGATCGGCTACGTACTCCCTCACCATCCTTTTACAGTGCTCCCGCCGACTCAGCCTTGACTGGGGAGCGGTGACACAGTCTTGCTGGGGAGCCAGACAGCTGTCAAAGGCCTTAGAGAGTGTTGCCCTGCCTGTGCTGTACATGCTGCCTGATCTCTGCGGTTCCCCTGCTACCTGGCCCTCGGAACTGCGCCTTCGGCCACTAGCGCTGTCGGATGGGAATTTTACCATCAGTTTGTCCGCCAAGGTCCTGTGGTATAGCATGACTCTCGAACCCCTTTCCTCTTCGGGTATGAGAGTGGAAAGGTTCTCCTTATACCTTGGGTCGAGCACTGTGTACACCCAGTAATCCGTAGTGGCCAGAATGAGTGTAACGCGAGGGTCACGAGAAAGGCATCCTAACATGAAGTCAGCCATGTGTGCCAGGGTACCTGTACGCAACACATGGCTGTCCTCACTAGGAAGATCACTTTCAGGATCCTCCTCCTCCTCCTCCTCAGGCCATACACGCTGAAAGGATGACAGGCAAGCAGCATGGGTACCCTCAGCAGTGGGCCAAGCTGTCTCTTCCCCCTCCTCCTCATCCTCCTCATGCTCCTCCTCCTCCTCCTCAACGCGCTGAGATATAGACAGGAGGGTGCTCTGACTATCCCGCGACATACTGTCTTCCCCCGCCTCTGTTTCCGAGCACAAAGCGTCTGCCTTTATGCTTTGCAGGGAACTTCTCAAGAGGCATAGCAGAGGAATGGTGATGCTAATGATTGCAGCATCGCCGCTCACCATCTGGGTAGACTCCTCAAAGTTTCCAAGGACCTGGCAGATGTCTGCCAACCAGGCCCACTCTTCTGTAAAGAATTGAGGAGGCTGACTCCCACTGCGCCGCCCATGTTGGAGTTGGTATTCCATTATAGCTCTACGCTGCTCATAGAGCCTGGCCAACATGTGGAGCGTAGAGTTCCACCGTGTGGGCACGTCGCACAGCAGTCGGTGCACTGGCAGATGAAACCGATGTTGCAGGGTGCGCAGGCTGGCAGCGTCCGTGTGGGACTTGCGGAAATGTGCGCAGAGCCGGCGCACCTTTCCAAGCAGGTCTGACAAGCGTGGGTAGCTTTTCAGAAAGCGCTGAACCACCAAATTAAAGACATGGGCCAGGCATGGCACGTGCGTGAGGCTGCCGAGCTGCAGAGCCGCCACCAGGTTACGGCCGTTGTCACACACGACCATGCCCGGTTGGAGGCTCAGCGGCGCAAGCCAGCGGTCGGTCTGCTCTGTCAGACCCTGCAGCAGTTCGTGGGCCGTGTGCCTCTTATCTCCTAAGCTGAGTAGTTTCAGCACGGCCTGCTGACGCTTGCCCACCGCTGTGCTGCCATGCCGCGCGACACTGACTGCTGGCGACGTGCTGCTGCTGACACATCTTGATTGCGAGACAGAGGTTGTGTAGGAGGAGGAGGGTGGTTTAGTGGAGGAAGCATACACCGCCGCAGATACCAGCACCGAGCTGGGGCCGGCAATTCTGGGGGTGGGTAGGACGTGAGCGGTCCCAGGCTCTGACTCTGTCCCAGCCTCCACTAAATTCACCCAATGTGCCGTCAGGGAGATATAGTGGCCCTGCCCGCCTGTGCTTGTCCACGTGTCTGTTGTTAAGTGGACCTTGGCAGTAACCACGTTGGTGAGGGCGCGTACAATGTTGCGGGAGACGTGGTCATGCAGGGCTGAGACGGCACATCGGGAAAAGTAGTGGCGACTGGGAACTGAGTAGCGCGGGGCCGCCGCCGCCATCATACTTTTGAAAGCCTCCGTTTCCACAACCCTATACGGCAGCATTTCCAGGCTGATAAATTTGGCTATGTGCACGTTTAACGCTTGAGCGTGCGGGTGCGTGGCGGCATACTTGCGCTCGCACTCAAACAGTGGCGCTAGCCACGTCTGGACGGTGCGCTGAGAGACATTGGTGGATGGGGCCGAGCACAGCGGAGGTGAGGGTGTGGGTGCAGGCCAGGAGACGGTAGTGCCTGCGCCCTGAGAGGGGGGTTGGATCTCAGTGGCAGGTTGGGGCACAGGGGGAGAGGCAGCGGTGCAAACCGGAGGCGGTGAACGGCCTTCGTCCCACCTTGTGGGGTGCTTGGCCATCATATGTCTGCGCATGCTGGTGGTGGTGAGGCTGGTGGTGGTGGCTCCCCGGCTGATCTTGGCGTGACACAGGTTGCACACCACTGTTCGTCGGTTGTCTGCACTCTCAGTGAAAAACTGCCAGACCTTTGAGCACCTCGGCCTCTGCAGGGTGGCATGGCGCGAGGGGGCGCTTTGGGAAACAGTTGGTGGATTATTCGGTCTGGCCCTGCCTCTACCCCTGGCCACCGCACTGCCTCTTGCAACCTGCCCTGCTGCTGCCCTTGCCTCCCCCTCTGAAGACCTGTCCTCAGTAGGCGTAACAAACCAGGTGGGGTCAGTCACCTCATCGTCCTGCTGCTCTTCCTCCGAATCCTCTGTGCGCTCCTCCCTCGGACTTACTCCAATTACTACTACCTGAGTGATAGACAACTGTGTCTCATTGTCATCGTCCTCCTCACCCACTGAAAGGTCTTGAGACAGTTGCCGGAAGTCCCCAGCCTCATCCCCCGGACCCCGGGAACTTTCCAAAGGTTGGGCATCGGTCACGACAAACTCCTCCGGTGGGAGAGGAACCATTGCTGGCCATTCTGGGCAGGGGCCTGGGAACAGTTCCTGGGAGTCTGCCTGCTCCTCAGAATGTGTCATTGTAATGGAGTGAGGAGGCTGGGAGGAAGGAGGAGCAGCAGCCAGAGGATTCAGAGTTGCAGCAGTGGACGGCATAGAACTCTGGGTGGACGATAGATTGCTGGATGGACTTTCTGCCATCCACGACAGGACCTGCTCACACTGCTCATTTTCTAATAAAGGTCTACCGCGTGGACCCATTAATTGTGAGATGAATGTGGGGACGCCAGAAACGTGCCTCTCTCCTAATCCCGCAGCAGTCGGCTGCGATACACCTGGATCAGGAGCTCGGCCTGTGCCCACACCCTGACTTGGGCCTCCGCGTCCTCGCCCGCGTCCACGTCCTCTAGGCCTACCCCTACCCCTCAGCATGGTGTATTACCAGTAGTGCAGAAACAGAACGCTGTAATTAAATGTGCCGCTTATTGGCCTGTGGTTGGAGGCTGACTTCGCTTACGGAATGCACAGCAGAGCCAGGAAATAATTTTGCGCAAGCCTGCTGTAACACTTAGCTGGCTGCGTATGAATTAGGAGGACAACTACACCCAGCACAGACCCAGTACACTGAGGACAGTCACAGGCAGCCCAAATAGATTTTTTTTCCCAAATGTTTTTGGAAAGGCCCACTGCCTATATTCAATAAATATGTCTTCTGTCCCTGCCTCACCACTACTGGCCCTGGAGTATGTATAATTACTGCAGGGCGTAATGCTCTGCACGGCCGATATACAAAAAAAAAAAAAAGTGCAACACTGCAAAAAGCAGCTTCCACACTACTGCACACGGTTAGATGTGGCCCTAAGAAGGACCGTTGGGGTTCTTGAAGCCTAAAATAACTCCTAACGCTCTCCCTATAGCAGCTCCGGCACCAACAGCACTTTCCCTCTTCTATGTCAGAATAAATCTGTGGCGAGCCGCGGGAGGGGCCGATTTTTATACTCGGGTGACACCTGATCTCGCCAGCCACTCACTGCAGGGGGGTGGTATAGGGCTTGAACGTCGCAGGGGGAAGTTGTAATGCCTTCCCTGTCTTTCTATTGGCCAGAAAAGCGCGCTAACGTCTCAGAGATGAAAGTGAAAGTAACTCGAACATCGCGTGGTACTCGTCACGAGTAACGAGCATCTCGAACACGCTAATACTTGAACGAGTATCAAGCTCGGACGAGTACGTTCGCTCATCTCTAGTAATAGATCAAGATGTAAAAATAGGATTGATTTTTATGGCAAGAGCATAGATTTCTGTTAGCCCCAATGAGATGAATAGGAATGGAAATTGCAGCAAGAAATCTACCATGTATGATGAATATACCCTTGAAGAGCATTACGATCCATTAAGTTTTACTCCTAGATTAATTCAACAACCATGTTTAAATAGAACATTATGGAATATTATAGATCCTACCTACATGTTTGTGGGAAGAGACAAAAGGAAAAAAAAAGGAATTCAAAATACCATATAAGATGAACATAGTTTTGTAATAAAAAGGGATTAGCATAAGTGGGCAATACTGTAACAATCACTGTCTATAGAAGCCGCCTGTAATTGCTCATTACAGGCTTCACATGAACACATCTACATTTGTGGGATACATGAAAGAATATTTACAACCTCCGTCACTCACAAATCTACCTGCAAATGTTTGTGAGTTTCCCTTGATATAACTTGTGCCAATTGACTACTAAATAACGCTCATTACTCAAATCTAATTTTGAATGGTCACCACCACGTTTTGAGTCAACTTGTGTTATTATGATAGCCAATACGATGGCTAGTAGAAGTTCAAATTACTTCTGAAATGACTAGGGGTCTCTCTTCCTTCTAATTTGCAGTCTACTATTTGCTGCCAAGTGATGTCTATCTCTAATTACAGGGATAACAAGACAGAGAACAGGAAGTGGAAGAGGTGATAACACTTGTTACCCATAAAAGAGGGGAGAGGATAAGGAGACACTCTCACAAACATGGCTGCTGAAGCTAATAGTAAATGATTTACAGTCCCACAGCTACTGGAATCATATCTACACTGTTTACTACTTCTGTATAATGTCCTCAATGATGCTGCTATTTCTGTGTGTGCTGCAGAGAGATAGGGAGCAGAATCTGCTATTTGCTCCATGTGCAGTCCATAGACATTATCAGAGCAGCAGACTCCTCCCAACATCTCAGAGACAACTGAAAATTAGAGATACAGCCACAATAGCGGAAGACTACTGAAAAATACCACATGCACATCAAATGATGGCCAGATATAGTGTTATTCCTCTTATACACACACAACGGCACATTAGGAGAGGTAATCTGAAAGCGCAAATACATGATATTCATTTTCCAATTGTTATTTTTTATATAAATTGCTATTCAGGAGATTCCAGATTTATAACTACTGTATTATTTTGGGGGTTTGTAGTTTTGTTGCATTATTGGAATGTTCTACTCTTCTGTACAATGTTGTAAATGATGTAATTACATCTGCAACTGAGAGCAATTCATGAAAAATAGATAATACTTTATAACGAATGTCTAGTGATTTACACAACACACACCATTTATCTTTGGGAGAAGTTTTAGTACAGAAGGCTTAGCACAGGCAAGGGAAATAGGCAAAAATAATTAATTCCCTTTTGCACTGATGTAAAATAATGCTGTCAGTATATACAGTAATTATATGTAAATGTGTTTTCACTCTACCCAGAAATCCTATATAATAATATCATCATCATAATCATCATCAATAAGGTGCTAAGTGATGATAGTCTCCACATCCTTACCTTAGCTCTTAAGATTATACTCCGCTCTTGCTATGGCATTCAGGCATTTTGTAGACCATTACATTGAGATGTAAACACGCTGCTCCTTTGTGAGGCTGGATGCTAGGAGACCGTTAAGTCTGAACAAATCACATGTAATTGCTGACTAGCTCTAATTACTGATCAGATCATGTGTGCAGCTTGAGTCCAGAGAGAGAAGAACCAGTTTTATAGTATCACAGCGTCAAACATACAATAACAATGGGGAAGCATTGTTAAAAATAGCCCAGTATTAATAGAAGGCGGTTATGGTTGCAATGTTGGACTAAACTTAGCATTCCACCGGAGGAACGAGTACGGTACACATAATAGATGTGACGGATGATTGGCAGCTCCATGATACACATGAAGAGTTCTCAAAAGATGATTATTGATTTGCTTTATTCAGATGGAAGTTATTGATTGGATATATATTATTGTCGGTTAGGGGGTTGTTTGGCTGAAAGGCAAAAGAGAAGCAAATGGTAAGCTGAAAACAATGCATCAGAAAGAAAAATAATTTTTGAGGCAACTATCCATTAGCTGGGGGGAGAAATTGAATGTAAGCTGCAATACAAGATACAGCACATGGACTTGAGGGGTGATATTTCTGAGGGAGAAAATGCTGAACTTCTTTTTAATGCCATTTAATGCATTTAACAGGATAGCACAAATACCTATATTTACTACAATAAAAAGGTATGTTTTACGAGCTCGTAGCTCAAGAAGTATTGGCTTGTTATAGATGACAATGTACTGGCTTGCATAAGTGACAAATTGGAAATGATAACCCCGAACTTCCTTAAAGGGGTTTTGTAAAAAGAAAAAAATCAATACTTACCTATTCTCCCCCAGGCAGTCTACTTACCGCACCATCTCCTCGACGATCTTCTCCTGCGGTCCCCGGTGACATCACCTCCAGCCTTCCGGATTCTTCTTCTTCCGGTGATGTTACATACATTGCCGGCATTCTCCTTCCTGCAATGTATGCCACGTCACTATGCGCAGTCTCGGCATTAGCCCGGCATAGATTAGCACTCCCTGCTAGGCAGTGAATGCCTCGTCAATAGTGATGTAATCTATACTGACCTGCAGGAAGAAGAAAGCTGCTGCATAAAAGGTAGATAAGGATCTGGCTGGCTTGCGGTGAGGTGACCTAGGAGACTGCAGGAGCTAGGTGAAGATTGGTGAATAGAAGATGCGGTAGTAGACTGCCTGGGGAAGAATAGGTAAGTACAGATTTTTTTTTATGACAAAACCCCTATAATTAATAGAAAGCATCTTCTTTATTTAAATATCCATAAAAACATACAAATGCTGGTCATCCATGTTGACAGATGTTTATGTGTTGTGAGCCAAGTCTTCTTATTCGTGGCCTATATCACAATTACCTATGTGAGCAGTTCCTGCTGGCTAAGGATGCTAGTTATACTCTTCAGTTTTTGGTGCTGTTCTGGAGGTTTTGTGCTTAGGTACTTGAGGATATTTTCTTGAAGTGTGAGTTGGTGTTTGTTTGGGCCTTTCTGTCTGCCTCTTTCTCCTAGTTATTTTTTCTCTATATTTGTGCAGTTGCCCCTTTTTATTATTTCTTCTGTCTGTGTTCCATCTAGGGACTAACATGGTATTCTCCTAGGTTCCAAACGTGGGGTCACCCTTACTATGACTGGTGCTCTACTTTACAGGCAGCTCCCATCACAGCCAAATTAGAAGTCAGGTCCTTCTTAAATTTTTCATTTCATTCTGTCCATCATCTAGTTTCCCCAATCCATTCTGTTATCGTGTTTCCAGCCAGAGTCGGTTCCCCATCTCTTTTTTCTTATCCAGCTCAGTGATACTTGTACTTTAATCATTTAAATTCCTACTCATACAATGCTTAGGAGTCCAATGGTGGTCCTAGTCAGTGACTGATAGCTATCTATATAGCACAGTAATACAGGGAAATCTATCAATGACTAAGTAGGACCACCCACTGGACTCCAAAGCATATTGTGGTATCAGTGTGAAGCCTGACTGTGCATTTCTCTTCTTTGACTCTGATGAGTGTATCAACTGTTGGTGTACACCTGGTCAATTTCAGTGCAGTCTGCTTCTATTGTTGAGTGAGAACGTCACTGGATCCAATTTCCATGGTCTTTCAGCGGTGATCTCAGATAAGTTTAGAGATTCTTTACTGAGATTTGTTCTTGGAGGTTTTTGTTTTACTTTTATGCTGGTTTTTCCTTTGTCACTATGGTGGCTGCGTCCTTATCAGGGCAGGCCATCCAATATTAGGTAGAGGTTGTCACCCTCTAGTTTCTCTTAGGACAAGTTTCCCGCCTTTGTTTATTTTTCCTTGTACTGTAGAGAGTACCTAGTGGTGTGGTGTGAACATTGCCAGAGAGTTTATATTTAGGTTTGCAGTTAGATAGAACAACAGCGACCGAAATTATACGCGCCGAAAAGATAGGTCTTGCCTTATATACGCTGGTGACTCCCGTAGACTCCTATGGGAGCCAAACAAAAAGCGCCCAGTGCTGCTAAAATATGACAGGTGCCTCTATTTAGGCATTAAAAGTAATTCCAAGGATCTATGCCAATTGAGGGAATTCCAGGCTGCAGTGTATATACACCGCACCCAGCTGTGGGAATGGACGTGAAACGCTAATTTTAGCGACGACTCGAATGCGGCTTTTTCCTGTTGATACGATTTTCGTCCATGATGCAGCCTGTATAAAAACGCATTGCCCTCTGTGAAAGAAGCCTAATACTGAATCTTTCCCACAAAACTACGTGTCCGTCTGCTCAACTTCTCCTGCTCTACAAAATGCTGTGCAGAGATCAGACAAAGTGGTCAACTTGGCAGGTTCCCTACTAGAAAAACTCTTCAATTCTGTGAATTTATACAAAAGCCAAAGCAGAATTTGCTTACTCTCTTCTTAGCACCCATTATCAAAGGCTTCTTTAAGATATTGGAAATCATTGAAATATATTTAGGTCATGTCCTTACACAGATGCAGAAGAAATCAAATTAAACTGATGACTAATCTGTCAGCTTTTCTCCAACAAGGAGGCACAATTACTTGGGTATTGATCAGATATAAAAATAGACACAGGATTGCCACAGTACATTAGATTATCTAGCAATTTGGGGCTGTAATTTAATAATTGTCTATCTGTTCTGCAAACATGTTACATCCTGAGTCAGTTTTAAATATCTGCTTAGGGATTCCTTTCAAATCTATGTTTGTTTTTTTTAATAATGTAAGTAAACTTTGAATCTGCCTACATATATCTATCACTGTTCAAGAGTAAAGTCAGTCATGTCATGAACGGGTATAATACATCAATTAACTGCAAAGTATGGAGAAGGACAAATAGATGGTTCTTAAAGTTAATGGGGTATTGTCACTGCGCTTACTGTACTGTGACTTCTGTGTGCTGGTTAGGGTAACGTCAGCTGACAGCCCCAGACCATATGATGCACCAGGTGGCACATGCTTAATTTCATTCTGTGAAAGACACTGAGAGAGCAATATCTCTCTCTGCTGTCAGCACTGACAGGCTGGATGGGTTGCCTTTTAGCCCAATCAATTTATCAGCTTCCATGTTAAAGGGATATTCCCATCTTGACTATTCATAACCAAGATGGGAAACCGCCACTATAGTCACTGGCCACCTGGCTGTTAACTCTGAAAACAGCCAACACTTCAGCCCAGCGTTATTTCCATAGCTGCAATTGAAGGGACAGTGAATGACAGCTAAGGAAACAGTGTAGCAAAACACTGCTATGCTGTTTCCGTGACTCATACACTTCAATAAGAGCTTCTGTAGGAGTTCAGTAGGCAGGATGGCTTGCAGAGGGTTACACACAGGCATCCTGTAACCTGAGAGGATTAACACCTCTGAGTGTGGCAGAAACCACAGATAAAAGTGTCAGTTTCTCCCACACTCAGGGGGAAGGGACAGCTTAGCAAAGCTGGAAGGGCTGCCAGCCTAAGGTCCAGTTTGGACCAGTGAGAGGTGCTGTTAAGATGCTGCGCCAGGAACTGGAAGCCTGAGGTCTGGTACAGACTAGTTTGGGCCCACCACCCATCTGACAGAGGAGGATGCCCTTTAGATACTTCAAGTGGGATTAGTGACTGGGACCTTGTGAGTTGTGTACTCTGGACTGTGATAAGTTGTTCAAGTTGCTTGCTGTGCTGTGAATAAATGCTGTCAGGTGCCAGATTTAAACTATATGTAGTGCCAATGTCCAGACAAAGAGGCTGGCGATCCCAAGAGGCGAGTAACTCCAGCTTGCCATACTACACAAACAATGCTGTGCTGAAGTATTTGGCTACTTCCCACAGGTGAGCAGAAAAAGAGGGCCAGGTTTTCCCATTTTGGTCATGGTCATTTTGGTCCCCGGCAACCTTGTTCCTTGTTCTTTGTCCTAATTCCTGCTCCCTGTTTCTCTGATTGGTTCCACTCTGTCTCCTGATTGCACACCCCATTTAAACCTGGTTCTATCCCTCCCTCTTTGCGTGTTTATTGAGCCCTCAGCCTTTAAACCAGTTCCTCCATATACCTGATCCTTCTTTGCGTAAATCCTCTGTACTAAGTTGCCATCTCCATGTACCAACCCTTGCCTGACCATGTTGCCTACCCTTGCTGGCTGCGACTCAAGACTCTAATCTATTGCCAGAATATGACAGTGAGGCTGTGAAATTGTGTTTCCTTTTCCAATGCTCAAAGTACTTGTAAAGAAAAGTCTTGGGTAAATATAGAGGGTGAGGTAAGTTTGTCATGCCATTTTTCAGCAACGATTGTTTAGCACTCAGTGCTGTGTGTAGAGGTTTGTTGTCATTATGGAAGAACCAGACACATGTTTGCCCACACAGCACTGAGTGTTAAGCAATTTTTGACGAAAAACAGCATGAATCCCCTGCTTCAGCCTCCGTATTTTACCAATCTCACTCCATGAGACTTTTTTAACGAGTGCTTCGAGCAGTGGAAAAGGAAACAAAATTTGACATCTACATGTTGTTTGTATGAATCAGCCTTCATAAAATAGGCAAAAAAAATGAACAACTGGAGCTGAATGCAACCTTCTGCTACAAAGTATGGCATGTTAATTCAATAAACAATGCATGACGCTACCCTATGGATGAGTGAAGTGGTTGACTTGCCAGTTAAATGCCTGGCACTTACCAGCTTTTTTTTTACCAAACCCACCTTCTTTTGCCCAGACTAGCTCTTCTTACGTCCAACTCCCAGCACTCTCAGTGTGTCAGGTTGGGTGGCCCCGACTGTGTACTCTCTATGGGTGATGTTGGACTTGATGGAAAATCCAATGTCACCCATTGAGAGTAAGTGGTGGGGACTGCTCTTGGAGTCGGACCTAAGAACAACCCTTCTGAGCAAAGGAAGATGAGTATGGAAAAAAACAGGAATTCAGTCAGCAGTGCTGTAGCTACAGAGCCATGAAGTCAACCCCTCAGATTCTATCCAGTGACAGATAATAGCTTCTTTAAGTTGCTATTTTTACATGTATTTTTAAAATTCTATTACATAAGTGTGATATATTATTACTAGAGATGAGCGAGCACCAAAATGCTCGGGTGCTCGCTACTCGAGTCGAACTTCCCGCGATGCTCGAGGGTTCGTTTCGAGTAACGAACACCATTGAAGTCAATGGGCGACTCGAGCATTTTTGTATGGGACCTATGCTCCGCTAAGGTTTTCATTTGTGAAAATCTGGGAAATTCAAGAAAGTGATGGGAACGACACAGAAACGGATAGGGCAGGCGAGGGGCTACATGTTGGGCTGCATCTCAAGTTCCCAGGTTCCACTATTAAGCCACAATAGTGGCAAGAGTGCCCCCCCAACAACTTTTACTTCTGAAAAACCCTCATTAGCAAGGCATACCTTAGCTAAGCACCACACTACCTCCAACAAAGCACAATCACTACCTGCATGACACTCCGCTGCCACTTCTCCTGGGTTACATGCTGCCCAACCGCCCATTTCAGTAATAGTAGCAGTCAAGACAGGCCCCAGTAACAATTCCAAAGCAGCAGTATAGGAGGAGCACAGTATTAGTTCCATTTCAGTAGTAGTAGCAGTCTAGACAGGCCCCAGTAACATATCACTAGCAGCAGTATAGGGGGAGCACAGTATTAGTTCCATTTCAGTAGTAGTAGCAGTCTAGGGTATTAATGAGCGACTACTACCCCTAGCAGACACGCAGTAAACTGAAGACGGTCACAGGCAGCCCAAATATAGTATTTTTTCCAATTTTTGGGAAAAAGCCCACTGCCTATATAGCCTGTATATGGATTTCCCTGTTGGAGGATGACTGTGGTTATTGAAAGCACAGTGCAGCCAGAAAAAATTATGCGCAAGGCTGCAGTAACACCTAGCTGGGTAAAAGTGAGCGACTACTACCCCCAGCAGACACGCAGTAAACTGAACACGGTCACAGGCAGCCCAAAGATTTTTTTTCCAATTTTTTTGAAAAAGCCCACTGCCTATATAGCCAGTATATCTCTTTCCCTGTACCACTGTCCCTGCCTCACCAGTACTGCCCCTATACTCAGTAAAATGACTGCAGACTGAGGACGCTATGGTCTGCACGCCCGATATACAAAAAAAAGTGCAAAACTGCTAAAAGCAGCCTCAACAGTACTGCACACGGTTAGATGTGGCCCTAAGAAGGACCATTGTGGTTCTTGAAGATGAAGATAACAGCCTAACACTCTCCCTATAGCAGCTAAAGCAGGACAGCACTTTCCCCAATGTCTCTCAGTGTGCATCTGTGGCGAGCCGCGGCCGGCCCCAGTTTATATACTTGGGTGTCACCTGATCTCCCCAGCCACTCACTGCAGGGGGGTGGGATAGGGCTGGAACTTCACAGGAGGAAGTTGTAATGCCTTCCCTGTGTTTCTATTGGCCAGAAAACGGCGCAAACTTTTCTGGGAAGAAAATGGAAGTGACTCGAACACCGCGTGGTGCTCGTCCCGAGTAACGAGCATCTCGAGTACCCTAATGCTCGAACGAGCATCAAGCTCGGACAAGTACGCTCGCTCATCTCTAATTATTACATAAGTTCAAGACCAGCTTGAAGTGCTAAAAGGTCAAGCCAAGTGAGTGCTTCAAGGCTAGAGCTACATTGATTGCATAAGACTGACATAAGATTGCAATATCAAGCTGCAATAGCATAACTAATGATAATGAATATGCTTGTGTTGCATTTGTACACCCCTATCAGTGGACTGCATCATGTCACATATCCTAAATAGTGATGAGCGAGCATACTCGCTAAGGGCAATTGCTCGAGCAAGCATTGCCCTTAGCGAGTACCTGCCCGCTCGAGAGAAAAGGTTCGGCTGCCGGCGGCGGGCAGGGAGCGGCAGGGGAGAGCGGGGAGGAACGGAAGGGAGATCTCTCTCTCCCTCTCTCTCCCCCTGCTCACTGCCGCAACTCACCTGTTACCCGCGCCGGCAGCCAAACCTTTTCTCTCGAGCGGGCAGGTACTCGCGAAGGGTAATGCTCGCTTGAGCAATTGCCCTTAGCGAGTATGCTCGCTCATCTCTAATCCTAAATCATGCTACATAAGATACAAACCCTTGAAAATGTCAGCCATAATTTGTGACTGGACCTACATGCTATTTCATATAAGGGCTATGCCATAAGCCATCCATCATGAAGCGCAATGAATCAACCCATCTACAATAGGGTAAGGAGCATTGCCATTGGACAGTTGAGCAATGGAAGAACATTCCATGGAGTGACGAATCATGATACCCAATTTTCAAATCAGATGGATGTATGTAGTGTTGAGGATACCTTGTGAATGCCTTATGCTTGAGTATGTTGTGTAAGTGCCAACAATTAAGTAGAGCAGAGGTTCCATCATGGTGTGGGGATAGTTTACATGGCGTGGTCTCGGTCTGTGTGTTGTAGTGGCAAGAACCATGAACATGGAGGTTTACCTTTACATTCTAGACAATAATTTGCCTTCAACAACTTGGCAATACTCTGGAAATGGTCAATAAGACAACGCACCTTGACACAAATCCAATGCTGTTTTACGTTGGTTTGAGGATACTGATGTTCTGTTCTGATCCATTTATGTAAGGACAGTTTGTGTTCTGTCGTCTTCTTTTCTGTACTGCGGATAGACCTGGTGGCTCACCGTTGCACATACGCGGTACAGACTTTTTTTCAAATTTGTTTCTCCCGCACCATCGCTAGGTGCCGACATAGACTCCGCGACATGTCCACAATGTTCATTGCAGACGGGCTGTGGATAAGACGCCTTCCATTGACTTCAATCCGTGCAAAAATAGAGCACGCTGCGACTTTTGGTTTCTGCAAGTGTGGAGGAAGAATCGATTTCCCATAGCATGCTATGGGCGCTATTTGCTGCGGATCTGTGGTGCAGACACCCAACACGGATTCCGCAGCAAATATCCGCCCGTGGGCAGGAGGCCTTAGACATCTCATAAAAGTTCCACCCTTGCAATTGGACCCTTGCAATCAGTGGAAATGGCTGCACAAGCCTGATCAGGAATCACCAGTGTTAATAAATCTTCTACGTTGTTGCTACTTAAGAGATGCATTGGGGTAAAAGGGATATTTTAAGGAGTTCTTGTTTATGCAAGTGTAGGTAGATTTACCCTTCAAGTTGGTGCATTTAATAGCCCCTCATGCGTACTTTATTCACTGGGTCAGTCCAAACAATGTGGACAACATATCAGGATGTTAAACAATACACTCGAGCTCCAGAAAGTGCCATCAGGCTGAACAATGGGCAGATATTATTTTTTTACTCTTTTAAAATGAATTCTTTTGAGAGAACATTATGATTTCAACAGCTCACAGCTGGAGGTAAAAATCACATTTTACATGAAAAAACATGCCACATCTCTCAGCGCATTGTAAAAGAGCGGCAGAAACTGCGGGTGTGACGACTACATGAAAATAATGCTGCAGTGACAGTGCACCCACATCTAATCACATTGCGCACACTTTTCTGTAGTTATAAATAAAGTACAAGTCTCAGAAGGGTGAAAAAAATCTGCTTTCAAAATGCAATCAGAACCCGGCAAAAGGATGAAAATAAAATCTAATTTGTTTCTTTTCACATCTAAACAGAAATGTGTTCCGTGCGATGAAAGGAACGTTCTCACTTGGAGAAAACCATTCTCTTTGTGAAAGATGTCAAGCAATAAAATAAAGTAAATGCAATGTACTCTTAAATAACTCGAATAAATACCCCTAAAATCAGGCAAATTAACTGAAATTACAGTTACGTGTTTTTAAAAGAAATTCTAATCAACAGTGACCAGACCAGACCAGGCACACCAGAATAGGAAGAAGCAGCAGAAATTACCGTATATACTCCAGCATAAGCCGAGTGTCAGGGTCGGTTAGGAAAGGAAGACTGGAAGTCCCTAACAACCAACCCTCTCCCCTGTCCCTACCTACTTGCCCCCCTGGGCTAAGCCCCAGGGCGACAACTGGGCGGCGGTCCCTATTCTGCACTGATGGAGATCCCAGGACAAGGACAGGAGAGACCAACTAACCAAAGAGACAAAATGTACCGATAACAGAGGACTAGAGCGCTAAATAACCAACAAAGAACAAACAAGGAACAGACTAAATCCAAGTCAGAGCAAAACCGGGTCAGTAGACTGAGAGAGAAACCTGAGCAGGTGATAGCTGGTGAACAAGCAAACACTGGCAGGGACTGACAGTGTCTGTGGAGCTAAATACCAAAAGCCCCACCTAGGTCGCGGCGGGACTTGGTGACACACTGACCGGTAATGCATATAGACCGACCTCCTTCGGCCACGCCCCCTAACAGGGGAACTCCAAGCCCGGCCGCAGAGGTCCCAGCCAGCAGCGCCGTGGACCCCACGCCTGACCCCAGACCGGACGCTAACCCGACCAGGCGGCTACCGCGCGACACCACAATGGCCCTCGACAGTCCCGGGCATGCAGCGACGCTTGCGCCACGCGCCCCCTCCGGTCACCGCAAGTCTCCTCCTAACACTGAGTTTTTCAACACATTTTTTATGCTGAAAAAGCCCCCCTCATCATATACTCGAGTAAGGTTAAAAAAAAAAAAAAGCGCAATACTCACCTCCCAGCCGGTGTCTGTATCCCTGGCGTGATGGTCTCCCCAGCGGTGCGGCAAGCTGCTTGAGAATTCTCCCCGCTGTCATCTTCCTGCTTGGCTTTGAATTCCCCCGCCATCAATGCTGTGTAAGCGCTGTGATTGGATCAAGCACCAGCCAATCACAGTTGGAGCTCGATCATTCAGAGCCATTCAGTGAATGACATCACTGAATGGCTGTGATTGGTTTATCGAATGCCCGCTGTGATTGTCAATCCAATCACAGCGCTTACTTCCATAGTGCTGACGGCGGGGGAATTTAAAACCAAGCAGGGAGATGACAGTGGGAAGAATTTTTAGGGCTTTTATCCACTAAGTTTTTTTTTAACATTGCGATATCGCTACGTTTTTTTCAACGGGACTTATTTAATGTTAAAAATCGCATCGCACAAAAGATGCCCTTTTAACATTAGAAAGTCCCATTGATAAAAACGCCGCGATTTTGCAGCGTTAAAAAAAACGCTAGTGGGTAGAAGCCCTGAAGCAGCTTGCCACACCACCGGGGGAACATTGCATGGGGACACAGACGCCGGCTGGGAGGGGACTATTGTGTTTTTTTTTTTACCTAGTATATGCTCGAGTATAGCTCGGCTTATACTTGAGTCAATAAATTTTACCAGTCTATTGGCTCAGCTTATACTCGGGTCGGCTAATACTTGAGTATATATGGTACTTGCCTTTCAGCAATATCCAACTGTGTTAGAAATATAACAGGATGGGTATGGTTTCAGCTTACGGAGAGCAACTAGAAGGTATGAGGAGGCTTATAAGGGCGTGCATGCTCCTCTTGGAAATTTCTGCAAGGATTGCTACCTTCTAATAGGTGGCTCTGTAGAGGCAGTATTCCAACTTCCTATTTGCAGAAATGCAACATAAACTACCTACAACTTTGCCCATTTCGACCAGTGCTGTACACATCATAGAAACACGCAATGTCATCCCTATGGAGTTAGTACAGGGAAATATTTTCGGATGCTGAAAGGCCGTCTTTTTCCTCTTTTTGATGATTCTATATTTTCATATTAAAGGCTATGTACATAATTACAATTCATATTTAGTGCTCTAGTGTATCTTCCATGAAAATGAAGAAAATTTACATATAATTTTGATTAAAAATCTCCTACTGTTTTTGTCTACAGCTCCTGTGTAGACCCATATGTCTTATTTCAAGTCTACAAACAAACTCTATGTAGTCTGACCTTCTAGATGTACTCCCTTTCATCTGTTCCATATTCCCTACTGTAGTAAATGTACATTATCATGAAGTATAGGAAAGATAAAAGAAATTATGACTGCAGGATCCAACTACGCAGGGTTTGTTTGTAGTCTGTTACCACGGAGACATATAGGTCTACATAGAAGTTGTAGATGCAGAATGGTAGGATATTTTAATGAAAACTTTTTGCTAGATTGCTTTAAAAGGATTGTTCCTTTGAAATAGCTTAACTCCTAGCTACGGAATAGGTGATATGTGTCTGATTGGTGTGGGTTCAGCCCTCTTGGATAACAACTGATCACACAAACAGGTCTCCCATTGGTCTCCATATGAATAGAATGAAGGTCATATCTGCACACTCCTACTCCATTCATCTTTATGGGACTGCCAGGGACAGCTGATTGTTTGTGCTCAGCTAACTCGATGATTCCCGTTGAGATGCATAGAGCAGTAGTGTGCATGTGTGACTACCACTCAGTTCATATAGGGACCTTTGGACCCCTGTTATTGTGATCACAGCAGTCCCCCACTCCACAAGACATTTATTACCTATCCTGCCTATAGGTAATCAGTAGAGATGAGCGAACCTACTCGGCCACGCTCCTTTTTCGCCCGAGCACCGCGATTTTCGAGTACTTCCGTACACGGGCGAAAAGATTCGGGGGGTGCCGTGGGTGAGTGGGGAGTTGCAGCGGGGAGTGGGGCGGAGAGGGAGAGAGAGAGGGCTCCCCCCTGTTCCCCGCTGCTACCCCCTGCTCCGCCACGCTTCCCCCCGCCCCCCGGCGCCCCCCGAATCTTTTCACCCAAGTACAGAAGTACTCGAAAATCGCGGTGCTCAATCGAGTAATTACTCGAAACTGGTAGGTTCGCTCATGTCTAGTAATCAGTTATTTTCATGGGACAACCCATTTAACTGTTTTTATTTTTGATGCACTGGAGTAGAAAAAAGATGGTTGCAATGGTGGACATTGCCTTAAAGGTTTGTTTGGGTTATCCTTTTATATGTAACTCCAAGAACAGATGGGAACATAGACATCCTCTACTTTATGTACAAAGACTGTTAATTGTCTATTGGCTGAAGAGCAGAAGGAACTAAGATAAAGCACTACGTCTATATATTGTGGGCACCAGACACCATATTGTATTTACCAATGCAGAGGCAGTATGAGTATCGAAAAGAAGAGGTTGGGGAAACTAGGAAACTAGGAGCAGTGGAAGCACATTGTAATTTTTGTTGCTGGGCCCTTTAAGGGCTATGAATATTTTTGAATTTGAATCCTTTTAGAAAATATTTGCCAAATCTCCCAAAATGTCCAGGAGGCTTGAGAACAAATGCACAGTCTTCTGGACACAACATCCTACCTATGCATTTCCCTGAAGTCTTCTGTTCTCCAAGGCGCAGCAGACAAGATCAAAAACATTGCATAAATTATATATGTATATATATATGTGTGTGTGTGTATGTATATATATATAGTTGTACATCAACCAAAAGTAAGTAGCCATTATTAACCCAACATCTACTCAAAAACGCTCTGCATCAACTTTTATGACTGTGCACCTGTGTGCTTACTACATAGTAGATAATATAAGGGGTGGACAAAAATATGGAAACACCATACGAAATGCATGGGGTTCTAATCACCATCACTGAGCTGCACTTTTGGACTCCTGCTGGGCTGAGAGCTTTCCAGCCAAATTTGTGTTTACTTAACCTCTTGCCCTGCTCTCGGTGGTTTTGGAAGCTAGCTGGTAACAGCAGCTGAGTGGCTCAAACCCCTGACTAATGAAAACGTGTTGCTCAAGCAGATGTTCACACAGCAGCATCTGTGTCATATTACCTTCAGTTTAGTTACATGGGATTATAAATCATATTTCAATAAAACATGTAGAGACCAATTTTAAGGCATGCATTTTGTACAGTGTTTCCATATTTCTGTCCACCACCTGTAAGTGGTTAATGCTGCATATTTATTACTCTATGTTTACGCGTGTCCCATTTGATAGTCCGCTGATAGAGATGGATAGTTGTATCGCTATCTTCTTGTATCCCGAGGAAACATCGTGTAATTTTAAACAGGGCATTATTAATGTACCTGCATCATTATGCGAAGGAAAGCAGCATGGTAGTAATATGTTAGTAAGACAGGGAGGTGAGCAAGGATTAAACTCGCATTCTTTATCTTTTGCTATAATTTATGCTGCAGTGTCAAGGGAGAAGGGAAGAGGAAGTCTGATCCGATCTCAGTCCTTCCTCACCGCTGAGTGATGTTAGCATTTAAAAAGATCTTCTGCTGCTTCCAGGTCTCCTAACCCCCAACCACGTGCGTCAGCGGGAGCAATCTCCGTGCCGAATTGATCATTTTTAATTTGCCTGCATTTAAGATTTTGATTGATTTAAGTCATAGATGAAAGGAAAGGCTTCAGACAACTGATCAATCTTTTCATTCAGATTGTTAAAAGCAGCAATTATCTCCAAAACAAATTAAATTCTTAAGGAGAAAAGAACTTTTGTATTAAAATTACACATTAAAGAATCAATTCAAGCATTTGATCAAGATTAATAGGGTATGAATACAGGATTTTAACAGAAGTGCATTTCACTTCTAGGCAGGAAGCTTCTATGATCTCCTCTTGCAATGTATTTTCTTGTTTCGGAAGGTTCATGGTGGATAAAAAAGCTTGGACTATACGGTTATTCTATTGTGCCATTTCTGGGGAAAAGTCTCACGATACAACTTTCACATGATTCGAATTATGGAGCTTTACTGTTGAATCACGCTGCCATAGAAAAACAATAATACATTGTTCGTGGCTGTTGAGTGACATGGGTGCTCATTAGAAATGAGCCAGTATACTCGCTAAGGCACATTACTCGAGCGAGTAGTGCCTTAGCCGAGTATCTCCCCGCTCGTCTCTAAAGATTCGGGGGCCGGCGTGGGTGACAGGTGAGTTGCGGCGGGGAGCGGGGGGGAGAGAGAGATCTCCCCTCCGTTCCTCCCGGCTCTCCCCCGCCGCTCCCCGCCCCCCCCCGCCGGCCCCGAATCTTTAGAGACGAGCGGGGAGATACTCGGCTAAGGCACTACTCGCTTGAGTAATGTGCCTTAGCGAGTATACTCGCTCATCTCTAGTGCTCATCTGCCCTGCTCCACCCAAATCAGAGGTGAAGCTCCAGGACCCCAATGCAAAATCTGTAACAAGATCCTCCACTTGCCATGTACCACTTATAATACTAATGTCTTCTTATGTGGCTTCTCAGACAACAAGGTGTGGGTTGACTGCTGCTTCTGCACCTCTCTTGGAAACTGACCCAAGTAAAGCCGGCTGCACACGAACGGATTTGTATTGCGGAATCCGGAGCGAGCATCCTCCTCCGGGTTCTGCAGCAAATACCTTCCATAGCATGCTATGAAAAAGCGTTTTTTCCTGCATACAAGCAGAAATCAATTGCGATATTCCTCCATGCGGAGGGAAAATTGCAGCATGCTTTATTTTAGTGTGATGTCCGCATGGACGGCTTCCATTGAAGTTAATGGAAGCTGTCTGACACACGACCCGTCCACAATTAACATTGCAGACAGGTATTGGATTCTGTATCATCACCTAGCGATGGCGCGGGAAAATCTGTACCGCGCTTGGCCAACGGTGAGTCGTCCAGGCCATACGCAGCACAGATAAAGAAGACAGGTCACCGGCTGGGCACAAGGTCGGATTCCACTGCAGGATCCCGCATCTGGAATTCGACCCGGGCGTGTGCAGCCGGCCTAAGGCACTTATAGGGTTCCTGGAAGCTGAGATATGTTGAATTCTTGGTAGGCTACATAGACACCCAAACTCTAGATCTGCTTTAGTTGTCCTTGACATCCTTTCAATTTGCTTTCCTTGACTACCAAGAAATTGCTCTGCAGGTTTTCAGGAGGTTCTGGTGGTAGTGTTTCTCTTTATGGAGAACACCAAGTTGGTGTAGTGTGACAGTGATATTACAAAAGGGCTCAGGAATGGATACAACAGTGATTTGAAGCAAATGGATCTGAAAGAATAAGAATTAACAGTGTGATTTAACAATGGGTTATTGTATCTGACATCCCATCACAAATAGAATCCACCTTGGGCGTGAGCAAACACAAGCCTCTATTCCTCCAGCAAGTAGTTATAACGACTTAACAATGCATGGGTTAACCAGGATAGTAGAAGTCTCTTTATTAAAGATGAGCGAACACCAAAATGCTCGGGTGTTCGTTATTCGAAACGAACTTCCCGCGATGTTCGAGGGTTCGTTTCGAATAACGAACCCCATTGAAGTCAATGGGCGACCGGAGCATTTTTGTATTTCGCCGATGCTCGCTAAGGTTTTCATGTGTGAAAATCTGGGCAATTCAAGAAAGTGATGGGAACAACACAGCAACGGATAGGGCAGGCGAGGGGCTACATGTTGGGCTGTATCTCAAGTTCACAGGTCCCACTATTAAGCCACAATACCGGCAAAAGTGGGCCCCCCCCCTCCCAACAACTTTTACTTCTGAAAAGCCCTCATTAGCAATGCATACCTTAGCTAAGCACCACACTACCTCCAACAAAGCACAATCACTGCCTGCATGACACTCCGCTGCCACTTCTCCAGGGTTACATGCTGACCAACCCCCCCGCACGACCCAGTGTCCACAGCGCACACCAAGTTGTCCCTGCGCAGCCTTCAGCTGCCCTCATGCCACACTCATGTCTATTTATAAGTGCGTCTGCCATGAGGAGGAACCGCAGCACACACTGCAGAGGGTTGGCACGGCTAGGCAGCGACCCTCTTTAAAAGGGGCGGGGCGATAGCCCACAATGCTGTACAGAAGCAATGAGAAATATAATCCTGTGCCACCGCCATCAGGAGCTGCACACGTGGGCATAGCGATGGGGAACCTATGTGCCACACACTATTCATTCTGTCAAGGTGTCTGCATGCCCCAGTCAGACCGGGCTTTTTAATTCATAGACACAGGCAGGTACAACCCCCTATTGTGAAGTCCCTGTGGACCGACAGCATGGGTGGCTCCCTGGAACCCACCGGCGGTACATAAAAATATCCCATTGCATTGCCCAACACAGCTGAGGTAGTAATGTCGTGCTTAATGCAGGTGGGCTTCGGCCCACACTGCATGCCCCAGTCAGACTGGGGTTCTTTACAAGTGGAAACAGATGCATTTACAACTCCCCGTGGACCCACAGCATGGGTGGGTGCCAGGAAGCCACCGGCGGTACATAAAAATATCCCATTGCATTGCCCAACACAGCTGAGGTAGTAATGTCGTGCTTAATGCAGGTGGGCTTCGGCCCACACTGCATGCCCCAGTCTGACTGGGGATCTTTAGATGTGCTTTCAGATGCATTTATAATTCTCTGTGGACCCACAGCATGGGTGGGTGCCAGGAAGCCACCGGCGGTACATAAAAATATCCCATTGCCTTGCCCAACACAGCTGAGGTAGTAATGTCGTGCTTAATGCAGGTGGGCTTCGGCCCACACTGCATGCCCCAGTCAGACTGGGGTTCTTTACAAGTGGACACATGTAGGTTACACTCCGTGTGCACCTACAGCATGGGTGGCTCCCTGGAACCCACCGGCGATACACAAAAATATCCCATTGCATTGCCCAACACAGCGGATGTAACGTCAGCTGTAATGCAGGTGGGCTAAAAATTCATTTGATTACACTGTAGGCGAGGGCCCACAAAAATTGCTGTATCAACAGTACTAATGTACATCCTAAAAATTGGCCATGGCCAGCCAAGAGGGCAGGTGAAACCCATTAATCACTTTGGTTAATGTGGCTTAAGTGGTAACTAGGACTGGAGGCAGCCCAGTTTAACGAAAAATTGGTTCAAGTTAAAGTTCCAACGCTTTTAAGCGCATTGAAACTTTTAAAAATTGTTCAGAAAAATTATTTGAGTGAGCCTTGTGGCCCTAAGAAAAATTGCCCGTTCAGCGTGATTACGTGAGGTTTCAGGAGGAGGAGCAGGAGGAGGAGGAGGAATATTAGACATAGATTGATGAAGCAGAAATGTCCCCGTTTTGGATGGTGAGAGAGAACGTAACTTCCATCAGCGGGTGCAGCCTACGTATTGCTTACGTATCCTTGCTGTCCGCTGGTGGAGAAGAGAAGTCTGGGGAAATCCAGGCCTTGTTCATCTTGATGAGTGTTAGCCCGTCGGCACTGTCGGTTGACAAGCGGGTACGCTTATCTGTGATGATTCCCCCAGCCGCACTAAACACCCTTTCCGACAAGACGCTAGCCGCAGGACAAACAAGCACCTCCAGGGCATACAGCGCTAGTTCAGGCCACGTGTCCAGCTTCGACACCCAGTAGTTGTAGGTGGCAGAGGCGTCACGGAGGACGGTCGTGCAATCGGCTACGTACTCCCTCACCATCCTTTTACAGTGCTCCCGCCGACTCAGCCTTGACTGGGGAGCGGTGACACAGTCTTGGTGGGGAGCCATAAAGCTGTCCAGGCCCTTAAAGACTGTTGCACTGCCTGGGATGTACATGCTGCTCGATCTCCGCACCTCCCCTGCTACCTTGCCCTCGGTACTGCGCCTTCTGCCACTAGCGCTGTCGGCTGGGAATTTTACCATCAGCTTGTCCGCAAGGGTCCTGTGGTATAGCAACACTCTCGAACCCCTTTCCTCTTCGGGAATGAGAGTGGGCAGGTTCTCCTTATAGCGTGGGTCGAGCAGTGTGTACACCCAGTAATCCGTTGTGGCCAGAATGCGTGCAACGCGAGGGTCACGAGAAAGGCATCCTAACATGAAGTCAGCCATGTGTGCCAGGGTACCTGTACGCAACACATGGCTGTCTTCACTAGGAAGATCACTTGCAGGATCCTCCTCCTCCTCCTCAGGCCATACACGCTGAAAAGATGACAGGCAATCAACCGGTGTACCGTCAGCAGCGGGCCAAGCTGTCTCTTCCCCCTCCTCCTCATCCTCCTCATGCTCCTCCTCCTCCTGTACGCGCTGAGAAATAGATAGGAGGGTGCCCTGACTATCCAGCGGCATACTGTCTTCCCCCGCCCCCGTTTCCGAGCGCAAAGCAGCTGCCTTTATGCTTTGCAGGGAATTTCTCAAGATGCATAGCAGAGGAATGGTGACGCTAATGATTGCAGCATCGCCGCTCACCACCTGGGTAGACTCCTCAAAATTACCAAGGACATGGCAGATGTCTGCCAACCAGGCCCAGTCTTCTGAAAAGAATTGAGGAGGCTGACTCCCACTGCGCCGCCCATGTTGGAGTTGGTATTCGACTATAGCTCTACGCTGTTCATAGAGCCTGGCCAACATGTGGAGCGTAGAGTTCCACCGTGTGGGCACGTCGCACAGCAGTCGGTGCACTGGCAGCTTAAAGCGATGTTGCAGGGTGCGCAGGGTGGCAGCGTCCGTGTGGGACTTGCGGAAATGTGCGCAGAGCCGGCGCGCCTTTACAAGCAGGTCTGACAAGCGTGGGTAGCTTTTCAGAAAGCGCTGAACCACCAAATTAAAGACGTGGGCCAGGTATAGCACGTGCGTGAGGCTGCCGAGCTGCAGAGCCGCCACCAGGTTACGGCCGTTGTCACACATGACCATGCCCGGTTGGAGGATCAGCGGCGCAAGCCAGCGGTCGGTCTGCTGTGTCAGACCCTGCAGCAGTTCGTGGGCCGTGTGCCTCTTATCTCCTAAGCTGAGTAGTTTCAGCACGGCCTGCTGACGCTTGCCCACCGCTGTGCTGCCACACCGCGCGACACCGACTGCTGGCGACATGCTGCTGCTAACACATCTTGATTGCGAGACAGAGGTTGCGGAGGAGGAGGAGGAGGGTGCTTTAGTGGAGGAAGCATACACCTCCGCAGATACCACCACCGAGCTGTGGCCCGCAATTCTGGGGGTGGGTAGGACGTGAGCGGTCCCAGGCTCTGACTCGGTCCCAGCCTCCACTAAATTCACCCAATGTGCCGTCAGGGAGATGTAGTGGCCCTGGCCGCCTGTGCTTTTCCACGTGTCCGTAGTTAAGTGGACCTTGCCACTAACCGCATTGGTGAGGGCGCGTACAATGTTGCGGGAGACGTGGTCGTGCAGGGCTGGGACGGCACATCGGGAAAAGTAGTGGCGACTGGGAACTGAGTAGCGCAGGGCCGCCGCCTCCATGATACTTTTGAAGGACTCCGTTTCCACAACCCTATACGGCAGCATCTCAAGGCTGATGAATTTTGCTATGCGGACGGTTAACGTTTGAGCGTGCGGGTGCGTGGCGGCGTACTTGCGCTTGCGCTCCAACAGTTGCGCAAGCGACGGCTGGACGGTGCGCTGAACTACACTGGTGGATGGGGCCGAGGACAGCGGAGGTGAGGGTGTGGGTGCAGGCCATGAGGCGGTAGTGCCCGTGTCCTGAGAGGGGGGTTGGATCTCAGTGGCAGGTTGGGGCACAGGGGGAGAGGCAGGGGTGCAAACCGGAGGCGGTGAACGGCCTTCATCCCACATTGTGGGGTGCTTGGCTATCATATATCTGCGCATGCTGGTGGTGGTGAGGCTATTGGTGTTGGCTCCCCGCCTGAGCTTTGCGCGACAAAGGTTGCACACCACTGTTCGTCGGTCGTCAGGCGTCTCTGTGAAAAACTGCCAGACCTTAGAGCACCTCGGCCTCTGCAGGGTGGCATGGCGCGAGGGGGCGCTTTGGGAAACAGTTGGTGGATTATTCGGTCTGGCCCTGCCTCTACCCCTGGACACCGCACTGCCTCTTGCAACCTGCCCTGCTGCTGCCCGTGCCTCCCCCTCTGAAGACCTGTCCTGTGTAGGCGTTGCACACCAGGTGGGGTCAGTCACCTCATCGTCCTGCTGCTCTTCCTCCGAATCCCCTGTGCGCTGCTCCCTCGGACTTACTGCCCTTACTACTACCTCACTGCAAGACAACTGTGTCTCATCGTCATCGTCCTCCTCACCCACAGAAAGTTCTTGAGACAGTTGGCGGAAGTCCCCAGCCTCTTCCCCCGGACCCCGGGAACTTTCGAATGGTTGGGCATCAGTGACGATAAACTCCTCTGGTGGGAGAGGAACCACTGCTGCCCAATCTGAGCAGGGACCCGAGAACAGTTCCTGGGAGTGTTCCCGCTCCTGAGCATGTGTCATTGTAGTGGAGTGAGGAGGCTGGGAGGAAGGAGGAGCAGCAGACAGAGGATTCGGATTTGCAGCAGTGGACGGCGCAGAACTGTGGCTGGACGATAGGTTGCTCGAAGCACTTTCTGCCATCCACGACAGGACCTGCTCACACTGCTCATTTTCTAATAACCGTCTCCCGCGTGGACCCATGAATTGTGCGATGACTGTCGGGACGCCAGAAACGTGCCTGTCTACTAATCGCGCAGCAGACGGCTGCGATACACCTAGAACAGGAGTTCGGTCTGTGCCCACACCCTGACTTGGCCCTCCGCGTCCTCGGCCGCGTCCACGTCCTCTAGGCCTACCCCTACCCCTCAGCATGCTGTATTACCAGTGATTTGATTTCACAGGCAGGAAATAAATTGGCGCAAGACTGCAGGCCAAATATAATTTTTTCCCTTTTTTGAAAACGAAACGCCCCACTGCCTCTAGTGAATGAATAATCTAAGTTTAATAACTGTGCTGTGGCCCTGCTAATGTGTCACAGAACTTGAGGGTAGCAGAGTTATTAACTCTGGCAGAGCAGGTATTTTTTTCCCAATTAAGGAAAGCAAATGGCGAAGCCAGCAGTAAACCGTAGCTGGGTGCGTCTGATTTTATAACGTTGTACACGCAGCTCACACGTGTCCACAGCCCTTAGGACGGACAGAGGCAGGACAAATAGATTTCTTTTCCCTTTTTTTACACCAAAAGGACCCACTGCGTATATTCAATGAACATGAGAAGTTTTATAACTGTGCTGTGGCCCTGCTAATGTGTCACAGAACTTGAGGGTAGCAGAGTTATTAACTCTGGCAGAGCAGATATTTTTTTCCCAATTAAGGAAAGCAAATGGCGAAGCCAGCAGTAAACCGCAGCTGGGTGCGTCTGATTTTTTAACGTTGTACACGCAGCTCACACGTGTCCACAGCCCTTAGGACGGACAGAGGCAGGACAAATAGATTTCTTTTCCCTTTTTTTACACCAAAAGGACCCACAGCGTATATTCAATGAACATGAGAAGTTTTATAACTGTGCTGTGGCCCTGCTAATGTGTCACAGAACTTGAGGGTAGCAGAGTTATTAACTCTGGCAGAGCAGGTATTTTTTTCCCAATTAAGGAAAGCAAATGGCGAAGCCAGCAGTAAACCGTAGCTGGGTGCGTCTGATTTTTTAACGTTGTACACGCAGCTCACACGTGTCCACAGCCCTTAGGACGGACAGAGGCAGGACAAATAGATTTCTTTTCCCTTTTTTTACACCAAAAGGACCCACTGCGTATATTCAATGAACATGAGAAGTTTTATAACTGTGCTGTGGCCCTGCTAATGTGTCACAGAACTTGAGGGTAGCAGAGTTATTAACTCTGGCAGAGCAGGTATTTTTTTCCCAATTAAGGAAAGCAAATGGCGAAGCCAGCAGTAAACCGTAGCTGGGTGCGTCTGATTTTTTAACGTTGTACACGCAGCTCACACGTGTCCACAGCCCTTAGGACGGACAGAGGCAGGACAAATAGATTTCTTTTCCCTTTTTTTACGCCAAAAGGACCCACTGCGTATATTCAATGAACATGAAAAGTTTTATAACTGTGCTGTGGCCCTGCTAATGTGTCACAGAACTTGAGGGTAGCAGAGTTATTAACTCTGGCAGAGCAGGTATTTTTTTCCCAATTAAGGAAAGCAAATGGCGAAGCCAGCAGTAAATCGTAGCTGGGTTCGTCTGATTTTTTAACGTTGTACACGCAGCTCACACGTGTCCACAGCCCTTAGGACGGACAGAGGCAGGACAAATAGATTTCTTTTCCCTTTTTTTACACCAAAAGGACCCACTGCGTATATTCAATGAATAATAACTGTGTTGTGGCCCTGCCTACACAATTCTTTCCCTGTAGTATCAATGGAGGGTGCAATGCTCTGCAGAGGCGATTTTGAGAAGAAAAAAAAATGCAGCACAGCTAACAGCAGCCTGGACAGTACTGCACACGGTTAAATATGGCCCTAGAAAGGACCGTTGAGGTTCTTGAAGGCTGCACTCACTCCTAACACTCTCCCTGCCTATGCAGCACTTCTGTCCCTAATGCCGGGTGCAACGCTCTGCAGAGGCGATTTTGAGAAAAAAAAAAAAGTCACTGCTAACAGCAGCCAACACACAGGTATTACTGGCCCTAATAAGGACCCTACACTAACTGCTATTTCTCTCCCTACAGCAGCTCCGGTACCAGCAGCACTGTCCCTCATCTAACTCACAAGGCATCTGAGGCGAGCCGCGGGAGGGGCCGACTTTTATATTCGGGTGACATCTGATCTCCCCAGCCACTCACTGCAGGGGGGTGGTATAGGGCTTGAACGTCACAGGGGGAAGTTGTAATGCCTTCCCTGTCTTTCAATTGGCCAGAAAAGCGCGCTAACGTCTCAGGGAAGGAAGTGAAAGTAACCCGAATACCGCATGGTGTTCGTTACGAATAACGAACATCCCGAACACCCTAATATTCGCACGAATATCAAGCTCGGACGAACACGTTCGCTCATCTCTACTCTTTATGTCATCCTTAGCAGGGTTAGCAAATCTAATAATGCAGTCTCTCTTAATAGTTTGGTCGCCCTGTACTGCTTGGGGAGTACTCTTCAGTATACAGCAGGTTGGATGAAGGCAGCAACAGTTCTTAGCTCAGAACAATGGTGGTTGACCACTAAGAAGTTAAGGTTCCATCTTAGGTCTTCCATTGTGTGCACAAGTAGAGACCGGTCTTTACTTACTCTCGTTAAGTTCAGTCGCTGTGCAACCACCAAAGATGTCCTTTGTATCATTTGCAAATTCTTGTGAGTGATGTGCATCTTAACCGCTTCTATTATGGTGTTCGAACAGTAACAGGTAGTGGAATCAGGGTGGTGTTATTACGCCAGCCTAGTCTATGGGGCTATGCCTTGAGTTCTGCTGTTTACCTCTTACCTGTCGCTGCAAAAGGTTCCTCTGTGCTTGTCTGTTGGGAATTCCTCACTGGAGCCTCCCTCTCTACTTTGCTTTATCAGCTCCTATGGTGAATGGATTGATTGGTCAACAGGGAGGTGTCAGCCATGGTGTAAGTATACTAAGGCCTAATGCCCATGTACAGTGGAAATCCGTGGCATTTTCCCACAGCTATTGGGTTCTATTGAACCTAATAGCTCAATGTTCACACTGCGGAATTCTACAGTGGAATTCTGCAGCGTGAAAGAAATCGCGGCATGTTCTAATTGCCGCACGCAGAAAAATGCGTGGCGGGCTTCCATTGTAGTCAGTGGAAGCTGTCTGTCATGTGATACTTCCCCTGTGAACACAGCGGCAGTATCGCTTGATTACGCGTCAACGCCCGCCGCCAGCCACATCATCGCCCACCACCGGCGCCAATCAATACCGCGGCTCAGTGTGTCAGAGCTCCAGAGAGCAACAGGAGGACCCAGACTGAACCTGCTGTGTAAGTATGACAAGACATCCCCCAGAAATAAGACCTAGTGCCTTTTTTAGGGCAAAAATTACCATAAGACAGGGTCTTATTTTGGGGGAAACACTGTATTAATCAAGCCAGAAACCTACTGCACACTGATGAGGGGCAAACTCCCCAAAACACTTGTCTGTGTGTGGTATTCAGTCTTGGCTTTCAATTCCCAATCATTGTTATAAGGCTTGTCTAAAAAGTCTGACATTGACTTGAAGGAATACTGCCTTCCAATAGGTGGCACTGTAGAGGTATTTTTCCATCTTCCCATTTTCAGATTTCCCAGATTTCCCACCTTCTAGGTGCTCCCCTTAAAGAGAAATTATACGCTTCCTGACCAGGTCTTCTCAGAGCATGATCAAAAGTCCCATTCTTCTCCTTTACGACCAGGTGACCTGAAGATCACCAATCAAAAAATTGTCCAGAGTAAAGCAATCCACTGGTGTTGTTATACACACTGGCCACTAGATGGCACTAAAACATCAAGTTTTACCTTTTCCTTTATAAATTTGCCAGCTATAATGATTTATTTGTGCATTTTTCGTACATCATAATAGAGTAGACCCTTACACTGGCATAAGGAGTTATATAGGCAATGCAATGCACCCTGGTAAAAGAGAAAGACATTGATTTCTAGGGTAGCTACCTTCCAACAGGGGACACTAGAGAGGCAGATTTACTTTTTCTTGGAAGGAAAGATAATTTGCATACAGGTAAGGAAAGAAAGGAAAGATAATTTGCATACAGGTAAGAAAAGAGAGGAAAGGTAATTTGCATACAGGCAATGTCTGTTTGAATCTGGCTCTGCAGAGTCAATGTTTTGGTAGCCTTGGAAATACATTTAACAGTGACTACAGTAGTTTCTCAAGATCACACAAGAAGTCTTAAAAGAAAAACTGGTAGCGGGGGAGGGGGGATATGTAAACTTAGAAATCAACAAAAATATTGCAAACTGCCTTTAGGAAATCCAAATAAATACCTTATACTGCAACCATCACTTGTTTATATGACCAGTAGGTTATCTTTTGCTAGTTTTACTTTCAGCATTACAGCATTTAAGTGTCAAACAATCCACACTTGTATCAGCAGTCTGCTTTAGAATTATGCACATCACAAGTGTAAAGTTATATTTTTATCTACACTCTCCAGCATGTTTTCCTAACAGAATTGTAAATTTATTCCACTTCCAAACTGCTCTTAATGTTTATTTTTTAAACCTAAATCTTTACATTTATCAGTTCTTATTTAAAGGGGTTGTCCCGCGGCAGCAAGTGGGTCTATACACTTCTGTATGGCCATATTAATGCACTTTGTAATGTACATTGTGCATTAATTATGAGCCATACAGAAGTTATAAGAAGTTTTTCACTTACCTGCTCCGTTGCTAGCGTCCTCGTTTCCATGGAGGCCGTCTAATTTTCGGCGTCTAATGGCCAAATTAGACGCGCTTGCGCAGTCCGGGTCTTCTTCTTTCCTCAATGGGGCCGCTCGTGCTGGATGCCGGCTCCGTGTAGCTCCGCCCCGTCACGTGCCGATTCCAGCCAATCAGGAGGCTGGAATCGGCAATGGACCGCACAGAAGCCCTGCGGTCCACCGAGAGAGAAGATCCCGGCGGCCATCTTCAGCAGGTAAGTAAGAAGTCACCGGAGCGCGGGGATTCAGGTAAGCACTCTCCGGTGTTCTTTTTTAACCCCTGCATCGGGATTGCCTCGCGCCGAACGGGGGGGGGGGGGGGGGGGGGGTTTGAAAAAAAAAAAAAACCCGTTTCGGCGCGGGACAACCCCTTTAAGCCTAATAAATGCGTGGGATCTACTCAAATAGCTATATTGTATATTTGCAGGGTATTTGTAATCTTCACCTCCCGAAGCAGTAAAGGGATGCTCCAACAATGGGCTATTACATGTCAATTGAACATCTCGTGAAAGTTTGGCCGCCCGCATCATGGTCAAAAATCGTATGAACAAGAGAAACCAAGGTTGCGGCTAAATCTTGGGTTTTCTTGTCCATTCTGATGGCCAGGTGCAGTGTATATACGCCACAGCCCAGAATTCCGTTGGCCAAGGAGAGAAAGCTTAGCGATTTTAAACTCTCTTCTCCTTGCTCCCCCACCCTTTGCTGATTGATCGCGGCAATAAAAGCTTCCATAAAAGCGTATGGGAGCTGCTGACAAAGGGAGGGGGAGGGAGGTAGGAGGGAGTTTAGCATTGTGAGTCGCTGCTAATGTCCCTCCCCCTCCCTACCCCTCCTCTTGCCGGCAACTCCCAGCGGCTTCTATGGAAGCTGCCAAGTGATCCCAGCCAAAAGATAGGGCAAGACCAATATTTTCTGAACTAATGCAAAGCTTCACATGGTTGCGATTTGGTCAGCCGACGTTTTATTGTGGCAAAATAGCCACGATAAAATGTGTGTGAATAAGACCTAAAGAACATATCAGAGATAGTCATTTTCAGAGTAAAGCTGTAAAACATTTCCCTTGCAGTGGCGGCTGTACGGAAAATAAAGTATCACATGGAGATCAATGGCTGTACCCTTCGCTCTAGCACGTTCACATGCTCTAATAAGACATACAAAGTGGGGTTGTCTTCATGTAATGAGCCCTTTAATAAAACCACTGTTTAATGCTTGATTCACATGAGCACAAGCGTATTGGCAAGCATCTTTGTGGCAAGTTTTTGTAGAATGGGCATTGCATATTTGAGCGTGGATCGGCATATTCTACTGTACTTTTTGCACGCACAAGTCATATGCAATTGCGCACACAAAACACATGCACCAATGCTCTCAGCCAATGGAGAAAATTGGCTTCTATCTCATTGGGGTTTTTTGCCTTCCTCTGGATCAACATTGGGGGTAGAATATGCTGATCTGGATGGACCTATGTCATTTATCGACCTTACATACTTTGTTAGTTTAATGAGTTCAAGATTAGAGATGAGCGAACGTACTCGTCCGAGCTTGATACTCGTTCGAGTATTAGCGTGTTCAAGATGCTCGTTACTCGTGACGAGTACCACGTGATGTTTGGGTTAATTTCACTTTCATCTCTGAGACGTTAGCGCGCTTTTCTGGCCAATAGAAAGACAGGGAAGGCATTACAACTTCCCCCTGCGACGTTCAAGCCATATACCACCCCCCTGCAGTGAGTGGCTGGCGAGATCAGGTGTCACCCGAGTATAAAAATCGGCCCCTCCCGCGGCTCGCCACAGATGCGTTCTGAAATAGAGGAGGGAAAGTGCTGTCTTGGTGGAGCTGCTATAGGGAGAGTGTTAGGAGTATTTTAGGCTTCAAGAACCCCAACGGTCCTTCTTAGAGCCACATCTAACTGTGTGCAGTACTGTGCAGGCTGCTTTTTGCAGTGTTGCACTTTTTTTTTTTTTGGTATATCGGCCGTGCAGAGCATTGCGCCCTGCAGTAATACTCCAGGGCCAGAAGTGGTGGTTAGGCAGGGACAGAAGACATATTGATTGAATATAGGCAGTGGGCCTTTGCAAAAACATTTGGGGAAAAAAATCTACTTGGGCTGCCTGTGACTGCCCTCAGTGTTCTGGGTCTCTGCTGGGTGTAGTAGTCCTCCAAATTCATACGCAGCCAGCTAAGTGTTACAGCAGGCTTGCGCAAAATTATTTCCTGGCTCTGTCTGGGCTGTTAAATCACCGCTGTATTGCAGTCCACAGTGCAACACTCTGCAGTTCTTTGACATACTCCAGGGCCAGTAGCGGTGAGGCAGGGACAGAAGTCATATTGATTGAATATAGGCAGTGGGCTTTTGCAAAAACATTTGGGGAAAAAAATCTATTTGGGCTGCCTGTGACTGTCCTCAGTGTTCTGGGTCTCTGCTGGGTGTAGTAGTCCTCCAAATTCATACGCAGCCAGCTAAGTGTTACAGCAGGCTTGCGCAAAATTATTTCCTGGCTCTGTCTGGGCTGTTAAATCACCGCTGTATTGCAGTCCACAGTGCAACACTCTGCAGTTCTTTGACATACTCCAGGGCCAGTAGCGGTGAGGCAGGGACAGAAGACATATTGATTGAATATAAGCAGTGGGCCTTTGCAAAAACATTTGGGGAAAAAAATCTATTTGGGCTGCCTGTGACTGTCCTCAGTGTTCTGGGTCTCTGCTGGGTGTAGTAGTCCTCCAAATTATTTCCTGGCGTTCTGTAAGCGAAGTCAGCCTCCAACCACAGGCCAATAAGCGGCACATTTAATTACAGCGTTCTGTTTCTGCACTACTGGTAATACACCATGCTGAGGGGTAGGGGTAGGCCTAGAGGACGTGGACGCGGGCGAGGACGCGGAGGCCCAAGTCAGGGTGTGGGCACAGGCCGAGCCAGTGCGGTGGCCAGGGGTCGAGGCAGGGCCAGACCGAATAATCCACCAACTGTTTCCCAAAGCGCCCCCTCGCGCCATGCCACCCTGCAGAGGTCAAGGTGCTCAACGGTGTGGCAGTTTTTCACAGAGACGCCTGACGACCGACGAACAGTGGTGTGCAACCTTTGTCGCGCCAAGATCAGCTGGGGAGCCACCACCACCAGCATGCACAGACATATGATGGCCAAGCACCCCACAAGGTGGGACGAAGGCCATTCACCGCCTCCGGTTTGCACCACTGCCTCTCCCCCTGTGCCCCAACCTGCCACTGAGATCCAACCCCCCTCTGAGGACACAGGCACGAGTGCCTACCGGCCTGCACCCACACCCTCACCTCCGCTGTCCTCGGCCCCATCCAGCAACGTCTCTCAGCGCAGCGTCCAGACGTCGCTAGCGCCACTGTTTGAGCGCAAGTACGCCGCCACGCACCCGCACGCTCAAGCGTTAAACGTGCACATTGCCAAATTGATCAGCCTGGAGATGCTGCCGTATAGGCTTGTGGAAACGGAGGCTTTCAAAAGCATGATGGCGGCGGCGGCCCCGCACTACTCAGTTCCCAGTTGCCACTACTTTTCCCGATGTGCCGTCCCAGCCCTGCACGACCACGTCTCCCGCAACATTGTACGCGCCCTCACCAACGCGGTTACTGCCAAGGTCCACTTAACAACAGACACGTGGACAAGCACAGGTGGGCAGGGCCACTATATCTCCCTGACGGCACATTGGGTGAATTTAGTGGAGGCTGGGACAGAGTCAGAGCCTGGGACCGCTCACGTCCTACCCACCCCCCGAATTGCGGGCCCCAGCTCGGTGGTGGTATCTGCGGCGGTGTATGCTTCCTCCACTAAACCACCCTCCTCCTACGCAACCTCTGTCTCGCAATCAAGATGTGTCAGCAGCAGCACGTCGCCAGCAGTCGGTGTCGCGCGGCATGGCAGCACAGCGGTGGGCAAGCGTCAGCAGGCCGTGCTGAAACTACTCAGCTTAGGAGAGAAGAGGCAGACGGCCCACGAACTGCTGCAGGGTCTGACAGAGCAGACCGACCGCTGGCTTGCGCCACTGAGCCTCCAACCGGGCATGGTCGTGTGTGACAAAGACCGTAACCTGGTGGCGGCTCTGCAGCTCGGCAGCCTCACGCACGTGCCATGCCTGGCCCATGTGTTTAATTTGGTGGTTCAGCGCTTTCTGAAAAGCTACCCACACTTGTCATACCTGCTCGGAAAGGTGCGCCGGGTCAGCGCACATTTCCGCAACTTGAAGACGGACGCTGCCACCCTGCGGACCCTGCAACATCGGTTTCATCTGCCAGTGCACCGATTGCTGTGCGACGTGCCCACACAGTGGAACTCTACGCTCCACATGTTGGCCAGACTCTATGAGCAGCGTAGAGCTATTGCGGAATACCAACTCCAACATGGGCGGCGCAGTGGGAGTCAGCCTCCTCAATTATTTACAGAAGAGTGGGCCTGGTTACATAGTAACATAGTAACATAGTATGTAAGGCCGAATGAAGACATTGTCCATCTAGTCCAGCCTGTCTATCCTACTGTGTTGATCCAGAGGAAGGCAAAAAACCCCAAGGCCAGAAGTCAATTAGCCCTTTTGGGGAAAAAATTCCTTCCCGACTCCCTAATGGCAATCAGACTGTTCCCTGGATCAACCCCTAATAGTTCCTACCTGCCTATATTCCAGGATTGACACTTAACCTAATATTTATATCCTGTAATATCCTTCTTCTCCAGAAAGACATCAAGTCCCCTTTTAAACTCCTCTATGGATTTTGCCATCACCACTTCCTCCGGTAAAGAGTTCCACAGTCTAACTGCTCTTACAGTAAAGAACCCCTTTCTGTGTTGGTGATGAAACCTACTTTCCTCTAATCGTAGCGGATGTCCTCTTGTTACCGTCGAGGTCCTGGGTGTAAACAGATCGCGGGAGAGATCCATGTGTTGTCCCCTCATGTACTTATACATGGTTATTTGGTCGCCTCTTAACCTTCTTTTTTCTAGAGTAAATAGTCCCAATTTGGATAGCCTCTCTGGGTATTCCAGTCCCGTCATTCCATGTATTAGTTTAGTCGCTCTTCTTTGAACCCCCTCAAGCACTGTGACATCTTTCCTGAGCACCGGTGTCCAGAATTGTACGCAGTATTCCATGTGAGGTCTGACAAGTGCCTTATATAGTGGGAGGATGATGTTCTCGTCCTTCGCCCCTATTCCTCTTTTGATGCACCCCAAGACTTTATTTGCCTTTGCAGCGGCTGACTGGCATTGGTTACTCCAGTTTAGTCTATTATCCACTAATACCCCCAGATCCTTTTCCATATCACTTTTCCCTAGTGGTACCCCATTAAGTGAATATTCGTGACATCCGTTCCTCTTGCCCATGTGCATAGTCTTACATTTTTCAACATTGAACTTCATTTGGTTGGCAGCCCTCTGCCAGGTCCTTGGAAACTTTGAGGAGTCTACCCAGATGCTGAGCGGGGATGCTGCAATCATTAGCGTCACCATTCCTCTGCTATGTCGCTGGATAGTCAGAGCACCCTCATGTCTATATCTCAGCGCATTGAGGAGGAGGAGGAGGGGGAGGAGCATGAGGAGGAGGGGGAAGAGACAGCTTGGCCCACTGCTGAGGGTACACATGCTGCTTGCCTGTCATCCTTTCAGCGTGTATGGCCAGAGGAGGAGGAGGAGGAGGGAGAGGAGCATGAGGAGGAGGGGGAAGAGACAGCTTGGCCCACTGCTGAGGGTACACATGCTGCTTGCCTGTCATCCTTTCAGCGTGTATGGCCAGAGGAGGAGGAGGAGGAGGAGGAGGAGGAGGATCCTGAAAGTGATCTTCCTAGTGAGGACAGCCATGTGTTGCGTACAGGTACCCTCGCACACATGGCTGACTTCATGTTAGGATGCCTTTCTCGTGACCCTCGCGTTACACGCATTCTGGCCACTACGGATTACTGGGTGTACACACTGCTTGACCCACGGTATAAGGAGAACCTTTCCACTCTCATTCTCGAAGAGGAAAGGGGTTCCAGAATGATGCTATACCACAGGGCGCTGGTGGACAAACTGATGGTAAACTTCCCATCCGACAGCGCTAGTGGCCGAAGGCGCAGTTCCAAGGGTCAGGTAGCAGGGGAGGCGCAGAGATCAGGCAGCATGTACAGCGCAGGCAGGGGACCATTCTCCAAGGCCTTTGCCAGCTTTCTGGCTCCCCAGCAAGACTGTGTCACCGGTCCCCAGTCAAGGCTGAGTTGGCGGGAGCACTGTAAAAGGATGGTGAGGGAGTACGTAGCCGATCGCACGACCGTCCTCCGTGACGCCTCTGCCCCCTACAACTACTGGGTGTCGAAGCTGGACAAGTGGCCTGAACTCGCGCTGTATGCCCTGGAGGTGCTTGCTTGTCCTGTGGCTAGCGTCTTGTCAGAGAGTGTGTTTAGTGTGGCTGGGGGAATCATCACGGATAAGCGTACCCACCTGTCAACCGACAGTGCCGACAGGCTTACACTCATCAAGACGAACAAAGCCTGGATTTCCCCAGACTTCTCTTCTTCACCAGTGGACAGCAGCGATACCTAAGCAATACGTAGGCTGCACCCGCGGATGGAAGCATCGTTCTCTATCACCATCAAAAACGGGGACCTTTTTGCTCATTAAAGCATTGAAACTTTCACCTGAACCAATTTTTATTTTAACTGGGCTGCCTCCAGACCTAGTTACCAATTAAGCCACATTAACCAAAGCGATTAATGGATTTCACCTGCCCTCTTGGTTGGGCATGGGCAATTTTTCTGAGGTACATTAATACTGTTGGTACACCAATTTTTGGGGGCCTCGCCTACAGTGTAATCAAATGAATTTTTAGCCCACCTGCATTACAGCTGACGTTACATCAGCTGTGTTCGGCACTGCAATGGGATATATTTATGTACCGCCGGTGGGTTCCAGGGAGCCACCCATGCCGTCGGTCCACAGGGAGTTGTAACTGCATGTGTCCACTTCTAAAGAACCCCAGTCTGACTGGGGCATGCAGTGTGGGCTGAAGCCCCCCTGCATTAAGCACGACATTACCTCAGCTGTGATGGGCAATGCAATGGGATACATTTATGTACCGCCGGTGGGTTCCAGGGAGCCACCCATGCTGTGGGTGCACACGGAATTCCCATTGCGGAGTTGTACCTGCCTGTGACTATTTATAAAAAAACGCGGTCTGACTGGGGCATGCAGACACCTTGACAGAATGAATAGTGTGTGGCACATAGGTTCCCCATTGCTATGCCCACGTGTGCAGCTCCAGATGGAGGTGGCACAGGATTGGATTTCTCATTGCTTCTGTACAGCATTGTGGACTATCGCCCCGCCCCTTTTAAAGAGGGTCGCTGCCTAGCCATGCCAACCCTCTGCAGTGTGTGCCTGCTTTTCCTCTGGCAGACGCACTTATAAATAGACATGAGGGTGGCGTGGCATGAGGGCAGCTGAAGGCTGGGCAGGGACAGTTTGGTGTGCGCTGTGGACACTGGGTCGTGGGGGGGGGTTGGGCAGCATGTAACCCAGGAGAAGTGGCAGCGGAGTGTCATGCAGGCAGTGATTGTGCTTTGTTGGAGGTAGTGTGGTGCTTAGCTAAGGTATGCATTGCTAATGAGGGCTTTTCAGAAGTAAAAGTTGTTGGGAGGGGGGGGGGGGGCCCACTCTTGCCGGTATTGTGGCTTAATAGTGGGACCTGTGAACTTGAGATGCAGCCCAACATGTAGCCCCTCGCCTGCCCTATCCGTTTCTGTGTTGTTCCCATTACTTTCTTGAATTGCCCAGATTTTCACAAATGAAAACCTTAGCGAGCATCGGCGATATACAAAAATGCTCGGGTCGCCCATTGACTTCAATGGGGTTCGTTACTCAAAACGAACTCTCGAGCATCGCGATAATTTCGTCCCGAGTAACGAGCACCCGAGCATTTTGGTGCTCGCTCATCTCTATTCAAGATGTGTTCTTTCCTTGCGCAAATGAGCAGGAAAACAGAGCATGCTGCATTATTTTTTGTGCGTGACCGAATCGCACATGCCAAATACGCACATGTAAATGAACCCATTGAAATCAATCATAAACAATTTATTTAGTTACAGTTCCAATACAAATCATGTCCATGACCCAACCAGCACAAATACAGCAGCCAAAGAAGTATATTCTAAGCAGTGGCCCAACAACACCCTCATATGATGGAAATTAGAAGCGAATAGATTGTTCTATTATGCGAGCACATTTAGTGGTTCAGCCAGTCCCATCACCATAATTACAGTAACGGCAATAGAAAATTACTTCTTTTTCTTATGTCAAAATATAAATGAAAACTTGTTGTGTCTAATATTGATTTCAGATCTTCAGAGTAATTTTGTGAGAGCTCATTTTGTTCAGCAAAAGAACAATAAAAGCTGCAAAAGCCCAACCTGGGATTGTCTTGGAGGACGATACAAATCACTACCAGGTTGCTAGTATGTTATTTACTCTGCATGTCTCTACGTCTTATCGCAAAAAAGGATTTAGGCTGGTTTCACGCCTAGTCTTTGTTGCAAAAAATGCCATGTTGTTTGGTGCTGTGGTGTTTTTTCTGGCAAAAACTGCTGTGTCCAGGTGGTTTCTGTAGGTCAGCAGTAGAATATATAGACACCATAGTGACAATGAGTTTTTGGAGTAGCAGTTTTGGGTCTTTGCCATTTTTTTGAAAACTGATGTGGGTCAGGAAGGATATTGTGTCTCCTTAGGGAGAGCACCTAGAAAGTGTGAGGAGACTTATAAGGCCATCCATGCTCCTCTGGGAAATATGCAAATCAAAAGATGGAAGAATACCTCTGCAGTGACATCTATTGGAAGGTAGTATTACAGCAAGTCAATGTCAGACTTTTTTAACAAGCCTTATAACGATGATAGGGAATTGTGAGCCAAAGCCAGAGTATTTTTTTTCAGTAGAAGAAGAAAACCATCCACAGACAGCTGTTTAAGGGTTATTGCCCCTCATTAGTATGCAGCAGATTTCTGGCTTGACTAGTGAGAGGTCTATAGACATGGGTCAGAAAGAACATTGTTTCTCCTTTTAGGGAGAGAACCTAAAAAGTGTGAGGAGACTTAAAAGGCCATCCATGCTTCTCTGGGAAATGTAATTCAAATTATGTGAGCTGTACTAGCAGCTGGATTTCTGAAGGGGGCGTGTCATATTATTAATTGGGGCACCTTTGAGAGTCACATAACTAATCGTGGTCAAAGTTGGGGGTCATATTAATAAGGGTCAGAGTTGGGGTCCCATTAGTAATTGGGGGAACAAAGGGGGTCACATTACTAATTGTGACCACAGTTGGGGTTAATATAAGGTTTACAGTTGGGGGTTACAGTAGCAATTAGAGCCACAAAGGGGGTCACAATACTAACTGGGGCCACAGTTGGAGTTTACATTAATTGGAGCCACAGTTGGGGTCATATTATTAATTGGGCCACAGCGGGGGTGGGGGGGGGGGCACTATTACATAGAATAATCACAGCAGAGCTCTGTTACTTAGTGGGACTAAAGCTTACACATTATTACTATAGGATGGCATTGAGAAGTTCATCAGAGGTTTTGGTGCTGGTGCGCACCAAAATCTGCACCATATGCTGTGGATTTGGATGGAAATTTTGATGTGGCTTTGATGTAGATTTACCCAGTGGAAAATCCCCTAATTGTGAATGCACCCATAAGCTACCTTTACATGCGTGAGCGAAAAGCCCAGCCAGATATTGCACTTGTCAACATGCATTTTAACCACGGGTGCAAAGTGTTTTTCATGCAAAATGTCTGTCATCGCTTCTATGAAATTCTGATCCTCTGGAGCTTGGAGGATTGGCAATTGTTTCCATTGATTTTAATGGGAAACATCACATAGTACATCATGTGATGTGTTTAACTATCCCATTGAAAACTATGGGCAACGCATTCCAAGGGATGCAAAAAAATAGGACATGTAGCAATTTTTTACCTTGCAGCATTGCTGTGAGACAAAACGTTGCTCAAGTGTATGACTCTATTCAAAAGAATTAAATTCGTATTTGTGCAAGATTTGTGCATCTCACAACGCACAAAACTCGCACTAGATTCCCACTCGCGTGAAGGTAGCCTCACTTATGGGCCAGTGTCATGTGCTTGCCCTCGCAGGCTAACATTTTCCAGCCAGCCCATGCCAGCAGTGGCACAATTTACCAAGATTTATTTTCTGGGGAGCTTTATAGCAAAAAGACATTAACCAAAGTGGCCAACCCCTTGAATTGTGGATTCCAAAGTCTTTGTTGATTATAAGATATTCTAGAAGTTAAAGGGGTTGTCTCGCGAAAGCAAGTGGGGTTATACACTTCTGTATGGCCATACAGAATGCACTTTGTAATGTACATCGTGCATTAAATATGAGCCATACAGAAGTTATTCACTTACCTGCTCCGTTGCTGGCGTCCCCGTCGCCATGGATCCGTCTAATTTCGCTGGCTTCTTGCTTTTTTAGATGCGCTTGCGCTGTGCGGTCTTCTGCCTGGTGAATGGGGCCGCTCGTGCCGGAGAGCTGCTCACCGCGTCGTCATCGTAGTTCCGCCCCGTCACGTGTGCCGATTCCAGCCAATCAGGAGGCTGGAATCGGCAATGGAACGCAAGGAAGGAGAAGAAAATCCACTGTGCACCATGGGAGAAGACCCGCGGTGCACCGTGGGAAAAGACCAGCGGCGCCATCTTTAAAAAAAGAATAGAAGAAGCTGCAGAACGCTGATGCAGGTAAGTGCAATGTGCTCTTTAAAAACTAACCTATGCTTTCTTTTTAACAGGGCAGAATGAGGGGGTAAGTGAAAAGAAATTTTTTCCGCTTTCGCCGCGAGACAACCCCTTTATGGATAAGGAAAGGAGCTCAAAGAAATAAAACAAGCAAATGTTAACTTCCCGCTCAGCAATCTAGATAAAAGTTATAAAAGGTCAAAGTCAGGAGGACGAGCCTGTAAAGGTCTGCATTGATAATATGAAGGATTTTTCTAGCAAAGTACATTGGAAAGGATAAATATAGAGTAAATAAGGAATGATAAAATGCAAATGCTTAAAAAGGTACACGGACTTTAGGATGCCAGAAGCAATGTTTTGCCTTAATGGAAGCCTTTCTAATGTCTTTCTGTTAAGGCAAGTCTCTCTATTCTGTTCTGCGGGCGTTATGGAAACAGCAGAGCAAAAATGCTCAGCAATAACATATCTCCCATAGAAGAGAATGTACGCAGCCAGACATATACAGCTCTCTATTCATTTCTGTGCCCTGGATCCATTGGCCGGTGGCCACATCACTAAGTGGTGTAGAGGTGAGTTGCAGCCCTGTTTTCGCCATAGGTACACGTTCCAGATAAAGAACGCGCACATTTGACATTTTTTTGGTATATCCTGTAAATATTTGAGATGGGAAAAATATATTATTTTAGTTTCTGGACAGAGTGGATCAGCAGCGCATTCAACTGACAGCAAAAAATTCAGACAGGACACTTGGAAAAGAATAGAATCAGAAGAAAATAAGACCTGGAATTCCAAGGGTTAAGGTCATTAGAAATTAAAACTTAGCGCACTTACTTTACAGGGAGGCCCCGACAAGACGGCTCTGTAAATTAAGTGTGCTGAAATTTAATTACTAATGGCTGTAACACTTGGAGTTCCGGGTCTTCTTCTGATACTAATCCATAGATAACCGTGATATAATTACAGATATCCCACTGAAGCTCTCCATACTTGGATTCCTAAGTGACAAGGGATTCTCTTGGCCTACCTAATTATTCTTCTTTGGACTTCAGGCGTGGCGGTCTGCCCTTACGCTGGGTAGATCCATCACACCAGATAACCTGCCTCCAGTTTGGAGTTTTTTTTTATTTTAATTTATGCCTCTGGAGCGCTGCCCTTTGTTTTAATTTCTCTTTTCATCTGGAAAGAGTGGTCTAACACAAAGAAGGGGGGGGGGGGGTTGGAACACAGAAGAGCTGGAAGCGGAATGGTCTGAAACATAGCAGAGCTCAGGAAGGAATGGTATGGAATATAGAGTAGCTAGCAAAGTAATGGTCTGGGACATGGAAGAGGAAGGGAAGGAGTGATCTAGAACATAATGAAGCTGCTGTAAGAATGGTCAGAAACACAGAGGAACTGGGAAATGAATGGTCTGGAACACAGAAGAACTGAGAAAAGAACAGTCTGGAACAAAGACAAGCTAGGGTAGGAAAATAGTGCTCTAGAACATAGTGGAGAGGAAAGGCATGCTCTGGAACATAGGAGAACTGAAGCAGGAGTATTTTGGAACATATAAAAACTGAAGGAGTGGTTTGGTACACAGAAGAGCTAACGAAGGGATGCTCTAGAGCATAGAAGAGCTGATGTAGGAGTGATCTGGAACATAGAAGAGCTAAATGAGGAGTGGTCTGGAACATAGAAGAGCTGAAGGGGAAGTATTCTGGAACATAGAAGAGCTAAAGGAGGAGTGGTCTGCAACAAAAAAGAGCAGAAGAAGGAGTGATCTGCAACATAGAAGAGCTAAATGAGGGGTGGTCTGGAACATAGAAGAGCTAAAGGAGAAGTGGTCTGGAACATAGAAGAGCTAAAGGAGGAGTGGTCTGGAACATAGAAGAGCTGAAGTGGAAGTATTCTGGAACATAGAAGAGCTATATGAGGAGTGGTCCGGAACATAGAAGAGCAGAAGGAGGAGTGGTCTGCAACATAGAAAAGAGCTAAAGGATTAGGTGCCTGGAACATAGAAGAGCTAAAGGAGGAGGGATATGGAACATAGAAGAGCTAAAGGAGGAGGGGTCTGGAACACAGAAGAGCTAAAGGAGGAGTGGTCTGCGATTGATAAGCTGGGGAATGCTGTTTGACAAATAGAAAAGCTGAGGAAGGAGTGTTCTAATTTAAAAAAAAAAGAGCTGGCACACAGCTGATTGGTATGGTTTATCTGATATAGGAAGAGCTGCAGTGGTGTAGCACATAATATGTACAGAATATTTTCTGTCCTTCTTACATTTTCAAACTACTTACGACCCCACACAACTCTTAAAAGGTAGTTTTCCTGTATGAAATCCTGCCCATGCAGTTAAGTACATAGTAAAGAAGGCATCCTATGACATCTACTATCCTTTTTACTTGAATGGGTTTAAATGCAATATAAATTAATAGCTCTGTGCTGGCGCAGCTTTTCCACACATTTACTAGCAATGACAGACATTTCATATCCTCGGAATGAGTTCAGCATTAATGTGGTGATACATTTGGAATTCATAACATTTTGCCATGTTTATGGATTATGAGAAGCATAACTTAATCTTCAAGATCAACGATGCTTTCAGAAGCTGCTGTGAAACCTTTTCATAACAATGACATGTTCACTGCCCAAAGCATACTACCTGGAGGCCATTTTTGCAGCTTTAGATATACGCACATCAGTTAGAACTGGCGTAGCAAATTATTATATCTTGTATTCATGGTTTCCATTTTCGTCTGCAGTTCCGTATCTTCTGGGAATATAAGTGTACAATTGCTTGCAAAACAAACAGTGCACAAAATGATGTTCTACAGAAGGGAAGTTTCTTGGAAAGAAGTGCGACAGATTTTAGGGGAGGGGCTTAGTTAATCCTTCTATTGTTTTCTAAATTTAAATTGATTTGGAAAGCAAACAGGATTATCTTGCCAAAGCCATAATCTCCCTGTTACTGTAGCCGCTTTTTATTTCTGTAGTGATTGGACATGAACTATTAAACTCGACAATCATAATTTAATTCAAACACAATAAGAGGAGAGAATAAAGATTTGTTTTCCGCTACTAGTTAAATAACAGTTCAGAAAGACATTTCTGACAAGTATATTGTGCCGAGATCTACTGCACTGACCAAGCTTTGGGGCTCATTCAAGAAAACTTGAGAATCCACTAGAGAAATACTGTATAAATGTTATGGAAATACTAGATATCTCCGTGTTCAGTGAAGCTATATGAGCAGCTGCGGCTTAGAATTAGTGGTTCAGAAGTAGCTTGACTACTAGAGATGAGCAAACTGAACCCGTAGAACGCAAATTTGGTTTACTTCAGTGAAAACCGGGCAGGTACTCGCATAAGGCACTATTTGCTTGAGTAGTTTGCCTTAGCAAGTGCGCTCGCTCATCTCTAGTTTTAATGCTTCCTCTGCACCCCCCATCCGCTATATACCTGCCTAGGTGAACCACATGGTAGACCGTATTATTCTTTCCAGCTCAAAATGCCAGAAAAGAAGGGAAACCTGTCAAAACAAAGACCTGTTGGTCTCTGTTGAAGAGACATCATCAATAGAAATGAATGGTTCCATCCAGGTTCTGTATAGGGGTTCCCTCTCAATTATGTTTTGGGGATTAAGGTGTAAAGCTTGAAGAAACCTATGGATAGAATCAAAAATGAAATGTGGACAGCCCTTAAATTACATATTTGAATGTTCTACTAAGTACAGTAACTTTCTTTGCTGGACCTAAAGGGGTTGTATGGCTACTGGACAGCCCCTTTTCAATAGGACCCACTGTGTGAAAATGATAAACAGAAAGATACTTACCCCTCTGCAACCACTGGCATCTAGTGCTGCTGCTCGCTGTGGTCCCAGTGATTCCTGTGAAGGATGATGTCACAGGAAATCAGGTGATCGCTGCAGCCAATGATAGGCTGCAGCTTTAACCGGTCTTTCTCCTGGCATCAGCGCTGAAATCCTGAATGCCATGATCTCAGGAGTTCAAGAATGTGATGCTTCATCATCTGTCACAACAAAGGCCGGGACCACAGTGAGGTGCAACGCTGGATCCCGGGGGCCACAGAGGGGTAAGCATCTCTCAGTTTATTATTTTACCTCAGCAGATCATATTGAAAAGGGGTTGGCCAATAACCGGACAACTCCTTTACATTTTCCAAAATTATCCTTGATTAGTACAGCTTTCCAATTCAATGCAGCTAACTGCAAAGCAGCCGGAATCCAAGAAGTTCAAGAAGTCTGAACATTCACAAAAGAGTAGCTTGCTAATTGCTAACAGATTGTAAAGGTTCTTGCAAAAAGGGAACATTTGCTTTGGATTTTCCACAGAGAATCTACAGCAAAATCTACATGTGGATTTTATCACAGATTTCCGATAGACTTTACCCTATGCAGTGCTAAGAGTGAAGTCCACAGTGAAGATCCGCAGAAAGAATTGACATACTGTGAATTTCAAAATTCACATCGTAGGTAAATTCATGCATGGGAAATAGCCGCAGCGTGTACATCAGGTTTGTTAACATCTCATCTACTTTGCAGGTGCTCGACAGACTTTTATTTCTAAAATGCACATGAAAAATAGACAGCTAATACGCCCCATGAGAATTTGAAGAATCTGGATTTTACAAATAAGCTTAAGAAGCTCATTGCAACACTACTGAAAAGAGAACTTGGGGTCAGCTCTATCCAATGGTTGTTTATAGTTGTAATCCAATAGGAAGTCAAGCCTGCCCCTTTGGCTATACCCCTCCATTCTATTGGTACCCTGGCAAAGACTGAGAAGACCAGGAGTAGTGAAAATCTCTGTAAAACTGGTTCAAGAGCATGGAAGATATCCTACGGACTTCACACTAGCATTTTATTGCGGCGATTTTGCCGTGATAATACGCCGGCCAAAAATCGCGACCATCTGAAGCATTGGATTCCAATGCATTTGTTCAGATAGGTGATTTTCTGGTGCATAAAATTGCCCGTTTGGCCGTTTTTACGTCGGACAGAAAAGATAGGTCTTGTCCTATCTTTTGTTGGAATACACCGGCCGTTCCCATAGACTCCTATAGGAAACTATGAGAACCATTAGAAAAAGTTTAGCAACAGCTCGCATAGCTCCCATAGGCTGAGGAGCCAGCAAGAGTCGGAGAGGGGGAGGGAGTTTAGCACACTAGGTCTGCTAAGCTCCTGCCCCCTCCTTTTGCCAGCAGCCAGCAAGGGGCAGAGTGGGGGGGAGAGTTTAGCAGAACTGAACTCTCTCCCCCCGGCCAATGTTATTCCAAGCTGTGGTGTATACTCACCGCACCCGGACGTCTGAATGGTCGAGACGACGGGAGATGCAGCTGCATCAAGCGGCCAAAAATCGCAGCACCGGTGTGATAGAGCCCTTACATGCTCCATCTATACAGAGATAATCAAATTCAATATTCGCTTGTGTAGGCTTTTTATAAATTTATGATAGACTGTATCCTATTCTTAGATACCTCATTTTATAAGGCAACCAGAGCGTAAAGTAAATGCCATATACGTTCATTGAATTACTTTCAATTTCCCCGCACATCATCACCACAAATGAACATGTTTTATTTGCGCTTCATTTGGTGTGCATAGATGTAAACTCTTTGCTATTAAATACCTTTGTGTCAGTGAGTAGTATGCAAACAAATGTGATTATTCTCAGTATGATGGCATTCAAGATATGAAGGACAAGGTGTTTAATACATGTAAAAATGCTGGTACAACAAAGCAGTGCTCTTGTGTTATTTTCAAGCACATAATATTTAATAACTGGATGCACAGAATTGTCATTGCTAACAAAGAATTTTATATTTCTGTGATGAGAACATAAGTAAATGTGCTTGGCTGTTTCCATTAGTCTCTTAAACGGCCAGTGCATGCACCCAGTTTACATATCCCTGGCCAATTTGGACTACTCCCTGGTTTTTAAGGCACCCTTCCCCACTGGAGGGTGCATGAACAATTATTTCAATAACATTCTGCAAAAGTGCTATTGTATTCTAACTGACTCCTGGTATAACCTGTGCCTGATTCACCCAGCTGTCCCATCAAGCCGGTAAGTCTCACTTCAATAACTGGAAAAATATTCGAGGGGGTTCTGAGAGACGTCATCCTAGAATAACTCAAGGAGAACAACGGAAGAACTCCTCACCAGCATGGGTTCATGAGGGGTCGATCATGTCAGACCAATCTGATCAGCTTCTACAATGAAGTAAGTTCTAGGCTGGATCTGGGAGAGTCTATTGATCTCGTATATCTGGATTTCTCTAAAGCATTTGACACCGTGCCGCATAATAGGTTGATATATAAAATGAGGCCGCTTGGACTGGGTGAAGACGTGTGTAATTGGGTAAAGAACTGGCCAGGAGTTAGAAAGCAGAGGGTGGTAATAAATGGTTCGTACTCAGATTGGGCCACCGTTGCTAGTGGGGGCCACAGGGTTCAGTATTAGCACCCATTCTGTTCAATATATTTATCAATGACCTGATAGAGGGGCTGCACAGTAAAATATCAATATTTGCAGATGATACAAAATTATACAATATAATCAATGCAACGGAGGACAATGTACAGCTACAAACGGATCTAGATAAGCTGGGGGCTTGGGGAGGAAAATGGCAAATCCAAGTCAATCTGGATAAATGTAAGGTTATTAGAGATGAGCGAGCACCAAAATGCTCGGGTGCTCGTTACTCGGGACGAAATTATCGCGATGCTCGAGGGTTCGTTTTGAGTAACGAACCCCATTGAAGTCAATGGGCGACCCGAGCATTTTTGTATATCGCCGATGCTCGCTAAGGTTTTCATTTGTGAAAATCTGGGCAATTCAAGAAAGTGATGGGAACGACACAGAAACGGATAGGGCAGGCGAGGGGCTACATGTTGGGCTGCATCTCAAGTTCCCAGGTCCCACTATTAAGCCACAATAGCGGCAAGAGTGGGCCCCCCCCCCCCCCAACAACTTTTACTTCTGAAAAGCCCTCATTAGCAATGCATACCTTAGCTAAGCACCACACTACCTCCAACAAAGCACAATCACTGCCTGCATGACACTCCGCTGCCACTTCTCCTGGGTTACATGCTGACCAACCACCCCCCCCACGACCCAGTGTCCACAGTGCACACCAAACTATCCCTGCCCAGCCTTCAGCTGCCCTCATGCCACGCCACACTCATGTCTATTTATAAGTGCGTCTGCCACAGGAAAAGCAGGCACACACTGCAGAGGGTTGGCACGGCTAGGCAGCGACCCTCTTTAAAAGGGGCGGGACGATAGCCCACAATGCTGTACAGAAGCAATGAGAAATATAATCCTGTGCCACCGCCATCAGGAGCTGCACACGTGGGCATAGCAATGGGGAACCTATGTGCCACACACTATTCATTCTGTCAAGGTGTCTGCATGCCCCAGTCAGACCGCGGTTTTTAATTCATAGACACAGGCAGGTACAACTCCCTATTGTGAAGTCCCTGTGGACCGACAGCATGGGTGGCTCCCTGGAACCCACCGGCGGTACATAAAAATATCCCGTTGCATTGCCCAACACAGCTGAGGTAGTAATGTTGTGCTTAATGCAGGTGGGCTTCGGCCCACACTGCATGCCCCAGTCAGACTGGGGTTCTTTAGAAGTGGAAACAGATGCATTTATAATTCCCTGTGGACCCACAGCATGGGTGGGTGCCAGGAAGCCACCGGCGGTACATAAAAATATCCCATTGCATTGCCCAACACAGCTGAGGTAGTAATGTTGTGCTTAATGCAGGTGGGCTTCGGCCCACACTGCATGCCCCAGTCAGACTGGGGTTCTTTAGAAGTGGAAACAGATGCATTTATAATTCCCTGTGGACCCACAGCATGGGTGGGTGCCAGGAAGCCACCGGCGGTACATAAAAATATCCCATTGCATTGCCCAACACAGCTGAGGTAGTAATGTCGTGCTTAATACAGGTGGGCTTCGGCCCACACTGCATGCCCCAGTCTGACTGGGGTTCTTTAGAAGTGGAAACAGATGCATTTATAATTCCCTGTGGACCCACAGCATGGGTGGGTGCCAGGAAGCCACCGACGGTACATAAAAATATCCCATTGCATTGCCCAACACAGCTGAGGTAGTAATGTCGTGCTTAATGCAGGTGGGCTTCGGCCCACACTGCATGCCCCAGTCTGACTGGTAATATATACCTTAACAGTAACCTCGTTGGTGGTAATGTGGTGGTGACTGCGGACCTAGTAGCGCGGTTTTATGTAGTTGGTTTTCGGAATGTGGCCAGGATTAAGTGGGCCGTGGCGGGGGGATGGTGGTGGTGCTCTCTTGTTGTGTCGTTAAAGGTGAAATTCTTGGACTGCCACCAGACGGACCAATGCAAAGGTATTTGCCAAGAATGTTTTCATTGTTGGAGGAGGAGGGGGATGTTTTGGAGGCACTATGTGTCCTCTACACGTGTCCGTGGTTATATGCACCTTAACAGCAACAGCGTTGGTGGGAAATGGCCTCGCCGCCATCATGTTTTTGTGAAGCCTCTGTTTCCACACCCCAGTGACATACCATTAGCAGCGGTATAGGCAGAGCCCAGAATTATTAACATTTCAGCGGTAGCATTAGAGACAGGCCCCACTAACATATCACTAGCAGCAGTATAGGGGGAGCGCAGTCTTAGTTCCATTTCAGTAATAGTAGCACTCAAGACAGGCCCCAGTAACATTCCCATTGCAGCAGTTTAGGGAGATAACAGTCTCTTTCACATTTCAGTAGCTGCAGTATAGACAAGGCCACAGTTACATTTATGTAGCTAAAGTGTAGGCCAACCACACACACCTTTCTGTACCATGAGTGCAGGCGAAGAACATAGAAATTACTATGATTACACTGTAGGTGAGGGCCCAAAAAAATTGGTGTACCAACAGTACTAATGTACCTCAGAAAAAATTGGCCATGCCCAACCAAGATGGGAGGTGAAACCCATTAATCGCTTTGGTTAATGTGGCTTAAGTGGTAACTAGGCCTGGAGGCAGCCCAGTTGAACGAAAAATTGGTTCAAGTTAAAGTTTCAACGCTTTTAAGAGCATTGAAACGTATAAAAATTGTTTAGAAAAATTATATGAGTGAGCCTTGTGACCCTAAGAAAAATTGCCCGTTCGGCGTGATTACGTGAGGTTTCAGGAGGAGGAGCAGGAGGAGGAGGAGGAATATTATACACAGATTGATGAAGCAGAAATGTCCCCGTTTTGGATGGTGAGAGAGAACGATGCTTCCATCCGCAGGTGCAGCCTACGTATTGCTTAGGTATCGCTGCTGTCCGCTGGTGGAGAAGAGAAGTCTGGGGAAATCCAGGCTTTGTTCATCTTGATGAGTGTAAGCCTGTCGGCACTGTCGGTTGACAGGTGGGTACGCTTATCCGTGATGATTCCCCCAGCCACACTAAACACACTCTCTGACAAGACGCTAGCCGCAGGACAAGCAAGCACCTCCAGGGCATACAGCGCGAGTTCAGGCCACGTGTCCAGCTTCGACACCCAGTAGTTGTAGGGGGCAGAGGCGTCACCGAGGATGGTCATGCGATCGGCTACGTACTCCCTCACCATCCTTTTACAGTGCTCCCGCCAACTCAGCCTTGACTGGGGACCGGTGACACAGTCTTGCTGGGGAGCCATAAAGCTGGCAAAGGCCTTGGAGAATGTTCCCCTGCCTGCGCTGTACATGCTGCCTGATCTCTGCGCCTCCCCTGCTACCTGGCCCTCGGAACTGCGCCTTCTGCCACTAGCGCTGTCGGATGGGAAGTTTACCATCAGTTTGTCCACCAGCGCCCTGTGGTATAGCATCATTCTCGAACCCCTTTCCTCTTCGGGAATGAGAGTGCAAAGGCTCTCCTTATACCGTGGATCGAGCAGTGTGTACACCCAGTAATCCGTAGTGGCCAGAATGCGTGTAACGCGAGGGTCACGAGAAAGGCATCCTAACATGAAGTCAGCCATGTGTGCCAGGGTACCTGTACGCAACACATGGCTGTCCTCACTCGGAAGATCACTTTCAGGATCCTCCTCCTCCTCCTCCTCCTCTGGCCATACACGCTGAAAGGATGACAGGCAAGCAACATCTGTCCCCTCAGCAGTGGGCCAAGCTGTCTCTTTCCCCTCCTCCTCATGCTCCTCCCCCTCCTCCTCAACGCGCTGAGATATAGACATGAGGTTGCTCTGACTATCCAGCGACATACTGTCTTCCCCCGCCTCCGTTTCTGATTCCAAAGCGTCTGCCTTTATGCTTCGCAGGGAACTTCTCAAGAGGCATAGCAGAGGAATGGTGACGCTAATGATTGCAGCATCCCCGCTCACCATCTGGGTAGACTCCTCAAATTTTCCAAGGACCTGGCAGATGGCTGCCAACCAGGCCCACTCTTCTGTAAATAATTGAGGAGGCTGACTCCCACTGCGCCGCGCAAGTTGGAGTTGGTATTCCACTATAGCTCTACGCTGCTCATAGAGTCTGGCCAACATGTGGAGCGTAGAGTTCCACTGTGTGGGCACGTCGCACAGCAGTCGGTGCACTGGCCGATTAAACCGATGTTGCAGGGTCCGCAGGGTGGCAGCGTGCGTGTGGGATTTGCGGAAATGTGCGCAGAGCTGGCGCACCTTTCCGAGCAGGTATGACAAGTGGGGGTAGCTTTTCAGAAAGCGCTGAACCACCAAATTAAAGACATGGGCCAGGCATGGCACGTGCATGAGGCTGCCGAGCTGCAGAGCCGCCACCAGGTTACGGCCGTTGTCACACATGACCATGCCCGGTTGGAGGCTCAGCGGCGCAAGCCAGCGGTCGGTCTGCTCTGTCAGACCCTGCAGCAGTTCGTGGGCCGTGTGCCTCTTATCTCCTAAGCTGAGTAGTTTCAGCACGACCTGCTGACGCTTGCCCACCGCTGTGCTGCCACGCCGCGTGACACCGACTGCTGGCGACGTGCTGCTGCTGTTGACACATCTTGATTGCGAGACAGAGGTTGCATAGGAGGAGGAGGAGGGTGGTTTAGTGGAGGAAGCATACACCCCCGCAGATACTACCACCGAGCTGGGGCACGCAATTCGGGGGGTGGGTAGGACGTGAGCAGTCCCAGGCTCTGACTCTGTCCCAGCCTCCACTAAATTCACCCAATGTGCCGTCAGGGAGATATAGTGGCCCTGCCCGCCTGTGCTTGTCCATGTGTCTGTTGTTAAGTGGACCTTGGCAGTAACCGCGTTGGTGAGGGCGCGTACAATGTTGCGGGAGACGTGGTCGTGCAGGCCTGGGACGGCACATCGGGAAAAGTAGTGGCGACTGGGAACCGAGTAGCGCGGGGCCGCCGCCGCCATCATGCTTTTGAAAGCCTCCGTTTCCACAAGCCTATACGGCAGTATCTCTAGGCTGATCAATTTTGCAATGTGCACGTTTAACGCTTGAGCGTGCGGGTGCGTGGCGTCGTACTTGCGCTTGCGCTCAAACTGTGGCGCTAGCGACGTCTGGACGCTACGCTGAGAGACATTGCTGGATGGGGCCGAGGACAGCGGAGGTGAGGGTGTGGGTGCAGGCCAGGAGACGGTAGTGCCTGTGTCCTCAGAGGGGGGTTGGATCTCAGTGGCAGGTTGGGGCACAGGGGGAGAGGCAGTGGTGCAAACCGGAGGCGGTGAACGGGCATCGTCCCACCTTGTGGGGTGCTTGGCCATCATATGCCTGCGCATGCTGGTGGTGGTGGCTCCCCAGCTGATCTTGGCGCGACAAAGGTTGCACACCACTGTTCATCGGTCGTCAGGCGTCTCTGTGAAAAACTGCCACACCGTAGAGCACCTTGACCTCTGCAGGGTGGCATGGCGCTAGGGGGCGCTTTGGGAACCAGTTGGTGGATTATTCGGTCTGGCCCTGCCTCTACCCCTGGCCACCGCACTGGCTCGGCCTGTGCCCACACCCTGACTGGGGCCTCCGCGTTCTCGCCCGCGTCCACGTCCTATAGGCCTACCCCTACCCCTCAGCATGGTGTATTACCAGTGATTTGATTTCCCAGGCAGGAAATAAATTAGCGCAAGCCTGCTGTTAAACGTAGCTGGCTGCGTATGATTTTTCTTTACGTTCTCCACCCACCACACACGTACCCAGAACGCTGAGGACTGTCAGAGGCAGGCCAAATAGAATGTTTCCCTTTTTTTTTTAAAGAAAAGGCCCACTGACTATATTCAATCAATAATATATGTCTTCTGGCCCTGCAAATCTGTCACAGAACTGCAGGGTTGCAGAGTTATTAACTACAGCATAGCGGTGATTTTTCCCAGGCAGGAAATAAATTGGCGCAAGCCTGCTGCTAAACGTAGCTGGCTGCGTATGATTTCTTTACGTTCTCCACCCACCACACACGTACCCAGAACGCTGAGGACTGTCAGAGGCAGGCCAAATAGAATGTTTTCCCTTTTTTTTAAAGGAAAGGCCCACTGCGTATATTCAATCAATAATAAATGTGTTGTGGCCCTGCAAATGTGTCACAGAACTGCAGGGTTGCAGAGTTATTAACTACAGCAGAGCGGTGATTTCCCAGGCAGGAAATAAATTGGCGCAAGCCTGCTGTTAAACTTAGCTGGCTGCGTATGATTTTTGTTTACGTTCTCCACCCACCACACACGTACCCAGAACGCTGAGGACTGTCAGAGGCAGGCCAAATAGTATGTTTTCCCTTTTTTTTCAAGGAAAGGCCCACTGCGTATATTCAATCAATAATAAATATGTCTTCTGGCCCTGCAAATGTGTCACAGAACTGCAGGGTTGCAGAGTTATTAAATACAGCAGAGCAGTGATTTCCCAGGCAGGAAATAAATTGGCGCAAGCCTGCTGTTAAACGTAGCTGGCTGCGTATGATTTCTTTACGTTCTCCACCCACCACACACGTACCCAGAACGCTGAGGACTGTCAGAGGCAGGCCAAATAGAATGTTTTCCCTTTTTTTAAAGGAAAGGCCCACTGCGTATATTCAATCAATAATAAATATGTCTTCTGGCCCTGCAAATGTGTCACAGAACTGCAGGGTTGCAGAGTTATTAAATACAGCAGAGCAGTGATTTCCCAGGCAGGAAATAAATTGGCGCAAGCCTGCTGTTAAACGTAGCTGGCTGCGTATGATTTCTTTACGTTCTCCACCCACCACACACGTACCCAGAACGCTGAGGACTGTCAGAGGCAGGCCAAATAGAATTTTTTTCAAGGAAAGGCCCACTGCGTATATTCAATCAATAATAAATGTGTTGTGGCCCTGCAAATGTGTCACAGAACTGCAGGGTTGCAGAGTTATTAACTACAGCAGAGCGGTGATTTCCCAGGCAGGAAATAAATTGGCGCAAGCCTGCAGGCCAAATAGAATGTTTTCCCTTTTTTTTAAGGAAAGGCCCACTGCGTATATTCAATCAATAATAAATATGTCTTCTGGCCCTGCAAATGTGTCACAGAACTGCAGGGTTGCAGAGTTATTAACTACAGCAGAGCGGTGATTTTTCCCAGGCAGGAAATAAATTGGCGCAAGCCTGCTGTTAAACGTAGCTGGCTGCGTATGATTTCTTTACGTTCTCTACCCACCACACACGTACCCAGAACGCTGAGGACTGTCAGAGGCAGGCCCAATAGAATGTTTCCCTTTTTTTTTAAAGAAAAGGCCCACTGACTATATTCAATCAATAATATATGTCTTCTGGCCCTGCCTACACAATTCTGTCCCTGTAGTATTACTGCAGGGCGCAATGCTCTGCACAGCCGATTTAAAAAAAAAAAAAAAAAATGCAACACTGCTAACAGCAGCCTGCACAGTACTGCACACGGTTAAATGTGGCCCTAAGAAGGACCGTTGGGGTTCTTGAAGCCTACACTCACTCCTAACACTCTCCCTGCCTAACCACCACTTCTGTCCCTGGACTATTACTGCAGGGCGCAATGCTCTGCAGACAGCCGATTTTGAAAAAAAAAAAAATGGGCAACACTGCTAACAGCAGCCTCCACACTACTGCACACGGATAGATGTGGCCCTAGAAAGGACCGTTGGGGTTCTTGAAGCCTACACTCACTCCTAACACTCTCCCTACAGCAGCTCCGGCACCAGCAGCACTTTCCCTCAGCTAACTCACAAGGCATCTGAGGCGAGGCGCGGGAGGGGCTGACTTTTATACTCGGGTGACATCTGATCTCCCCAGCCACTCACAGCAGGGGGGTGGTATATGGCTTGAACGTCACAGGGGGAAGTTGTAATGCCTTCCCTGTCTTTCAATTGGCCAGAAAAGCGCGCTAACGTCTCAGAGATGAAAGTGAAAGTAACCCGAACACCGCGTGGTGCTCGTTAAGAGTAACGAGCATCCCGAACACCCTAATATTCGCCCGAGCATCAAGCTCGGACGAGTACATTCGCTCATCTCTAAAGGTTATACACATGGGCAGGAGAAAAGGATGTCACTAAATGGGGTACTGCTAGGGAAAAGTGAGATGGAAAAAGACCTGGGGGTACTAATGGATTGTAGATTTTACTGGAGCAACCAATGCCAGTCAGCTGCTGCAATAGCTAATAAAGTCTTGGGGTGCATTAAAAGAGGTATAGGGGCGAGGGACGAGAACATTATTCTCCCACTATAGTCAGGCCCCACATGGAATACTGCGTACAATTCTGGTGCTCAGGACAGATGTTGCAGTGCTTGAGGGGTTTCAAAAAGGGCAACTAAATTAATAAATGGAATGAAGGGACTGGAATACCCAGAGAGGCTATCAAAATTAGGATTATTCACCCTGGAAAAAAGACGGCTAAGGGGCGATCAAATAACTATGTATAAATACATAAGGGGAGAAGGATCTCTCCCATGATCTGTTTGTACCCAGGACTGCGTCTATAACAAGAGGGCATCTGCTATATTTAGAAGAAAGCAGGTTTCATCACCAACACAGAAGGGGGTTCTTTACTGTAAGAGCAGTGAGACTGTGGAACTCTCTGCCTGAGGACATGGTGATGGCAAAATCCATTGAGGAGTTTAAGAGGGGACTTAGAGTCTTTCTCTAGTGGAAGGATATTACAGGATATAGACATTAGGTGACCAGCGGGTTTGTAGTTCCGGGTCTTACAGTCAGGTAGGAACTATCAAAGGTTGATCCAGGGATTATTCTGACTGCCATTATGGAGTCGGGAAGGAATTTTTCCCCAAATGGGCTTACTATCTTCTGCCTCTTGGGGTTTTTGCCTTCCTGTGGATCAACTAGGGGGTTGAAATAGGCTGAACTAGATGGACATTGTCTTCATTCAGCCTAACATATGATGTTACTATGTTACTATCTCCACCTATTCTGACCTCGGTTTTGCATATCGACTACATCTCTGCCTTCTTCTTCACTAATGTATTACGGTGCTTCTGACATGTTTATGTCAGATGCTACTGAATTAAAACGACTTTTGATGTAACAGCCTGGGGGTCTCTGGAGCTAATACCATATCCCAATTGGAGCGGTAAAAGCGTGAAAACCAGGGGAACCTAGGTGTTGCTTTCAAGAGTAGTCTGAGACCAAATCAGTCAGTGGCTTTAGACTTGTCTTCATGCCACCAACCTAGGGATAGGATTGGTGTATGGAGTAAAATTATGATGAGAGGCTTCCTTTAAGTAAAGTACATCAATGTTGATTCTTGGGTCTGCAATCCGATTGGAGTCAGATATAAGCAGAGTTTGATAGACAAGGATTGGAGATCAACTTTAGTCAGGCATAAGCAGAGTTCAGTATGCAAGAAATAGAGATCAGAATAATCACAATGCACTAAACGGCCAGAATACTCAGTGCACAGGAAGTCCGAAGCTGAGAGTTTAAAGAGAGCAACAACAACTCTGATTGGCCACAGAGCAGGTGGAGTTAAAAACTAATCCCAGGGTGCACGAAGCATATAGCTAAATAAGCCTGAGAACAACAAGGCTTTGGATAGCGTGTTGGTCAAGGCTGCCAGTGACAATGGAGAAGATCATCGTTAAAGCCCTAACATGTTCTGTTCCTGACTCGGGGGTTGTATTTATGATAGAGCCCCTTTAATGCAGCAACTTCTATAACCATAAATAAGTACCACAATAGGTTTATTTAGCTACTAGAAATGGCTGGTTATCCTCCGGCTTTATTCTGTCCTTAATACCGTATCATGTGTCAGACTTTTCGATGACAAACTTTAAATGAATCTTTAACAGTGTTGCTCCTTTTTCGCACAAACCATAGTAACGAGCAAATGACAGATAAGTCGCTCTATTATCACATGTATCCACACTGCAGCTCTTCCTACAAGGAATAATTCTGCAACATTGACTGAAGATACGAATTAGGTCCCAGGTGGGCGAGGGCAAGGTGGGAGGTTGTGCACATCCAATCTAAACTTGATGCTTTAATAACATACTAGTGTTAGACAACAAGAAAACAAGGTTTTTAGTTTGTGCCAAAGGAAGCTTCTGTTCTTTGTAAAGAAACTGTCTATAACCTTTCAGGTCAAATCATGGTATTTGCAAGGCAGACCATACTAGTTAGCAGAACTGGAAGCTTTAACAAATTTGCCTCCAGAGAAAGTGGCAATGTCTTTACAAGCTGTGCACTGCGGGGCCCTCAGCAATATCCATCTTTTGAAATAATGATCTGATGATCTCACATTTTACAAAAGGCAACAAATGAATGCTGGATGTATGAAGGCCCCCAAAACGCTGTCCGTGATCTGAAATAATATGAAGAGTTCTGCAGTCTCACAGGAGAGCACAAATAGGGAAGCATGTATGCAGGAAAAACAGCCCAATATGCTTCTGAATGTAGCTGAATTTTATACAATGTGATTCCATGTGAGTATTTTAATGACGTTCTGCGGGAGAACAAAATTATTGGCCAATTATCAAAAAACGTCATCAGTCAATAGGTGACCAATGAAGGAATGTCACATTTCCAAATATTTAATACTTTCGAATGATACAACAGCAAGGCCAAATAATTGTCACCGTGGCAATAAAGTCCTATGAACCAAGGAGTAAGTCACCGAAAGGACCACTAAATGTAAAATATAACTGTTATTAAACTCTATTAAAATGGCGTGTCCACATATAAATCCTATATGTGACATTAGTCACACACTAGTTTAAAAAGGTATTATGAGGTGATTTGATTCTAATTAATTTTTCTATTCTGGACAATGTAGAATTCTTAGTCTTCACTAGAGATGAGCGAGTATACTCGCTAAGGCACCATTACTCGAGCAAGTAGTGCCTTAGCCGAGTATCTCTCCCTGCTCGTTTCTCTCCCTCTCTCCCCCCGCTACCCGCCGCAACTCACCTGTCACCCGCGGCGGCCCCCGAATCTTTAGAGACGAGCGGGGAGATACTCGGCTAAGGCACTACTCGCTCGAGTAATGTGCCTTAGCGAGTATACTCACTCATCTCTAGTCTTCACCTCTAACCTAATAACAACTAGACATCATTATTGCTGATATCAATATACCACTCCACATCCACAAAGGTAATAACTAGAGATGAGCGAACACCAAAATGTTCGGGTGTTCGTTATTCGGAACGAACTTCCCGCGATGCTCGAGGGTTCGTTTCGAACAACGAACCCCATTGAAGTCAATGGGCGACCCGAGCATTTTTGTATTTCGCCGATGCTCGCTAAGGTTTTCATGTGTGAAAATCTGGGCAATTCAAGAAAGTGATGGGAATGACACAGTGACGGATAGGGCAGGCGAGGGGCTACATGGTGGGCTGCATCTCAAGTTCACAGGTCCCACTATTAAGCCACAATACCGGCAAGAGTGCCCCCCCCCCCCCGCCACTGTCAGCATAAAGATCGTTCTCCTCTGCCATAGCTGTAACAGCTGTAGCAGAGAAGAACGATGTTTGCCCATTGAATTCAATGGAGCGGCAATACAGCATGTTCCACTGAATGCAATGGGCTGCCCGCGATCGCAGGATGAATGGTCGGAAAGGGGTTAAATATATAACCCCTTTCCTGCAATTCATCCAGAAATGTGTTACACTAAAAATATATACCGGCGTATAAGGCGACCGGGCGTATAAGACGACCCCCCAACTGTCACCTTATACGCCGGCAATATAGTGGAGCAAAGAATAAAAAGCATTACTTACGTTTTTAGATGATCTGCGGCGCTCCTGCAGGTTGTCACTCCCTCCTAATCCACGGCAGACAAGCTTTCTCTATGAAAGGCTTTAAATCCCTGCCTCCAGAAAGACACGTGCCTTCAGCCAATCACAGCCAATGACAATGATGTCATTGAATGGCTGTGATTGGCTGTGTTTCTGGAGGCGGGGATTTCAAGCCTTGAAATCCCCGCCTCCAGAAACACAGCCAATCACAGCCATTCAATGACATCATTGTCATTGGCTGTGATTGGCTGAAGGCACGTGTGCTTCTGGAGGCAGGGATTTAAAGTCTTTCGTGGAGAAAGCAATACTCTGCCGTGGACCAGGAGGGAGTGACAGCCTGCAGGAGCGCCGCAGATCATCTAAAAACGTAAGTAATGATTTTTATTCTTTGCTCCACTGTATTACCGGCGTATAAGGTGACAGTTGGGGGGTCGTCTTATACGCCCCGTCGCCTTATACGCCGGTATATATTTTTAGTGTAACACATTTCTGGATGAATTGCAGGAAAGGGGTTATATATTTAACCCCTTTCCGACCATTCATCCTGCGATCGCCGGCAGCCCATTGCATTCAGTGGAACATGCTGTATTGCCGCTCCATTGAATTCAATGGGCAAACATCGTTCTTCTCTGCTACAGCTGTTACAGCTGTGCCAGAGAAGAAGGATTTGTCTTCTATATGTTCTCAATGGGGTCAGCGCTGCTGCCGCTGGCCCCATTGAGCGCATATAGAATGCATCCATAGCGAACCGCGGGAGGGGCAGACTTTCATATCAGGCGGACACCTTATCTCCCCAGCCACTCACAGCAGGGGGGTGGTATAGGGCTTAAACGTTGCAGGGGGAAGTTGTAATGCCTTCCCTGTCTTTATATTGGCCAAAAAAAAGCGCTAACGTCTCAGGGAAGAAAGTTTAAGTAACCCGGACACCGCATGGTGTTCGTTACGGATAACGAACATACCGAACACCCTAATATTCGCACGAATATCAAGCTCGGAAGAACACGTTCGCTCATCTCTAGTAATAACCTAAGTCACTATCGTAATTCAGAGATATTTATATCCATGCCATAGACATAGAGCATGAAAATTATAAATTAAGGTACATCAGTCCAAAGATTATATATATGGGTATTATAAGATCACACAATGATTATTGTGTGGTCTAGGAAAGAACAAGATCAGCGCCACTGAGCTAGCTTCACTCACTATGCTAACTTTGCATGGGTAGCGACCATATAAATCAATATTGGCCCCGAGTGATATATAAAGCCCTACTACCAATTGATTCCACCGTGATGGCCACCACCTCAATACATCCAGGGAACAGGATAATTAATTCCCAAGGAATAGAGTAGTAAATCACAGGTGTAACAATGTGTGGGTGCACCCAGTCGGGATGATATTATGATACCATATATGTGGTTACATATCATCCATTGGTCCTAACATTTGCATAATGGTTTCATGCTCAGCTATTAGTATTTTCTTATTTATATACTGGCTGATGTCTCAATAGCATAATTGTTTGCTAGCTCATGTGAATATACACTAAGTTATCAGGATGGATCCAAGATGAGACAGATTTAATGGAGATGGTAATGAGCAATTACTAGTTGTATATGATTCTCATGATGTTCAGCCCAATAGATATTATATACCTCTATCTCTATTTGGCATAGGATATTTATTGATGATTTTTACTATGTTGCCAAAGAAGTATTAGGAGAGACTAGGTGGAAAATTCTAATCCCTCCATCCATCCTGGAATCAATTGGTAGCAGTGCTTTATATATCACTCGGGGCCAATATTGATTTCTATGGTCGCTACCCATGCAAAGTTAGCATAGTGAGTGAAACTAGCTCAGTGGCGCTGATCTTGTTCTTTCCTAGACCACACCATAATCACCATGTGATCTTATAATACCCATAGATATAATCTTTGGGCTGATGTACCTTAGCTTATAATTTTCATGCACTATGCCTATGGCATGGATATAAATATCTCTGAATTACGATAGTGACTTAGGTTATTGCCTTTGTGGATGTGGAGTGGTATATTGATATCAGCAATAATGATGTCTAGTTGTTATTAGGTTAGAGGTGAAGAATAAGAATTCTACATTGTCCAGAATAGAAAAATTAATTAGAATCAAATCACCCCATAATACCTTTTTAAACTAGTGTGTGACTAATGTCCCATATAGGATTTATATGTGGACATGCCATTTTAATATAGTTTAAAAAAAGTTATATTTTACATTAAGTGGTCCTTTCGATGACTTACTCGAAGGCCAAATAATGGTGGACAGTGCAACTGCTATGAGACCCTTGAAAAGAGGGGACTCAGCTCTGGTAGATTCTACTAACTTTACTAGGCTCCACTTTTATGCATTTTTACGGCATGGAGGAGGAAACAAGCCCCAGTTTCCTTTTGTCCAGGTTTGTAAAACCCAGCATCATAATGAAAGTCCGTTTTGGTCTTTCCTATTGGGCTCCTTTTACTCCTTGCATGCTACTGTACAACAGTTTTTGTGAAGTTGCACATATAAGAAAGGCCCAATGCCCACAAGGGATCAATTAAAATGGACAAATAGAGCTACTATTAACATGAAACACATTATTTTACATGCATTTAGCTCTGTATTTATGTCATATATATATTGTGTCAGTAGTTGATTTCTATGTGGAAATCGTAATTGTCATCCAACATTGGATAGACCATGCTACTGTATATTTGGTCATGCAGATATCATATTAGAGCTGTGAAAATATACAGAAAACTGCCCTGTTGACCAACATTATATTCAGTTGTAATCAAAATTATTCAACCCCCACTGACAATAAGGCTTATTCAGACGACCGTATATCGGCCGGGTATTCCTGCCGGCCGATATACGGCGTGTCTCTCTGCAGGGGGAGGAGGCTGGAAGAGTCAAGAGCAGTGCTCTGAGCTCCTGCCCCCTCTCTGCCTCCTCTCCACCCCCTCTCCGCCCCTCTGCACTATTTGCAATGAGAGGGGGCTGCATGGGGGCGGGGATAAGTTACGGGAATTGGTTCCGCCCCTGTCCCGCCTCCCCTAATTGCAAATAGTGCAGAGGGGTGGAGAGTTGGCTGAGAGGGGGCGGGAGCTCAGAGCACTGCGTGAATACGCGGCCGATATACGGTCGTCTGAATAAGTCCTATGGTTTATTTGCCAAATCTACAAACTTTCAGCTGTTTCAAAAGAACCTTTCAAACAAGAACAATTTAAATACAACTAATATAACAAGTGGTTTCTCCAAATTTTACACAAATTGCCACTTTTAAAGACTACTGCAGTCTAAAAATTATTCAACCCTTTGTGAATAGAATACTTCCTAAGAGCATACATTTGCAAATCAGGTGTTATGCAACTAATCAAGAACTTCATTAGTTGCATCAGATGTGCTTGAGATAACAGCTGGACTGACTTGGGATTTGTTGACTGTGGTTAGAGATGAGCGAGCATACTCGATAAGGCAAACTACTCGAGCGAGAAGTGCCTTATTCGAGTACCTGCCCGCTCGTCTCTAAAGATTCGGCTGCCTGCGCGAGAGGGAGAGAGAGATCTCCCCTCCGTTCCTCCCCGCTCTCCCCCGCCCCCTGCCGATACCCAAATCTTTAGAGACGATCTGGCAGGTACTTGAATAAGGCACTACTCGCTCGAGTAGTTTGCCTTATCGAGTATGCTCGTTCATCTCTAACTGTGGTGTTTCATTCCAAATTAGACAGTGGTCAAAAAGTTAAGAGAAGAGCTCATCGTCTTGCACAAACAAGGAAAATGATCTACAGGTAAAAAGATAGCAAAGGAGCTGAATTTTCCTGGACATACAGCTGGAATCATAGTCTGCAAGTTCAAAGTTAAAGGAACACTGGCTACACTACTTGGACGTGGCGGAAAGAGGAAGCTATCACTAGCTGCTACAAGATTCCTGAGGAGGCAGATGGTCAAAAACACTCAAGTGACTGCAAAAGACCTGCAGCAACATCTGGTGGCAGCAGGCATTTATGTTTCTGTTTGCACAGTAAGGTACCTACTAAATGCTAAAGTTGTTCATGCCCAAACTCCAAGACATACACCTCTACGGACCAAAAAAAACAAAAAAAAACAAGAAAAGTTATTCCAATATGCTCAAAACCATATAAATAAGCCACAGAAGTTTTGGAATTCCATTCTGTGAAGCGATGAAACAAAACTGAAATTTTATGGGGCCTATGGATCAGCAGTATGACTGGAGGAGGAAGAATGAAGTATGCTGAAAAGAACACCTTGCCGACAGTGAAGCATGGTGGTGGCTCGCGGATGCTCTCTGGCTGCTTTGCTTCATCTGGTACTAGAAAACTGCAGAATGTGGAGGGGATGATGGATTCAACCAAGTATAATAAAATTCTAGGAGAAAATGTCATGCCTTCTGTGAGGAAGCAGAAGCTTAGGCTCAAAGTCCACCGAGGCTTGGTTTCAGAAGTAGTCTTGGAATATTCCAGAGTGGTTCTCAGTCACCTGACTTGAACCCCAGAGAAAATCTTTGGTGGATTTTGAAGAAGGCAGTTGTAACATGCAAACACAAGAATATTAGAAAACTGAAGGCCACTACCCATGAGGAATAAGCTAGGATTCCTCAGTAATGCTGTCAGCAGCTGGTGTCTGGCTATGCATCCCATTTACAGTAGGTCATAACAGCAAAGGGTGCTGTACTAAGTACTTAAGGTGCTTGTCATGAAGGGGTTGAAGAATTCTGAGACTGCAGAAGTCATTAAAAGTGGTATTTTGTGTAGAATTTGGAGAAACCACTTGTTCTATTAGGCCTCATGTCCACTAGGAAATTCAGGCCCGTGCGGATTCTCCATGCAGAATCCGGCAGCGGGCTCCTCCTTTCCTGCAGACATGAGGCATATAAATTGATTTTACTCGGCTGTCTGGATGCTGCAGATTCCCGTCCGTCGCGGAGGATCTTCTTTCCTTCTGCCCGGTGGATGTGCTCGGGACGCCGGCAGCGTGCTGCACCGTGCACTCTTTTTTTTTTTTTTAACTCCTGCTCTCCCATGCCAGAGGGCAGAAATTCAGCTGCGGGTTTGCCGCGGATACGGACGGCTTCCATAGGCTTCAATGAAAGCCTGCATGAGCCGTCCGTGCGGGAAACCCACAAAAAATGGAGCATGCTGCGGGTGATTTCCCGCACGTGCGATCCGTGTGGCAGGGAAAAATTACTATGCATCCCTATGGGCGCGGATCACGAGTGCGGGACACCCGGAAAGATTTGCTAAATCAATTTACCTAGTGGGCGTGAGGCCTTAGTTGTGTTGAGATATTTAAATCGTTCTTGTTTGATTGTTTTTTGCAAACAGCTGAAAGTTTGTAAATTTGGCAAATAAACCTAAATTGAAGTGGGAGTTGAATTAATTTTGATGGCAACTGTACAAGACAATATGAAGTACATGCAAACAACAAATACAGCCGCATACAAGACCTAATATTTCAATGATATCTCTCCGTAACTGTAACTGTTAGCATAAATTCTGAACTAAAAAAATATATTTTTAATGTGACTTACCGAATATTCCTGGGGTAGCATTAAAAGAAAGAGAAATGTGTTAAGCATAAAACTAGATCTGCATTCAGGAAGATGTTAGTGCGTAAAATCATAAGTTAGCAGTTTAGTATTTAGCAGTGTAAAAGAAATAGGAACAAGTAAAATGAATACAAAAATGATTTCATTTATTGTGCCAGTCAAATTTTGCTAAGAATACTTTCTATGTATAGTTCCTGTAGCTTGATTATAATTGCATTCACTTGCACAGTCTATGTTGAGTCACCTTCCTCTAGCAACCTTAACTTTTTTCTTTTCTTTCAGAAACAGAACGTCTCTTGTCCATGTTTCATTTTTGATTTCTCTTTTAGGATAGATCTATGCTTAAACCATACAGGTTGAATTCATATATTGTTGATTTTCCAACCACGTCTTCTGGAAGACTGTTCCAAGCATCTACAAGGGGTGGACAAAAATATGGAAACACCGTACAAAATGCATGGGATTTTAATCATTGGCACTGAGCTGCCCTTTTGATCATTGCTTGGCTGAGAGCTTTCCAGACAAATTTCAGTTTTCTTCACCTCTTGCCCTACTCTGGGTGGTTTTGGGAGCCAGATGGAAACAGCAACTGTGTGGCTCAAACCCCTGACCAATGGAACTTGTTGCTCAGGCAGAGGTTCACTTCTGCCCGACAGCATCTGTGTCATATTACCTCCACTTCAAATCAGTCTCTACATGTCTTATTGATTTATAATCCCATTTAAGATAAGACATGCATTTTGTACGGTGTTTCCATATTTTTGTCCACCCTCTGTACTACTCTTTCAGTGAAATAATATTTCCTAATGATACTTCTGATCTTCCCCCAACTAATTTAGATTGTGCCTCTTTGTTCTAGCATTTAGTTTCTTCATACTTTCTTCCTGAACCTTATTTATAACTTTAATATATTTAAAGGTTTCAATCATGTTCCCCCCTCCCCCTTCTTTTCTCCAAGCTTCACAGATGAAATTATTTAAAGGGGTTCTGTCACTAAAAAAGAAAAATGCTATACTTATCTATTCCTCCCCCATCAGTCTACTTACCAGATCTTCACCTCCCCCATATTCTCCTGTCTCCTGCAGTCCGGGGGCTCACTTCAGCTCCAGCTGCCTGATTCTTCTCCTTCCTGTGAGGTTATGTACATTAGGTTGGCAGTCTGCCAATGTACCTTACGTCACAGCTCACAGGCCAGCAGGAGGACTGCCTATCTTCTTCAGAGATTGCTCATGCGAGCTATCTCTGAAATAGATTACAATTCCTTCCTAGGCAGTGAAGCTACAGCACAGGGATGTGACCTTCACTGACCCAGCAGGAAGGAGTTTGTGATAAGCAGCCCTCATAACAAGCTGGGCCCAGCCTGCAGTGAGCTGACCTGGGGCACTGGAGAAGCTCAACCAGGAGAAGATGTGATAAGGAGACAGACAGGGAAGGGATAGGTAAGTTTAGATAATTTTTCTTTTAATGACAAAACCCCTTTAAGTCTTTCCTGATAAGTTTAGTTTTGTTCTTAAGACCTTCCATCATTTTTGTTGCCCATCTTTGGACTCGTTCTATTCTATCAATGTTTTTCTGTAAGTGAGGTCTCCAGAACTGAATACAGTATTCCAGATGTGGTCTCACCAGAGCTCTATACAGCAGGATCACAATCTCCCTCTTTCTACTGGTTATACCTTTAGCTATGCAGCCAAGCGCCCTACTTGGTTTCTTTGTTACCTGACCGTATTGTGGACACATTTTGAGGCCGTCAGAAATCAAAACCCTTAAATCCTTCTCTTCTGAAGTCTGAGATGATACAGGGCAGTCAGCACGATACGCAACTAGAGCATTCCTTCTCCCCTAGTGTATTATTTTATATATGTCGAAACAGTAAATTACAGTTCCCATTGTATTGACCATTTATCCAGTAAGACAAAACCATTCTCCATGTTCAAGTCATCACCAGGAGTATCAACCCTTCTGCACATTTTTCTGTCATCAGCAAATAGACAAACTTTACCTGTTGAACCTTCCCCTATGTCACTTATGAACATAATAAAAGGAATAGGACCCAGAATAGACCCCTCTTGTAACTTGTTCCTGTTTAGAATATACGACACTCTGATATCTATCTTTTAACCGGTTCTGAATCCACGGAACTACCAAGGGATTTAGTCCAATTTTCAATAACTTATCTAGGAGCTCTTTATGTCGAACTGAATCAAAGTCTGTCCTGAAATCCAGATAGACAATATCCTCAAGGAAATCTATACCGAAAAGGTGCTGATCTGCCGCTGAGGAATTTTACTCAAATTTTCCACAGCAAATCTGCCCTGCGTGAAGATGCCCTTAAAGTATTTTGAAGGCGGTATAGTAGGATGTCTCATAGACACTTCACTTCTTGCCTGAATGAACACTGTTGAGTTATTTTCCTCCGGAATCATTTCATAATATATCATCATATAGCTTCAAGACATAAAATATTAAAGACAATGGGGAAAAGTTTAGGAATCAGAAAGCCGGTAAATTACAGGATGTTAGTGGGAGAGATCTGTAATAAATAGGAACGGTATTTCATATACAGTGTTGGGTATAACACAGGCAGCATGAGCTAGGAGAGGACTGTTTGAAGCAAGAGATGTCATAAGGAGGGAGCAGTCTGATCTTAGCAGTTTATGTATTCACCCCCAGTGGTGCCCAGGCTTGTACACCGTTCATGGAATAAATGCATTTTTACCAGTGATATAACATTCAGAGCTGCAGGTGGATCTGTCTTTAAAGATTGATATTATTGATCTCCGTGTCACAAAGGTGACTGAGAACAATGGAAGGGATCAAAACAGATAGAGGAAAAAAATGTGTTCTACAGTGCAGTCATCATAGGTATAATACACAACTGAGACCATATGATTTGGAAACCTTGCATGAATCGGTCCAAACAACTATCACTGCGGCAAGTACATAAATAAGCAATATCATATAATCCTCCCGTACAAGAGATGACATGCCCCAAAATCATTAAAAGGAAATTCCCACCACAATATTTTATGATCTACAGTGTATTTCCACGTCTTTCATTTTAAAAGGAAGCCAACTCATAAATCAATCATTTTGGGGCAAAAAAGTAAACGTTCTAGAACTCACATATGGACTCCATTTTAAAACAATTAATCGGGCCCAAGGTACAGTTATACAGGGCAATTATTGCCTGAATCATCCCTGGAAATAGTGGTTTTGGGTAACAGTTGTCCCCTGTACTAATGGCCACCGACAGGGCACCGAGCGACAAATTGATCCCTCTTCAGAGCCACTTGGTTTTTAGTTGAACTAAGAACCAAATGTTCTATCATCTATGAATGACAGTGGATGAAAGTGTGTGGACAGAAGTGATCTCCAGAATGCTCTGCCTCCATTCACAGAATGCCTATTGCTCCTGCGTAAAGCACATCACCAATAATCACTGGATGGCTGTCGGGCACTGGTCGTCCCGTGTAAACCCAACTTTTGTGTCCATATTTGTGTGCAGTATAGCAGCCAGGGGCTAAATGTACAGTAGGGTGTAAGCACAAAATGGGAACTACATAAAAGGAGTGGGGTAGGGAAGACATGCTTTTTTTCATAAACCGTATTTTATAAGCCAAAGCTTACAAAAGAAATGGAAATTACAGGGTTACTATAAAAGAAATAGATACTGTCATTGTTATATAGAACCAAAATGCATAAACAGGTAGACATGCAATAGATGTAGTAGCATAGATTTCGGGTGAAAGATTTTGTGACTGCAGCTTTTCATGACGCCAGTGCCTGTGGAGTAAGAAATTTCAGAACACTGGTGTTTATGCAAAGGGAAAAGTTCTGGAAGAAACTTGTAGTAGAGGAACTAGTGGATTGTGTTTGTGAAAAGGCTCACACTTAAACATTTGTAATTTAGTCATACAAACTCAAAGACTAAAAAACATGTATTTTAGCCATAACAGTAATGCTTTGGTTTCTAGAATAGGTTGAAAGTGTCTATTTCTTTTATACTAATCCTATGTAAAGAAAGGATTTTTCCTTTTTGCTTAATTCAACCTCTGGCTTTGCCCCGCCCCCCTCTGCCTCCCCGAAAGTGTAGCAAAAACTGCAGCTAAAATGAGTTGTACTTACTCATGAGCATACCACATAAAGGTGACTGTGTGAAAACCACGCTGTGTGCAAACCCACGCCTACCACCATTAAGGTTTGTCCCTGCGTTTTGCTAACAGTCATTGCAAAACAGTTTTCAACTATTTAAACTGGAAGGGAATATCTATAGGGATAAACAGTATTCTTAAATGGGTTGCACCAAGATAGACTTTTATCACTGATCCACAGGGTAGGTGATTAAAGCCTGTTTGGTGGGGGTCTCACTGCTGAGACATGCCTCACATGCGCAGAGTCGCTTCATTAATTTTCAACAGGACTGCCAGAGATAACAGAGTACAAGTGCTCAGCTATTTCCATCAGCCCCATAGAAATGAATAGAGTAGCTGCTGTGATTGGGCGGCCATTGCCGCATTTAATGTGATGTCACTGCAGGTGGGAGATGCATCCCTGTAGTGACAGAAGCAGGGGGCACGGGAGGGACTGTAAGCACAGCTACTTTCCATTAAATTCAGTTTTAACCTGGGTGGAACCATGGATACGGCTAGTAAATTAATAAGATGTCTTTGAAAGAGTTCCCTTTTTCTGAGACAGACCTCCAATTTTCCAGGTCCCCTTGAATGAGTTAAAGAGATTGCCTGAATTATTTTCTAAAGGTAGGAAAAGTGATAGAATAGAAAAAGGCGCTATACTGACCTGTTCAATGCCCCACTGGTCCAGAGCCACCATTCTGGTTCTCCCGCTGAGCTTCATTTACGTGACTATAGCAGTGATATGCCCATAGACCAACCTGACTGCTGCAGCCAATCACTTGTCTCAGTGATCACAAGCTATACAAAGCTGAGGTCAGTGATTTTTTGCAGTGGTAATGTAAGTATATAGGCAAGTCACATCTGCAGTAATGTACACACAGTCTGTTGAGGAGAATCAGATCTCAGTGCATATGAAGTATAGAGCTCCCATTGAACTCTTTAGATGTACACATCTGCATACAATAGGCTCCTACCAGTGCCAACGCTAGGCTGCATGGCATCTTGTGCAGAATTTTCTTTTTCACCCCTCCCCCCCCCATAAGAAATAAATATATTTTTCCCATTGCTAGGCAGTTTGCCTGTATTCTGTTTGTGCATAAAACTACAGGATAGTAGCATACACACACACCAGAACAGCTCCATGAAAAAATACTTACCAGAATCAAGCTGTTAACATAAGTACAGCACCAGAACCAAGCTCAGTACATAAATACAGAAGCAAGTTCAGTGTATAAATACAGCACCAGAACCAAGATCATAACACAAGTACAGCACCAGAACCAAAATCAGTACATAAATACACAAGATAAATTTAACACAAACCAACCTAAGTACAAAGAAACAATGCCAGAACTAAGCTCGTACTGTAAATACAGTGGCATAACTAACCAACTGCATTGCAAGGGGGCCGATGGGCTATCAGCGGTGCCACACAACATCAGAGGGTAGGAGCCAGAGCCAGGAGGAGGATGATTCATGTAGCCCCGCAAGACGCTGCTGCATGTAGGAAGATAATCTGTCTCGTTAAGCCAAGAAGGAGTGATTGCCTCCAGCCTACATTTGCCTGGTGCCCCCTCTACAAGCTGGAGGTTGGCGCCTAGTGTGAACACATGGATCGTATGTAGCTTAGGCGGCGGGGGGGGGGGGGGGGGAGCGGGGGGGGGGAGAGTGAGAGAGATCTCTCTCTCCCCCCCGGCTACCCCCTGCCGCCCCCTGCTCACCCCCGCCGCCACCCTGCTCGGACAAAAATGCAGTTTCTAGAGAAGAGCGACGCTCTCTCTCGAGTAACTGCCTTATCCAAGCGTACTCGCTCATCTCTATTGATTATGAAGGGAAGATGAGGGAGCAGCTCAGTGCTTGGCCACTCTCATAATGGGTTCCATAGCATTGGCCTGGTCTGGAATGGTTGGTGTTACTGAGAGTGCACAACAGAAGTAGTGGGAGGGCTGCCTCAGAATATAGAGCTCTATTATAATTTTACTTTGATACACTATAGTACAGGGGCTCCTTCTTAGGCCTCATGTCCACTGGTAAAATAAGATTTAAAATCCGCAGCATGATCCGCGCCCCATAGGGATGCATTGGACACCCGCAGGTAGTTAAATACCTGCGGACGTCATTTTCCCTTCAGGCGCGGGGGAAAACACCCGCGGCATGCTCCATTTTAGTGCGGGTCTCCCGCGGGGACGGCTCCCGCAGGCTTCTATTGAAGCCTATGGAAGCCGTCTAGATCCGCGGAACACCCGTACCTGAATTTCTGCTATCCGGCGCGGTAGCCCGGGAGAGCAGGAGTTAAAAAAAAAAAAGTGGAGTGCCCGGCGCATGCGCGCAGCACGCTGCCGGCGTGCCGAGCACATCCGCTGGGCCGAAGAAAGAAGATCTGGCCGCGACGGAGGGAAGATCGACAGCGTCCGGACCCTCATGTCCCCGGAAAGGAGGGACCTGCTGCGGGATTCTGCATGGAGAATCCGCGGCGGGCCTGATTTTCCCCGTGGACATGAGGCCTTAAAGTATGTACCTAGATGTGTATGAAAAATCTGCTTATTTCGTCTAAAAAACAAAGTTGATCTAAGGCATGGGCATATTAACCAATGTTATCCCCTCCCAGTTGAATCACAGATGGAGCCCTGTACAACAGAACTTTTATATTATTATTGATCAATCATGCAGAAATAATACAAATATATCTCCTGTTAAAATATAATTAATATCGAGTCTCACAAAATACAAATGTGGTGAAGCCTTAAGTTCACTTTAATGAAGAACAGAGAACGCTTTAGTTTCTCAGTTTCCTTTATTAATATGGCAAACACGCTGAATTGGTAAATTCCACTGGGAATCCCAGTATAAGCAATTCATCCATCTTTTCATAACATTTTGATCTTGTATAACTATCCCAATTACCTGGTACAGAATAGTAATACGATTCTTCAGCAAACTACATTCCCCAGCCAATACATATTTTCATGTAATGAGTCCTAAAAAAATTAACCTTACCTGGAAATACCAACCTCTAAAAATGGAAACATGAGTGTAGTATCGTACAAGTTGTAGTATAGAACCTTTCATCGTAATTACCGTATCTAGCGGAGGGGAAGCAATAAAGAGGCACTGCATACATTATTAACCCTTTATCTACTAGATAATTAGTTTTTTGGGGTTTTTTTCCCCTTCTTTTCATCTTCACCTATAGGTTTAATTTTTCCACCAACAAAGCAATATAAAGGCTAGTTTTTTTGCAGGGCAAGTTGTATTTTTTACTGAAACTATTTAATATACCATATAATGCACTGAAAAACACCAAGAAAAAATTTAAGTGGAGTGAAATGGGAGAAAAATGAATTTAGCAATTTTTGTGAGGACTGGATTTTATGGTGTTCATGGTGCAGTAAAAAATGACACGTTGTCTTTATCTATTGGTCAGTATAATCATGGTGATTAGAGATGAGCGAGCACCCAAATGCTCGGGTCCGGGTTATTCGAGTCGAGCTTTTCGTAAAATTTGAGAGTTCTACTCGAGTAACGAACCCCATTGACTACAATGGGAGACTCCAGCATTTTTGTATGTGGGACGCCGGGTCCCGAGCTTTTTTTCTTGGTTTGTGTGTGTCTCTCTCTCTCTCTTTCTCCCTCCCCCCTCTCTCTCTACCCCCCCCTCTCTCTCTCTCCTGCCTGTCTCTCTCTCATTTGCCAATGACGGGCGCTGCGTTGTGGCGGGGAGGGGCCAAAACAGGCACGTCACAGCGGGCAGGAGCCAAAAACTGGGGCGGGGTCGAACACGGCTTGATGCGCGTTCGTGTAACGAGCACCATCGAGTACGCTAATACTCGAACAAGCATCAAGCTCGCCAGAGTATGTTCGCTCAACTCTATTGTGATCCTATGTTTATATAGAATTTTTTAGGTTTTACTACATTTAAAAAATTAAAACCACCTTTTGAAAAAAAAAATTCTAGCCATATTCTAAGTGCTATAAATTCTTTACTTTGTTGTTGATGGGGCTCTGTGTGATCTTGTTTTATGTGGGGAAAACTGAGTGTTTTTTTTTTAATTGTTACCATTTTAAGGTACGCATGGTTTTTTGATCAGTTTTTAAGTAACTTTTGGGGGAGATGAGGTGACTAAAAAAATTGAAATTCTGGCATTGTATTTTTCTCTTTACACCATTTACCATGTGGGTTAAATGATGTGCTAATTAAATGTTTGGGGCTTTTACGGATGAAGCAATACCTAGATACCAATTATGTTTATTTTTTTATTGTTTAGATTTTTTGTGTGAAAAATGGGAAGAACTTTTAAATTTTGAATATTTTCTATTTGTAATATTGTATTTAATTTTTTTTTTAGTTTCCTTGGGGGAATTGAACTTTGCTTGACTGATTGTACAATAGACTGCAGTCTTACAGTATACTGTAGTTTTTACATTAGATGTTTCCTTCATCCCCGCTAGTTAAAAGAATTGCCTGCTGCTACATCTACCACATTTGTTACAGATGTAGCAGAGGAATTCTTCAATTCTCTACCGCAGCTGTCACACATGTCAGCTGCTGTAGGGATTCTGCTGCCGGCAATTGATTTCAGGGAAGGGCTTTAATTATAAGCCCTTCCCTGAAAATCAAGTAAAAGTGGTTTAAAAACCAAAAAAATAGATACTCACCTTGCTTCAGCTGTGGGGACTTAGCCGCGTCTTCTCCTGCTGTCTCCTACACTGTGGTGCTGATCTATCAGCAGACGGGGATTTAAAATCATTCATTCGGGGAGAGCTGCCTGTGATTGGCTGAGCACCTCACTCAATCACATTCAGCTATTTCAGCAGGCAGGGATTTTAAATCGCCGCCTGCTGATAGATCAGCACCACAGTGCAGGGAACAACAGGAGAAGACGCGGCTGAGCCCAAGCAGCTGAAGCAAGGTAAGTATCTATTTTTTTGTTTTTTAAACCACTTTTACTTGATTTTCAGGGAAGGGCTTATATTTAAAGCCCTTCCCTGAAATCAGTTGCCAGCAGCAGAATCCTGTACCGCAGCTGACATGTGTGACAGCTGTGGTAGAGAATTGAAGAATTCCTCTGCTGCATCTGCCACAGATGTGGCAGATGTAGCAGCAGGGAATTCTTTTAACTAGCGGGGATAAATGAAACATCTGCCGCAGATGTGTTCTTTATCCCCTCAGGGCACACAGCAGCAGCAGACAGGTAAGTATATCTTTTATTTATTTTTTTTACACTAAAATATTTCTTTTTCAGGGAAGAGCTTATATGTAAAGCTCTTCCCTGAAAAACAGTTCAGTGGTGCTGGCAGACCATTGTCTTCAATGGAGCTGCCGGCAGCAATAGCGGCTCCATTGAAGAGAATGCCTGCATTTTTTTTTACACTAAAATCTTTTTTTTTCAGGGAAGAGCTTATATGTAAAGCCCTTCCCTGAAAAAGAATGAAGGGGTGCCGGCAGACCATTGTTTTCAATGGAGCCGCCGGCAACAGGTGCGGCTCCATTGAAAACAATTTGTGCATTCCCTATGGTGCACGCATGTCCTATCTCTGCAGGCACACGCCTGTAAAGCATGGACATGTGAACGCACACACAAAACACGCTCGTGTGAAGCCACTCTTAGGGAGAATTAAATGCGGGTCTTGCTGCAGACTATTATGCTACTGAATTCTATTAGACTGACTGCATTCCAGGGAGTACCCAAACTGTTTTTTTGTGATTGGCCTTTAACTATTCTGTTCAGCTATGTCCAAGTACTTGTGGCATCCAGTAAAGAAAATTACCTACATTACGGAGCCAAGAGTTGCACCTAGCTTTCCACAGACCTTACATTACATGTAAATTATGTAGTCCTCTATAACATTTCTATGTGCAAAATCCAACTTTACTGTTGACCATTCTCAACTGCTCACAGCATTAGATAAATACCCCAGGAGAGGCATAAATAAAGTCACCATGAAAATAAACTTTTATTCTGATTGACAGCTGTAGACGTCTTCCAGTTGAACACTATAGCCGTCACTCAGGAAAGGAAGGGCTGTGGAGCAACTCAGTATAGAGAGCCCAGTGCACTTCAGGTCAAGGAACTGCCTTCGGGGCACTCTGGAATAAAAATTAGTTTTCAGGGTGACTCTAATAATACAAAGATATATTTAAACTCCTCACCAAGGCATCTACCTGCCGTCGTTAGCAGCTTTGCATGGTCAAAACTGCCGACAGACCTCTTTTATGGTTTATAGTGATGATATTAATAATGAGCGCCTGTCCTGTACTATAAGCTGTAGTCAATAGTGAGAATCATCCATGGTTAGGATTGAGCCTGCTGGAGAGATGCCAAGACCCTGATATCCCTTGGTAGTTATAGAGTGAGCTGTCTTGAGTAGACATGGCCCTGTAAATTGCAAGTGGTTGTGGACTACATTCAGCCTATATTTTGCATTATGGATGGCTGCAAAGCAAAACACTCTGCATGGAGTGAGTAACCTGGGACACTGACCTAACCAGCCTAGAAGCGCTGTAACCGCCTGCTGTGAGTATTACTGTAGACCATGTGCACTTGTTCTGAGAACGTCTACTTGAGTTGTACTGTGGACAATGCCAAAAGACTGTTCCCATTATCGTTGGCAACCACCTGTTGAGGTTATGGGGAAAGCTGTATTTAGAGACTGCTCTGTCTCTCCTAACAACCGTCAAGTTGTGTGCCCTGCAAATATATTGCAACCATATAGCTGCACGTGCTCCAAAAAGACTATAACCATAACATTGTGTGTAGAGTTGAGTGAACATACTCTGGCGAGCTTGATGCTCGTTCGAGTATTAGCGTACTCTATGGTGCTCGTTACTTGAACGAGCATCAAATCGCGTTCGACCCCGCCCCAGCTTTTGGCTCCGCCCCGCTGTGACGTGCCTGTTTTGGCCCCTCCCTGCCACGACGCAGCGCGCGTCATTTGAAAATTTTTGGTCTGGCAGGGAGGGGAAGGGGGAGAGAGAGAGAGAAACACGAACCAAGAAAAAAAAAAAAAAAAGCTCGGGACCCGGCGTCCCACATACAGAAATGCTCGAGTCTCCCATTGTAGTCAATGGGGTTCGTTACTTGTGTAGAGCTCTCGAATTTTACGAAAAGCTCGACATGAATAACGCGGACCCGAGCTTTTGGGTGCTCACTCATCTCTAGTTGTGTGCCCTCCTAAGAGACTGTTTATTGTTCCCTGTCACTTCTAAGTTAAGTGCCCTCATTGAGAGACTAGAACTGCAAAGCTCTATACCAGTGTTCCCCAACTCCAGTCCTCATGGCCCCCCAACAGGTCATGTTTTCAGGATTTCTTCAGTATGGCCCAGGTGATGTAATTATTGTCGGTACCTCAGACATTACCACAGGTGTTCTTACTATAGGATATCCGAAAAACATGACCGATTGTGTGTCCCTGAGGACTGGAGTTGAGAAACACTGGTCTACACCATTATTGTAACTGATAAGCTTTGTGCCTCCGGTGGAGTAAAGTTTGCTAATATTGATTGCTGGTTTGCACCTCCATTACTGTGTCAATCTTAGTGTAAATGCTAATTGCATACATGTATAAATTATAAAACCAAAAAACATGGAAGGAGCTCGCCATTAGGGTCCCCGAGGGTCATGAACAACCACATGGATAACAGCAACAACAATAAATGATACTTTGAAGGAAATGCCCCTTAGTAAGCACACTGCTTTCTTTTGATTGTTTTTTAATGTTTATCTGCACATTTTTCTATCATCCTTAGTTAGTACACACATCTAGAGAGTTAGCAATTTTTGGGGTGTGTGGCGCATCCTCCTGAACATTTACATAATTACATGAGATTGTATATAGCCAAACTTCTCTATTTATTGATGAAAACCAGCAAGTATACACGTTTCGAGGTTGGTGAACCTCTTCCTCAGTACTTGCTGGGGATACACATCTGGATGCTGACGGTCGAGAAGATTCAGCAAGGTGACAAACACCATTGCTTCACTAGACTGCTAAGTGATAACTGAGTTCACCGCAATACATTTTTCTGAAAAATTGTAATATTTTGATGCAGCTTTAGATGTGAATCGAGAAGACGACATAATGTGTCAAAGTAGTGTTGGATAATACAATACAGAGGTCCATGTACACATCCGCCAAGGGCAGGATATCGTGTTCTACATCCATGAAGCAAAGGCAATCTGTACTCTATAATTTTTAAGCTTGTCCTATAGAAAGAACGCGGCTCCAAACCGTTCTGAGCTTTTATCATTACTACTCATTTTTGTTCTATTTTTTCTTTCTTTCATTGATTACAGGAAAAAAAAAACACAAAAAAGTAAGAAGTGTATGCATTATTCATAGCGGTGACGATGAAGCCTTCACCTACCAGCGATGGAGAAATATGTCAAACCACTTCTACTTTTGACAAGCTATATTTATTCTTTTTGCCGTTGCCTTGTAGTCAGGGAACAATGAATAAAAAAATACAATATATCATTTATAAAATATTACCCTTGTCTTATTTTCCATCCTGTTTATGAAATGTGGCGCGAGTGCTAAGTACTGAGCCTTCTTCTCTAACAGTTCGAACCCTGGTGCTATTATTGATTTCATTACTACCAATCACCACAATCACTGTCACACTTATTTTAGCTGTCATTATAGGCAAGCTAGTCTTTTGTTGTTACATTTGTGGTTGCCATGGAAATGAAGCGATTGCTGGATTTAAAAAGTGGATGGCAGTCATTAGCTTAAAAAAGGTTTACCTGGTTGCAATCTGAAACTTTCATCATATTGGGCTTGATTCAGACATGAAACTGAGAGACAAAGGAGCAGAAGGAATGTGGAGTATGTACCTGAGGTGCACCGTTCCCCGGATCCCTGGGGTCCTAGTGGTTGGAACGCCAGTGATCAATCATTTATCCCTTATCTTGAGGATAGGTGATAGATGATTTTTGTAAGATAGATGCTTTAACCCTTTCCTACTGCTTTCCATTGTAGCATTTAGACATATACAATATCCTACCAAAAGTAATTGGACACTCGAGCAAGAATCAAAAGTAGCATTTATTTACAAATTTTAATACTTAGTGGTGCTCCTTGGGCCCTAATAATATCGGATACTCTCCATGGCATACTTTATGCTAATGTCTCAGATACTTCAGCTGGTATTTCCCTCCATTCATCCTGCAAACATCTGGCGAGTTCTCTCTAAGAAAATGGATGCTGTACAGATTTTTCTAACACAATGTTCCAGGTCATCCCAAAGATGTTCAGTAGGGGTTAGGTCGGGACTCTATGCAGGCCAGTCTAATCTTAGAACATTCATATTCCTGAACCAATCTAAAACAGCGTTGGATTTGTGACAAGGCGCATTGTTTTGTCATAAGAATAGCTGATCATTTCCAGAGTATTGCCACATTGTCATCAGTACATTATTCTCTAGAATGTCAAGGTACACCTCCGTGCTCAGGGTTTTTGCCACTACAAGAATGGACCAAGACCATGTCATGTAAAACATCCCCAGACCATAATGAAACCTCCATCGTACCTAACTGTTGGCACAACACACTCAGCCAAAAGCCTTCCCCAGGCATCCTCCCCACCGGGTACATCCATCTGATTTGAAGATGGAGCAGCATGATTTGTCCCCCCATAGAATGTTTTCCATTGCTCAACTGTCCAATGATGACTCTCCTTGCACAATTGTGATATTGCGTCCTGTGGACTTGCAACCTCAATAACATAAATCAAAGGCACAACTGTGCAAAGTAAACATGACACTATGGGGAATACTCTCCCTATAGTCCCCTAACCCGGGAGGGGGCCCTGCCTACTCGGCGGACCGATCGCTCTGACAAGTGCGAGCCCGCACGCGTGCCTTGGCCACCAACAAGTCCCTATCAGGGAGCCCCAGCACAGAATAGAAGCAAAAAAGAACCAAACAAAACAGAAAAAAACTTAGCTTGCAAGGAGAGCTTCCACCAAGCTGTGTTGCTCCGTGCTGTCCAAAATGCAACTGAAGTGATTGACCAGCACAGGAGATAGTGCTGGCCCTGTTTAAATAGGAGCCAGGCTACTCAGCACCAGGTGCTGACTGACCTTCCTCCTGCAGCTACCACACCCCTCAGCTCCCAGAGAAGCAAGGGCACACCCAAAACCTGGTCTGGCCTGCAGAAAAGGTACAGGCCTCAGCACGGCTGCAACATGTGAATGGGCCAAAGCATCACTGAGAGAACTTGTCAGACATTTGCAGGATAAATGGAGGGAAATACCAGCTGAAGTGTATCAAGTGTTACTAGAATGTATGCCACGGACAGTATCTGATGTTGTTAGGGCCGAAGGAGGCCCTAAGTAGTACCTGCCCAAAAGACATACAAGGAAAATGACATGAGATATTTTAATCTGATGCATTTCAGTTAAAACTTCCCTGACTTTTAGTCTCATTAGCATTTTCTCTAGACGGATCAGAGCAGTTATTTTGACATGCTATATAAAGAGCTGCTCCGGCATCTCTATTTCTGGCATATGGAATGCATAGTATAGTACAGGGCTAAAAACAGGAATGAAGTATGATAATGATGAGAACGAACGATTTAAATATCCCTGTACACCTTGTTCACATGCCTAACATGGTGCATGAGAGAAAAAGAAGTACGGTAAAATGTACAGTCAGTTCATCTTTGTCCATCTTGATGTGTAGTAGAAATCTGGTGTGTTCGGGGCCAGCAAGGTGCTGGATCATTGGAGAGTCAACCGTTACAAGTTCGGGTGCGTACATGCCGAAAGATAACCCATAGTGTATACATCATAGATACTCTGTATTGTGTGTGTTGGTAGGAGTTGCAGTTGTCAGACAGGCTGCTGTCTAGGGCGGCTTCATATGATCCAATGCACAAAAACGCTCACCCCAGCGCATAAACAAGGTTGTTAAGGTTGATTTGCGCGAATGCCAGCATATATTACTGTACTTTTTGCATACACAAGGCCAGTTTAAACATATGCGTGACACACCCTTTCAATGGATTAAATCAGGGGTCCCCAACTCCAGTCCTCAGGGACCACTAACAGGTCATGTTTTCAGGATCTCCTATAGTAAGAACCCCTGTGGTAATGTCTGAGGCACCGACAATAATTACATCACCTGTGCTATACTGAGGAAATCCTGAAAACATGACCTGTTGGCGGTCCCTGAGGACTGGAGTTGGGGAACACTGGATTAAGTAGCTATTTAAGCCTAATGAGGTCCAGATGTGTTCTTTTCCCTCGCACTTTGCACAGTGTTTCACCCTTCCCCTTGCATACTTGTGCACCTCCCATAGACTTCTATGGGATTATTGCTACACAAAACACAGGAAAGTAGAGCAGGTCCTACTTTTTTTCGTGTGAACGAATCAATTGAAATTAATGTCTTTGTGTTTAGTGTGTGTCAATTTTGCCCATGCAAATACCCACGCAAACACGGTCGTGTGAAGAAGTCCTCATGAAGGAGCAGATGACTGATCCCAGTACGGAGGGCAGGAGAACATGTGAAGGACTTTGATCAGAATACTTTGCTAGTTCATTAGAAATATCATTATGCACAGAATTGTGGGTAGGGGTTGGGGTGAATGCAGGATTTTGTAAAGATGGGGGTTCACATTTATACTAGCATAGTACATACGTACATAAAAATATATACGCACACACTGTAACACAAGTATATATATGTTGTACATTGACACGCATATACTGTGACATATATACATGCAGCACATTCACACAGACACGCACACATACATACATTGTGATATATACACTTAGACCCTCTTTGTTTTTGCGCATGCCTCAGTGTAATGTATTTGCGCTATGTACAAGGCTTTTTTTGAAAGCTTGTCGGAAGTATCTTACTGTACTTTTTGTGCACCCCGGACATGTACATTTGCACATGGCAAACAAACACCCCCCATTTTAATAACTAGTAAGCCTAATGAGTTCCAGATGTGCTTCTTTCATGGAATTGCACGGCATATTGCGCAGCTGTGTGCACCTTGCGCGCACACTAGTGCACCTCCTATAGACTTCTATGGGGACTATAGACTTCTTTTGGTGCACAAATGCTCAGAAAGATAGAGCAGGTCCTACTTTTTTGTGCACGCAAAATTGTGAAATGAGAATGAACACATTGATATCAATGGTTTCTATTCTCTGCGTATTGCTCTTGCAAAAACGCCCGTGTGAGTCCACCCTTGCTTTCTCTGCCGTTTTTTTCTCAAGTGGAACATAGGGCACAGTATGACAGGACTGGTCCAGCCAACAGTGAAGTGCAGATGCTAGAGCTGTTAAAGAGCTTTCCATTCTCCTCCTCTTCCTATGCAAGGCTCTCCGTCATCTATTGGAGAGAGGTTAATATCTCCCATGTTATATTCAACTTTCACTAGCAGACGGCATTACATATGCACTATGTTACTCACAACAGCTCAATGAGAAGAGCAGTATGAAGATGAGTTAGGGCATAAAGGGAGATTTGTAACCCCATACCCTCTACATGTACATCCGCGGAATGGAGGACTGTAGGCAGTGCTCTAGACTGTGGGAGAACATTATTGCACATAGTGTCTGCCCCTTCTATGGCTGAGAGCCTGCAGAAGAAGAAAACTGCTGCAAAATACATGATACAAGTAACAAAGGGCCTCATGTGGTGCAGAGTGGTAGGGCAGCAGAAATGTAGTCCTAAGCCCTAGCTCACGACCTGTTGGAAGACGTCTATTTGTGTTCTTTTACTGTATATTGCCAGCCTCTCTGCTGTCAGAGCCTATCCAATGTGTCACCTCATGCAGTACTAGCTTTAGCCAGGAGATAGCGCCGTTTTATAATGGCAGACATTATATCACACACAACTATTTCTCCTTTGGCAATGAGATATTCCTGCAACTCACCGGGACCGTCATTGGCAGTAAAATGGCATCGCAATATGCCAACTTCTTCATGGCAAAACTTGAGAGTAACTTTCTCGCCTCCTGCCCCAACAAACCACTGGCCTACTTCCGTTACATTAATGACATCATAATCATCTGGACCAACTCCAAACAAGAACTAATAAAATTCCATGAGAGATTCAAGGCATTCCACCCTACTATAAACCTGACATTAAGCTACTTGTATACTGAAATCAACGTTTTGGACACCACCATAAACATTTCAAACAACTCAATGCAGACATCCCTAAACCACAAAACGATTGATCGGCTCACATACCTCAGATAGGACAGCTTCCACCCTAAACACATCAAAAGGTCCATCATTTACAGCCAGGCCATCAGATACAACCAGATCTGCTCCAACCCAATGGACAGAGAGAAACATTTATACCATATTAAAAGGACATTTTTGAATCAGGGCTACCATCCCACCTCAATTGATGACCAAATCAGCAGAGCCACCAGGATACCCAGAAATCAACTACTCCAATACACAGAGAAAGAAGGAAAGGGTCATGTACCTCTAGTAGTGACTTACAATCCGCAGCTAGAGGTACTAAGGAAAACCGTAAGGAAACTCCATTATACCCTTCACAAGGATGACTGTCTGAAAACCATATTCTCGGACCCTCCACTTCTGTGTTACAGGCAACCTCCAAATTTGAGGAACTTTATAATCAGGAGTGCATTGCCCTCTGACACACAAAAATAAACTTATCCCCGCAATGTAAGGAGCTGCAAGACCTGCTCACATATACTGACTGGATACGAATCCCCAACACACAGCAGGACTATAAGATCCCTGGGATATTCACATGTTCCACGTCTGATGTTCTCTACCTGATCCTGTGCAGTGAATGTCCTGTTGGGGGCCTTTATGTTGGGGAAACAGGGCAAAAACTGAAAGCGAGGATGAGGTCTCATCACCACACAATTAAACAGAGAAAGACAGAATTACCTGTAGCATTTCTCCAGTCATGGACATGACAGAAGATATGAAAGTTATGATATTGAAAGGCAATTTCAAGTCAAAAAGCCATAGAAGAATTTGGGAATATAAATTCATAACAACTTTTTACACTTTAAATAGAGGGTTAAATTGTTCACGAGGATTCATGCGTGAGTGGGCAGTGTGAGATATCTATAGCACAGATAACCCTGATGGCCTGGTGAAACTCCCCCCCAACACTAAATTAGGGGCCATAAACCACTCCCTTATCAGTGACGTCTTACAGATGTTTGTATTTCTGTGCTAAGATTTACCAACTTAGGGACCATTAAGTGCAAATTATTCACCAATGTGCCATCTATGTGCCTTGTCATAAGTATGTGTGTGTATATATATGCATGACTCTTCGGATCCATTTCATTATGCCTTGATGAAGGACTGAGAGTAAAAGTCTGAAAGCTTGCATTAACCCTTTCCAATCCACTGTCTGACATCTGAAAACATTATGATTTAAGGCTGTACAGCTCCGATGTTGGAAGATGTCCGGCGGGGTTCTCTTACTGTATATTGCCAGCCTCTCTGCTGTCAGAGCCTATCCAACGTGTCACCTCATGCAATACTGGCTTTAGCCAGGATATAGCGCCGTTTTATAATGGCAGAAAGAGAGCAAGCCCCCTAGGAAAACCAGGATACAAATTGGATTGGAAATGGTTAAAGGGGTTGTCCCGAGGCAGCAAGTGGGTCTATACTCTTCTGCATGGCCATAATAATGCACTTTGTAATGTACATTGTGCATTAATTATGAGCCATACAGAAGTTATAAAAAGTTTTATACTTACCTGCTCCGTTGCTGGCGTCCTCGTCTCCATGGTGCCGACTAATTTTCGCCCTCCGATGGCCAAATTAGCCGCGCTTGCGCAGTCCGGGTCTTCTTCTTTTCTGAATGGGGCTCCGTGTAGCTCCGTCCCGTCACGTGCCGATTCCAGCCAATCAGGAGGCTGGAATCGGCAATGGACCGCACAGAAGCCCTGCGGTCCATGGAGACAGAGGATCCCGGCGGCCTTCTTCAGCAGGTGAGTATGAAGACGCCGGACCGCCGGGATTCAGGTAAGCGCTGTGCGGGTTGTTTTCTTAACCCCTGCATCGGGGTTGTCTCGCGCCGAACGGGGGGGGGGGGTTTAAAAAAAAAAAAAACCCGTTTCGGCGCGGGACAACCCCTTTAACATCATGTATTTTATCTACAAGATTACTTGGTTTCTATTACTGGGAACAATCACGTCAAGTTCAATCCCCGTATGGTTCAGGTGGCCGGCTCAAAGATGACTCAGCCTTCCATCCTTCTGAGATTGGTAAAATGATTACCCAGATGTTATTCGAGTATATGTCATGGTTTATACTGGAAACTGGAATAATAGTTTACATACTTACTAATGTACAATCTATAGCTGAAATGGCTCTGGCTCCTTAATGACCCTGCTCCTGATACTCTGCTCATGCTTGTGTGATGTCCTGTACCTTGAACACATGGTTCTTACCTCATCTCATCCCTGAAGTTTGGGAGGTCACACATTACATGCCTCTTATCTCCAGTTCTACCTGCTTCTCCCCATGGTTTCCAACTAGAGTTTTTCTTTTTTCTGGGCAACTTATCAAAAACCATGGACAGACAACATTTTTTATGGACACATTGAAAAATCATAATGACTGATAAAGATTATAAGTGATATATGTTTTTAGGTCGGATACTGATATGAACTCATTAGCAGCATTTACTGTGAGCTGCAAACTGACGATAATTCTAATCATAATAACCTGCTCAAGTGCGAACTAACTAAAAAAAAAAATGCACTTGATTCTTTTCATGGACACTGAAAATTCATTTCTGGATGGTTGGCAACCCTAGTTCTCCTCCTTCATCCAAATCTTTTCATTTGTATAGCACCAACTTATTCTGCAGCGCTTTCAGGTAATTTATTTATTACCCCCCCACCAAGCTGGATACTCATTTACGAACCTAAGAATGATGAGTCAAACATGAGCCGGCTATCTGAACCATGCGGGGATTGAACCTGCATGGTTCAGGTAGCTGGTAGGGTGGTAGGGGGACCTTAGAGTAAGTAACTAACTTGTGTTGTGTTTTAAGACATGGAATAAGTACTGCGCTACCATAAACCTTGTAATAGAGGGGCAAGCAAGCATATAGGGACAATGTGAAAGATGAGAGCACTAATGGGAACTGTAGTTCTCTACATTGGTAATCACAACCACTTTGAACCGTGGTGTCAGCTGTAAATACATCTGATACTCGGTGATAATGACCAGAGATTAGAGAAATCTTCAGTTCCTGTCGTTAGTGCTTTAAATACTGTGCTCGACACTTACAGTACTGCAGCATTTAAATGGTTTCACAGAAGGAGGGGGTTCCCTCTGTTCCCCAAAAAGCCCCACTGTGATAATACTGTGCTGTACCATTTGGTTGCCATGACAGCCTTGGACCTGTGACAGGTCTTAAGAGAATGCCGGTAAAAGCAGTCAAAAGTGAAAGCGATCAAACAATTACATGTTCAAATCTCCTATGGAGACTACAGAAAAAAAGTAAAAATAAGTTTTTAATAAAGTTTTTTACTTATTAAAAAAATAAATGAAAATATTAAAAGCTAAACAAAACTCTAGAAATCAGTGAGAAAGCACACACATATAGCCCTGTGAAAAGAGTCACCCTGCGGGCGCCCACTGGTTTCTCGAAGGGTGAGTATAAAAAGCAGTATTATATAAAAATTAGTACTGTATAAAAAAACTATATAAATTTGGTATTTGGTAATTGTATAAAAAATAAAGATAACATATTATTGTAACTGCACTGTGAACGCCATAAAAACACGCCCTCTCCCAAGTGGTGCTGGGGTATTTTTTTTTTCTCATGTCACCCCACTTAGAAATTTTGAAAAGTGGGAATACCAGAACAGTAGAATGTGACCCAGACACAGAAGCATCAATGACTTGGTCATGAAAAGGTTAAAGTAGAAGTCCAGCATTATGCATTTATGTGTGTGAGGAAATCAATATGAAATTTTAGTAAATTTCCTTGATGAGATGAAAAATGCTAATGAAGTCTGGAATTAGTAGACAACTGATTCAGAAAGGATTTTTCTCACAGCCCTATCCATGTTGATTACACTTGCTCTCTTCAATAAATATATATAATTTTATTAGCAGGTAGATATGTGGTAAATCATCAGATATGGTCATTGAAAGTATAGTGGAGAATCTGTTCTATCAATGTGTCCTATACAGTTTTAGCAAAAACTCAAATAACTGGTTGTCTGATTTTGACAGTTTTTTTTTCTTAGAATGATCTTCTGACCATCAGGTCAAAGGATGTCCTAATGGTAGGATCTACTGTTAACCGCTGAGAAACCATGCAGCAAGGATTCAGTTTATCTGCAGTGCCTCTACAGGAGAAAAGAAGCATTACACTGTTCCTGTAGAAATCAGTGAAATACTTGTGTAATTTACTGACTTGCTTGGTCCTCCGAGGGGAGAGCCATTCTTTGCAGCTGCTCTCCTCTCTGTTTAATAAATCAAAGTCCCAAATTCCCTTTTATGATATTTAAAAATGAGTTTTCTCAGTCTATCCCTTTATAGTGAGTATATTACAATTTCATCCCTGAAAACTGATCTAAGAGATGGAGATGATTTACTTAAAAACAGGTTTTGCTGTAATTAGCTGAAAAGAGTAATTCATAGGTGTTGTACCATTGAGGTAGTCTTGGTGGCTTCAAAGTAACACATGGGTTAATGTTGGCCTCTTCCTTTCCCAGGGGGTGTATAAAACTGCTGGAGTTTTCTTCAAGCAAACAAGAATGCAAGGCAATACCACAAGCATGCCAATGAGTGAAACCTGGTAGGTATCAGGGACAATGGGAAGGCAGGAGTGTGAAATTACACTCCTTTTAATAGTCTTTTGCAAATTAGGCACAACCTTAAAGGGGTTTTGTCATAAAAACAACAACAAAAAAAATCAATACTTACCTATTCCTCCCCAGGCAGTCTACTTACCGCACCTTCTTCCCGTCGATCTTCTCCGGGCTCCTGCAGTCCCCAGTCACATTATCTCCAGCCGTCCGGATTCTTCTTCCGGTGACATTACGTACATTGCTGGTATTCTTCCTGCAGGGTACTGTACACTACATCACTAGTGCCATAGCGTTCATTGCCTAGCAGGGAGCGCCGAATGCTATGCTTGGATAATGCCGAGACTGTGCATGCGCATTGTCTCGCCACAACTGTTACTATACTAATGCCGCGAGACAAAGTGCATCCACAGTCTCGGCATTAGCTCGACATAGCATTGGCACTCCCTGCTAGGCAGCGAATGCTACATCGCTGTAACGTAGCCTACACTGACCTGCAGGAAGAAGAAAGCCGCTGTATAACAGGAAGAAGAGCATCCAGCTGGCTTGCAGTGAGGTGACTCAGGGAGTGCAGGAGCCAGGGGAAGTAGATCTTCCGTGAGTAGAAGATGTGGTGAGTAGACTGCCTGGGGAGCACTGGCGTAACTATAGAAGATGCAGGGGATGCAGTTGCACCGGGCCCAGGAGCCTTAGGTAGCTCATAAGACCTCTCTTCTCCATATAGGGAGCCCAGTACTATAAATAAAGCATTATAGTTGGGGGCCCTGTTACAGGTTTTGCATTGGGGCCCAGGAACTTCAAGTTATGCTTCTGCTGGGGAGGAATAGATAAGTATAGAATTTTCTTTTTTTAATGACGAAACCCCTTTAAGAAGAAATCTATGTTTTAGATGAGATATCAATGGCTGCAGCTCCTTCAGCACTGACCAGCAATCTGGACATGCAGTAGAAGATAATAGGATAGAACATGCTGTCAAACAGAAGCATTGCCAAGCAAGATGTAGGAAGGAACATTTTTAATGGTAACAAAGAGCAACATGTTTCAATTTTGAATTCATTTCTTTGTCAGGTCTGTAGTGAAAATAATAGAATGCAGACATTAAATGGAAGCATGTGTCCTGGAAAACGTTCAAGCATCACTATGGTTATAAAAACAAATGTATACATAATTTACAAGGTGAAATCCATATAGAAAAGCACAAAATTGCGTAATTAAAAGTCAGCTAATATAATATCTGCCTAATAAATATATAAGACCCCAAAAAGGTAAAAAGACAAAGAGGATAGTATTACTGATACAGAACGGCTGTTTTATTTCTCCTCACTATGATTCTTCAGAATTAGTTTTATGACCTCAGTGATACTTACACTATTTCCAGGTCATATGCTTCAATGTCTATATTTTATCAATTTTGCTATGAATCTGATGAAGAAATAATGAAACACGTTGTCTTTTTGTTTGCAATGAAAATGGTTCTACCTACTCTTTGCTTGGTAGCGCTTCTGTTTGATGGAGGGTTCCAGTGCAATATTTGCCATGCAAACAAAGTAGTGGAAACAAATCCAAAGCCCTACCTTCCCACAAGACATGAGAATAAGCAGTGAGAGAACATCTGGACCCTTATAATACATTATAGGGGTAGGTGATGGTATAAACCATTTCATTATTACAGTATGACCACTTTTTGCTTAAAGGGGTTGTCCCGCGCCGAAACCTAAAATTTTTTTTCCCCACAGACCCCACCTTAGCAGACAGTTAAATTACATCCATTTGTTATTTAAAAAAAAAAAATTCGCTTACCTGGATCCCCGATCTGCAGTTTTGAAGATTCTTCTTTCAAAGATGGCGCCGCTGGTCTTCTCCCATGGTGCACCGCGGGTCTTCTCCCATGGTGCACTGTGGATGTTCTTCTCCAGTCTGCATTCCACTGCCGATTACAGCCACCTCATTGGCTGATCGGCACCACGTGATGGAGGCGGAGCTACGATGACGCGGAGAAGAGGGAGGAGCCAGGACTCCGCTCGTGAGCCCGGACACATCCAGCAGAGGATTCCTCACTGCGCAAGCCCGACTGTTCGTGCGACCACAGAAGAGGTTTGATCGTCGCCATGGAGACGGGGACGCCAGCACCGGAGGGGGTAAGTGTATAACTTCTGTATGGCCAATATTTAATGCACAATGTATATTACAAAGTGCATTAATATGGTCATACAGAAGTGCATAACCCCACTTGCTGTCGCGGGACAACCCCTTTAATATTAAATTGATTGTATTTCACTTGAGGGCATATAGTGGGTTGAAACGGATCACTTTGTCACCTGTACCTCAAAAACATCTCTAAAATCTGTCCTTTTTTTATGAAAGAAACAGCTAAAACTCTTATTGCTAAATTACACTTAAGTGTGCACCTCAAACTCCAGTCTCCAAGACTTCTCTTGAGCTGCTCTAGTTCTCTGGAATGCGTCACCCCAGTCAATTCTCCAGTTAATTCCCAACACCCATAATTTTAAGCATGCCCTAAAACCACATTCCCTTAAGGAGGCCAATCAAATCCTCTAATCTAACTCTTCCCCATTTCTACACTCTCCATTCGAACCTGATATTTGTACCCCACTCACCCATACATACTAATTTATTATGTGTTCATATTTTGATATTGGCTGGTAACTGGCTCACATAGCATTATGCACAATTATTTTGACAAAAGTACTGGGACCCCCACCAATCCTGTGCTGTCAGGTAAAGGGAATATGCAAGTCTGAGGTGTGAGCAATAGGTTTAAAGAAAAGTATCACACAGGCATATGCCAGTACAGAAACCATCAGAATGCCACAAGGGTGTAAAGTGACAGAATCCCAACAAGATATATTGCAGCGCTTTTGGACCTTCCAAAGTCCACTGCTGGCAATGTTATTTAGAAACAGCAAACATCTGGTGTGTGCAGTGCAGCCATGCTCAATTAGACCTCGTAAACTGACAGAACGTAATGTCTTGTACGAGCTGTGAAGGCATCACGTATATCGTATGCCAAAAAACATGCTCAGGAGGGCTCAGAGGCTATTGGAACATCCATTAGCATCAGAACATAGGAAACTGCATGCAAAGGGTTACTATGGACATGAGGCTGCACCCAACATCACAGCAGTCAATGTACAGAAGCACCTGCTATGGTGCTTGGAGCGTCATTCTTGAGCGAAAGAAAATGTTGAGGACAGCTGAATAACAGCACACCATCTTCCAAATTGATTGCCGCACTTGGGTGTGGTTTCTGCCTGGAATACGGTTTCGATGTGACTACATTTTCCCAACAGTGAAGTTTGGAGGAGGTTCTGCTATGGTGTGAGGGTGTTTCTGCTGGGAAGGACCAGGGCCATTGGTTATAGTGAAATCCACCTTCAATGCCAATGGTTACAGAGACTTTCCGGACAATATGGCATTACATACCCTGTGGAAATATTTGGTATAGCTCCATGCCTCTACCAACATGACCAAGGACCATGTCATACAGCACACAGTGTTGAGGCTGGGCTTGAGGAGCAGAATGTCTGCAAACTTAATTGACCCGCCCAAAGTCTATTTCTCAATTTTTAATCCCATCGAGCATCTTTGAGACAAACTAGAACGCTGTATTCATGCACACGCCCAACACACCTATCATCTACTGCATCACTATATGAAGCTCCCCTCAAGAAATGGAGGCAGATCCCTCCACACAACTATCGGTACTTGGTCGAAAGCAACCTAGGAGGGTTACTGCAGTTATTGAGGTCAAAGGTGGCTCAACACTGTATTGAAAAATCTGAATAAAATTGAATTTGATCACCTTTTATGTGCGTCCCAATACTTTTGTCAACATACTGTATACTACCCCATTTATATAACATGACCAGACCTTTGTACAGAACGAACACTTGTACCTCATATGTCACCCTTTTCTCCTTAACCCTTTCCAATCCACTGTCTCAACTCCGAAGACATTATGATTTAAGGCTGTACAGCTCCGATGTTGGAAGACATCCTTCGGGGTTCTCTTACTGTATATTGCCAGCCTCTCTGCTATCAGAGCCTATCCAATGTGTTACCTCATGCAGTACTGGCTTTAGCCAGCATATAGCGCCGTTGTATAACAGCAGAAAAAGAGTAAGCCCCCTAGGAAAACCAGGATACAAATTGAATTGGAAAGGGTTAATAAAGACATTTGTGTGTATGTAATGTCTGACTTTGTCTCTTTAAGCACCCTGTGATTTACAAAGAGTTGTGGATTTTGTTGGCGCTACATGAATAAAAATCATTATTATTAAATTAAAAAAGTTTATTGTATTTCAAACTATTTTTCTTTTGCAAAGATTGTGATATTCCCCAAAGCTTTTAGCGCAGCCGTTTCCCGTATGAAGAATAACGTTCCCTGCACTCACCACTTGCTATTCCATGTTATTTTATTTGCTTTGCTTTAGCGGCATAATAGTCTTAAATTATGAAAACTGCATAATGTCTTGAATGGAAACACATTGATAACAGCTGTGAAACAAAAGCTCCTATTCTTTTCATTCACTGACGCTATTATTAATGACCCTGCTTCCATGTGGGATTTAAAGTAAAGTGATACTGCTGTTAATTACTGCACAAGTCACTTACTAATGCTAAATCATTCAGAGATGCCAAACGCAACATATTAAACACATTGTCGGGATGATTTGTAAACTAGCATCTTTGTGGCATTGAACACAAGATCTGATGGTAATATCTTGTATTACGTATGGGATATATTTACCCTGACAGTAGAATGGAAATGCACTTGCTGGCAAGGCAAATCACGCATGTTGTGTAGGAGATTAGACTGAAACGCCACCTTGGAACCGCTTTAAAGAATATATTACGGAATTGCATAAATAACAATCGCCTGATATAATGACATAATTGGAAAGAATGCATTCAGCCTCAAGAGACTTTCAATAATAACCTGCAGTCTGGGAACTTTAAATTCCATGCAGATGCCTAGCAAAAGACACAGTTTGTTTATGACCATCCATTGAAAAACTATAGACAGCTCGAAAAGGGGCCCTGCATTCGTTTGACAGTCATGGGGGACTTGGATATTACCTGCCGTCTCAAGCACATTATCAAAATCCTACTATGCAAAGTATAAAGAGAATGTTTCCCTTCCCCTATCTTTTAGGCCCGACGTCCACGGGCGGATTGGCTGCCCATAGGGATGCATTAGCATCCGTAGGGCAGCTAAAAGCATGCGGACGGGATTTCTTCCCAGCACGGGAAGAAATCGCAGCATGCTCCATTTTCCTGCTGGTCTGCTGCATGGACGGCTCCACCGGCTTCTATTGAAGTCTATGTAAGCCTATAAAAGCTGTTCGCATCCGCGGCTGAATTTCAGCTCTGCCGTGGAACCGCGGGAAAGCAGGAATTTAAAAAAAAATGTGGAAGGCACATGCGTGCAGCATGCTGCCAGTGTGCCGAGCACAACCGCCGAGCCAAAGAAAGAAGATCCGTCCGCAATGTAGGGGAGATCCACAGCGTCCAGACAAGTAAGTATTAAGGATTTTCTGGCCTCATTTCTGCAGGAAAGGAGGGATCCGCGGTGGGATTCTACATGGAGAATCCACGCGGGCCTGAATTTTCCAGTGGACATTAGGCCTTACTGTTTCTAGGTAAGCAAGAAGAGTGATCATGACAGGAGCGGACTACACAACGTTTCTCTATAATTATGGAGATACATGCATCATTACAGTGTTCAGTGATGATGGCACTCCCCGTGGGGACGAAAGAACACTGCCTGGGAAGCCAGGGACAAGACTCGCCTGAGCCCCGACAGCGGCAGGGAGGTGAGTTTTTTTTTTTCAAGCAGCTAGGGATGATTTTCAGGGAAGGGCTAATATTTCAAGCCCTTTCCCAAAAATCCCTGCGGGCGATGCCTTCATCTCATTGCTTTCAATGGGGCGGCAGCGCTGGCCCCATTGAAATCAATGGGAGAGGTTTGCGATCCTTTGCTGCAGCTGTGGCAGAGGATTCTTTCATCCCCACGGGGAGTGCCATCATCACTGAACACTGTAACGGTGCTGTCATGGTGTTCAGAGATGAGGGGACCTTCATGGAGCAGCTGCTCCAGTGAACAGGCAAAGTGTCATGCGCAAACTTTGCCCATCACGTGTTCTCTGCATAAGCGAGGAGCGCATTTTTTTCATGCACATACGCAAGCAACAAATACACGCTTCACACAGGTATGAAAGCAGCCTTACTGATACCTATACTGATCAGTAATGAACTTTATCTGATTCAGTCCAATGACTCTGAACATATCTACCATGTGTCATGAAATTCCATAGTTCTTTCAGGCTGTAACACTTCCCCTACTATACATTCTAGCAAATTTCCACTTGTTATTAAGTTTTGGTATTCAAGTAGTTGCTTCTACCAGGTTTAAGTGTACCAACCCTAACTAACATGACTCTAGACTGTGCGAAATCAGAAAAATGAATACAGCAAAACAGCCATTTTTATTTTGTGAATAACACGTAATTACTTAGTGCAGTCCCTCCGAGGTAAGGAAAGTTGCAGTAAACATTTTATTTAATCTAGGAACCTCTAAAAGCCTTATCTATCCAAAGATCATCCAGGAAGTCATCCAATGCCGTCTGCAGTAGACTCAGGTCCTGATACACTTTAGGCCTCCTTGGAATACCCTTTCACATAGGCTGTACTATCAGAAATTATGTTCCCTTACTTCAGTCATAGCAGCGGTCCCATGGGACTTAGAGAGACGAGGTACGCTGATTTCCGCTTCTCACATGCTACTAATTAACTCTGCACATGGAGTTTACTCTCTATGTCTTACAGGGGCCACAACACAAAATTAAATCCATGCTTTACAGATATATATTATAATAAGCTGGAACGGTCCAAAGTAGTTGATGGGTTACCATTTTTGGACAAGCCCTAGAAGGGCTTGTCATTGTGTCTGGCTTCTAAGAACCCTTCAGATTAGCTGTGAACTGTCTGGTAGCAGGTATTCAATTGCCCTTTAGTAGTGATAAGGGAACATTTGAAAAGTTTGATTGGCCACTTTGACGAAGTTTGCAAAACATTTGGTTCAGTCCAAATTAGTTCGAACCTAACCAGAAGTTCATCAAAATCCCCCAAACTGCTGTATAACACTGTCTATGAGCCATTAAAGCCCAGTATACAGAGATTTTATGGCTCTTGGACAATCTTATATACCAGTATTCAGGACTGGTGTTGAGCAAACCGAACCAGTTTCAGATAGAACTTTGCTAAAAGTTTGGTTCAGCTTCATTCTGAACTGAATTTTCAGCAAAGTTTGACCTAAAACAGGGTTCTACTGATGCCGTTTGCTCAGCACTACGCTTTAGCACCACCTTAGGCGCAATTAAGGATTCCGCTTCGCCCATTAAAATCAATGGGCTGTCTTCGTAGCTAATATGGCAAAAAGATGGTGGTCCTGGGTGGGAAATGCCACTCTATCAACTTAGATTTTCCTATTAATTTATGTGAAACTGGATTTTCTAACCAGGCAATTGCAACACTTAAACACAGGAAACCTCGTATCTATCACAAGGCCCTTGAGAGGACATATATGAATCAAACATAAAAACAGCTACAAGAAGATTCCATATTTCATTGACAATTACAAGTTTTTGGTCATTACACTACATGCACTTACTATAATGATCAAATAAAGATAATCAAAATTCAGAGATTTCCGAAGGGATTCTGAATGTCCACTAACATGACGCTCAACAAAAAGTCTATTCAAAATCACGAAGAGCAGGCAATGACTTGGAAAACACATATCTCAAAATCTGGGTTGTAAATATCAGATATGCGGCACATTAAACGCTTTGTCAATGTGCGAACAGAGCGAGAGTCTATAGAACAGCATGCCCATATATAAATAATTACGGTAATGAGTAAACACCGCTCAGAGATAAATCATGACTGGCAGAAGTTCTGTGAGAGCAGCTGTGGGATTGATGACCAACTTATTAGTTGTCTAAATTTCGATCGCACACTTAATGTACATATCAATCACATTTATGTGCATAATGGCTCGAATAAGTGTCTTCATCACAAGAAAGCTGCATTATTAGTGTAGAGCAAGCTGCTACAAGTGCTTCCGAGCAATACTAGTAACGTGAAGGCAAGAAAAGAAATTCTATTAACACATTTGATTTTCTGTGCTTACATTGAGTTTAGTGACACCTATTGTAATGGGTTCTAGGTCTGGCATGTGGAGAATTAGCTGCTTTGGTCAGCTACTCAAAACGACAAATTGGCTTTTATAAAATATCAAATAAAGAGCAAAAATACTTTACTTGCAATAACAGATCTGTATTTTATTAGGAAGGAACTATTTTCTGATTCTCTCCTGTTTATCCACTACAAACCCGACCGCTCAGCCTCTCCTACACAGCTAGATCCTGCTGCTTAATCCAATCTATGAGTGGCTGAACAATTATCAGATTTGGTCATTAATTATACAAATGGTAAGATGTTCTGCAGCCTGTTTTGTTTTCCTACATTTTAGGGGATTATTATGCGAATTAGGGCTGATTCTTAGCCTATGCACAAAGCAATACCAAGCTCCCTATATATGACATAATGGTGTTTAGTAAGAAAACTTTACTCTGATGCTATAGTCCTTGATCTAACAGCCAGAGAACACCCACCAATGTGTATTCCACATCTCTCAACAACCTATTAAAGGCATAAGACTGCTTCCACTCGGGCGACAGCGGTATCGTTGCTAGAAAATCGCTGCTATGTACACACGATTTTGTAGCATTAGTGATGCTTTTTTCTTGAGAAGAATGTAGCATTGTGTTGCTGCTTCCCCTTGATTTTCTAGCGTGATAAAATTGTGCAATGTTGTAGCGAAAAAGTTAATAGGATCTAAAGGTTAAAAAAAAATTGCATCAAATGAAAATCGCAAGTTCGTGCTATGTGATGGGAAAAACAAGGAGGCTCTGTAGGGAAACATGGGCTACAAAAAAAAAATCACAAATTGCGGCTCTATGGAGCATACCATTATCTTGTAGTCTCGCAATGTTGCAGGCTACAAAACATTAATCATGTGGTAGAACTCATAGGAAAGCATGGGCTCCACATACATGCAATTTGTAGCACTGTTTCATCGCTACATAATCACATGAGAAAATCGCCTGTGTGGAAGCGGCCTAATAGTTATTTTATCTGGTCCTGACCCCACCTCTGTTCCTGATTTGCCTCATTATTAAAACCTGACCCTGCCACTGCACCAGCGTGTGATTATTGTGCTCCAAGCCTTAATCAAGCTCCAGTTCCCCCTGCTTCTCTGCAATTCTACTGAGACCGTCTGATACAGACCCCTGGCTTCCCTTCTGACTACGCTACTTACCTCATCCACCTGTACTGTAACTGAGACCGTCTGATACCGACCTCTGGCCTCCCCCCGATTACTCTCTGGACCTACACGGTAACTACACTCGCAGCTCCAAACCTAGTGCCAGTAAACACTACAGTAGTACTACAACAGGAACTCTGTTAAATTTTCATGCTATCATAATAATAATCCACCTATGTATTTGCAGGATTAATCCTCTCCTCATACCAACAGTTGCCCGTCTGGTTATGCAAAGAAAGAATCTCATTTATTGGCAAGAAATGTAACTACTACAATAAAGACTTCTTACATAGTCTTTGCCTTCTGCTGCCAAGAGAGTACTGAATTAAGTTTCCCTGATGCTACATGCCCGGTGGCTTCCCTATCTTTGCATATGTTCTGGATGGCTGTCACACTATTTCCTTCTGGGAGCAGTTTTGAGACTGCCAGGAACTGTGCAATCTTACTATCATCCACAACAAGAACAAGTCTATAATTTTGCTTCCTGCTATTCTGAATCTACTTGGCGACATTGTCTGAGATGACTGATATAGCTCAGTTGCTTTCCACATGACAACCTATGTGAATTGTTTCATAGAGCAATATTAACACTTTGGCATGGATAGTAACAGCAGGCTTCTAAAGAGAGCGGCATGATAGCAATTCTCAATTAAAACAGTCATGAATATAGAATTGTATTACAACTAGGTGAAGACATGCTAACATGGGGTCAAGTCCACAAAGCAGTGGCCAAAATCTGATTCACGTAGTTAGTAGTTTATCTGACCTCTAATACCAATATCCAGCACATGAATGGTTAAAACAATATTATAAGGCAGGGTCGATTTGGGGGCTTTTTTTAAAGTGCCGGATGAGTGTTGTCTAGATACTAAACACTGACAGGCACAGAAGAGAGATGAATTCAAACTGCTTATAAATCAAAAAGGGAGGCTTTACCTTCCTAATACCATAAACACTGGCTTTAGGACCGTAATGCTCTAAGTCCCTTAAGCTATTCCCATTGTACAAAAGGATCGAAAAGAAAAGATCTCAGCCTCACCAAAAAAAATGCTGAACTGCTTCAATTCTTGTCATTCAAATGTGCTGGATAAATGGAGATTGCACAAAATAATGACAAAGACTTGTTGGCATCAACTTCAGTAAATATGCATTAAACAAGGGAGAATTGGCCTATAATAGGTTTCAGAATATTGATTGGTAGATACATGCCTGAGGTTTCTGCTTTCTTTAGGGCGTTTCACACAAAGGTGCACGCGCAAAATTTCCAGGCACAATATGTAGAGAATATTGTTTTCAATTGGTTCATTCTCAATTTTGGGTGAATTTAGCGTGCACAAAATAAAGTCCTACTGTAAAAGCCGTAAAATAGGTGATTAGTTCCCGAGTGCCGCGGTTGAGCCAATCAATGCAGTGATGGATGAACCCATCACGGCCATTGCATTGAATGGCTGTGATTTATTCATCGGCTCTGATTGCTTCTCGAGCACTGCGCTTAACCAATCACAGCCAGCGCTTGCTGGAGGAGGGGATTTTGAACCCCTGACCAGGAAGCGCTGAGGGAAAACTACAAGCAAGGGTGCCAGGGATCTACAAAGAGGGTGTGTGGCAGCGCAGACAGTGGCTGTTGAGTGATGTATTTTTTTTTTATGCAGCTAGGACATATTTTTGTGGTGGGGCTTATATTTCAAGCCCCCCTGAACATCCTGGCAAAAAAACAGTACAAAGTCGGTCGATTTTGTAACGCCTCACACGACTTTGTAGTGACACAAAATCCTGATATCGCCAGAAAGAAAACGCAGGGATATCGCACAGAATACTCATGCAATATCCTTGCAATTTTCTTGCGGCAATATCGCTGTCACCCATGTGAAAGAGTGAAAGAGGCCTTACTACAATATGAGATACTTCTGTACTCTGGTAATAGAAAACCCAAACTATTTTAAATGCTGTCGTGGACAGTGATGGGTAAACTTTTGAAAAGTTCAGTCTGCTAGTTCTTGACTTTTTGGAAAAAGTCCAGTTCATTTCGAATTAGTTTGCACCAAACTGGAAGTTCTCCCCAATTTCTAAGACTGGAATATGATACTGTCTAAGAGCCATAATAAGGCTTTCATGACTCTTAGACAGTGTTATACACTAGTGTTCAGGACTAGTGTTGAATAAATCAAGCCAGTAGAACCCTGCTTCAGGTAGAACTTTGCTAAAAGTTCGGTTCAGGTTAGTGTTGAACCAAACTTTTACTAAAGTTCTACCTGAAATGGGATTCTACTGGTTTGGTTCGCTCAACTCTAGTTGTGGATGTAGGTAGATTATGATATGTCTTATGTTGTGGTTTACAGTCAGTAGCAAAGATTAAACTTGGCCTTCAATTACGATGATGGGTTCTGCACTAAGAACAGAAGGACTTAGCATTTGTTACTCCCTCTGCACTCTTTCCATGAGTTTTAGTCAACACTGCCTTTTGCTAACAATGCAGTTCTTTTGTAGAGGGGGGTTGAGCCCAGGTTCTTACCACCCAAAACCAAAGGATTTGTGAACAACTAAAGTTCTGCACCCTCTTTCCAAGAACTGCATAGCTGGCAAATGAACTAAATCTATGATAAAAGTAAACCAATATACTCGTATTTGTAAGATTAATAACTAACATTTAGTTCTATAATTTGAAATGTTAAAAAGTTGAGTTTTTCTTAAAAGGAGTTTTTCAATCTTATAAAGGGATTGCTTATCTCTGGGATATGCCATCCTTTTAGGATTGTTGAGGGTCTAAACATGGGTACCCCTACTGATCCTGAGAATGAAGGGGAGACAGTGTTGGTGCAGTGCTGCATCCCCGTCATCCTTCTTCCCTGCATAGCAAAACCCCAACCACTCACTGTGATGGAAACTGTTCCCAATAGCATGACTGTACAGGGTTGGCTTAGAAGAATACACTGCAGTAGACCAGCGCTGCACGCCCTTCATTCTTAGGATAGGTATGGGTTCCAGAATTTTGACCCCCACTGATTATCTAAGGCTTTATTCATACAAGTGTTTTTACGTGGCTCTGTAGCCGTGTTTTTATGCCCGAACAAATATCGTGACCATCTGCGGCATTGGATTCCAATGCATTTGTTCACACAGGTGATTTTGTGCTTGTGCCCGTCTGGGAAAATAGCACATATGCTGCCTATTCCAGCGGGCGCTTTTACACACAGCCAAAAAAGATAGTTCTGGTTCTATCTTTTGACCAATATATGCTGGTAGCTCTCATAGACTCCTATGGGAGCTGGAAAAAAAGGGAGGGGGAGGCAGTTTAGCAGCGCCCAATGCATGGAAATGCTTACAGGTGCCTCTATTTAGGCATTTGATGTCATTCCGAGGATTATGCCAAACGAGGGATTTCTGGGCTGCGGCGTAGTTTTTCGCTAACACGTCACACCCAGCTGTGTGAATGGGCGAGAAAACGCTAATTAAGTTTGGGACTCAATCGCGTCTTTTTTTCATTCACAGGAGCCCTTAGATATAGACCATTAGTTTCTAAGTTGGGAACACCCCTTTAAAACAATTAATGATATTAGCAATTGTAACGATATAATCTTGTTGAACATTTTCTCTGAAAGGGTAGCAATCTGACAACATTTATAGATCTACATTCAGAAGAATGAAATCCATGCACATTAGTAAGGTTTTGTCCATTAGCCAATAATAATACCACTTGTTTCGCATTCTCCAGTCTTCTATACTTAGTGCCAATACAAAACCGACATACAGAACACATACACAATGAGACACTCCAGGATGTGTAATTATGACTATAATTTCATTGCTTATGCATGTTCTTATGTAAGCGGTCCTTGCTTTGAGTGCCTCTAAATGTGTGTAAGTTAAGTGTAATTATTCCTCATAATTGGCTGTCCTGATGCACTTACAGCATTGACAACAATGAAGAATGAGCTTTTCTAAGGCACATTACGAGTGACAAAACATTGTATATCTATTTAAAAGGGAGAAAATACTAAAACAAGTGAGAAAATAAACCCCCCTCTACATTTAGTCACCATTTAGCTGTATTGTAGCTGCATAATAGCCACTTCTATTAACAGAAGTCACTAAAGTCACTCAATTGTAGATCACATGTAACTTAGAATACAGAAAATGACTTGGAAATAAACTGATTTGTTGCCATTTGTAAAGTCTTAGAATTTTGCACTGATTCTGAACTTTTCCAACATATATCAGATTTAAAAGCCGGCAGTTGGTAATAACAGGACTAATACAAGATGTCACCGAGCTTTTCACAGATCCTCAATGGCATATTGTATTGTATTAAGATTATATGCCATTCAGGATTTGAGGAAAGCTAGGTGAAGTAAAGCTTAACTTAAGGCTGGATTCACATGGGCATATATTGACCGGGTTTTCACGCCCGGCGGATATACACTGCCCCTCTGATGCATTGGGAGCCTATGACAGATGCCAGAGAAGGGAGGTGGGAGGGAGCTTAGCAGCATGACTGCTAAACTCCCACCCCCTTTCCTGCTCCTTTCCATGCCTTTCCGGCTGCTTGCAATGGCAGGGGGCGGGGTGGGGGCTGAGCTAAGCTCCGCCCTGTCCCACCCCCTCCCATTGCTGGATGCAACAAGGGGCGGGGAGGGGCAATAGCTTAGCACACTAGCTCCCACCATGTTTCGCCTCCTCCCCTTGCAGAGAGACGGAAAGGGGGAGGGGGAGAACAGCTTTGCAGAGCTAAACTGTCTCCCCCCACCCAATGACATTGCGGGCTCGGTGTATATGTGCCAGGCCTGTGCCATTTGAACGGGCGCACAAAAGTTAGATTTTTGTGCCCGTTCACGCACTTTTACGCCACTGGTGGGTAAACGTAAAAACGCATACTTCTGTGTCAAACCAGCCTAAGGATTCTTTCACATGAGCGCATATCGGCCGGCATTTTCACGGCCGGCCAATATGTGCTATGATCTGATGCATTGGATTCTAATGCATCAGATCACATGGGTGTATTGGTGAGATGTAAAAATGCCCGGCCGGCCAATATAGCGACGGGCGTTTTTATGTCAGACCAAAACATAGTTTTAGAACTATGTTTTGGCCAGAATACGTCCAGCCACTGCAGGGCTCCTATGGGAGTCCATGGCAGCGGCCGTAGGTGGGAGGGAGTTTAGCAGTGGGGCTGCTAACCTCTCTCCCTCTGTTCTTCCTCCCCTCCTATGTGCAGGCTTACCGGTCTTCCTCCCCTTTCGTTCTATGCAATGGGAGAGGTGGGGTGGGGTGGGGGGGTAAGCGCCGGTCCTCCCCGCCTCCTACTATTGATGCTACGGACAAGGGCAGGATGGGGGCAGAGCTAAGCACCCACCCTCTCCCCGCCCCTTGTCCACAGAACGAGAGGGGAGGAAGACAGGTAAGCCTGCGATGAGGAGGGAAGGGAAATGGGCGATGGCCTGGTGAGCTCGGCGCATTCTCCCCGGGCTCACTAGGCCATCTGAATGGGCACAAAACTGACGTAGCGTATATCGGCCGGCCATGAAAATAGCCTGCGCTCGTGTGAAAGAAGCCTCACTGTGAGAACTTTCTGCCATAAGTTATCTTTTCTTAAAGCTATGTACACCTTTGCATTCTTTTTTCATTTAATCAATTTGTTTATAGAAAGAAAGACGTTTTGTAATTGGTTTTCATTATAAATTGATTTCTATGCTTTAATTGCTTTGCAATGCGCAGCTTGCTGGAAGACTGAAATCTTGGCAAATTCTGTTAGTCAGAGCAAGCTGACAGCTTCCCCTCTAATCTGCTCACCTGTTGTGTATGTAATAGCTGAGCTATTACAGAGGGCTGTATGACAGTTCTGGGGGATGATGGAGGAGAAAGAGAAGAGAAAGCTACTATTACAGAGGGCTGTAAAACAGTGGTGGGGGATGATGGAGGAGATCAGGAGGACAGAGAGCAGAGAAAGCTACTATTACAGAGGGCTGTAATTCACTCTAGGTGAATTTTCTGCTCTTCTTAGCAGTGAGGGGAAATGGACTGGCAGCTACTCAAAGAGAGGATGAGCTAGTGTCATGAACTCTCCTGTTCTAGTCTCTGGCTCAGCTACATTTCAGTCAATGAACAGTTAACCTTTTTACCTTGAAATCCACCTATGACCAGCCTACACCACACCTGCTGTTTTAGTCATCCTTCTTTATGGAAGATGCATAAGCAAATGGTCTCATTGTGACAAAACCTGTGTATGTTGTGTGTTCCTGGTTTTGATCCTTGTTTCTTTATTGACTATTCTGACTTCTGTGCTCCCTGACCTCGGCTCTGTATATTGGACTCTGCTTTTGTCTTCTGCCTGCCCTGACCTTCATCCTAAACTTCATTTATACAACTGTGCTGCCAGCCCTGACCCAAGCCTGCTTTTCCATTATGTTCTTTTTCAGACCATCAGGTACTGCGCCTCACCCCAGTGCAGTGTTAGCAGATACTTTACCAGGACTATATGAGTGTGTAATGGCTTGGGCACCTCACAGCAAAGCCAGTATCCCATCTGGAGGGGTCAAGCATGAAAATCGGGGTTCACCACATGCTGCCACCTCATAAAGCCACAAGTCAAACCAATGTGTAGCACGGTAAATCCACACTGGTCTGCCTGACAGATAGACTGAGAAATAGCTGTGTAGTATTGAGTTGGTGTGGGTATGCTACACACCTTTTAAAAGAGAAGAGCTGAACCTGTGTACCTTCATAGGAGAGACCAGCTGGGCAGTGCTGGTAATGCCTATCAGCCAGCAATATGAATGTAGGAGAGCCTGCAAGCCAAGTATGATGCTTTCTAAATACATGAGAATGAAAACTAAATGCAAAAAAAAGATAAGTGCATCATTTTGTTCTTCAAGAACTTAGATATGTGTGCATTGATTTTTCATGTATAAAGGTTTCCATAGTCTTTAGGCCATTTAAAAGCTATTATGATCTTATTTTAATACAGCAAAGCCCATTCTAAAGGAATTCAAAAACAAAAAGTTATCATAACACATTTAAAAAGTCAAGTCAAACTTTGTTATGTTTGTATGGATATTCTAATGGCTGTCATTAGCAATTATGACCCACTATCATTACGACTCAATTTACACCACATTTGTAATACATAACATTTCCTGACAGATATAGGAATGTGCCTATAGACTTTAATGGCCAAACATATGCCAAAAAGGGACATTTGTTTGGCCAGTATACAGTGTGTCAGGATGTGCAACCAAAAATATATGGAAAGGTTTTTTATGGTATCCAATTGCCATTTTATGTAAATGTATAGACATAAAATTACAAAAGTCTGGCTATCCATTTGTCGGGATTGTGGCCAATGGGTGTAAACACAAATCGCTGTATAAATTTAGCCTTAATTGTGGATTAGGATAGTTTTGGAACAGTTGGGTATCAGCCATCGCTGAGTAATTGGGGGATGAAAAGATGTTATTCCTTTAAGAAACAATATAAAATAGTTTCCCTACTGTCATTTGTTCAGCTCTAGGCATCATGCACATGGCAGAACCAGATGCTCAGAGCTTGGACAGAGGCACAAAGACCTGTTGACACTTCAAGTACAACGCTGTGTTTTTCACTAAACGCAATGCTCTGTAATGTAGCATATATGTACAACATGACACATTTCTGTGGAACTGACGAGATATAAGGGGATATGCTAAGAACACAACCCTGTTCATATGCTCTACTAGGACATAGGGTCATCATAAAGTGGCATCATCTGCTAGCCCCTCCCCCTCTATGAGCCAAAACGGGCAGCCATCCTGTAAGAGTTACTCCCGTTTTGGCAGAATTTCAGCCATCCCTTAGTACATAGTTCTTACTGCTGTCTGGCTGGCTATGGCTTTCCGTAAGACAACTCATGAGTTTGCTGAGAGTGCAACCAGGGACAATCCGCTGTTCAGTTGAGGCGTCGCATACTGCAAGGGGTTGTCTCTGATGGGACAACCCCTTTAAACCATCATGTACTAATGTATTAAAAATTGAAGGCATGTGGAGGTCCAATATGAGTTCATAGATCTCATTGAGTGCCATATTACAGATCCATTAAATACAAGATCCGTAATATAACTGCATCCATGAGGACCTATACTGCTTACAACTTCTCAACCTGAGGGCTCTTTCACACAAACGCATATACAGCATGTTATTACGCCTGGGCGTGTATACGCACCCATGAGAGGCATTGATTTTCAATGCATCCGTTCACACGGGCGAATGTACAGCATGTAAATACGCCGGCAGTGTGAAAATTAGGCCAATATATGCCGGCGGGTCCCATAGACTCCTATGGGAGCAGGGAAAGAGAAGGGAGGGGGAGGCATTTATGCAGCATCCAACACTGCCAAAAGCTTACTGGTGCCTCTATACAAGCATTGGAAGCCATCCCAAGGATTTTGGCATAGCGAGGGATTTCTGGGGTGTGGGGTATTTATTTTGTTAAAAACGACACTCATGGTTGTGTGAATGGACAAGAAAACGCTGTCCGTGATCACGGAAAAATGCCTATTCATGCACTTATACGGAGCGGGTGTAAAAACGCCGTCACCGTTTATGCACTCATGTGAAAGAGCCCTAGAGCAAGTGCTTCATTCAGATGAAAAATATACTCCCCTCCCCCTCCAAATGAAAACACATGAATTGTGGGACCCGCTATTTCACTTTAATAGAGGTCATAGTTAAACATGGTTTAAGAGAAAATTGGCTTTCCTTTGTGGTCATGATGTTTAAAGTGACAATAATTAAATAAGCCCCCAAGGAGACCTGTAATCTCATAAACAGGATCACTTAATGAGATTCTTTGGCGCTGTGTTGACATTTGCTTTCAAGCTTTTGTCAGCAAACAAAATTTTCTTTTTACCTAAAAGATGGTAAACATGTTTTCGATTTGTTTAAGGATTTTCAATAGTAAAATAATTATAAATTGGTGACCCTTGATATAAAGTCATTATTGTCTGAACTGAGCTCCGTACATTTAGCACAAAAATAATTGCTTTACAGCAGCCTCTGATATTTGCTTTGTGGTGTTTTACATTAATTGGATACTTTCTCATGTTCTAATCAATATGTCTCATTCCAATATGATTAGTGAATACAGATAACACACTACACTTGCTCTATAATATTCTATTCTGATTAAACAAGCTAAACAGAAAACTCTGATGGGTTAAATAGGTGACACAAGACCATCCTCACCATTTGCTGCCCAGTTATGCCATTTAAAGGACATCTACACTGAATGGCCACTTTGGTGGAGACATCCATCTAGTATTGAGTTGGGTCTTCTTTGGCCTTTAGGACCACAGTAATAAGTCACAACACCCATCCAAAGGTACCAGAAGATCTATGGTGTGCCAAAAGAACATTCCCCACATCATTTCCATCCCCATTTCTCCTCCTCTACCAGCATAAACTGTTGACACCTAAAAGGAAGTTGTCATGGACCGTGGCAATCATAATGCTGCTCGCAGTTCATCATTATGGCACCATTCTTCTGCGGAGGTTGATGGGACTTCCTTGTGTGCCTCTGGTGTCTCAACCAGGACAGTCAGTATATGATCCCACAACCATGTCTTGATAATGTGCTATGGTCCACTGTAGCAATTCAATAGTTAATTCCTCCAGGTCTGTTGCTACATTGGTTCCTAATCAACTTGTTACCTACTTTACTTAGACTCTGGAAGTTGAGTCATGCCTTGCCTGAGTATCAATGCAGTTGTTCCTAAGTCTGGTCCTATACAATGCGAAACCAGGTTGCCTTCTAGTACCTAGCGTTACCAGGCCTGTTACCTGCTCAGCTCTGCTACGTCAGCCTGTTACCTGCCAAATCATCATCAAGCCTTGTCTGACCATCTGTGCTACTAGCCGTCCATGATCGCCTATCTGACCACGGTTCCTAGGATCCACAAAACCGCACCTGAGGTTGGTGTCATTTCAGTATTACAGAAGTGTTAGTTGATTGATGCTGCTTGCACCAAATTCTGACCCTCCGATCAGAAAAATCGGGATTCACCTGACCAGGAAATGTTTTTCTAGTGCTCAGTGATCCAAATTGTAGCGCTCTTTAGCCTACTGGAGTCTTTCCTTTCAGTTTCTCTTAGGCCGCATGCACACGGGCTGGTTGGATTCCGCAAGTGGGAGCCCGCAGCAGAATCCGACCCTGTGCCCAGCTAACATTCGTGCGTACCTATATTTTCTTCTTCTTTTCTGTACTGCAGATGGTCCACATGGCTCGCCTTCGACCATGTGCAGTACAGATCAGTACAGATCCGTGCATTGGATGGCTTCCATTGACTTCAATGGAAGCCGTCTGTGCACAATCCGCAGGAAAATGGAGCATGCTGCGATTTTTCATCCGCGAGCAGAAACCGCAATTGATTTCCGCTCATGTGCGTGAAGAATATCTTTTGCATTGTATGCTATGGGCAGAATCCAGAGGCGATCGTCCGCTCCAGATTTCGCAATGCAAATCTGCCCATGTGCATTCACCTTTACACATCAATGGCGCTCAAACTGGTCATGTGCTGTTGTAGTCCATCTAGACAGAGGAACAATTAGTTATGCACTTGAAAACTTTAGTTAGATCACTAGCATTGTATTTTGCTGCACTTTGCTTGACTGTGCACTTTCTGTCTTGACATCCTCCTCTGACCCCTTTCATCTCCGAGTTGTGTCCACAAAATTCCCTTTTGCTGGATGTTTTTCGTCGACCACACCATTCTCAATATACTCTCCATACTGTTGTATAAGAAAACCCAACAAAGTTGGCAGTTTTTGACATACTGGCCCCGGCTAGTCTAACACCTATGACCAGGCCTAATTTGAAGTCACTCAGATTGCTTGCTTTACCTATTCTAATGTGGATTCACATTGAAACTCATCAACAGATTTTTTTTTTTTTTGCTGCACTCTGGGGTTACAGGTCTAATATCCATACAGTGAGTGTCAGATCGTGAAAGAGTGGTGACTAGAGATGAGCGAGCGTACTCGCTAAGGCAAACTACTCGAGCAAGTAGTGCCTTTTGCGAGTACCTGCCCGCTCGTCTCTAAAGATTCGGGTGCCAGCGGGGTAGAGCGGGGAGGACTCTCTCTCACTCTCTCCCCCTGCTCCTCCCTGCTCACTCCCGCAACTTACCTCTCACCCACGGGCACCCGAATCTTTAGAGACAAGCGGGCAGGTACTCGCATAAGGCACTACTTGCTCTAGTAGTTTGCCTTAGCGAGTATGCTCACTCATCTCTATTGGTGACTCTAATGTAGTCATTAAGTGTGTATGTTGGTAATATGGCCTAGCGCACATAGCACTTTAACTTTGAGGTATAAACTGTGCTTGGTTCCTAAATGCTGTAGGACAATGCAATAGTTACCAATGTGTCCATCTGAGTTACTATACAAGTACAGTAATGTCTGAGAAAGTATTACATAATAATAATAAACTTTATTTGCATAGCGCCAACATATTTTGCAGCGCTTACATCAAAAAAGCAGCCTATATTGATATGTAGCAATAAACGTACAGTTATTGCCTTCCAGGTCAACACTCTGGGGTCTGATAAGTAGTGATGAGCGAACTATTGAAAAGTTTGGTTCAGCCGGTTTGATGAACTTTTGTAAAAAGTTTGTTTCAGTCCAAATTAGTTGGGACTGAACTGATAATTCACCCAAACTCCTCAAACTGGTGTATAACACTGTCTAAGAGCTCTGTCACACAGCCGTTGGCGGTTTTATGTGCAGTTGCCAGCGCCATAAAAATAGTGTGAACGGGCGCACAGATCTAACATTTGTATGCCCCTTCAGGCGGCACGCATATATGCCAACCCTGCAATGCCGTTCGCCGGGAGGAGACAGTTTAGCTCTGCTAAGCTTTTCTCCCCTTCGCTGGCTCTCAGCAATGGGAACAGGATGGGACGGGAGCTAGTGTGCTAAGCTTAGCTCCGCCCCCACCTCTTCCCATTGCAAACAGCCAGCAAGTTAACTCCCTCCCACCTCCCTTCTCTGGCAGCTGTCATTGGCTCCCATAGCAGCTATGGCATCGGACGTATTCTGGCCGAGAAAGATAGTTCCAGGACTATCTTTCCTGCCTGGCGTAAAAGCGCCTGGCACTATATTGGCCGGCCAGGCGCTTTTACACCATGGAATTACGCTCGTCTGATCTGATGCATTGGAATCCAATTCATCAGACGGTAGCGTCTATCGGCCGGCCGTGAAAACAGCGGCCAATATACACTTGTGTGAATAAACCCTAAGAGCTTTAAAAGCCTTGTATAACACTCAGAGAGCTATGCAGGGATTGTATGGTTCTTGCGAGAGATGAGCGAACCTACTCGGCCACGCCCCTTTTTCGGCCGAGCGCCGCGATTTTTGAGTACTTCCGTACTCGGGCAAAAAGATTCGGGTGGCGCCGTGGGTGAGTGGGGGGTTGCAGCGGGGAGTGGGGGGAGAGGGAGAGAGAGAGGGCTCCCCCCTGTTCCCCGCTGCTACCCCCCGCTCCGCCACGCCTCCCCCGCCCCCCGGCGCCCCCCGAATCTTTTCACCCGAGTACGGAAGTACTCGAAAATCGCGGTGGTCGATCGAGTAATTACTCGAAACGAGTAGGTTCGCTCATCCCTAGTTCTTACACATTGTTATACACCAGAACTAGTGCTGAAGGAACTGAACCAGTAGAACCCGGTTTCAGGTAGAACTTTGCTAAAAGCTCGGTTCGGGTTGTTGTGACTTGTCTCTGTGGAAAGTATGATGCCCTTAGGCAGTACATGTTGATCTCTCTTTTGTAAATGAACACAATAGATCTCTTGCATGCAGACCAGCTTTTAAACTATGTCATACTTTTCTATAAGCCCATTGTAAAGAAAAGATGGTGAACAGATGCAAAATATTTCTCCTATTCACTTTCTGCATCGAAACACATAAAGAGCCCAAACAGAATATTGTCAATAATATTAATAGACCTTGACATTAGAATTTCACCAAAGTGCTTGTGCTAGTGGAGAAATATCATACAAAGATGTCAATTCACAGCTTTAGTCAATGAATCAACTTTTTCATGTTGTAGTTTATAATGACTTGCAGCTAAACAAAACACAGAAAACCTTGAATGGAAATTGTACGATAGCTGAAGAATTTTTTCTTTAACTACAACTTTACTCAAGTGAAATCAATTCACACAAATGGGCCTCAGGTGGCTTGATCAATGCCACCAAAGGGAACCATAACCGCCTACTCTCCAGGCGCAAACACAATGCAGAATTCATCATATTCTGCACAGCGATTTATTATTGGAATGTCTATGGAAAAAAAATTCAATTTGGAAAAAGCTTCTAGTATACCTGCACTTTCACCTTCAGAGCACCTCTGCTCCGTCAGCCATTTTTGGCTCCCTCCGGCAGCTAAAGACGGCAAAACATAGCCCTATATAGCGTTATATGGGGCCATCCTCAGCTGTCCTAAGGAACCGGAAATGGCTGATGGAGCAGAAGTTGAAAGTGCAGGTATACTTTAAGGATGTGTTTTCACAAAGCAGATCCCTGAGGAAGCCAAGATTGGACTGGCGATATATGTGGGGGGACTGCCGATACATGTGAGGAAGGTCACCAGTGTGCACCCCCCCCCCTTCCTCTTTTCTTGACTTGTAGTGCTGTAGACCTGCTACAATGCAAGGTTAATTGTATACATTGCATAGTTTTAGGAGTGGTCTCTATATTCTTTAACCTTGTACTAATGCTGTATGGTTTAGGTTATGTTGTTTTATGGGTATTTTCACAGCCCTTGGCTTTCGCATGGAGTATGAGATGCACATATTCTTAGGAGGTCTTTGACAGGTGTTACATATGATGGTAACCACCTTTGTTCTTTAAAGTCTCGTGCGTTCGACTTTTTAATTGCTTTTAACCCTTTCCAATCCACTGTCTGACCTCTGAAGACATTATGATTTAAGGCTGTACAGCTCCAATGTTGGAAGACGTCCATCGGGGTTCTCTTACTGTATATTGCCAGCCTCTCTGCTGTCGAAGCCTATCCAATGTGTCACCTCATGCAGTACTGGCTTTAGCCAGCAGATAGCACCGTTGTATAATGGCAGAAAAAGAGTACGTTCTCTAGGAAAACCAGGATACAAATTGGATTGGAAAGGGTTAAAGGATCAGTTTGTGGGTTACATGTCTTGACTGATTTATGGTAGCTCTATTAGTGACGGTGCCTGCTTGTTAGTGAATTTGGTGCAGATTTTTCTGCTGCAGAAATCCTTACCAAATCTGCAAGTGTGAACGCACTCTAAAACGGTCAACTTGCTAGGTGATCAAAGCGATGCTGACTCATTGGCCTGTATATTTTCAATTAGTATTATATGATATAGTTTTAAACTTTACAGAATTTTAACGAACAAATGCTTCTTTTTGCACTTATCCGACTCCCGCCCTCCTGCTCCCTTGATCACTCACTCTCAATTCACAGGTAAAATCAGCCTTGAGAGAAACAGAAATGAGATAGATTTTCAATTTCACTAATAGGTCAGTTTACAGTTGTAGTCCATAGAAGTCTATAGAGAAGAAAAGGAGGTAGTAACTGCAAAGGGAGAAAGAGTGAGAGAAACACACATACATGGATGCTTTTACTGTATCACCCCAGTGCTGGATTCACAGCTACACTGCTCAGTACTGCTGTATAATGTCCTCCATACTGCTGCTGCTATTGACGGTACACTACAGGGTAATTGGAGAGCAGGATTTTCTATCTGTGTGTGCTGTGTATGGTGGATACAACAACTGACAATTAGAAATGGAGGTGGAAATAGAGGTGGAAACTGCAAAACAAAATGCTTTATATAAGTCATATATTGGTAGAAATAGTGGTATTTCATCCGTACACATACTTTCTCTCATATATACTATACCAATACAGATTAGTGAACCAACTGCTTATAAAGCTGAGAGAGCCCTGACCATTTTCCTGTATGGCACTCAGAAATCCATTATGGTGGGGCTCTGGATGTTGCCTCAACTACTTAAACACATAATGCAGAAAATGAAAATAAAAGTTTGCCATATCCATTTAAAGACTCCTTTCTATACTTACTAATGTAAATGTCCAACAAGGAATAACTGGTACAATGCATTACATGAAACTTACAAGAGGTTAGAGCAGCAGAAGTGCATTCAGAGAGGTTTCTTATTAGCTAGGAAGCAGTAGAATTTTATTTATTTAAGACATTATTTTAATCCATTAATCCCCCTGTGTTAAAAGTTCATGCAGCTAGCAGTGAATACACAGCCCTTACTTTACACAAAGTACCAGGGAACGTAATCAGTAGAGGGAAGCATAATCTAAGTAAAGTAGGTTCAGAACTGCATAATTATATAAATTTGTGCTTGGAAGAATGAAGCTGATTTACTCACACTTTAGTGTATGTAGTTCAGCAAGTGTTGCTTCATATGCAAGAATGATTGAAGAGAAAAATAAATGTTAAAAAAAGGAAATGTTAATGACTAAGTGAACCAATCAACATCAGTTGTCTAAACACATACTTATTTTTAACTTTGTCCAACTCTGTTCTTTGACTACATGAAAACACTTCTTAAAACACATCTCATCTGGTACTAGTAGTTTGCACAATCAGAGATGACAAGTTGAGGAGAAATGGATGGGCTCAAACCAAATCTCTTCAAACTAACAAAGTATGCCTGACTAAAGTATGGCAAAGTATAGACTACTATACAGATACATTTGCCATAACTGCAAGAACCAGACTGGTCCCTCAAATGGAACACCCACCCTGAAAATGGCAACCCCACTATGCAACAGAGACTGGAGACCAATCAGAGAGTTACTGGTGACTCCTACACTGAACCCTCAACTTCAAAGCCTAACTAACCAGAAATAATAAACTGACTAAAGCCCTAATAACTAAGTACAAGAATAAGTGAATTTTTAATACAAAACTCTCTAGCACAGCAAATTGACAGCATACAAACATAACCAGCACCTTTCAATCTAAGGGGCTGATTTATATACATTACAGTTACAACTGCAAGTCTGACTTGCTTAAAACAGATGTTACTCCCTCGGTACCCAGTGCTAAATGACAGCATGCATGTGCCACCTGATGCATCATGCAGAGGGGTAAAGCGTTAACAACACTCCGGGTCCATTCTGGAACCCAGAAGTCAAGTCAGCACTGCGATAGTAGACTTCTTGCGTTATGATAAACTCTGTTGGCAATGTGGGTCTTATCTCTGATTATCTCAGGCCTATCTTAACTGGCACTTTCATATGCTTAGCAATTTAAAAAATTCAGTTGATATTACGGATATTTAATGGGCCTTCAACATTTCCAAGGATTTTTTTTTTGAGGACGGTTCTTCTCTATAGAAAGTGTTCTTCAGGAGATGGTCATAAAAAGAACCTGTCCAAAGCTGTGGTTGATCTTTAGTACTATTGTATTCTGTAATTTGGCCCTAGTGAATGGCATGGGTGTCCAGGCCCTGATGTTCCACCAAAGAGGAGTAGAAGGGTAGACAGTATCTGCTTGTGGCAGACGTGAAGGAATCACGCTCTCTTTAGGCTTTAGGCACATCTGGAGATTCCCATGCATCAGTTAGGTACCACATGGTTGATGCTACATAAACTTTTCATTCCAACAGGAACAACAATTAAACAGTTTGTAGGTAGTATAGAGAATCAGAACAGATCACAGAAAGGTGCACAAATCAAATAAGCCAAGATGAAGTACTGCTGTCCTATTGCAGACAGTTGGCCATACCGGTTGAGGAATTTGACGGGTTAATCAGAGAAGGAGTCAGTGTCACAGCCACACCTTGTCCAAAACATGTGGAGAGATTCCTTTATCACTTCTGTCAGAGACCCAATAAAACAAATGCTCATGATGTCCATAGGGTAGGTTTTTTACTAAAGCACGTGGAGACAACTGAGACCAACATGCACTCTAGGACTGCTAGACGTTCCTCTGCCTCACCGAACTTCCACTCCCATTAACCTCTGCTTCCTTAAGGAGACATTTTACATTATGCATCATAGCCCCCTTACAATTTCACAGTATGTTAGTAATGACAGTTTACATGAAGATGCCAAATAATATTATGAAAACAAAAGCAGTAATGAAAAGTCATTGGGCCCACACAACTATTGGGGCCTTCTGTAGATTTCCCAAACACCTATTAAACAATAAGTGGCCCAACAGAAAAAGTTGCAGCAGCTCTGATACTGTTACCTGCATTGTCAGTCTTTTGGTTTTATCCTAGCTGACCCTGCAGCAGGGATCAGCCAAAATAGTAGACCATGCGCATCCTCCACTCCATTATTGTGGGGACTTCAGGATCCCTATTTTTGGGATTGGTGGGGACACCAGCGATTGGACGCCAACGATTATAAAGTTATACCCTATCTTGTGGATAAGTTTATAACTTGGCACAACCCTGTTAGTAACTCTTTATTTATGCAGGGAAGCATTCCTATAATCATCCCACACTCTTACATAATGTGATTTGTAGGATAACAACTGGACAACTTTCATATATATATCTTGCCAGGTTTCCGTCTTCCACCATCAACCATAAGTCTTGTTGGATAGGGAACATAGGAGAACATGATTTATGATAGCATGCTCCTTCTGCAGAAAGCCCACATCATGACATAGGAGGTTTTGCTCATTGACGTCCACTATCCTGAACAGGAGATATTCTACTCTGTCTCCATTTCCGTTTTTCCAAGCACAATGGTAGATGTGTATACGTAGAAGTAAGTCGGTGCGTATTGGTAACACGGAGCGCATTCTGAAGGCTGTCTATGGACCACATTTTATAAGCTTGCATGGTTGCAAGAAAGTTTACCTGCCATCCTATGTAAAAGGACAGATAAGGAATTCTGCTTTGCTACAGATGACATCTATTTGTAGGGTTAAACTCCATCCACATCTGAATGTTTAGACATATGATTCAGGGATTTGAGAAATAGCGTGCTAGCCAATTTAGCTTTTAGTTGCTTGTTGGCCGCATACATTTAGAACAACTGATATTTTGGGCTTATTTCAGTGGGGTACATTCTTGCAGTTTTAAAGTAAAAAGAAAAAATCTGTACCCCCATTTTTCCTGCCAAAAGGACCATTTCTTTGTATTCCTTGAAAATTCACTAAATGTGTCTTGTTGTGTTACTAGTAAAATGTACAATAGATATTTTCTGGTTTTCACGATCCATAGTATTGGAGGAGAGCTTGTCTCTGCAGTGAGATGGTGTCTCTTTCAGACATTTACTAGGGGTCAAAGTGTCATACCCCAGTGGTGTCAGCTGAGATATCTGCAAGAAAGTACAGATAATGGGTCTGAATATTGAAGTAAGGGAGTAAGTCTCAAGATAGAGTCCTGAGCCGCTTCATGAACTCGGGCGACGTAGAGACAATTGGTGGATCAGCTACATAGTAGCTTTTATTTGCTATTGCCATAATCATTAGCAGTCTATCCAATAGGCTGCTTGTCAAAGAGAAAGATCAGTAATTGCTGCTGGCTTCCATTGATTGCGAGTGAGGAGCTTTCTCATTGGTCTTCCTACACAGGTGCTCAAACATATATAGCACTCCTCTCCATCCACAGTATAGTGTTCAATTTCATACATAGACATATGGATGAGATTACTTTTTAAAGCATAAAGTTGCCGATACAACCCTCAAAAGGGGCATGACTACCCCTGCTGAGCAAAAAAGGCCTTCTGTGGATTCCCAGTGGATTTCCCAACAATTATTGGACAAAGTGACCCAATGTAAAACTTATTGTGACTGTTAAAAGCATTCTCCATTATTGTTGTATTACAGAAGTATAGGCATCTACCCTAGCGCTCATGCACAGGTGCAGTCCAGCAATTAGTGGTATACCCATAGCGCTCATGTAATAGCACTATTTGCTGGGCAACATTTGCAGGTGCAGCCTGGCAGCATTCTGGCTGCCACTATCACCTATATAATAGCAACCTTAGTTGTTATATAGCAAAAAATATTTAGAGCTAGTGCCCCACCTAACTTGGAGGACCAGGGCATGGTTCATAAAGATGAGCGTTGCCCAAAATGCACCATACTGCTGTCATATGAGACCCAAGGTCAAGTGTAATGAGTAAATCTAGCTGCTCAGAGTACAAGTCTCCGTATTAAGATTTGTTAAAGGCAGTTGAATTCCCATCTGTCCTCTCAGCACCACTTCTGACAAATGCATACTTGTCCTATCATTTATCTTTCCCTAAAAAAATGCTTACTTATTAATAGAACTATCATAAATTAATATATTAGCTGGGGAAACAAAATCATTTCCTCAGATCACAGTACTTAGCAAAAAGCAAATTTCCTCAGGAAAAATTGTGTCTGCGAGTAAATTTATGGAAATTAACAAATAAAATGCATGTTTTCCATCAGTCTCATAAAAACCGAAAAAGCACAAGAAAAGACAGCAGCTCTTTCTCTTCTGAGAGTGGATCGCGCCTTTATGTTACTTTTTACTACTTGATATGTTGAGTGCTTTTGATGTTTGTATCATTTCTTTTGTTAGTTTTTCCATGCAAAATATATACAGAGAAGCTTAGAGATTATCGGAATCTAGATTTTTTTTTCCTTCCTGCCATTGTTAAATTGTCTAAAATAGTGCCTTGTAAGTAAGGAGGAAAACAATAGTTTTTTAACACAGTAGATATACAGCAACTATCCTAAAAAAATGCTAAATGTACTGAGAGGTGCAGGTTAGGAACAATAAAATGTACCTGCCAATAAAAGACTTGTTATTTACATCTACTGAATATAAAGATACTCTGCCAGCTCTTTTCGGTCCAGGATACCAACAATTTAAATGATTTGCCTTGATTGCATTTTATGCCTAAGAAAGCTGGCATTACTGGCACCTGATGGATATTTCTACATTATCGGACATAAGTATATAAATCTCACTGAGGGTAGCTGCTCTCCAGGACAAAAAATAGTGGGGACCATCATCCTTTCCATCTCTTTAATCTAGACGATCTAACCATTCATTTGAATAGTCGTCATGTAATACCACATTTCCCCTGTAGCAGGCACTGCAGGAGAAACGCCTGGCTAGACACCTCTTTCCCCAGCAGAATCAGTTGTTTTCTATTGGATCGGAGAGCAGGATCCAGGGCAATCAGCTGTTCGCCTTGGGGACCTCTTTCTGAAAGGGGTTGCCTCTGATGGGACAACCCTTTAGATAAATGAGAAGTAAGTAGATCTAATGTACTGAGTGGTCAAAAATTTGAACCCGGTAAATGAATGACTCTGCTCTAATTTATAAATGCAAAAAAGTTCTGCAAAGTTTTTTTTTTTAAACTCCAAAAAGAATCACTAAAAAGTTTAAACGGCCTTTAAACTTAAAATGTGCAGCTTATTGTAAGAGTAGCTAATATCCTGCCCATATATGCATCCGTATGCAAAGCGTCAATAGGACAAATATTTTTGTATGTGGGTGGGCATCCACAAAAACAATAGGTAGCAATAATATGTGTTTTCAAATTAGAAGACAGCGCTATAAATTAATAGTCTCAGGGTTCATATTCATATTAGTGTCCATTTGTTCGAGCTGTATGTACAACAAGGTAACATGGGCTAAAGCAAAGTCATTTCCCTAGTGTAATAGTCTGCCTTTTGTTCGTTGAAGGGGTGTTCTTATCTTGGCCTGGCACGACCAAGATGGTAACATCGCTTGGTACAGGGTGGCTGAGTGGTCAGTATTCTAGGAATGGCTGAGCACGGCTGGACTACGTCGTTTCTGCAACTACCATAGAAGTCAATGAGGATAACACAAACAGTGTAGCTCAGCAAGCAACGCTGTTTCTGTAACTCATGGGTTATGGTTCTGTAACTAATGAGTTATGGAAACAGTGTAGCTTGCTGTTCTATAAGGTTTCTGTGACTTCCATTGACTTCTGTGGGAGTTACAGAAACAGCATAGCGATGACTGATCGTCCATTTCTGTAATCTCGACCAGCCCTGGCCGCCTTGCACAGCTAGGTCTAGGGTGCTGGGGCTAGAACAGGAAATAGGTGTGGGTCCCAGAAGTTGGACCTGCCTCTATCTGACTGTTATGGCATATTCTGTGAATATGTAATAAAAGGCAGAAATAGGAGTGCCTGTTAATGTCTCTGGAGGTTCACAAAACTGGAGACTCATTAGAAAAACAATACTATATCTCGTGTATCCTCATGGGGTCAAAATAATATTGACCTCCTGTTCGTCATGCCATAGAAAAACACTACAGAACTACACAGACTGTAAAAAATATATGGCAAAAAAAGACTTTCTAGAGACTTTAAAGTTATTGCCCCTTTAAGAAAAAGTTCTTTTTCCTGCAGTTCATTTTGATGACAGTAAATTGCTTTAGAGCACTTTAATCTGTTTGATGGTTTACGATCTCAGTTCGGTTTTCCGGTGGAGTAAAAGCTCAAATGTCTTAAACACTCAGCTTCTCATTTCTTAATTTGTGAGAAAATCAAAATAAGGTACATGGCCTATCAGATTGAAGGTTAATTACATCAATGAAGGCAGCATCGAGCCCTGATTATGGTCTTACATGAAATTTGCTTTTCAGTTCTGATGTGCTTTTTCTGTCTGCTCAAAGTGGAAGCATCTCAGATGAAGGTCTTGTTTTTGTTAACCTTCCATGGTATGAATGTGATGCACTTTATTGAAGTGCAAAAAGGAATACGAATTGTTCTGCTAGAATTTCCATACGTGCCTTGACAAAGTTTCCAACTTTGTACTGTATGGAAAATACCACAAGACAACATGCCAAGACATTATAGAGGAATTTAACCCCTTCCAATTCACTGTCTGACGTCTGAAGACATTATGATTTAAGGCTGTACAGCTCTGATGTTGGAAGACGTTCGTCAGGGTTCTCTTACTATATATTGCCAGCCTCTCTGCTGTCGGAGCCTATCCAACGTGTCACCTTATGCAGTACTGGCTTTAGCCAGCAGATAGCGCCGTTGTATAACGGCAGAAAAAAAGAGTAAGCCACCTAGGTAAACCAGGATACAAATTGCATTGGAAAGGGTTAATAAAGGCTTTACGCCAGTTTTCTGGTGTAAGGGAAGTAATAAGTTATAGTACGTAGTGCCGTTGCGCAACATTTTGTAACTTTTTATCCATTTTTTTTCCTTCACTTGTCACTTTTGAGAAAGTGTGTGGAGTTTAGTCAAGAGGCAGGGCTTCTCACAGACTATAATTTCTTGTCTGGTCAGAGGTAAATGAATTACACATTAATTAGTATTACACGCAGTGCAATCTATGGGAGATGATTATTTTCCGGATTAATGATATTTGTAGTTGTTTGATCTTGTACAGATACACTACTAACATATAATGAGATTATCAATGTTGGATATTTTGGGATTTATCAGAGGTTCTGCACACAAATTTGGATCCAAAGAGACTCAGAGTTTTTGTGGCCTGCTATATGTTCAAGTGAAATAAGAAAATAGCTTTTTAGATCTTCCCGTTATCAGAGCTCTATAGAATTTCAATATTGTGTAGTTGTGAAGTGTCAGAACTACTTATCACCAATAGAGTATTTAATCCTAACAATAATCTTTATTTGTATAGCACCAATTTATTCCGCAGCGCTTAATCCTTTCCAATCCACTGTCTGACGTCTAAGGACACTCTGATTGAAGGTTGTACAGCTCCGATGTCGGAAGACGTCCGGCAGGGTATTCTTACTGTAGATTACTGGCTGTTCTGTTGTCGGGGGCCTCTCCAGTATGTCACATACCACAGTACTGGCTCTGACCAGCAGATGGCGCTATTGTATAATGGCAGAAAGAAAAAGCTCTCTAGGAAACCCTGAATCCAAAATTGGATTGCAAAGGGTTAATCATCCCATTCCCTAACCGTACGCCCTACACATCTCATGTCTCTGTGATTTTACAATTGCTAATATCACTCATGTTTGAGCAAAAACGTCTAATATAAATGAATTTGTTTTGCAATCCGTTTTAGAGCACATGAACTCATCTAGTCTCAACCTATAGTAACTAGTTGGCCAATAATTATTAAGACCTACCATCAATATCCGGTCATCAGAGGTGCAACTGTAGTGACCCCTGGCCACTTCTTAGACTATAGTGGCAGTGATACTAAAAGAAAGCGCCACTCTGTCTCCTGTCAGCTCTGCTTGGTCTTATTTAGAAGCTGTATGGTTGACTTAGTATTGTTAGCGGCCCACTATGTGACCATCTTAAAAAAAAAAAAAGTGGAGCAGAACTGAGAAGAGACAAAGTGGTGGAGTGATTTCTTAGCATCACTGCCACTTCAGTCTAGTGATCCATATGGTCACTGCGGTCAGATTCCCCCACTAGGGATATGCCACCAATTTGTGTCCTTCAATATCACATGCTTAATCAGATGCTTGATCAAGAATATGAATCAACATTGTCATTAAGTATATGGAACTACTTTATAAATATAGTTGAGGTCACATGTTCCGCTTTGTTCACATTGTCATTGGAGGTTCAGTTTGGTATCACTTCAATAGAGGAAGTTTAGTGACAAACCAATGAGAGAGATATATGCACCAATGTCTATCCTTAGACACATTGATGTATGTGCACTAACTAGAGATGACCGAGCCTACTCGGCCACGCCCCTTTTTCGCCCGAGCGCCGCGATTTTCGGGGAGTGGGGGGGGGGGGAGAGGGAGAGAGAGAGGGCTCCCCCCTGTTCCCCCCTGCTACCCCCGCTCCGCCACGCCTCCCCCAGCGCCCCCCGAATCTTTTCACCCAAGTACGGAAGTACTCGAAAATCGTGGTGCTCGATCGAGTAATTACTCGAAACGAGTAGGTTCGCTCATCTCTAGCACTAACTTTTCCAGGTGACACTGCAGGAACGGGGGACTGGGTAGTATGAAAAGAGGCTTCCTAACTTCACCTCACCTAAACTAGAAGCACCATAACTTAGTTTTACAGTATCACAGGGCAAGTTATATTGATGCATTAACAACTGCTGACTGTTATGATATGTGCCCATTTCTTTCCAAAACTACGTTTGACCTTAGGCAGTTCCTTGCCCACGGCGAAAAATGCAAAAAGTTCTATTCAGGATTTTCTGCATGTTCTTCTTGAAAATTTTATCTTCTTCTAGTCAAGAAGTCAGGAAGGTTCTAAATAGATAGTGGATACATTTTAACATTTCCCTTCTGGGTGGTCTTCTGTAGTCTATCTTGTATAAAGAATCTGGTTCCTAAAAAGTCTGAGTTTGTTGGCCAAGGTTGGCATAATACATTTCCCTTTCGGCGTCCTTCAATTACTGAAAATGCAAGTCTCTGATACACAGTATTTAAGTCCACACATGCAGTGCCACAGTGTAACATGGAATTTATTACTGTCAACGGAAAAAGACATTTACAGAAGATACTGTACATTTCCTTCTTGAAACTACTCAAAGTGTTGAGAAAGGGAAGACTAACAACATAACTGTTCTTCGGTGTTTGAACATAATCAAAGATTCCCACCTACGAAAATAATCATACGTTATATAACTGTCAAGCAGCCCGTTACTCACTGTCATAATACAGAAAACAGCCCTGGGGCAGCCATCAGTAAAGCATATAAACAGCACAAGAGGCACTCACAGGACTCTCAGACTGAATGATTGACCTTCACTAGTGAAATTTGCTCTTGGACTCAAGCATACAGACTTGTACTTATGAAATAAACTTAAGGGGGCTTTCAGACAAGAGATGAGACAAACAAAAACTTTTTTGTAAATGCAGTAAAATATGGACTGAACTAATATTGGAGGACCAGGATAAAGAATCTATGCCAGAGATAAAACATAGGACAGCATTGGGTGTTGCTAAACATGGACAAAATCTGAAAAAGTAGGGATATCAGTTTAGCAACTAAATGCAGGATAGTGGAAAAAGTTGTTAAAAGGATTGATGCGTTTGAGCTGTGGTGCTGGTGAAAGCTGCTGCGTATGCCCTGGATGGCAAGAGTAACAAACAGAGAAGTCCTGACTCGTATAAGGCCCGATATATCACTGGAGGGCAAGATGGCTGGACTTAGACTCACGTATTTTGGCCATGTAATGTGAGCAGACTCGCTAGAAAAATCTATAATGCTTGGACAGATTGATGGCAAAAGAAGACCTGGCCGCCAAAGAACATGATGGCTGATACTGTCAAAACGAATACTGGCATGGATATCACACAACTGAAAGAAGCAGTGCAAAACCAAAAAATATGTAGGGAGATCACCTTTTGGGTTGCTGAGGGTCGTCAATGACTAAACGGCTACCAACAAGTATTGGAGCATTGGAGACTAAGATAGAATTGTAATAACACGAGTTATACACAAGACAGCAAAAATGGACTTCACCTATAGTGGTTGCCTTTACGTAGTACTAGCATTGTCTTGCAGTACTCAGATACCTCTAGGACTTATAGTAGGGCCAAATAATGAAAAAACTGGACAGTCATATGAACAATAACATGAAGCACATATCAAGACTAGTAGGTAAGAAAAATGTCAGAAAAAAAATCAAATGCACATATCTTACGCTATAAGGGCTCGGTCAGACGAGCGTGGTTTTTTGCGCACCTATGTGTGTGAAAAAAACCCGCTGCTCGCTTAAGCAGAAAATGTGTAAACGGGCAAAGTTTCATATGCGCAGCGCATGCAACTTTGCCCATTCACTGGAGTAGCTGTGCTTGAGAAGCGTAGCTGCTCCATGAAAGTCCCCTCATCACTGAACACTGTGACAGTGTTCAGTGATGACGGGACTCCCCATGGGGATGAAAGAATCCCCTGCCACAGCTGTCACCGTGTTCAGTGATGATGGGACTCCCCGCAGGGACGAAAGAATCCCCTGCTACAGCTGTCACAGCTGTGGCAGAGGACCGCGATACTATACCATGGCTTTCAATGGGGCTGGCGCTGTTACTACTCCATTGAAAGAAATGGGATGAAGGCAACCCCTGCAGCGATGATTTTTTTTTTTTTGGGGGGGTGCTTGAAATATAAACCAAGTGCTGAAAATCATCCCTAGCCGTAAAAACAAAAACAAACTCACCTAGAAGCGCTGCCCGGCTCTTCTCCCCGTCCCATCAGTCTTCTTCTGTATTCTAGTGGCTGGGGATTAAAGAATTCCCACCTCCAGAAAGCGCTGCCTGTGATTAGTTGAGCTCTGTGACCAATCAGAGGCAGCGCTCAGCTGCCAATCATTGAATGGCAAAGATAAAAAATAGCTTTCTTACAGAGGTGACCATTTTCTAACCAGAGAACTGGACCTTATATTTTAGTTAGCTAATCATAACAGACCAATCAGATTACTGTTTCTCCTTTCTTTCAAAGGAGAAATAATCATGTAAGGCAGAGACATGCAGTAGATATTGTACAGTACACTGCTTTGAATTCAAATCCAACACAATTTTCTTCTGATACAAATTTTAATTTAATGAACTCTCTAGAATATTTATCTATCTGCATCCATTTACCAGGATCCATTTATCTACATTTAACGCTCTAAATAATTACTGCAACTGATAAACAATGAAATGACTGTGGACAAATGATTCATTTCTAAGAACAGAAATCGAAGTCTATATCTTATGCTGCAGTTTTATAACACTTTTGTTAGTATTGGAAATTGTGCTTTGTATTTACAAGCAATGACAAGTTATGAAATTTCCATCTAAGCCAGACTATTATCGGGATGGGAATGCTTGTCCCCAATTGTAGTCATAGATTGTTCTTGCAGCTTCAGTGTTCTGGAAGTTACATTCTTACATCAGAATGCATTTGTTAACACTGGGCTGTTACTTATTTTGCTGCCTATTAGTTTTTCAAACATCAAGGTTCGTTCTGTATTTTAGCTTGTGTACTAGGATTTAATGGACTGGACCCTTTAACGACAACCATAGTATGGCAGAGGTCATAGACTTGGCAAGACATTGGGGAACATTTATCCGTTGTGTCATGGGATAGATGTATGCCAGTGCATTGTACAGTTTTAATACTTTAGGCACATTTTTTAACTTACCTAAGTCATATCCCTTTTTCTAGACCATTTTCTGAAGAGGTAGGTACTAAAGATGCCTAAAGTGCATAATGCATTTAATACATGCCATGTATTAGATAGATAGATGCCCGTGATCAGCTGGATTAAACAGAATCGGCCATCTGAAGTGGAGAGATTGGACAACACCTTTAGGGTTCTTTCCCACGAGCGCATATGTGGTGACGACGTTTTTACGTTTTCGTGCCTGCTCTGTAAAAGCGCCTGAATGGGCATTTTGCCACGATTACAGCCAGCATTTTCTCATACATTCACGCGACCGCAAGCATCCTTTTTTAGCGAAAAAATACGCCGCACCCTCGCTTCCCTCGCTCTGCCAAAATCCTAGGGATGCCTTCCAGTGCCTATATAGAGGCACCTGTAAGCTTTTCGCAGAATTGGTCGCTGCAAAAAAGCCTCCCCCTTTCTTCTCTTTCCCTAGTCTCATAGGAGTCTATGGGACCCGCCAGGGTATAATGGCCAGAACATAGTTCCAGAACTATGTTTTGGCTGAGCATATATGCACCGGCCATGTATATGTTCTATTTTTCGTGCTGCTGGCGTATTTACGCACAGTATATTCGCCCATGTGAACGGCTGCATTGGAAACCAATGCTTCACATTGGAACCGTGTATGCGCACGGGTTTTTGCCTCTGTATTGCTATTATTTTCTATTGGGCAAATATGGATCAGTATTCGACCAGTAGAAAATGAAATATACAGAGGCAAATACAGCTGAAGTTCTGATGACATATGTTTGGAATGTCATCTGAAACACAATGCACTTAAACTGGCCTTAAAGGCAACCATTTAAAAATGACCTATCATTTAAAGGGAACCTTTAATGCTAAAAATGACATGTAATCTGCAAGCAGAAGGAGCTGAGCAGACTGATGTATAGTTTTGTGAAAAAAGATTCAGTATAGTGTGTCATTTATTCCTTTAAATCCCTGCTCTTTCAATGATTAGGAGTCCAGTGGGCGGTCCTGTTCAGTGATTGACAGCTAATTCTGTATGACTGTGCACACAGATAGCTCTCAATCACTGGATAGGACCGCCCATTTGACTAATAATCATAGAAAGAGCAGGGATAAAAATGAATAAATTACATATTCTACATATATTTATCACAAAGTTATACCTCAATCTACTCAGCTCAGTATCATGCCGATTGCAGATCAGACACCATGTTTAATGTGACAGGTTGTCTTTAGCCCCTTAGCGGCATCCACCATACAGATGAATGTGCGGAACAGGCTCAAGAGCTGTGCCTGTTCCATATGCAGAGGGTGCCAGGTGTGTTATACAGCTGACACCCATCTACAATGGCCAGGATCAGAGAGCACTCCAATCCCATCTGTTTAACCCCTTACATGCTGAACTCAAAAGTGATAATCATCTGATTAAATAGAAGAAGATTCTGCTGTCACTTGCATGTTGATGGAAAAAGTTATAGCTCTTGGACAGTGAGGATGAAAAAAGACAGCAACAAAATGAAAACTGGTGACAGCACCGAAGGGTTAAATAATCAATTAATTATTTGAACATCATTTCGGCTGTGATTTTTTTTTTTGTGTCCAGAGATAATATCTATGTGAAATGAATTCTGCATCACTGACCCCTGAGCACTCACAACTACTCCTTCCTGTCACTTTAGCATGCTTTTATAAAGGCTTTGATAAACTATACAAAAATCCTGCATCTATGAAGACTCTTAAAATTCATAATGGCTTCTTAGATCAAAGCTAGATATATAGTAGATGAAGTCATTGTACACTAAAGTCTCTTCTCTGTGCATTTGATATAACAAACTAAGCAAAGTACACAGAAGACAGGGGGGGCTTATAGCAAAGATCAAAATGGGCCTCCTTTTATGGCGCCACGTTTGCCGGTGTTTGTTTCCCTCTCCACAGACTTTTAATGAACCTAGAATAATTCTCTACCCCCTAGTTGTTTGTCTGGACCATTCTCCACAGGTTCTAGCCACCAAAAAGACAAAGGGTGTGGGATAAATCAAGGCCAGGCTTCTCTTTAAGGCCCTTTAGCAGATTTATGGTCCACCAGTATGGTATGCACCACCTAGAGGCTGCCATAAATGTAGATGTCATCTACTATCTAACTTTGATCTAAGAAGCCATTATGAATTTCAAGACTCTTCATAGATACATGATTTTTGTATATTTTATCGGAGCCTTTTTTAAAAGTACGCTAAAGTGACAGGAAGGAGTACCGTAGTTGTGAGTAGCTTAGGATATATTTAAGGGATATAAGCCCAAGTATACCAATGGTACCTGTTGGGTCAAGGGTGTTGGATCTCTGACCCTCCTGTAAGGAGAAGGGAGGGCTGCAGGGAGACTGTGTTAGGTTAACGTTTGTTTTTCTGTTCCTACTGTTGATCGTTTATGAGAGGGGGAAAGGCTATAGTGTCTTTAAGGATATAGGGGAGTAGGATAGGTGGCACCCCAATGACCACTGTGCTCTTGCGGTAGGGGAGGTCAGTAGACATAGGAAAGCTGGCAGGCTTTGCCTTCAGAACCGGAAGTAGAGGGTTGTGAAGAAAAGGGTGTATGAGTGTTCTACAGCTGTGGCCACACCTGGTATAACAAGCAGAATAGTTCATGACTGACGCTTGGCCAATGTGGCTATGCCAGTGAACGAGAAGCCTCATAACCATGAGTTTGATGTGACCCACAAAAAACCTCTCTGCCTTCATTTGGCAATACAAGGTTGGACTGTATTTGTTGCAATAAACCTTTTCTTGGAATATTAGGTCAGCGTTGTGTGGTCACATCCAGAGTACCCTATTACTTACTTCACGGCACATCCTTTATGTTGGAGGGGCTTCGGAAAAAATGTTCCCTTGAGAGTCTATGGAACGATAACCCTGCCTGTTGGACTGCTACCCATACTACCACCCCTGTCCAGCTGGCCCGTACCCTCCCTATATTGCTATGAGCAAAAGAATCAACATTAATCTCTACCTATGCTTTCTGATTCTCGTCTGGATGGCTGCACAACAGTATATTTGTCCATCAACACCACATTCCCAGAAATATTTTACTGAAGTGTTTTATAAGACAGCTGAGCATATAACGGCAAACACATTTGACAACGTGTGATAAAATATTGCAGAACCTAGGCAAATATGAGCCAGTGACAGAGAAGAGGCCAATTTGCATGGATCATGAGTTTTAAGTAGTCTATTTACATATAAGACTCGGTGAATCATGATTGACTATATTCTTACCAGCAGCATGGCGTCTATGTAATTAGAGGTGTGCGAGCATCATCTGTTTGGCTGATTCTAGTTTCCATATAAAATCCTAGTGACAGGCTAATTATGATTGCATAATCGCCCCTGGATCATCAAATTATCAAAAATGGTTACTGAGAAAAACAAGACGCTAAGATGGCATTCAGTATTTACAGTGATTGCTGCTTGACTGGGAAAACACATTCCAATTAATTTTCCTCCAGCATGGCACAGCTTCACGTATAGATTTACATGCTGCCCGTTCAAGAACAGGAGGGATTACAGTGATTTACAGTTCACCTGCTGTTGCATATGTTCACGATGGTAATTATATTTGACGTTGTCATACGCTATCCCTTTGTGTAATAATTAGTGTGATATGATACACAGTGGGCCATGGAAAAGTAGGCCGGCACCACACTCTTATGAAAGCTGCCTAAAATAACATCCGTCCATATTGCTCACAGCAACCAATCACAGCGCAGCTTTCATTTCGTATACTGCAGAGCTAAAATGAAAGCTGAGCTGTGATTGGTTACTATGGGCAGTAAGGCAGATTTTCTTCTAGAAAGCTTTCATAAGAACGGGTGCAGCCTACTTTCCATGGCCCACCCTGTGAGAGAAGCTATAATATTTTCTATCCTCCATTTTGTCTGGTAACCTGCTTATCTCCATTTCTCTGTCTTTCCTTAGCACATATTTAGGTATTATGACAGGAAACAATTCAAAAGGAATGCAAGACCATTTTCCAAGGCCATTTACTAAGGTCTCATGAGAAATAGCTTCTATCGGCCTGATAGAAGTCCTGCCTTCTAAGAAACATCACTGTATTTGGTGAATTTCTAATAACCAATGATAATAAATGAATTATAATAAAATATATATATTTACAAGTGAGGCGTCTTCTAGCTTTGTTTCAAATATCTTTTCATAAATACTTCTGCTGATTAACTAATAAATCAGATGACTTTCTATCACACTCAGTACTATGTGTGATTTGTAAGCTCTTTGAATTTGGCCACCTGAGAACATACCAAATAGCGTATATTGCACTAACAACCCAGTTTATGAAAGTTTATCAAATAACATTGACATGCCCGAATCTTTATGGGTAACATAGTGATATAAACATATTGCCTATGGCCTCTACACTACATAACAATATATCACTACTACAGTATATAAGGAATGAGATAACTGGACCATACCTGAGCAAAACCCATCCAAAGGTAACCAGGTTATTTAGGATAACTTAAAGAAAAATGACCTATTGTATAAATCGAGTTTTTATATTAAACATATTTTTAAAGAATTTTTTAAATTTTCAATGTCACGATTTATAGTTCAAAAAATCCTGCCGTTTTCACACTAACCACTAAGGTCAATAACAGGCTGATATTTCTGTAGAGATAACTTTTCAGCCACATCTCATTATTCTCATAAAGAAATACAATGGAAAATAGCACTTATATATAAAAAACACAGGATTCACCATTCATGATACAAATATAGCAAAGTTGACCTTGACTGTGATAACTTTCTACAAGTTAATTCATCTTAAGTCACTTCAAAGCTTTTATCGTAACACAACAGAAGTCTTCGAAGAACTATTGAAAGGGCAAGTAAACTCTGATGCAAAAAGTTATCTTAACTTATTAATAGTCAATGTAAGGTTCGCTAGATCTGTAGGTTATAATCGCAGTATAGCTATTCCTTGGTAGTGACCTAGAGCACAGTTTACAGAGCATTCGTGTGAATGGCCCATGATTTTTGCTGTAAAACCTATATCTAGTAGCTCAGATAGATGGCCACCCCAATAGTTACACACAGACAATAGAATAAGAAAAATCTACGATCAGAAAAGAAAAACAGGTTAGAAAAATGAAAAAGGTTTCACTAATTGGTTTAATTTACTAAAAAAAGTTATATAGGTGATATTTAAAGTTCTCCATTGAGCTTTCTGGCAGGATCCCACAATGGAGCCATTGAGTTTAATGGGGCAAAAGGAGTCCAATGTTGCAAACTTTGGTCTCCGTTTGACCTGGTTTCTTTTTGCTTTTGGCGGACTTAATTGCACAATCCTGCAAAAAAAAAAAAGGAACGAACGCCAGCTCAAATAAAGTACAATGCTTGCACATATGGTCTCTGTTACATTAAACTCCATTTGTGTACCATTTTTGGGTTCACCCTGCTGGAAAGTTTAATGGAGAACTTTAACACAGTATGGACCTTCCCTTACTTAAGTCATGAGGTAGAAACAACAGGAAGTAACTCGAAGCTTCTTAGCCTCAATCCAAAGTCTGTAATAGGGCCCCCACCACCTACTTGTAATGCTAGTGCCTTACTATGTGGGTGAGGGTCCGTTGAGCCTCATTGGACATCAAGGCTGGGTACGTTTGCTACCAATTCCCAGATATTCACAATGGACCTATCTTTTGTCAAGTAGCAACAGTACTGTGGCCAGATTGTAGAACCCAGTACCCACTTGCAAGCCTAATATCTATACTGTGTATACCTTTAAGAGGTCCCTAATCTGCTACAGGAGTCACAAGAGTGTTGATAAAGTATGTGTGCTCCATCATCGGTGAAAAAAATGATTAATCTTGTAAACCAGTTGCAGATAAGCAGAGACGTGACTGACTGCTTGATGTTCGGGGATTTAACAACTGTTTTGGCCAGAGATAGAGATCTGCAGAATCTGGCCAGCAAGCACAAGAATCAGACATTCCCAGCAGACTTGCAGGTTATTATTGGATAGAAGAAATGTCTTAAAATATGCTATTACTATACTAATATGCTTAAATAAATATCTAAAAATTATAGAAAGTGACTAAAAGATGGAAATTTTTAGTGTTACAGAATTTCTGTCTTGAAAATATTGCTGTTAAATACTTTTGAGTAGAGATGAGCGAGCACCAAAATGCTGGGGTGCTCGTTACTCGGGACGAAATTTTCGCGATGCTCGAGGGTTCGTTTCGACAGTTGGGGGGTCGTCTTATACGCCCCGTCGCCTTATACGCCGGTATATATTTTTATTGTAACACATTTCTGGATGAATTGCAGGGAAGGGCTTATATATTTAAGCCCTTCCCGACAATTCATCCCGCGATCGCCGGCAGCCCATTGCTTTCAGTGGAACCTGCTGTATTGCTGGCTCCATTGAATTCAATGGGCAAACATCGTTCTTCTCTGCCACAGCTGTTACAGCTGTGGCAGAGAAGAATGATTTGTCTTCTATATGTTCTCAATAGGGTCGGCGCTGCTGCCGCCGGCCCCATTGAGCGCATATAGAGAAGAGAACAGAAATCGAAGATCGCACATAGGTGCGATCTGCGATTTCTATGGCCTAAGAAGGACCGTTGGGGTTCTTGAAGCCTAAAATCACTCCTAACGCTCTCCCTATAGCAGCTCCGGCATCAACAACACTTTCCCTGAACTATGTCAGAATGCATCTGTGGCGAGCCGCGGGAGGGGCAGATTTTAATACTCGGGTGACACCTGATCTCACCAGCCACTCACTGCAGGGGGGTGGTATAGGGCTTGAACGTTGCAGGGGGAAGTTGTAATGCCTTCCCTGTCTTTCTATTGGCCAGAAAAGCGCGCAAATTTGTCAGGGAAGAAAATGAAAGTAACCCGAACACCGCGTGGTGCTCGTTACGAGTAACGAGCATCTCGAACACCCTAATACTCGAACGAGTATCAAGCTCGGACGAGTATGCTCGCTCATCTCTACTTTTGAGTGAACCACTTCTTAGTGCTGTGTTACTTATGTTTTGTATTATGTAAGAGTTATTGTGAATTTTATATAAAGTTCTGAAAGCAACTGCATTTCCTGCAAATTTGCATAAATCTGCAATAAAAATTGTGACATGGCATAAGGACTCAAGCATACAGCTGACTATATAAGTTTGTACAACTTCTGAGTAAGGGCTCCTGCTCATGGGCGGATATTTGCTGTGGAATCCATGGTCACGTTCGCTCTCTGAATCCGCAGCAAATACCGCCCATTACTTAATATGGAGATCCGCTGCTTCCTCCACTTGAACAGAAATCCACAGTACAGATTCTCTGGTGACAGAGCAGGAACGCGCGGAGGACGCTGCTGCCAGAGCCGGATTCTGCAATTTTACAGTATCCATACAAGTATATAGGCTCTTACTGAACCTCTCTATGCTTCTGATTTCAAAGTTGTGAAATGCTCTGGTGGACTATATAACACCCAACAGAGCCCCTAATGCAGCACATGGAGGCATAATGACTCCTTTCTAGGTAGCCATACACCTTTTGCGCCCATGAGGGTGATCATTAAGTGGAGCAGGTTACCACGGCAGGTGGTGAGTTCTCATTCAATGGAAGTGTTTAAACAAAGGCTGGACAAATATCTGTCTGAGATGATTTAGTAAATCCTGCACTGAGCAGGGGGTTGGACCCAATGACCCTGGAGGTCCCTTCCAATTCTGCCATCCTATAATTCTATGAACCCTTCATATTGTGAGCCATCTCACATTTTCTTCATACATTGTATTCATAATCACAGCTACTTTTAAATGTGTGCTGGTTGACTTTAAAAGGAGATTGTGTTTTAGGATCTTTTGCACTCAGCTTAAAGGGGTTATACCAGACTATCAGGTTATCCCCTATCCACAAAATAGGGAATAACTTGCTGATTGGTGGTGGGGGCTATTGTGAGCCCTGCCGATTTGGAGGACGGAACTACGGTGTCCTGCTCTCCTGTAACTGTGGGGGTTGCTCATTCCCCCACAGTGACGTCACTCTGAATAGAGCACTGGCAAAGCATTCAAGGTCAGCATTGCATTAATTTCAATGGGAGTGACGGAAATATCCAATCAGGCACACCGCTTTGGTACTCGGAAATCCCATTGAAAAAATCATAAAACGGTACAGTTGGAAGGACCTCCAGGGGCATTGGCCAAAACACCCTAATCAATGCAGGATCACTAAATCATCCCAGCCTCTTCTTTAAGACATCCATTGAAGGAGAACTCACCACCTCCCGTGGTAACCTGCTCCACTCAGTGTCATAAAGTTTTTTCTAATATCTAATCTGTGTCTCCTCCCTTTTCAGTTTCATCCCATTGCTTTTTGTCTTTCCTTGTGCAAATGAGAATAGGGCTGATCCCTCTGGACTATGGCAACTTGTGCAACCAGTCTCCTCACTGTGGGGGGTGTATTAACTCCACAGTGAGAAGGATGGGGACATGGGACCCTTGTTTTTGAGATTGGTGGAGGGTTGAGTGGTGAGACCTCCACTGATCAGTAAGTTATCCCCTGCATATAGGGGTCAACTTGATATTTTGATACAACCCCTTTAATTAGGCTTCTACACTATCCTGTAACTTGAAACAAACTAAATTCTAAATTTTGCTTCAGACACAAATAAAAAGGGAAACAAAAATTCAACCAGTTGGCATGCCTCTAAGGGGTTAATATACTACTGTGGTGTCATATTTTCTATATATATGACAATTGCAGCAGATATATGGATTTATATTCCAGCATCTCGGCTTACAACGACTTGCAAATATGGCTCTGCCTCTCTGAATACAAAGTACGGCATATGAAAAGTAATTACATTTTATGTTGATTTTTAAATGGAACCTGTCAGCTCGAACATGCTGTACGAACTGCAGGCAGGATGTTGTAGAGAAGGAGGAACTGAGCAGATTCATATGTAGTTTTAAGGGGAAAGATTCAGCATAACTTGTATTTTATTCATTTATATCTCTGTACATTCTGAGCTGAACAGTCCAATGGGCGGAGCTATCAGTGAATGGCAGCTATCTGTATATACACACATGTACACAGATAACTGTCGATGACTGATCCTTTTCTGTAGCTTGGTATATACCTCTGATTTCATACATTTACATGCAGAGGTTTTAGTCAGATTCCATATAGACAAAGAAAATGGCAGGTTGATAGCACTCCATAGATGTATGTGTTTATTTATTAGCTTCTACATACCCATACTGACAGCCAATTGGCTACTCGTGACATCTCCTTCACTGTTAACTAGTAAGGAATTCTCCAAACTCCATCCCACTGCGTTATACCTAGTATTGTGTGCTCTGGAAATTATAAAGTTAAAGCGATCTTCCAGTCCTGGACAAAAAAATACGTCCGACCTCCTTCTCTGACTACCTGATGCACACTGTGTATTACTATACATTAGTAGTCTAAGACATTACACCTGCTTTGATTGACCAATTCGACCCATGTGAGCAGGACTGGCTAGTCAGCGCAGTGTATAATGTCTTAGACTACCGATGCATACTAATGCACAGTGTGTATGAGGTAGTCAGAGAAGCAGTGTGGCCATTCTTGCTTGCCCAGGACTGAAGATGTACTTTAAAAAAAAGGCTTGGTACCGTGTTAGCCAGTAGAGCAATGTGTGATTGTTCTCAGTGAGAGAAACCAAGTCATCTTGTAGATATGATACCTTTTAATGGCTAACAAAAATACATGATGTTACAGCAAGCTTTCGGGGATATCTCGCCCCCTTCATCAGGCTAATGAATGAAACTAGTTTGGATGGCATATAATTATAACATACAGATGCAGAGGGGAGGAGAACACATTCCTCTTGATCTAAATAAATGTTCACACACAGAAATTTGGGACTGTTTTGCACTCAAAACTTAGAACAACAAACAAACAGAGCAGAGACATGCATCGTAAATCAGTCCACTGAGCTCAGGACAGATTTATGATGTGTTTTATCTCTCCTTCAACCTGCACATGGAAGAATATGCAGCACCACCTCTTGGATGGGAACATTATTACAAGTCAAGTTCTGAATTTTTATGAAGTTTTAAGGCAAAAGGAAAAAAAAATAATAAAAAACAACTTTAAAACAATCACACATTAAAAAAAAACAAAAAACATCACATCCTGATGACAGGTATATCTGTATTTTGGGCTTGTTTGAACTCATTAGTCTGTTGTTTTAAGGGTTCCCATACACACTGTGGTAGATCTGCTCAACTGCACACAGATCATTGCCAAGTAGTGGCTTGAGTTGTTGGGTGAAACCTGGGCTTCCTATTTAAGTCCAAGTGACATCCCGCAGTTTGAGGTGATGCACATATGGTTGAACAGATGAAATGCAGTGTGCACAGGCATCCTGACTCCTTCCTTTCCAGATTGTCTAGCTTAGAGGGAATGCTTCTTGTGCGCAGTTTGTTGTAACAAGACACTAAAACGTGAAATATACTATTTAAAGGCTATGCACACTTTGTACTTTTTTTTTAGTCAATGTGTTTTTGACAATGAAGTTTTTTTTGTAATTGGTTTTCATTAAAATGTTTAATTGTTTGATTTCTATGCTTGTATTGCTTTCCAAGGCACTGCAGACTGGAGGACTGAAATCATAGCAAATTCTGTCAGTCCGAGTAAACTGACAGCTACTCCCCTAGCCTGCTCAGTTGTTGTGAAGCTGAACCTTTGCATTTCATGAGAGATCAGCTGATCAGTCCTGGAAACACCCCTGAGTCAAAAACTTAAATGTAGGAAACCTACAAACCAAGTATGAGGCTCTCCAAATGCATGGAAAGGAAAACACAATGCAAAAAAAAATAAAATAAATAAGTGCATCATTATTTTTTTTTTTGCAAGGACTTGGTAGAACATGTGTGTATTGACTTTTCATGCACAATTGTTTCCATAGCCTTTATAGCAGGAGCAGGAGTCATTGTACTTATGTACGCTGAAGCCCATGTGGGGATGCTGGCTCTCTTACTCATAACAAATATTTGCTCAAATGTAATATAGGGTGATTCACTAGGAAATCCAACCATTGCTCAATAGCCTTGTAATTTGGTCTGGTTCCCTAGGACAATTGATATGTATTTGCCTTGTATATTGCAAAATTAGGTCTGTCTAGAGCATATGCTGAAACTCTGCTCCTTAGTAGAGCTTCCATTTCCTCAGAAGCAGGCGATGTTTTGTAGTCTGTTGAAGTGTAAGAAAATTGAAAGAGGAAGGAGCTCTCCAAGGTACTAAATAGACAGAGCAGCAAAGAAACCTGTTCTGATACACTATCTGCTGTCTGCATTTCACTGTCAGATCTACTTCATGTATGGATTGTCAGCCTGGAAATGTTACAGAAGATACACAATACAGCTCTGGTGTTACGACTGTTGCACATTTATCAGTGAGCATCTACAAGTGCATACGTTTTCTTGTCAAGCGTGATGAAACGTCCGTCAGACGGAAGTGCAAACCATGGTAAGTGTGGACTAACATACATTTGATGTATGCAGTTTGATACACTGATACTTCATTGTTTTCAGGACACAAAAGAGACCTTTGTAAAGGAAACTGTTCGCTAACAAATTCTGCTTTGCTACATTTATTTGTACAAATATATTAATTTGTATAAACAAAGTCAATCCAGCTCCCCTGACACCCGAAAAAGGACACACAGAGGGCAAGGCAATGCACAAATGGAGAAAAGAAAATCTAGCATCCAATAGAATTGAAATAAAACTTCAGATCTTATTGTATATCCGTATAAAAGCCACAACCTATATAGATGTGTCTTCATTGCTTGTGGATTTTTATATGGATATATATTAAAGGGGTTGTCTGGTTACTGGACAACATTGCCCCTATATAGCTCTAACTGTGCTAAAATAACAGAAGCAGCTGTACTTATCCGTCCTCCATCCAGTGTTGCAGCCTCACCATTCTCCTGTTTGTTGTGGAAAATGATGCCTCCAGATATCACCCGACCACTGCAGCTAATCAAACGCTGCAGCATCACTGTTCCGAAATCCTGGCATCATGGTGCCCAGGATGTGACCACTGATGCCAGGAAAAGGGAAGGTGATGTTATGGCCTCTGATTGGCTGCATTAGTCAGGTGATATCCAGAAACATTAACTTCCACAACAGACGCTAAAAGGCCAGTGGGGTTGCAGTGCTGAATCGTCACGGCAGAGGATGGGTAAGTTCAGCTGCTTTTGTTATTTTAGCACAGTTGAAGCTATATGGGGAATGTTGTTCTGGTAACCAGACAACCCCTTTAAGGCCTGAAGATTTATTTCACTCCTACTGGATGCTGGAATTCCCACCCTTGGTCTATAACAAGGCTCAGAGGCTACTTGTGTGTAGTGGAACTCTTTTACTGCTTGTGTAGACCTTGTTGAGCACTAGACGCCTCTACAACACAATCAAAGAATTTCACCCAGTTATCAGAGTTTGAGAGAGAGTATTATTGGAATGTGTGAAGATGGATGGTCGTATCGACAAATTACCCACCCCCTGGACCATTCTGACCAGACTGTTAGGAGGTGTTGGGACCAGTGGATGCATGAGGGAATGCACACAATGCCCTTGACAGACCATCAGTAAATAGATTTGTCTTGTTGTCCAACAAGCACGAGCAGCTCCAACGGTTTCACTGTCCACCTTCCAGAGACTAGTGACAGCATCATTGCAGGCTCCTGTGTCTGTCGGAACCATTTACAGTGGCTTGGTTGAAGGACATTTGGTCTCACAGTGCTATTAGATACACACCCACCCACCATCAGTCTTGTTTTCACTGGTGTCATGAACGACAAAATTTGACTGCTAGAATGGAATCGGGTTGTCTTCAGCAACCAACCTATGTTTAGTTTAGACACTGATGACAGCTGTGTTCATGTCTGGAGACCAAGGGGTAAGCACCTCAATCCCATCTTTGCTGTGGAGTGGCACACTGCCCCCACTGCTTGTGTGATCATCTGGAGGAGGTGGGGGGGCATTGCATGCAACAGTCGATCCCCCCTAGTAGTGGTACGAGGGACAATGACAGCTCAGCGATATGTTCAGGACATCCTGCAGCCACATGTGTTCCTCTTATGGCGGCTTCCAAGAGGCATTTTGCAGCAGATTAATGCTTGGTTGTACACACAAGGGTGTCACAGGAATGTCTCCAAAACATTGTTACACTTCCATGGCTGCCCGGTCACCAGATTCATCGCCAATAGAACATATATGGGACCATTTGGGACATCAACTTTGATAGCCTATGAGTTTGTTCGAACTGGCAACTCAGTTGCAGAAAATGTAGACTGATATCTCGCAGGATACCATAATCAACCTGTATGCCACCATGCCCCCCTGTACCACATCTTGCATCCATCTAGAAGCGGTACAACAGGGTACTAGAACCTCCATGCCCGCCTATATCACATCTTGCATCCAAGTTAGAAACGGCCCAACAGGGTAGTAGAGCCTCCCTTCAAGTGCTCAGTTTTCCGCAATAAATTCTCCTTTTGCTCTGATATTGTATTTACTAACTTATATCAACGTTACAATCACACATAGAAAGTTTAGGTCTAGGTGCTTGATTTTTTTGACAACGAGTGTATATATATATATATATATATATATATATATATATATATATATATATATATTTAGTTATGTCATGCCAAATGTGTGCTTCAGTGCAACTGGGATGTAATGTTCATTTTGCTGATGGACAAATTTCCTATTACAGAGCTGTGTATGCCGCATAATGCATAATGGAGGCTAAAATGCTACAGTATGAATCAATATTTTAGTCTCTTTTGCATAAGAAGCAGCAAAATCTGCTCAGTAAAAGGAACTTTATCTCTTGGCGAAAAGCAGATGAATATTAAAAGTTGTACTCATTTTTCTGCAACTTTTCACAGCCTTTAGCCTTTTCAGCTGCAGTCCAATTGTATACTGTACAAGGACTTACTAGCAATATGTAGGACATACAGTATCCCTGCAGTCATTAGTGGAGCAGTCACAGACTTGTAAAAAGTTCTTGTAATGTTCTAGAAAGGTCAGGAAAGAGCAGCTCGTGGTGTAGAGCAAATTAGCAAGACTGCTGGTTTAGGGGACAGATTCCCATAGATTTCTGCAGATATATCCAGGATCTAGCTACTGAAGGATAACAGGTGACTAGTGTAGGCTGCAGACTCTGGGGCCGAGGTGAAAAAAAAACAACATCACCAGCACAGTGCAGAAAGGCAGCAGCACTAAAAGCCACCACCCTCAGGAACTGACATTGGATTTATTTGTACACGCAATTGTGCCTTCCATTATATGACGTTGCACCAGGATGCTTCTGCACTAAAAATGAGTTAGCTGTTATCCTTCTCCATTGATGACACAGGGTCCATCATTATTATTGTCTATGGACTTTGTCTTAGAAATGTTCTAGTAGATAGAACTTTTTTTATCCGTTTTACTTTACTTGATCTTCTATATACCTTGACTAACCTTAAGAGTACTTATAGATTACCAATGAATGATCTCAGACAGTGTATGACCAAGTGACCAAAAGACCTACATCATTGCATGAGCTAAAAGGTGTAACAAGTTATGACTTTGGATCACCTGACTTCAAGGTATTTGTCTTAAAGGACTATACATTTTCTGGCTGTTTTGACAAATAAACGGAATCCTTTGCGATTTACACAAATGTTGTGTGGCGTGTCAATGAATCTCCGAGCTGCTCGCATTAACCCTTAATGTGGAACAGCAAGAATATACATATATAGCGCTACATTTCGATAACCGTCCATACAAACATTAACCCTACATATGCTCCGGAGGCAGAAAAAATTTTTAAATGATGTAGAAAATTGCAAGAAACTTTATTCAAATAATAATCAAACAGTCGTGTTAATCACAATAAATATACAAATAGTGGCAATAGACAGCAAATGTGAGGCTGCACACATTTTCTACTTATGGTAGTGATAATGTGGTTACACTGAGCACACATGTGACAGCTACTGTAAGAAATAACGGGATGAAGTAGCTTTTCATTATACGACAAAGGGATTTCCATTTCATGGCGATATGAATGACTCATTTCTCAGCATGCTCTGACATTACGCTGTGCAAATATGAAGAATACAGCAGCAAACAGTAATGGAATGCAGGAAGAGGGGAAACATGGATCATATATGCTATGTCACTGCTTCTTTTGTATGTCACAGTAAGATAATTAGGCCGGTTTCACACTGGTGACAAAGTCACGCGATTTTCTCGTGATTCGACAATGCTACAAATCGCATGTATGTGAAGCCCATGCTTTCCAATGGGTTCCTTCACACCTGCGATGTTTTGTACCCTGCGGCATTGTGAGAGACAAAAAAAATTGCAGATTACTAAATATTGCTGCGATTTGCAAGGTTTTATAGCCCATGTTTCTCTATGGAGCCTTCCTATGTGTTGCATCGGACTTCCTATGTGCTGCAACGCAGTTTTCGTGTGGGGCAATGCAACTTTTACAGTAAGCGCTGTATGACTCCACCGCACATTTCCTCAGGTCCCTGGCAGTGCTTCATCGAATACTGGCTCTGATTGGCTGAGCCGCAGCGCTCGGCAACTAATCAGATGCAGTGCTTCCTGGAGGCCGGGTTTTTCAAACTCCTGACCAGGAAGCACTGAGGGAAAATGACGAGCAAGTCTGCCGGAGACCTGAGGAGTTGTGAGGCAGAGCCGGACAGCACCTCTTAGGTGATGCTATTTTTTTATGCAGCTAGGGCTTATTTTCAGGGTTGGGCTTATATTTCAAGCAACCCTAAAAATCCCGGCAAAAGGATGCTACAAAGTCACGCAACTTTGTAGCAACACAGAATCGTGATATCACCGTGACAAAACGCAGCGATATCGCACAGAACACCGATGCGATATCTCTGCAAATTTTCTTGCGGCAATATCGCTGTTGCCCATGTGAATGACGCCTTAAAGGATGGAGTCTATCACCAGGATTAGCATGCTCTTTATTTAATATGAAGATCCCATTATTTTCACTGACTGGATGTAACCATGTGCTCCCTCATAGTCAACCCAGTAGGTACATTCAATTTCCATAGAGGGTGAGTACACCATTCATAAATCCCTCCCATTAAACCAGAAAGTTAAATAACTTTTCATTATACAATATTTAAATAGTCACTAACTTTTAAAACAACTTGTGTTTTAAGGACGTAGCTAAACTCTCCTGGCCCCTGGTGCAAAAGTTTAGCTTCTCCCCCTCTCACTTCCCTAGCAAGCATGCAGCTCCTCTTCAGGCCACCAGCCTTGGTGTTACGTTCGTGTGGGCAACTAAGCACCAGGCCCACACAAACATGACCCATAGACACGGGTTAGGGGAAACTGACCCTGTGCTGCAGGGCAAGGCCCTACCTACAAAGCAGGACGATCGCCTCTATAAAGGCGGCCACATGCTGGAACCTCGGCCCTGCTCATCCCTGAAAGGGTGATGCTCGCAACCAGGCGGAACTGACACATTAAACGCACAAACTCACTTACCACACAACCTTGCACACTGAAGAAGATGGTAAAGCTAAATATAAAAGCAAGGTATTAGTTTGTACATTGGCCAATGAACTTAAGCTGCAAGGCTCTGACAAGGCTCCTCGTGTCTTGCAGTCCCTACTCTAGCAATACACTAAACAGGCAACACAGGACACTACACACACAGCAAGCTGCAAGCTGACCAGACACTACTCACACAGCAAGCTGCAAGCTGACCAGACACTACTCACACAGCAAGCTGCAAGCTGACTAGACACTACTCACACAGCAGACAAGACTGAGGAAATACAGCTTATTAATTGCAAAGGGCCTGAGGTATATATCTACACCCAGATCCAGGGGATTGGCTGACCTGAACAACCACAACCAGCCAGCTCAATTAACCCTCACCTGTGCAGGTGTGCTCTTGGAACCCAGAAGAACAACAAACTCCAGTGGCACAACCTAACACTTGACTTGTAGATGACTTTCAGCTGCACTGATGGGTCTCTTAAGTTCCCCATCAATGCAGTCAGAAGAGTCGCTAGAGTATTAAAGGATATAGATACATAATAAGCACGCACACACATATTGGCAACAACATAAGGCAACTTTGATAACACGGCAGACTCAGATACAGCTGCGTGGCTTTAGTGTACCTCTAAATAATGCAGTCATCAAATAATAGTAAGATACCAGTTCTACACAGTAATAGTGATCACAATCTATTTACCTCCGGTGATCACAGGTGTCATTTCCTCTGATTGATGTCCATTTTCATTTTCTTTATCTAGGCCAAGACAACTTTTTCTAGCCACAACTTGTCTCTGCACACTGTTCCTATCCTTCTGCTACCATCAGGCCCTCAGTGCCCCATACACAGTTCTAGTACCCCTTTCTGTAATGGTGACCCCCACAGGGTGATAATTTCTCCATCTGTGCCCACCACAAAATCAAAGTACCTCTTTATGCCTCAATCATAGTCCCCTTCTTGCTGACCCTGCACAGTGATAATCTCCCTTTGTGACCGCATGGTAATACTGCCCCCTTAGAGCACAAGTTATATTGGCCTCTTTGTGTCCCCCACAAAGTAACAGTGCCCCCCTTGTACCTCCTGCCAGGTAATAGTGCCCAGGTGCGGCGGTTGTGCCCCCCACAAGGAAAAATTGCTCCCCTCTATGCCTCCAGTAAAGTAACAATGTATCCATTGTGTCAGTCCTCAACAAAGTGATAATAACCTCTTGTGCCTCAAAGAAGATAATAGTGCCCAGGTGCCTTGCAAGGTAATAGTGTCCTTGTTGTGCCCTTGCAAATAATAACCCCTTACTGCCCCTTTTATGCCCTCGTGAATTGGGCCCAGTTATGCTCTCCACAAAGTAAGGGCCTGTTCACATTAGCGTTGGTGATTTCCATTCATCTATTCCACTTTTAATACAGAGAAATAGAAATTAAATGAGATTAAACATGTACATTCTTTCTGCATTGATTTCAATGGGTTTTAAAAAAAAACAGAAATATTTCCGTTTGCTTCCATTCTGCTTAATTTCTCTTTGTAAAAATGAACCAAATAACACAGAAGTTTAAAAAATGTAAATGAAACTGAACTGAAGCAAATGGAAACATTTTCATTTTTTAAAAAAACCCATTGAAATCAATAGGGAAAAAATGGAAACATTTAATCTAATTTTATTTCCATTTCTCTGTTCCAAAAATGGAGGAAATTAACAGAAATCACTAATGCTAGTGTGAAGAAGACCTAACCCTGCCTCCCCCATCATCCCTGCCCTCAGCCACAGCTTCAGGAGTACTGATTCAGCAGAATTGCTATTAAATAAGTCGAAGTGCAGTACTTCTAAAGCCGTGGCTGAGTGTGGGGATGATGGGGGAGGTAATACTACTTTGTGTGTGTGCAGAGGAGGGGGGTGGGAGATAAAGAACTCTGTTGAATCATACAGCCTCCGCAGCTTGCATCTTCATTTGATCTCTTCTATCTGCTACACTCCAGCGCCATGCGATATCGTCATTCATTATCTATTGTCCATGGCGCTGGAGTGCAGCAAACAGAAGAAATCAAATGAAGATCTGAGACAGTGCTGCATGATGTCCACTGGAGAGGCTGGAAGGATGACAGAGCAGGTATTAGTGTGGTGAAGGGGGGGGCCTATGGCTTCCCCCAGCTTAAGGCCTGGGAGGCAAGTGTGACCCCCTGTGACCACTATAGCTATGTCACTGCTTGTGTTACTATGACCGCAGGTGTGATAATTAGCAAAAATTCAAAACCTAAAATGATGTTGTGCTCAAAATCCCTCTAAAATGCTCACCACTAGGGGGCTCACTTCCTTCTAATTTGCTGTCCACTGATGTTGTCAAGTGAAGTCAATCTCTAGTAGCCTAGATAATAAGATGTATAACAGGAAGTGGAGAAGGTTGATGACTCATGATTCCCATACAAGTCTGATATGGGGAGGAGAGAAAGGAGAGAAACAGAGACTCGCACAGATGTGGCTACTGGAGCTAATGGTGAATCATGTACTGTCCCACAGCTAATGAAATCACATCTGCACTGCTCAGTACTTGGCTAGTGTTTTCTGTGATGCAGCTATTAATATATGTGTTTTATAAAGTGTTAGGGAGCAGAATCTGCTGTTTTCTCCTTGTTCAGTGTATAGAAGACATGATAGCAACTAGTGTCCTCCCACCAGCTCAGGGACAACTGACAATTAGAGATGGAGCCTGCAAAAGAGGAAAGTGGTAAAAAAACACTGCATACAACTCATGTAAAGGTCAGCAATAGTGTTATTTCTCATATACACATGGCAGCATATTCTGAAAAGCAAACTGAACAGTTAGTAAGGTTTACGTTTTAGGCTATGTTCACAGTAGCATTCAGTTTTCTGTTTTTCTAATCTATCTATCCATCTGATCCATCCTAGGAGCAGAAAAAAGGAAAAACGCACACACTGTAAAATCCCCATATGGGTCTTTTTTCTTCTCAATTCTCCTCCGTTTCCCTTGGTTGGTTTCCATCTTTTTGATCTGCATGGCTTCTTTTTCCATCCAAAATTATGAAAACTGCATAGAATTCAGCTTTTGTTTTTGTAACACTGCTGTCAATGGGAGACAGGCGCTAATGGAAACTATTCCATTTGTATCTGTTTATACAGGGTTATTACAAATGATCTTACCGATTTGAAACACTCATAACTCATGTTTAATGACACTCAGATACATACATTTGATATAATTGTAAACTGAAACTCAAAAAGTTGTGTTGCACAACAAAAATGTTTTCGAAATCAAAGGTGTTCAATGTGAGCCCCCTTCGTCATTTGACACATATCAAGCCTGTAGTCAAGTTCCTGCCATATGCATTGTAACTAGAGATGAGCGAACGTGTTCGTCCGAGCTTGATATTCGTGCGAATATTAGGGTGTTCGGGATGTTCGTTATTCGTAACGAACACTATGCGGTGTTCGGGTTACTTTCACTTCCTTCCCTGAGACGTTAGCGCGCTTTTCTGGCCAATTGAAAGACAGGGAAGGAATTACAACTTCCCCCTGTGTTGTTCCAGCCCTATACCACCCCCCTGCTGTGAGTGGCTGGGGTGATCAGGTGTCCGCCGAATATAAAAGTCGGCCCCTCCCGCGGCTCGCCTCAGATGCCGTGTGAGTTAGATGAGGGACAGTGCTGTTTGTACCGGAGCTGCTGTAGGGAAAGAATTGGTAGTTAGTGTAGGCTTCAAGACCCCCCAAAGGTCCTTATTAGGGCCACTGATAGCTGTGTGTTGGCTGCTGTTAGCAGTGGCAATTATTTTTTTTCTCAAAATCGCCTCTGCAGAGCGTTGCACCCGGCATTAGGGACAGAAGTGCTGCATAGGCAGGGAGAGTGTTAGGAGTGAGTGTAGCCTTCAAGAACCTCAACGGTCCTTTCTAGGGCCATATTTAACCGTGTGCAGTACTGTGCTGGCTGCTGTTAGCTGTGCTGCATTTTTTTTTTCTTCTCAAAATCGCCTCTGCAGAGCATTGCACCCTCCATTGATACTGCAGGGAAAGAAATGTGTAGGCAGGGCCACAACACAGTTATTATTCATTGAATATACGCAGTGCTGCCTTTTGGTGGAAAAAAACTGAAAATAATTCTATTTGTCCTGCCTCTGTCCGTCCTAAGGGCGGTGGACACGTGTCGGCTGCGCGTGCAACGTTTAAAAATCAGACGCACCCAGCTACGTTTTACTCCTGGCTTCGCCATTTGCTTTCCTTAATTGGGAAAAAAAATACCTGCTCTGCCAGAGTTAATAACTCTGCTACCCTCACGTTCTGTGACACATTAGCAGGGACACAGCACAGTTATTAAACTTCTCATGTTCATTGAATATACGCAGTGCTGCCTTTTGGTGGAAAAAAACTGAAAATAATTCTATTTGTCCTGCCTCTGTCCGTCCTAAGGGCGGTGGACACGTGTCGGCTGCGTGTGCAACGTTTAAAAATCAGACGCACCCAGCTACGTTTTACTCCTGGCTTCGCCATTTGCTTTCCTTAATTGGGAAAAAAAATACCTGCTCTGCCAGAGTTAATAACTCTGCTACCCTCACGTTCTGTGACACATTAGCAGGGACACAGCACAGTTATTAAACTTAGATTATTCATTCACTAGAGGCAGTGGGGCGTTTCGTTTTCAAAAAAGGGAAAAAATTATATTTGGCCTGCAGTCTTGCGCCAATTTATTTCCTGCCTGTGAAATCAAATCACTGGTAATACAGCATGCTGAGGGGTAGGGGTAGGCCTAGAGGACGTGGACGCGGCCGAGGACACGGAGGGCCAAGTCAGGGTGTGGGCACAGGCCGAGCTCCTGATCCAGGTGTGTCGCAGCCGACTGCTGCGCGATTAGGAGAGAGGCACGTTTCTGGCGTCCCCACATTCATCGCCCAATTAATGGGTCCACGCGGGAGACGGTTATTAGAAAATGAGCAGTGTGAGCAGGTCCTGTCCTGGATGGCAGAAAGTGCTTCGAGCAACCTATCGTCAACACGCAGTTCTGCGCCGTCCACTGCTGCAAATCCGAATCCTCTGTCTGCTGCTCCTCCTTCCTCCCAGCCTCCTCACTCCACTACAATGACACCTGCTCAGGAGCGGGAACACTCCCAGGAACTGTTCTCGGGCCCCTGCTTAGATTGGGCAGCAGCGGTTCCTCTCCCACCAGAGGAGTTTATCGTCACTGATGCCCAACCATTCGAAAGTTCCCGGGGTCCGGGGGAAGAGGCTGGGGACTTCCGCCAACTGTCTCAACAACTTTCTGTGGGTGAGGAGGACGATGACGATCAGACACAGTTGTCTTGCAGTGAGGTAGTAGTAAGGGCAGTAAGTCCGAGGGAGCAGCGCACAGAGGATTCGGAGGAAGAGCAGCAGGACGATGAGGTGACTGACCCCACCTGGTGTGCAACGCTTACTCAGGAGGACAGGTCTTCAGAGGGGGAGTCAAGGGCATCAGCAGGGCAGGTTGCAAGAGGCAGTGCGGTGGCCAGGGGTAGAGGCAGGGCCAGACCGAATAATCCACCAAGTGTTTCCCAAAGCGCCCCCTCGCGCAATGCCACCCTGCAAAGGCCGAGGTGCTCTAAGGTCTGGCAGTTTTTCACAGAGACGCCTGACGACCGACGAACAGTGGTGTGCAACCTTTGTCGCGCAAAGCTCAGCCGGGGAGCCAACACCAACAGCCTCACCACCACCACCATGCGCAGACATATGATGGCCAAGCACCCCACAAGGTGGGACGAAGGCCGTTCAGCGCCTCCGGTTTGCACCCCTGCCTCTCCCCCTGTGCCCCAACCTGCCACTGAGATGCAACCCCCCTCTCAGGACACAGGCACTACCGTCTCCTGGCCTGCACCCACACCCTCACCTCCGCTGTCTTCGGCCCCATCCAGCAGTGTAGTTCAGCGCACCGTCCAGCCGTCGCTTGCGCAACTGTTGGAGCGCAAGCGCAAGTACGCCGCCACGCACCCGCACGCTCAAACGTTAACCGTCCGCATAGCAAAATTCATCAGCCTTGAGATGCTGCCGTATAGGGTTGTGGAAACGGAGTCCTTCAAAAGTATCATGGAGGCGGCGGCCCCGCGCTACTCAGTTCCCAGTCGCCACTACTTTTCCCCATGTGCCGTCCCAGCCCTGCACGACCACGTCTCCCGCAACATTATACGCGCCCTCACCAACGCGGTTACTGCCACGGTCCACTTAACAACGGACACGTGGACAAGCACAGGCGGGCAGGGCCACTACATCTCCCTGACGGCACATTGGGTGAATTTAGTGGAGGCTGGGACAGAGTCAGAGCCTGGGACCGCTCACGTCCTACCCACCCCCAGAATTGCGGGCCCCAGCTCGGTGGTGGTATCTGCGGAGGTGTATGCTTCCTCCACTAAAGCACCCTCCTCCTCCTCCTCCTCTGTCTCGCAATCAAGATGTGTTAGCAGCAGCATGTCGCCAGCAGTCGGTGTCGCGCGGTGTGGCAGCACAGCGGTGGGCAAGCGTCAGCAGGCCGTGCTGAAACTACTCAGCTTAGGCGATAAGAGGCACACGGCCCACGAACTGCTGCAGGGTCTGACACAGCAGACCGACCGCTGGCTTGCGCCGCTGAGCCTCCAACCGGGCATGGTCGTGTGTGACAATGGCCGTAACCTGGTGGCGGCTCTGCAGCTCGGCAGCCTCACGCACGTGCCATGCCTGGCCCACGTCTTTAATTTGGTGGTTCAGCGCTTTCTGAAAAGCTACCCACGCTTGTCAGACCTGCTCGTAAAGGCGCGCCGGCTCTGCGCACATTTCCGCAAGTCCCACACGGACGCTGCCACCCTGCGCACCCTGCAACATCACTTTAAGCTGCCAGTGCACCGACTGCTGTGCGACGTGCCCACACGGTGGAACTCTACGCTCCACATGTTGGCCAGGCTCTATGAACAGCGTAGAGCTATAGTCGAATACCAACTCCAACATGGGCGGCACAGTGGGAGTCAGCCTCCTCAATTCCTTTCAGAAGAGTGGGCCTGGTTGGCAGACATCTGCCATGTCCTTGGTAATTTTGAGGAGTCTACCCAGGTGGTGAGCGGCGATGCTACAATCATTAGCGTCACCATTCCTCTGCTATGCATCTTGAGAAATTCCCTGCAAACCATAAAGGCAGCTGCTTTGCGCTCGGAAACGGGGGGCGGGGGAAGACAGTATGCCGCTGGATAGTCAGGGCACCCTCCTGTCTATTTCTCAGCGCGTACAGGAGGAGGAGGAGGAGCATGAGGAGGATGAGGAGGAGGGGGAAGAGACAGCTTGGCCCGCTGCTGACGGTACCCCGGCTGATTGCCTGTCATCCTTTCAGCGTGTATGGCCTGAGGAGGAGGAGGAGGAGGAGGAGGATCCTGAAAGTGATCTTCCTAGTGAAGACAGCCATGTGTTGCGTACAGGTACCCTGGCACACATGGCTGACTTCATGTTAGGATGCCTTTCTCGTGACCCTCGCGTTGCACGCATTCTGGCCACGACGGATTACTGGGTGTACACACTGCTCGATCCACGGTATAAGGAGAACCTGCCCACTCTGATTCCCGAAGAGGAAAGGGGTTCGAGAGTGTTGCTATACCACAGGACCCTTGCGGACAAGCTGATGGTAAAATTCCCAGCCGACAGCGCTAGTGGCAGAAGGCGCAGTACCGAGGGCAAGGTAGCAGGGGATGTGCGTAGATCGAGCAGCATGTACATCCCAGGCAGTGCAACAGTCTTTAAGGGCCTGGCCAGCTTTATGGCTCCCCACCAAGACTGTGCCACCGCTCCCCAGTCAAGGCTGAGTCGGCGGGAGCACTGTAAAAGGATGGTGAGGGAGTACGTAGCCGATCGCACGACCATCCTCGGTGACGCCTCTGCCCCCTACAACTACTGGGTGTCGAAGCTGGACACGTGGCCTGAACTAGCGCTGTATGCCCTGGAGGTGCTTGCTTGTCCTGCGGCTAGCGTCTTGTCGGAGAGGGTGTTTAGTGCGGCTGGGGGAATCATCACAGATAAGCGTAGCCGCTTGTCAACCGACAGTGCCGACAGGCTAACACTCATCAAGATGAACAAAGGCTGGATTTCCCCAGACTTCTATTCTCCACCAGCGGACAGCAGCGATACGTAAGCAATACGTAGGCTGCACCCGCGGATGGAAGCTACGTTCTCTCTCACCATCCAAAACGGGGACATTTCTGCTTCATCAATCTGTGTCTAATATTCCTCCTCCTCCTCCTGCTCCTCCTCCTGAAACCTCACGTAATCACGCTGAACGGGCAATTTTTCTTAGGGCCACAAGGCTCACTCAAATAATTTTTCAGAACAATTTTTATAAGTTTCAATGCGCTTAAAAGCGTTGGAACTTTAACTTGAACCAATTTTTCGTTACACTGGGCTGCCTCCAGGCCTAGTTACCACTTAAGCCACATTAACCAAAGCGATTCACCTGCCATCTTGGTTGGGCATGGCCAATTTTTACTGAGGTACATTAGTACTGTTGGTACACCAAATTTTTGGGGCCCTCACCTACAGTGTAATCATAGCAATTTGTATGTTCTTCGCCTGCACTCATGGTACAGAAAGGTGTGTGGGGTTGGCCTACACTTTAGCTACATAAATGTAACTTGGGCCTTGGCTATACTAAGGCTACTGAAATGGAACTAAGACTGCGCTCCCGCTATACTGCTGCTTCGGAATTGTTACTGGGGCCTGTCTTGAGTGCTACTATTGCTGACATGGAACAAAAAATGCGCTCCCGCTATACTGCTGCTTCGGAATTGTTACTGGGGCCTGTCTTGAGTGCTACTATTGCTGACATGGAACGAAGACTGCGCTCCCGCTATACTGCTGCTTCGGAATTGTTACTGGGGCCTGTCTTGAGTGCTACTATTGCTGACATGGAACGAAGACTGCGCTCCTCCTATAATGCTGCTAGTGATATGTTAGTGGGGCCTGTCCTAATGCTACGGCTGAAATGTTACGAATTCTGGGCTCTGCCTATACCGCTGCTAATGGTATGTCTCTGGGGTGTGGAAACAGAGGCTTCCCAAAGACATGATGGCGGCGAGGCCATTTCCCACCAACGCGGTTACTGTTAAGGTGCATATAACCACGGACACGTGGAGAGGACACGTAGTGCCTCAAAAACATCCCCCTCCTCCTCCAACAGGGAAAACATTCTTGGCAAATGCCTTTGCATTGGTTCGTCTGGTGGCAGTCCAAGAATTTCACCTTTACCGACACAACAAAAGAGCCCCCACACCATCCCCCCGCCACGGCCCACTTAATCCTGGCCGCATTCCGAAAACCAACAAAATACAACCGTGCTACTAGGTCCGCAGTCACCACCACATTACCACCAACGCGGTTACTGTTAAGGTACATATTACCAGTCAGACTGGGGCATGCAGACACCTTGACAGAATGAATAGTGTGTGGCACATAGGTTCCCCATTGCTATGCCTACGTGTGCAGCTCCTGATGGCGGTGGCACAGGATTCTATTTCTCATTGCTTCTGTACAGCATTGTGGGCTATCGCCCCGCCACTTTTAAAGAGGGTCGCTGCCTAGCCATGCCAACCCTCTGCAGTGTGTGCCTGCGGTTCCTCCTCATGGCAGACGCACTTCTAAATAGACATGAGTGTGGCGTGGCATGCGGGCAGCTGAAGGCTGCGCAGGGACACTTTGGTGTGTGCTGTGGGGGGGAGGGGGGGCGGTTGGTCAGCATGTAACCCAGGAGAAGTGGCAGCGGAGTGTCATCCAGGCAGTGATTGTGCTTTGTTGTAGCTAGTGTGGTGCTTAGCAAAGGTATGCCATGCTAATGAGGGCTTTTCAGAAGTAAAAGTTGTTGGGAGGGGGGGGGGCCCACTCTTGCCGGTATTGTGGCTTAATAGTGGGACCTGTGAACTTGAGATGCAGCCCAACATGTAGCCCCTCGCCTGCCCTATCCGTTTCTGTGTCATTCCCATCACTTTCTTGAATTGCCCAGATTTTCACACATGAAAACCTTAGCGAGCATCGGCGAAATACAAAAATGCTCTGGTCGCCCATTGACTTCAATGGGGTTCGTTGTTCGAAACGAACCCTCGAACATCGCGGGAAGTTCGTTCCGAATAACGAACACCCGAACATTTTGGTGTTCGCTCATCTCTAATTGTAACTTATTATGGTTGACTAATACAATGGCTTTTCTGATGCATACTCGCAGATCATGCATGGTGGGTGGTAAGGGGCACATGTAGACTCTATCTTTAACACTCCCTCAGATCAATAAAAATCAGAAGGTGTAAGCTCTAGGAAATGTGAAGGCCAAGGAAGAAGTTCACTATCGTCACAACCTGTACGGCCAATCCATCTGTTTGACTGTCATCCACTGAGCTCATGTCTGACTTCATTGTGAAAATAGGGGGTTGCCTCGTCCTGTTTGAAGATGAAACCTGAGATTTCCTGCTCCAGCTGTGGCAGAAGCCATATTTGTAACATGTCCAGGTACGAAATCCCAAGGATTATTTCCTCATGGGAAAATAAGGGATCGTATGCAGCACAAAACACATTCACCTTGGGGGAGTCGCGCATATGCTCCATGTAGACATGTGGGTTTTGATGTTACATTTGTTGCCTAAAAGGTGGAAGGTGGCTTCGTCACTAAACACTATAGACTCCATGAAACGATTGGTTTTCATTACAGTTTGCAGACTCTCGCAGAAAGAACATCCCTGCATTGAGTCATCCGCTAAATCTTTAGAGGTAACATCACAAACATTTGTGCAGAATCTTCCACTTAGTCGGCTGTGGGATGTCCAGTTCTGTGCTTACTCTGACAGTGGATTTCTGAGGACTTTGTGTGAAACTTGCATGGACATGCTCAACTGTTTACATGCTTACTGGTAGACGGTGGGATGATTTTTGCTTACAGATGCAACATTTTTCCTTAAAATTGCAGTTCCACTTATGAATTACGTGCCTGATTGGTGGATGTTCACCAAATTTTGTTCGAAAATGAAGTTACACACTAATAATAGACTGGTAGATGTGAAAATGAAGGACACAATGTGATTGTTCTCAGTAAGAGAAATCAAGTAATCTTGTAGATATACCTTTTAATGGCTATCAAAAATACATGATGTTATAGCGAGCTTTCGGACCTCACAAGGTCCTTCCTCAGGCATTAATAAAACAAAGCTAACAACGTATTTAATAAATACACATGATCACATGGGAGGGCAGGAACATGGTAAACTTAATTTGCACTAGATAACTACCAGAAACAGAGGGTAAGAGGGCACAGACATCTTGGGAACAATAGGATTTAGATAGATAGCAGGGAGGGATGGTCATAGCAGTAAATAATCAGTACAGTGATAAGGAATGTGAAAGGAATGTGAAATCTCTCCTTCAGACCTGCAAATAAGGAAAATGGAGCAATACCTCTGTAGCACCACCTATTGGATAGTAACATTCCTTCAAATCAAAGTATGAGTTTGTACCAAGTTTGTAAAACAATGATTGAGAATAGCACCCCTCTGGCCCATCCCCTGACCCACTCACCCCCAGTTGTCTCCACACAGACCCTGGGTGCTCTCATTAAGGACCCCCTCTTGACCTCCTTCAGACCTTTCATATTCCCCACTGATGCAAGAATCCCATTCCGAGCTTCATTTCATTCTTGAGGGTATCAAAAATGGCCATAAATTTATACTCTCAAATTCTTCTGTGATGCTGTGACTTGAAGTTGCCCTTCAGTATGATAACTCTCATCTGTTCCATGTTGTGCCCGTGACCACAAAAATGTTTTGCCACGGGCAATTCAGTCTCTCCCTCTCTAATTGTGTGGTGGTGAGATCTCATCCTGGCTCTCAGTTTTTGTCCTGTTTTCCCAATATAAATCCCCCCAACAGGACATTCACTGCACAGGATCCGATACACAATATTGGACACAAAACGCTCTCCTGTCTTCATTGTCAGACATTTTGTTTCATATTACCCTGGCGACTACTATGGCAGGCTAAAACATTTTGGGCTTCATTTAGCAAAACTGTCTAGCACGAAGACTGTCCTTGTTGCCTATAGCATATTACTTCAGCAGGTTGAGAAACGAAAGCTGCATTGAATGAAAATTTTTGAGTTTCTGCTTCCATTGATTTCGAATTTATGTAACTGAGTATCATTAAGGCCTCCTGTCCACAGGCAATATGTCATTGTGTTATCCGCGGCGATAAACCGCGCATGTGGGTAACGCAATGACCTCTTTCGATAGGATAGCTATGGAAAAGTGCAGCCCGATGTACATGGGCGGAAAATCGCTGCGATTTTCCGCTCACGATTTAGCCGCGATTTTGATAGGTTCATTATGGAAAATTGTGGTGACTTTAACGTTCTCCCACGGCAGCTCCAGTGGCGGAACTCCGCGGCGGGAAAATGCTACTCCCATGGACAGGCAGCCTAAACACGAGTTACAAGGGTTTCAAATTGGAAAGATCATTTGTAATAACCCTGTAGTCTGTTTAATCAATTTTATTTACTATAACTGTGCATGTGCCGTAGTAAACTAGATCTATGTTTCAAACAAGCAAAAAAATCCAGATCTGTTAATAATGGATAAACGGATGCTGACGTGCACATAGCCTTAGTCATAGAAAACCATAGAATTATTGAACTATACATAACTATGCAACAAGAATTCTATTGACCAGTTCAGCTAACTAACAGTTCAGAACTAAGACACGTACAAGCAGAGAAATAATCTAGGACAAGCTCACTTTTGAATTCCGCCTCAATATGCTGCCCTGTACTTTGCAGGGACGACATAAGTAATATCTGATACTGTACTTCTTCCTTTTCATTTGTACAAAATTAGATAGATTATCCAGAATGAGAGGATCTGATGTTTTCCGGTATTTTTGGTGTGTTCATATTTTTTGATTTCCTAGGAAATTGTCAGCTGACTTATGCAGAGCACAGTTGGACAGGGTGGCCTGTAATGCGGATGCAAGCAGACAAAATGAATAATTATACTTTCTTACAAAGCTACATTGAGATGTCAGATGTGGAAAATGATGTTCTTTCAGAATGGAATTGGAATTTAAAGCTAAACGTTTAAAAGTGAGCTACAATTTAGAGTACAAAATTGGCTCTTGAGAGAGAAGAACCATTGAAAAAAAGAATGCGAATGAGGACAGAAGCGATGCATATTCTTTATATTTAACACCGATTACCCCTGAAGGGTAAATGCATGAGCCAGAGGAAGGCTCTTTTCATATTACGTCTTTTGTATACAGTATGTCTGAGGTTTCACTTGGAAGGATCTCTGATGGATGTTGTACGGATGCAGTTAAGTGAATGGCCACTAGGCAGCTTGAAGGTAGTCTCTTTAAAGATATATTTTGCAGGGAAAGGTTTTAAGCAGGTAACACCTGTCAGGGTGTGGCAGGTGGAAAGAAAGCCTCCAGAGTTGCTCAGGTCTGAGGCCATTGCAGAGCCAACCAAGGTCAACTGTTGAGCACTTGAGGCTGCCTGGGAAAGCCAAGAGTCTGACAGGGAAGGACGCCCCCTAGGCTAACACACTGGATGGGTACCCTATGTGGACTATATGATACTATGTGTTAAAGCACTAGGCCTGTATTAGTAAACAGGATTAAAGTCTGTTATTTAGTGGCTAGAGAGCTAGGGCACTTGTTTATATCTTGTGTACTGTGACAAGTAACAACAGTGTCAAGACTGTATCATTTCTACTGATTTGCCACAATTAAAGGACTGCTTTACTAAGTTTTACCAAACTTCTGGCCTGGACATTATTTTCTGGTGTGTGACCATCCAGCTAGTGGAGGAAATATGGCAATCCGATGGGCTAAAAACACCCAAGTTGTCACAATGTATATATTCACCAGGTGCCACATAGTAAATGATAAAAAGCACACCCTTTCTACTGTGTGTATGTTTGTGTTACATGCATTTTTGCTGTGTACGTCCATTTTTACATCTGTGTTGAATCCATGTGTGATCCATTTTTCACATGCTCAGAAAAATGCGAGAAGGCTCAAGTGATGGTATCATAGAATCACCAGGAATATCAGTCTCAGGATATGACTATATCTACCCCGTGCAGTCAACCGTAAAAGGTAACTTTTAATCTATATGTAAAAAATAGAAAAGTAGCCTATTACACCCTGTTTAGGTCCTATAGACCAACCTTATAAGGATACTGCAGGATAACCGTCCTAAAAAGGACAATTACACCAGGAACCTAGTCCCTATCGCCCTATTTCACCCTAATTTCGAGAAAAAAGAAAAAGGGAGAAAAAGATTTTATGATAAACAACTAACAACATTTCCAAAGATACCTTCTATATCTTTTAACAAACAAATGTATCTTACACAGGTATAATATACAACCAATAATCAAAAAAGCTAACGTACATCATATTGGTATACCCAAAAGTAATCAGCTCACAAATCTTATGACCAGGTAAATCAAAGACATCAGGATAATTTCAAAGGTAGTGACACTAAAAAAATGTCAACACTAAATAATCTGTAAAATTGAATAATACAAAAATAAGTCACACTATGAAAAAATATCCATATTAATTATACTTTTCAACATGTTTTGCCCTCCCAGTTCATCACGGACCAAACAGGACCGGACTCCAGACTGTACACAAACAAAGTGGCGAAGGACAGATGGCACCGCGGGACACGTGGTTATATATGCGCCGGTGCTGGGCGGTGACACGATTTCCTGAGATACTTCCGCTGTGCTCACAGTGGAAGTATAGCGGAATGGACGGCTTCCATTGACTGCAATGGAAGCCATTTAATGCTATTTTACGCACAAATTAGAACATGCTGTGATTCTCCCCCGTGAGTGGAAAATCGCAGTTGATTTCCACTTGTGGACAGGGGAGAATCATTTAACATGGCATGCCTATGGACAGACATTGCTACGGAATTCGCGGTGGATGTCTGACCGCCAATTCCGCAGCGATAATCCGTCCATGGGCATTGGGCCTACTCTTTACTGGTCTGGCAAGCCAGAAACTGAGAGGCGGTTTCATGGTCAAAAATGACATCATCTCCAAGCTTGAAGACCTACCAACAGGTCACGCTGACCACATCTTCTTTCTACACCTTCTACTCCACAGCATCTGATATAACAGTTTCCAAGTATGTAAAAATGGTTAAAAAAAAGTTTCCAATACGTTGAAAACAGTTACTTGATAATTCTAGCAAACGACAGTTTTATTTACTATATTTAAAGTATACTGAAAAGTGCAAGTGTGGCATTTAATAGCTTTGCTGACATTTCTGCTACATATTAGCTACGGTATTCCATTTTTTATATATAATTTACAGCAAGCAGCTTAATATTTGGAGTATGAAATGTCACTTAAAGTATGTGAAATAAAAGTGCTTTTAGCAAACAACAACAACGAAAAAATAACATGAGCTGGAGAAAGCTAAATGTGTTGACCCCCCATTAAATATCATATTTATTGTATACATCATAAAAAACAAATAAAGTTTGCTATTTACATGCTGCTAAAAATCATTTGGTGAAGAGTTATGACACTTCTTTTGTATGGCACCACCTGGTGGTTCATAGAGTAAGAGCTCCTTCACACTGGCGATCACGATTTTCTTGCCGCGATTCTGTAGCGTGAAAGTCAATAGGATTTTCTAATGTTAAAAACGCATTGCATCACATGAAAATCGCAAGTTTGTGCTTTGCGTGGCGATAAAAAGGAGGCTCCATTGGAAAACATTGGAGATAAAAAAAAAATCGCAGATCGCAGAAAGAAAGGACATGCTGCTTTTTTTTTCCTCTCGCAACGTTGCACGAGTGGAAACATCGTAAATGTGAAGGAAACCATTGAAAATCATTGGTTTCATAATTCTGCGTTTCTACTCACTCTCACATCGCACAAAATCACGCAATTTTCTTGCCAGTGTAAAGGAGCCCTAAGGCAATATGCATGTCCACCGAATAGCTGCATGCTAAAGGACAGACATGCTCAGTTACTGTTCCCACAGCCAAGTTTATGCATAGTGATCCTCTGTTCATTGCAGAGCAGCCAATAGAAATACAGTAGCTTTCTGCCTGCTTGTCCGGAAAGAGGAAGGAGCAGAGCACCTGCACTGCATAGCAGTAGTGATGAGCAAACTTTTGAAAACTTTGGTTCGCCTGGTTTGCGGAATGTTTCAAAAAGTTCCGCTCTGTCTGAATTATTCCTATCCAAAGCAAAAGTTCACTAAAACCCCTAAAACTGCTCTAGAACGCTGTCTAAGAACCATAAAAGCCCAATATAATACTCTAAAGTTATTATGACAGCAGTCAGAACCAGGCAGCATCAATGGGGACACATGGAAGCAAAAAATAATGAAAAGGGTATTTCTTCAGCCTAGACACATAGTAAATACCTAAATAGCTACAAGCAGTGCGGAAGAACTTTTTTTACTCCAAGAATTTCACCTGATTTTCCAAATTGAAGGTTACGAAGTCTTATAAAACAAAAGCCGTATAAAACTTTTATGTCAGTGCAAAATAATTATGCAGAGTTTACAGATGTAAAAATCGAGTACAAATCTGGATTGCAAAATAGTTTATCACTGAAGTGAAATCAAAGCAAAAATGGGCTTCTGATATAAAAATGGAACAACCTCTTTAAAGGGAATCTGTCACTGGGTTCATGCTGCTCGAATCAAAGGTAGCATTATACCAAATAAGGTGCGTCCATTGACACCATTGACTAAAAAAAACTGTATCTGGTTTAAACATGTCAAAAACATGTTAGATAGAGGAACGTGGACTTCCCTTCTAACTATTTGAAGAATGAAGTTAGGAACTTTTAATTCATCTGCATATAAAGTGTGAGCATTAGAGATGAGCGAGCATACTCGGTAAGGCGATATACTGCAACCCCCCACTCACCCCAGCGGCCCCCCCGAATCTTCAAGGACGAGCCAGCAGGTACTCGAAAAAGGCAATGCTCTCTCGAGTATATCGTCTTACCGAGTATGCTCGCTCATCTCTAGTGAGCATCCATTCTTCATACATATGCCCATTGCCCCCATATATGTGTAATTCCAACGTGCTGCAGTGTTTCAGAATAAACACGCTTTGAAGTTTGAGCTCCAAATCAAAGTGGGCCACACTGGCCTCTCCCTACCTGCTTCATGCAGAGTGATAGTTCTCTTGCTATACACAAAAGGGGAGAAGTCTGCACAGCCCACCTCTTTGACTTGGAGCTCCATTCATAGTTACACTTCAAAGTGTGTTTATTTTGAAACACTGCAGGATTTCAGAATAGCTCATACATGGGGGCAATGGGAATACCTGTCCCGACTTTATGCTGTCCATGGTGACAGGTTCCCTTTAAGATTTTATATGTTTAGAAGTGTGTGTAGAAAATTTGTTCAAAAAATAAGTAGAACTTAATGGTAACATTAGTTATCTACCAGGGTGCAGAACTGCCTATAGCCTTAACATTATTACCACCGCCTCCTACATTTGACGTCAGCAGCACATAGCACATGAAGGAAGTAACGTGTTGTGGGCAGGCTTGGGACTTATATAAGATGTGCGATAGGCTGTCCGCTCACATATCACTCGGTGTTGTGATTGGTAAAAGGGACGATTTATCATAGAGTTGTAAAAAGAGATGATTATTGGCTTTTGGGCCACACATGGCAGTATTTCTCAAAGAGCATAGTTTATGAATTTTTCATGTGCTGCCGTGGTGAAAGTGTAACATGATTGGACAAATGGCACCATTGTGAATAACCAGCGTGGAAATTGTGGAGCACCAAGAGCCATTGAGTTGAGAGGTGAACGTTGGCTGTGAAGGTGCAGAAAGGCTGACCAATACGCTACGGTTGAGTAGCTCTTCATGAGAATGAACCAGGGGGCTACCAGATGTGTCAAAAACAGCAGTTCAACAAACTCTACTGTGTATGGGGCTCTGAAGGAAATGAATAGTCACTGCAACTATGCTAATAAATTTGTAACGTAAAAAAAGACGTCAATTTGCACAGCAGTATCGGAATTGGACCACCATTGATTTGCAAAGGGTTGCCTTCTCCGATGAATCACATTTTCTGCTTCATTGAATGGATGGACATTGGCATGTCAGGTAAGAAACACTAGAGGACAAACACCCTACTACCATTGCTGGAAGAACACAAGCTGGTGGAGGCAGCGTTATGGTCTAGGCAATTTTTTGTAGCATCTTCTGGGCCCACTCATCCGAATAGAAAGCACTCTGAACCGATTTGGTTTTGAATCTATTCTTGCAGATTATGTACACCCATATATGTTCCTTGTCTTCCGTGAGACATATGAGATCTTCCAGCAAGAAGTGTCACACAGCTAGAAATGTCTGACAGTGATTGGAAGAGCATGACCAAGTCTTCCAAATATTTCTCTGGACCCCTAACTCCCCAGACTTAAATCCAATTGGGCATCTGTGGAACCACTTTGATCGTCATGTTTGTTCCAGCAACTGCAGTCAGCATGGCTCTAGATACCTGAGACAACCTACCTGCATCTTATTAAGTCACCCCCAGCCCATCTAGCTGCTGTCTGTGCAGCACACGGCAGTTACTCTGGATATTAGCTGGTGGTATAAAAATGTAACTGGACTCTCTATTTCCTATTAACTCTAGTGAAAGGGATATTCACGTGAGCTAAATATTCCTAAAAATGTGAGCTATCGATTAAACCGCTACCAAAATAAGGCATATTAATACTAGTAGAAGCTCTGCGCTATTGGATCGACCTCAATGTCTCCCAATGGAAAGAGAAAAATCCTTGCAAAAACGTAAAATGTTTGGATTTTTTGTGGAAGCCACAAGCTCACTGGTTACTTTTTTTTGGACAAAGAGCTTTGTGACCCTGGAGCTTTGGCCTTATAGTTCCAAAGAAATGAACAATTTTAGATAATGTGTAATTTTGTTTGCTTGCATTTCCCAATCATTTCCTAACTACAGGAGCTTGGATCATTTATTTAGCAAAATATAAAAGAGCAGATTGCATCGTATTACCATATTGTGATGAGGGACCCGGTTGAGGTTGGATGAGATTGGCTGTATTGTGTTAGTCTGCATGCACTGTATTCATTTCTAATGTAAGTTTCGCCTTTGTATATATCACATTACATTTTCAGAATAAGAATCTACTTACTGCTTTCAAATTACTACACATCTAATCTCCTCAATCCTACAGGGACTGACCACATAATATATTCATTTCTGTGCAAATACATATTGGGTTAATAGTGAAGGTAACAAGTTGGTATCATCTCTGTTTTAATGTCTCCCCATCTCTGTAGGCACAATAATCCTTACAAAGAAGGATGGAGAGAAATTCTTTAGGGTTCTATCCATTTCTGTCTTCTAGAAGGAATAGATGGGGCAGCTACTGGAGGTGCAGAAGTACCAGTTGTACCTGGTGCTTGATACCTGAGAGGGTGTTGCACATGAAGATATCAGTATGATAATTGGCACTTGGTTGATAGGGGCTTTTTAAATAAAAATTACATTGGAGCCAGAGGCGTAACTTGAAGCTTCTGGGCCCCAATGCAAAAGCTGTAACAGGGCCCCCAACTGTAAAGCTTTATTCATACTACTAGGCTTAGTATATGGAGAAGTTAGGCCTTATGGGCCCCCTAAGGCTTCCTGGCCCGGGTGCAACCCCATCCCCTGCATCCTCTATAGTTACGCCCATGATTGGAGCCCAAGAACACTAAGTTACACTTCTAGGAATGGGAAGAGAATAAGCAGGCATTTTTATTGTTGATGTTGCCCAATAACTTGTAAGTACATGTTTATTCCTTAGTACATATGGAGTTCATCTATATTTACGTAGGACACAAGAAATGTTGCTTTAAATTTGAACTATTTGTTATAGGAGTTTATAACATTCGGGGGGCGCTGGGGGGCGGCGTGGTGGAGCAGGGGGTAGCAGTGGGGAACAGGGGGGAGCTCTCCCCCCCCCCACTCCCCTCTGCGCCCCGCTCACCCCCGGCGCCCCCTGAATCTTTTCACCCGAGTAGTCAGGTACTCGAAAATAGCAATGCTCGATTGCGAAATCGCCCTTAACGAGTACGTTCGTTCATCTCTAATTAAAAACATTTATCACTTATCTACAGGATAGGTAATATGTATGACCTCTGGTGGTTCAACTACAGGGGATTGATGGACCGTAAGTCCCCCTACTGAATGGAGCAATGCTGCAAATGTGTGAATAGCACTCTATTCAATTTATTTAACTGACGGACATATTTTTTTTCTGGTGGGATAACCCCTTTAAAAAGTATGTAATCCCTTTAGTCTGCATTCACAAAAACGTTTATCGGCTCGATTTTCACGCCGAGCCGATATATGTCGTCCTCATCTGCAGGGGGGGGGGGGGATGGAAGAGACAGGAGCAGGAACTGAGCTCCCGCCCCCTCTGTGCCTCCTCTCTGCCCCTCTGCACTATTTGCAATGAAAGGAGGCAGGACGGGGGCGGGGTTAAGTTCCGATAATTAGCCAGGCCCTGTCCCGCCTCTCCCCATTGCAAATAGTGCAGAGTGGCAGAGAGGAGGCAGAGAGGGGGCGAGAGCTCAGTTCCTGCTCCTGGCTCTTCCATCCTCCCCCCCCCCCTGCAGATGAGGACGACGTATATCGGCTCGGCGCCGATATACGTTTGTGTGAATGCAGCCTTAAAGTGATACTACCACTAATTACTAGCTGTACTAGTTAAAGGGGTTGTCCCGCGGCAGCAAGTGGGTCTATACACTTCTGTATGGCCATAATAATGCACTTTGTAATGTACATTGTGCATTAATTATGAGCCATACAGAAGTTATAAAAAGTTTTTTACTTACCTGCTCCGTTGCTAGCGTCCTCGTTCCCATGGAGCCGACTAATTTTCGCCCTCTGATGGCCAAATTAGCCGCGCTTGCGCAGTCCGGGTCTTCTGCTCTCTTCAATGGAGCCGCTCGTGCAGAATGCCGGCTCCGTGTAGCTCCGCCCCGTCCCGTGCCGATTCCAGCCAATCAGGAGGCTGGAATCGGCAATGGACCGCACAGAAGAGCTGCGGTCCACGGAGGAAGCAGACCCCGGCGGCCATCTCCAGCAGGTAAGTATGAAGACGCCGGACCGCCGGGATTCAGGTAAGCACTGAGCGGTTTGTTTTTTTAACCCCTGCATCGGGGTTGTCTCGCGCCGAACGGGGGGGGGTTAAAAAAAAAAAAAAAACGTTTCGGCGCGGGACAACCCCTTTAAGCTCTGAAGTAGTAGCGTCCTTCGTCACATGGTTGTTTTTGAATTCAGATCATCTTATCTGACATTGCATCTCACATCGTTGCTTGCCAATCTTGGCAGGAGATGCAGCTTAAAAGTTCAAGATAGTATGACTTTAAATAACCTCTTCGAAATGAATGTTTAACCTATCTAAGCTCAAACCTTCAGTTTTTGGTTGACATTTCTCATTAAAAAAAAAAAAAACTCAATCAATCCCGAAAAACAAAGGAAAGCTGACAGAAAATGATTAGTGAAAGGTAAATAAAAGTATAAAATCACTTTGCCGAGCATTAGTCGACTGTTGAGTATCTACTTCTCTGATTATAATCTTATTGATTCTTGACCATACTCTTCTCCACTGTTCCTTTAGAATGAGGATTGGCTTCCACTAGAAGCTGCTGTTGAGAGTGTTAGAATGTGCAATAGTGCGGCTGTTACCATAGAGACACGGCATCCGCTGATAAGAATTCTGCAGACAATCTAGTTGCTTCTATTATGGGTTATAAAACTGAAGACTCAATCTATAACTTGATTTGTGCCAGACAATTTCTAAATATCATAGCCCACACAAAGACAAAGCTTGATGCCACTTTTGGTAAATACATTGCTGTTTTCTACTGCATTGGTTTAAAGTGCACCTCCGATTTCATATTAAAGAATAGATAGTAGGGCAACTAAGAACAAATCGACCCTGCTCTGGTGGACTTGGTACAGCTAGGTATTATATGTCCATCCCATTTGAATGATACCATGTAATACTTAATTTCCATAGAGGTTCCATGTGCTGGACAATATCCTGTTGGGGAAGGATTTGTGTTATTCTGTACACTAAATGTCCTATTGGTGGGCCTTATGTGGCAGAAACAGGACAAAAACCTAAAAGCAAGGATGAGGTCCCATTACTACACAATTAAGAAAAGAAAGACCAAGTCACCTGTAGCTGAGCATTTTTGTAGTCCTTGACACAACATACGAGCGTTGTTATATAAAAAGGCAATTTTAAAGAGATAGAAGAGTGTGGGAATACAAATTTATGACCATCTTTGATACTCTGAACACAGTTCTGAATATCTGTCATGGTTTTATGGTGGGGTTGAACATCTGAGAGAGCTGACCCAGGAAGAGTGAGGGTACCAGGACTAATTACTAGAGATGAGCGAATGTACTCGTTTCGAGTAATTACTCGATCGAGCACCGCGATTTTCGAGTACTTCACTACTCGGGTGAAAAGATTCGGGGGGCTTCGGGGGGAGGCGTGGCAGAGTGGGGGGTAGCAGCGGGGAACAGGGGGGAGCCCTCTCCCCCCCCCCCCCACTCCCCGCTGCAACCCCCCACTCACCCACGGCGCCCCCCGAATCTTTTCACCCGAGTACGGAAGTACTTGAAAATCGCGGCGCTCGGGCAACAAAGGGGCGTGACTGAGTAGGTTCGCTCATCTCTACTAATTACGGATCTACTCTTTCTCTCATCCTGTTCTGTTAGCATTTAAAGTACAAATTAATTACACTATGTCTCTGTTATTTTGTGTGTGTATGTGTGTGTATTGATGGAGGATTGATGTGTTTGAGCTGTGGTGCTGCAGAAAGCTGCTGCGTATGCCCTGGACGGTGAGAGTAACAAACAGAGCAGTCCTGAATCGTATAAGATCCAATATATCACTGGAGGGGAAGATGACCAGACTCAGACTCACGTATTTTGGCCATGAAATGCGACATGTGTGTGTATGTATGTATATATATATATATATATATATATATATATATATATATATATATATATATATATACACATATACACACACACACACCCTACAGGGGGTGGACAACAATATAGAAAGACCATACAAAATGCATGGGATTTAATCATTAGCCTGAGCTTGCCTTTTGACCCCTGCTTGGCTTAGAGCTTTCTAGTCAAGTTTGTATTTACTTCACCTCTTGCTCTGCTCTGGGTGCTTTTGGGAGCCAAGTGGTAACAGCAGCTGAGTGGCTTAAACCCCTGACCAATGGAACCGTGTTGCGCAGGTAGATGATCACTTTTGCCCATCAGCACTTCTGTCCCTCCACTTAAAATCAGTCTCTATATGTCTTATTGGAATATGATTTATAATCCAATGTAACTTGAGGCATGCATTTCATATGGTGTTTCCATATTTTTGTCCACCCCCAGTTATTATTATATATATAATAAACCTGATGAAGAAAACGGTCATATCAAAAGCTTGCTGTAAAATTTCCTTTTGTTAGTCATTAAAAGGTATCATATCTACAAGATTACTTTGTTTCTCACAGCAAACAATAACATTCTGGGTAATCACCTGATGACAGAGGAAACTTTTTTAAAGGGGTTTTTACCACTGAAGACATTTATATCCTATTTACAGGAGGGTAGATATATGTTTGATCAGTGAGAGGGTCTGACTGCTAGGATCCTCAGTGTTTCCAAGACTTGCACACCAGACTGCTCAGTGTGAACGGAGAGGCAGTACGCAGGCATGACCACCAGTCCAATCACTTTTAATGGGAATGAGCAAGATTGCCAAGCACATCACTCTCCACCAGGCCTTTAGAAGTGAATGGAGCAGTGGTGTAGCATGAGCACTGTTGCTACATTCATGTGGGGCATTCATGTTCTGGGGATCACTGGGCAACTCAGTGGTTAGACACCTAGCAAACAGACATTTATCCCCTATTGTCCTCAATGGAAAAACTCTCAGAGGATTGTTCTCATCGCATGAAGAGATGGCATATTGTTACGATAAGCCATCAATTTAAGATTGGTGGGGGTGGTCTGACCTTGGCACCATCATCATACCTAAGAATGAAGGGGCTGCAGCACTAATTCAACACTATGACTCTTTCACCATTTTTGCCTACACAGTAGCACTCCCACCCACCTGGCTGTGCAGAGAACTGTAGTCGGCCCCATTCACTTGAAAGGAGCTATACTGCAGTTCTTCTGCACATCAATTGGCAGCAAGTAAGATGGGAATACAACTGGAAGAAAAGGCAATCTCTTCAAAAGATAACTTCTTTAAAACTAGTCTTTCAGCTCTTTAACAGCAACACTTGTACAATCCTGACATAAAAGCAGGTGTAAACATACTTCCTCTTCTCCACATACAGGAAGCATAATGGGGAAATTTGAGTTTTAGGCCAGTCCCACATGACCGGGTTTAAATTGTAGATTCTAAAACTTACAAATAATTCAGTATTTCAGTGAAAAAGCATAAAGCTAACATTAGCTAGGGGAAATATATTGGATTATTTCAGTAAGTAAAGAGTTAAAATTTCAATAATGCAGTATATTAAATTCTATTGTTGAGATCTGAATCGAATATCCAGTATAGTTATGAGACTCGGGCATCACATCGCGCATTTTATTAACCACTGTACTGCAAATATATAATTTCATTCTTATGCAGCAAGTCATCTTACTTACATGAAACAGTAATACAATAGCACAGCGAGCAGCAGAAGCGTTACAGGAAGTCATACGGAATAAAGTGCAGCACAGCTTATAAATAATATATTAATGCAATGTGTGGGAATAAAGTTTCTGATACTATATCTCATGTCACTCTCCATACCTGCATTACAAATACAATGCTATGCGGAGTCTTTATTTACCCTAGTATGGGGATAATGGTATCCTATAGAATTTAGAACTCCATTCTTCTTAGTAGACATCTATATGTTGCACTGTAAGGCCAATATGCTCTTTATTCTGTTTTGGAGATTTGCAGTGGCAAAAATTTCTATAAAAGTACCCAAACGCCATTGGAGCTACTGTAGTCAGAGTCCTGGGAATCTTTGGGGGTCCAAGATAACTGCTCTTCTCTAATGACATCACATGACAATGCTATGCAGATCCTGGGGAATCGTATTGTAAGGGGTGCCCTATACCCTCCCTTACTATGTAAGCGGCTCGGGCACTAGAATCTCAAAGTCCCATCACCTCCGATCTGATACCCAGCCAGGAAGGGAAGCGGAATAGAGAAAGACCCAGTGCACAGGAAAGTGATAGTGTTGTAGCGACTGTAGGCACTCCCTTTGCCAGCCTCAACTATGTCTAGGGAGGGAAGGAGGAGAGTTGGAGATAGAGAGAGAACATAAGGCACCATGGTAGAAGAGCCAGATGGTTCTATTTTTTAGAAGTCTCCTAGAGGTTGTGTAGGTTGAGAATGACCTTCGAGCACAACCTCTCCATAGGAAATAATGCAGGGCTAACCTTTTTTTCACTTTTAATTCTTTTAATTTTTTCTAATAATGAATAAAACTTTTTTAAAACTCCTTTTTACATTTTTTAAAATCGCAACAGGGGACTTGAACTTGTGATTGTTTGATTACTCATAGACAATAGTATCGCATGGTACCATGTTCTGACAAGCAGTCTATCCAGAAGCCCCCAAGCTGCCATGGCAACCAAAGGTAGCTCATCATCTCATTGCAGATAAGTCACTTGGAACCCCGGAATATTGATCGGGGGATTTAAAGGGTAATAGCCTTGACCAGTGTTCACGCTGATCACAGACATTGCAGGTAGATATCAGCTGTCAAGGACAGCCAGCACCTGCATTGTATGGAGCGGGATTGGCTCCCAATCCCACTCCATACAAACCCTGAAACCCCAGGAATTAACTGCATGTCCTGTAGCATTTATGGATTAAAGCATACTTCCAGCCAACTATGCTGCTGACTATAATTGTGTGCAGTCAATGTAAGCTGTGACTTTCAGTCTTCTTACCGAATCTCCTCCTCCCCGATCTTCTCCTGGCTCCTCCAGTCCCCTGAGTCACCTCTCTGCAAGCCGGCCAGATCCTCTTCTTCTTGTTATGTAGCGTCCATTCCCTACAGTTCACTCCCTGCAGGGCAATGAACGCTACGTCACTAGAAGGGAACGCCGAATCCTTGGCAGCCTGCTTTATTGTGCAGGTGTGGGCTACTGCGCATGCGAGGTGTCTCACCACTAGCATTCATATAGTATATGAACACTCGTCGGGAGACACAACACATGCGGAGTCGCACCAATAGCCCACACCTGCAAGCTATAGCAGGCTGACAAGGATTCGTCATTCCCTGCTAGGCAGTGAACGCTACATCACTAGTGACCAGGTACACTGACCTGCAGGATGCAGAATGCTGAGAATGTACGCTACATCACAGGAAATAGAAGAATCAGCTGGCTTGAGGTGAGGTGGCCCAGGGGACAGGAGAAGCCAGGAGAAGAACAGCGAGGAGAAGGTGTGGTAGGAAGGCTGCCTGAGAAGGAAGCGGTAAGTATAGAATCTTTTTCTGTAATGACAGAATCCCTTTAAGTTGCCCATATCATTTCTGATTCGTCCATGCACATGAATTGCTTGGTTCAGCAAAGTGTTCATGTGTTTTCTATAGGGACAGTGGAGAGAGCTACTGCCAGTCACCTCTGACAGTGGCTTATCTCCAGGAAGAACAAAGTGATCAGGAATTGTAATTCATCTTGTCGGATCCTTTTTTCCCACAACATTATGTGTTGGGGGAATGTTGGGAAGCCCCGTATGATAGGCAGCCAGTCCTGCTGAAATTGGCAGTTTTGGACAACTATTGTCTGACATGTGGGTGGCTCTTTATCCTAAACTTTCAATTTCTAGGATACCTCATAGGTACTTTTATGGGGCACCTACATGGTGATTCTATAGCTGACCTTTCAATGATTCACTCTGGCATCCAAAACATTTGCAGTGTATGCTTCCAAAGAGTAGGGGCTAGTATTGCTAAAAAGAGACAAATGTGCTGCCATAGAGGGTAGTAATATTTTTCCTGGGAAACAACCTTTATAGCTATATGGACATGGATGACTTTCCATCCAGCAGAAATACATAGATTTGAATGGGTGTATTCCCATGGTCTGTTTTTTACTCGGACAAATAGTACTAGTAGAAAAAAATGACAGCATGTCCTATTCTTGATGGATTTTTGGATGACAATAGTACATGGGTCAGCACCCGGACGAGGCCCCCGTGTTCTGTCTGATGTGAGTTGCACCTTAGAATTTGGGGTTGAACTTTTATAACGTTCATGTGTATGCAGCTTTAAAATAAAAACTTTTGAAACATTTCACAGACATTAACTTTGCTGACTCGTGTACTTCAGTTAACAAGGCACTGTTAAGTACCACCACTCAGATACCCAGATAAGAAAAATACCAAGAGTCCTTAAGTCATAAACAACTGTACTTTTCAGCGAAAATGCTAAGACAGAAACAATGTTTGCTCTTTGAGTGGCTGTAGCGCTATCCCATCTGTTTTGTGGCACACCAATGAGTGAATATGAAAACAAATGAGCCCTTGAGGGCATATCATTTTGCAAATTAAAATCTTAATTGTTTTGCAGGGATGAAAACATTTAATATATTTAGAGTCTTGTATGGAATTATAGCCTCATTTTGTGAAATTGCATTATTATAATTGCTTTATATTTCTTTCTGGTGTCTAAAAACTGTGCTTTATCCGTTTACAATACATATTAATGAAGAGAGAAATTCACATTTTTTATAATAAGTTTTCTTGAGAAATTAATTACTAGAGCAGAATTTGTGTTAGAGAAAAAAAATTACAATTTCTCAGTCTGGCATCACACAGATAATCAGGATGTGATCAAATATTCCAGATTTTAGGAGTATTCCATTTTCAGAGGAAAGTTTCAAAAACTACTAGAACCCCTAGCAAGAAACAAAAAACAGTCAATTATTGTCACATTAGAAAACTTTTAATTGCAACACATTTCGGAAGTATGACTTGAGCCATACATTCTTAGGGCTTATTCAGACGTCTGTATATCGGCCGTGTTTTCACGCCTGGCAGATATACGTTGTCCCTTTTTGCAGGGATGAGGAGGCGGGCAGGGCCAGGAGCAGTGCACTGAGCTCCTGCCCCTTCTCTACCCTCTCTCTGCCCCTCGCCACTATTTGCAATGGGAGGGGGTGCGATGCAGCGGAACTTAGCTCCACACCATCCCACCCCTCCCATTGCAAACACAGGTGAGGGGCGGAGAGAGGGCAGGAGCTCAGTAGTCCTTAAAATTCATGAGGTGCTGGCTAGCCACACCTATCCCGCCTTCCAGCCATTACACGCAAAGATGATCGCTCAAAATTCTTTCAAAGGATAGATTGAATGACAGTTTTGAGCGATCATTTTGCATAAACTACTAATGGGTACTAATGCCCATTCGTAGCTTATTAGCTTCATCTGCATGTAAATGAGGCTCCCTTTGCTGTATGCAGATAACAGCGGGTGGTCTGTTATCTGTATACATTTCCATTGTTCTCCAGTGGGAAAGCAGCTGAAAACAATGTTATAAGCGCTCCCATGGAGAATCACAGCAGTCCCTACTATCAGCTGGCTAGCCAAAGGATGGTTTTTATGCTAAATTAAAAATCATCGTTCGGCAGAATAGCAAACGATAGTAGCATTTACATGCAACAAATATCGCTCAAAAGACATTGTTTGAACAAATTTGAGTGATAATCGTTGCATGTAAATTGGGCTTAAATCAACAAAAGAAAAAGAATTTGCAATTTGGAATGGTCAATTACAGTCCTAAATTTAACTGTATAGAGATGCTGTGGCATGACCTGAAGAGGACTATGCATGCAAAGTATCCTAGAAATATTAATAGACTGAAACAAATTTGCAAGGAGTAAAGGCCTAAAATTCCCTCTCAGTGTAATTCAAATCTTATTTGGAACTACAGGAAACATATGCTACAGGAGCTTACTCCTAAGGCCTCATGTCCTCGGCATAAATGGATTTACAAACTCCGGGCAGGTCTCCTGTGCATGCGATCCATGTCCACAGGGTATCACTGGGCACCTGCTGGTAATGAAATTTCTACGGACGTCATTTTCACCCGATGCGTGGATCGCGTGTGTAGGAAAACAACCGCAGAGTGCTCCGTTTTTGTGCAGTTTCCCCACACGGACAGCTCCCATGGCTTCCATTGAAGTCGTCCGGATCCGTGGCACAGACGCGGCTCTCACTGCATCCATGCTGCAGACCCCGGGAAAGCAGGAGTTTAAAAGAAAAAAAAACGCGGTGCATGCACCCGGCACACTGCTGGCGTCCCAAGCGCATCCACCATGCAGAAGAATGTAGATCCGGCCTGCACGGAGGAGAGCCTGGCAGCGTCTAGACAGGTGAGTACTGTATAATGTATTTTCTGGCCTCATGTCTGCGGGCCGGGTGGAATCTGCTACAGGATTCTGCATGGGGAAACCATGCGGACCCATGGACATGAGGTCTAAAGAGGGATCTACAGGTTATTAAATTTACGAGTTCACTTACTTTTTCTCCCTGCACTATGGATATTTACTTAATGTGCTCAGTAAAAGACATATGCAGTACAACCAATAACATTGGAGAAGGGACATCAATGCTCTATAGCAGTGCTTTGCCTTCATCTTTGACATAAGTGTAGATCATTATAACTTTTGTAGACCTAACATGTTTTTTAATTAATTATATTATTCAAATTAATTCCTTTTGTCTGGATTTCGGAGAATGGGCAAATTTAATTTTGCTGAGTGGAGAATATTGTTCTTTCATGAGAAGCATGGCTGCATCCATCGTGTTGGTGGAATTAATTAGGTACTTATGATCACGAACAGTGTGAACTGAGTCCTTCATTAAAGCCAAGTATTACATATAACAAGACTAAGCTTTTTCAATGGTCTATTAGCTTCAGTGTTCAATCTCAGCACCAATTAGGAAAATAATTTTGTGATTCGGAAATTTAGCAGACTTAAAGCTAGTAGTACAACGAAGATCACACCAGATGCTCTTCACAATGAGTTTTAATCAGCGCATATAAGAGCTGGAATGTATTAAGTCACTGTCAGGTGAGGGTCATGGTGCAGCAATTTTCGTTTTTCCATTAATTTCATCTATGTAACAGCTAGTATCATCGACCCAAGGTAAAAGGTGATGGTAAATTGCACACATCTGAACGGATAGAGATAAATACTGTTTTTTTAACAGTGTGACTTCAGTCACTGATGCCCCTGTACATTCTGTGGAAGGTCAGCTAACCTAACGCAGCTATGCCACTGAGCAAATTAGGACGGCTGTAAAAACTTTCTATACATAATTAAAGGAGAAATCTAGGTTAGAAAACACATTTTTAAATAATATTTTATAGTTATAGAGGGTGGTCTTCCACCCCCTTACTGGAGGACCCAGTACATCCATGCATTATTACATGGACAGCCATTGATTTCAATGGAAACTGTGTAATGTTTTATTTCTGCTCTGGTGGTGCTGGGAAAAAATGCTAAAACATTTGCCCTATATTGTAGCTGACCTTTCAGGGTCTGAACAGAGGGAAACCTGATAATTCACGTATTGTCCTAGGACCCTTTTAACAAAAGGGTACTATCAAAAGTGGACAATCCCTTTAAGTGAAATTTCAAGTGACGATTACAAATGGTTAGAAAAAGTTCTATTACACATGTTTAGTACAGCCAGTCTAATCTTCATTAGAGATTAATAGGAGGTTTAGCCTTAGGCTTTAGTCAGACGGGCGTTTTTTCGCGCGATTTGCGGATCGCATGACGGATGCGCATCCGCAAATCGCGTGACCGGTGCGCGCCAGTCGCCCGCAAATCGCCCGAAAATCTGCTCCTAGCCGCGTTTCATTAGAAACGGGCCGGAGCTGTCCAGCGCATTGCATTCAATGGAGACGGTAATAGAGCCGCCTCCATTTAAAGCAATGCGCTGCGGGCGAGCCCGGGATGAATTGTCGGTAAGGGCTTAAATATATAAGCCCTTCCCTGCAATTCATCCTAAAATGTGTTAAAATAAAAAAAAATTGTATACTCACCTTCTCCCGGCAGCCGGAGCTCCGCGCGGCCGTCCTGCAGTGGGTGTGAAAGGGGTGTGAGTCAGACCTGCCCCCTGATTGGCTCAGCGCTGAGCCAATCAGAGGCATGCCTCACTCACACCCATTCATGAATTCATGAATGGATGTGAGTCAGACCTGCCCCTGATTGGCTCAGCGCTGAGAGGCAGCAGTCACTCACCCATTCATAAATTCATGAATGGGTGTGTGAGTGAAACCGGCCTCTGATTGGTCAGGGCTATGACCAATCAGAGGCAGATCATTCAGCAGGCGGGGATTTTAAAGCCCCACCGGCTGAATAGTGCTGAGAAGCAGCTCAGGAGAACTGACAGCGGCCACGGCTGGACTCCGGCTGCAGCGGAAAGGTGAGTATACAATTTTTTTTTATTTTAACACATTTTAGGATGAATTGCAGGGAAGGGCTTATATATTTAACCCCTTCCCGACAATTCACCCCGCGCACGCCGGCAGCCCATTGCTTTCAATGGAGCGGCTGTATTGCCGCTCCATTGAATTCAATGGGCAAACATCGTTCTTCTCTGCCACAGCTGTTACAGCTGTGGCAGAGAAGAATGATTTGTCTTCTATATGTTCTCAATGGGGTCGGCGCTGCTGCCGCCGGCCCCATTGAGCGCATATACAGAAGAGAACAGGAATCGCAGATCGGTGCGATCTGCGATTTTTTGTTCTATAATTTATCGGACGAGCGCATAAAAAGCGCCCATGTGTCCAATACCATTGCAAAGCAATGGTTTTATAAAATCGCCGGACGCATGCGCATGCGCAAATCGCGGCTAAAAACGCCCGTCTGACTAAGGCCTTATAGATACACAGTGCTACCAAGAGTAATTGAACACCTGAGCAAGAATCAAAAGCAGTATTTATTTACCTATATTAATACTTATTGGGGCTCCATTGGCCATGATGACATTGAATACTCTCTGTGGCATACTTTTTACTAATGTATGATACTGAAAAAGTGACTACTTGAAGGATCCTGCAAACATCTGGTGAGTTCTCTCAAAGGAAATTGATGCTGCTAATATTTCCCGACTCAACGTTCCAGTTCATCCCAAAGTTGCTCAGTAGGGTTCAGGTCGGGACTCTGTACAGGCCAGTCCAATTGTGGAACATCCATATCCTCAAACTAACGTAAAGCAGTGCTGGATTTGTGATCATTGCTAACCATTCCCAGGGTACTGCCATATTGTTTGCAGCATATTATTGTCTAGAATGTCAAAGTACTCCTCCATGTTCATGGAACCAACGGACTCAGAACGTGCCACGTAAAACCTCCCCACACCATAACAGAACCTCTACTGTACTTAATTGTTGGCACAACACACTAAGGCGTAAGGTGTTCCCCAGGCATCCTCCACACCCAGGTACATCCATCAGATTTGAACATGGAGCAGCGTGATTTGCAACTCCATAGAATGTTCTTCCATTGCTCAATTTTCCAATGATGACACTCCTTGTACCACTGTATACGGCCAATGCATCTTCTTTGAGAGAACTCGTAAGACTTTTGCAGGATGAATGGAACAAAACACCAGCTGAAGTGTATTAGACAATAATGGAAAGTATGCTCATGGAGAATATCTAATATCATTAGGGCCAAAGAAGAGCCACTAAGTATTAACATATAGAAATAAGTAATACTTTTGATTCTTGCTCAGGTGTCCAATTACCTTTGGTAGGATAGCATATTCATTAGACCTCATGATAAAGAAGTCAATAATGAAGAACTTCAAAACTTGTGAGACAAAATAACTTTTTAATTTCTCCCCAATCTGGCATCCTCAATTATCCCTCTCTTCTTTATATAAATTGGATTATATTTTTATACACAATGATCATCATTAGTGATGAGCGAGTATACTCGCTAAAGGCTATTGCTCGAGCGAGCATTGCCCTTAGCGAGTACCTGCCCGCTCGAGAGAAAAGGTTCGGCTGCTGGTGGCGGTCAGGGAGTGGTGGGAGGGAGCGGGGAGGAACGAAGAAGAGATCTCTCTCTCCCTGCTCGCTCCCCTGCCGCAACTCACCTGTCACCCGCGCCGGCAGCCGAACCTTTTCTCTCGAGCGGGCAGGTATTCACTAAGGGCAATGCTCGCTCGAGCAGTTGCCCTTAGTGAGTATGCTCGCTCATCTCTAATCATCATATTACACTTTTTTTCTTCTTTTTATACAGTACCTATTTACTTCTTGCTTTTCCACATGTCCTCTTCACATAACCACCGCTCTTAGAACATGAGACACAAAAGGAAACTGTCTTGACCAAATATCACACATATAATTGATTATGTGATAAGTCAGTAGGTTTACTTATATGGAGCTCTGCTTCCAGTGAATTTCTCCGGAAGCTCACAGTTATGTATGAAGTGTTAAACACTGTACTGGGAATAACAGCTCTGCACATTTTCCTTGGAGGAATATCTTGTACTCCGTCACCCCCAGGTATGAACATCCTACCTACACACACAAGTAATAGAGCTCACATAAAATGCCTCCCCTGACAAAGCATCTCTTACTGGAGTTCAAGCATTTTCATCGCTTCTGTTTTTTTTCTAAGTATTTGATCTGTTATTAACCCAGATCTACTAACCTGAGATTAAACTGCACATTCACTGCTCCTGATTTCAACACGGGAAAAAAAAATTACTCATTTAAACAACATGTGAGTAGATAGAAAGACAGAGAATAGATATCCTTTCCGATCAATTTAGCAGAACAGCAGCACGAATGTAGCGGCATCAACGGCGTCCTTGCTCTAGTAAACAACATTGACAGTATCAGGCTGGGGCGCACGCTCTGGATAATAAACTCTGTCACTGAGGTTAATTGTATTTCAAAGAGTTTCCTCTGAGTCCGCCAGGTGAGGGTGGGTTAGTGGATACTATATGGACAAGGGTGGATGGACCATCTCACTCTATTATAGTACAGGGCACTTTCCAGTGTAACAATTATGTAAAAGTGTCAATTAGCAGGGTTCTGCACCAACATCATTTGATATCAGTCTATTAGAGAAGCAACAGGCAGCATATGCACGGCCAAGCAATAGCTACAACATCACTTCCGACTTAACACATGCCAGAAGCATTAAAGGGAACCTGTCATCACCTTTTGAGGACCATAAACTATATTACATGACTCAAAGGGGAGGGAACGGAAAGTCCGAAAAGCTGTGGTCATACTCACCGGGTGCCCTTTTCCTGCTCTGTGTCTCCGCAAAGTAGGCACACGCACACAGTGTGACTCTTTTCAAATGGCTCTGTGCACGCTCTTTACCATTTATCTCTATGGGAGAGCATATATACAAAGCCATCTGAAAAGAGTCACATTGTGTGCGTGCCAACTTTGCATGGGCACAGCACAGGAATAGGGCACCTGGTAAGTATGAGACACCCCTTCTCTCACCCTCAGACTCCCCATTGCCTCACCTTTGGGCCCCATAACAGTTTATGGAGCTCAAAGGTTATGACATTGTCCCTTTAAAACCAGTCAACACCTGCAAGTTTGAGATTTTTAGGGTTGAATAAAGCGTTGTAGTTGGGGGCCCTGTTACAGGTTTTGCATTGGGGCCCAGAAGCTTCAAGTTATGTCTCTGTGAGAAGGAAATATATATATCCTTGTAGGTAGAAAATAAAACACTGGAATATATACATTTATATAGATATAGTTATGTGCCTTTCTTTTTATATGTATACTAACTTTATTCTCATATGTACTAACTCTATGAAAAACTTAATACTTCGCCTTATACCAGATATTCCAAAGGCCTTGCCAGGCGAAGACAAAATGTATTTTAAACACAGCAAAGAAGAACCAGACACAAGGCCGTGTACTTGGCTGTTTTCCCAGAAGCGCCATATCTAGATGAAGACCGTTCAACTACGTACATAACTTTCACTGTCTCAGGCCGGAAATCCGGACTTCCCATATATGGTTATGCGGTGAATTTGAGCCAATGAGCCCATCACCCATTTCTAGTGATGAGACCAAAGGGTATAAGATCTCATGTAATCTGTAATAAAGGCGCAGCGCAGTCATGTCCCCGTGTGAGGAGCTATACCAGACCTCCGTGTGGTGTCTCTTCTTTACCGCCGGCAGCGGGGCAAGTGGGGTGGGCCTGATTGGTGCTGTACTTAGAAATTTTTCTCTGACATCTGTGCAGCATGGTTTAGGTATGGGTACGGGTACAGAAACAGATAGAGGGGGGGGCCAGCTCACGTTTTGCATCAGGGCCCCTGAGCCTTTAGTTACGCCCCTGGTTGTGCCGTACAGCATTATTAGCCATTCAAACAATGTCAAAATGACTTTTGAAAGAAACTCAACAGCAATTGCCTCCCCTTCACTCAATGCCGCCCTAGGCAGATGCCTATTCTGACTACTGCTTGCCCTGGCTCTGTTTACATGAATTAACTACCATAATACTGCCCCCTGGGGACAAGCTATGGACCTGAATAGATATGAAGATTCATTTAAGTAGTTAGTTTTTATATGAAGTATATTTGATATGTTTTTGTACATATTAATCTCTTTTAAATCGATACAATATCTAACAAGGTATGACATGCCATCTTCTCAGACTGCGAATAGTGTGCCAGGTCTCCTTCCAATAAAATCATCCTTTCCCCTTGCCGTGCCTTATTTCCACATTACAATTTAAAACTTCCTTACTGACCTTAATCTCCTACTTAATATGGGTTGTATTTTTACATTCAGCTATAAATAACTAATACCCAGAATATTTTCCTTTCCATTTCCTTTTCTCCATCTTGAAAGCTAATGTAATCTGACAGTTGATTCATGAATAAGCTGTGTTTGCATTTTCTAAGTGCTGTGATGATGCTGCATGAAGGAATTTAGTGACAAAATCCATGATTTATAATGTGATTAACCTAACATAACTATAAGATGTCAAGCCTGCTTAGATACCTTTACTTATACCATTGTTAACATATTGAAGTTGGTGTATTCTTGCAGCGTGTGTTGGGGAAGGAGAGTCTAACGAGACAGATGGGCTGTTAAGGAGTTTGACAAAATTGGGTGGGAGTGTAAACTTTGTTCTGGCAACAATATTAGTTGTTACCTGGTATAACTAAGATACAGCGAAATAGAAATGGTCGAATAAAAGTTTTAATAAGTTTAACATAGGAGAGCAACTCGCAAACTTGCTTCACTGATAATTTTGTTAACAGGGAAACTCTGTCACCATATAGCACATGTGTCAAACGTAAGGCTTACAGGTTGAATCCGGTCCACCATGTCACTTAATGTGGCCCGCGAGGTCCGGACGCAGAAGAACCAGCTCTCCACTTTCCCCGGAGAAGGCAGCGAGTGCTTGGCATTTGAGGTGACTCAAGCCCCAGAAGCGGGTGCCAACTTAGATTCTGATCTAAGGCATGCAGCTCCACGCCACTCACAGGTGGTGGCACAGCTCTGACAGCCCTACTTGGGCATCCTAGCCACCCTCCAAGGGTAGGAAGCTCAGTGCTAAACAGGTGGAAGGGGCTGGCTATTATCTAACCTGGTCCTAAAGAATATCTTGTTTGGTGTTTTTTTCAGAACATGATCAATGGATGAGGATGGTGTGTGATAAAAGGGGGCCTCGCAGTATTTAACATTACGTTAAGGAGTAGTTACATTTATACAGTCTTACAATTTGGAGGCAAGCATAAGGCCTCCTGCACATGGGCGTAATTGCATGCAGGGTCCGACCCACCCGTGTGCAGGAGGCTTAATGCAGATGTGGCACTTGCTGAAAATGAGTTTGAGACCCCTGCTATGGAGGATTCGATTGCATTAACATGAAACATACAAGATCTCCAATGACATGCAAAAGTGAATAAATACTAAAACAAGAGGTCATGCAAAAGCATATATATATTCTGAATACATGCGAGTTCTCGCGGTAAGTGTTGGATCCCGTGATGCGCAATAGGATCTTGCTGTGCGACGCGGAAATTGAGTTGGGTGGGAGACGTCATACAAACACACACGTGGTATGGATAATACACCCGTATTCTCGTGATACTTCTTGAATCCCGAGCATGTGCAATACTGTTTTGCCATGCGATGCGGAAATGGCTGTGAGCCGCCATGCAGACACACACGTGTGGAGCCGCACATGGGACACGATGTGCCAGTTAAGTAAGTTGCTGTTATTGGCTATGTTTTGTTGTTGTTCATTATTTAAATGTGGGTGATATGATAATGGGAGAGGCTTGAGAAAGATCACATGGCGTGATCGAAACGTCGCTGTATTTACCGATGGAGGAATAAAGCTTGTTTTCTATACCTGCCTGGCACCTTTCTATGCTGCTGTGGTAACATTGTGGAGTTGGGAAGGAATTTTTTCCCTCAAATGGGCTGATTTGGCTTCTGCCTATTTTTTTTTTTACCTTCCTCTGGATCAACAGGGGAGGGGGGGGGGTGCAAACAGGCTGAACTAGATGCCCTCTTTCAGCCTAACATACAATGTTACTATGTAGGCAAGGTGCTAGCCATCAGGACCACACCAAACACACAGTTATCACCTATTCTGTGAATAGGTGATTATATGTTAAAAGGGATCCTCCGGCTTTTAGGACAAAATTTTGCCCTTGGACTGAAGAGAGAAGAGTATATTACCTGCTGTCATTCTACTATGCCAATTTTGCACTGATCCACTGGTTTGGGATCCTGTTTTCAGCTGTCCAAGATGGCCAATGCAGTTTTCTAGCTAAGTAATGTACATTGTGCAATGCTCTCCAATTGGCCAACACTGATCATGTGAGCATTGCTGGCCAACCGGAGAGCAGGCATAGCCCACTGGTAGTCTAACACTATCAATACACTGTAGAAATTAGGTATAGATCTATTTTTCTTTAACTTGAATTTTAGGCCCTTTTATATAGGATGATTGTAGAGCGGAGCAGTGATCATCATTCAGTGAATGGAGGCAGAGATCATTCCAGCCAACCTGCCTCCATTCACAATAACAGACAGTAGTTCTTAGATGAACATCTACCTGTTTGCACAGGCCAATCGTTGTTTGGTTTTCCTGTCTGCATGATCCGAACGACAGACGATAAGTGAGCAAACTATTTTTATACTGAACGATTATCACCTAGATTCCCATAATCCAGTGAGAATATGAACGATAATCGTTTAGCATAAAATGACCCTTAAGGCCCGTTTACACGTAAAGATTATTGCTCAAAATTTGTTCAAATGAATTAATTTGAGCGATAATCGCTCCGTGCGAATGCAAAAGAAATCGCTCACTTGTCTTCACAGTTTGTTAAGCTGACTTTTCAGTCATCTTAAAAAACCTCGTTGGCTCGCAGGTTTCTCGTCCCATGTAAACGCTCCCAGCTCAGCACTTCCCATAGGAGGTAAAGCACTGTGTGAGAATCAGACAAGAAGCTCACAAGCCAGCGGCAAGTCTTTCTGTGTTAACACTCTGCACGAGCGCTGACGTCCTTCGGGGTGACATCAGCATTCGTGCAGTCGTTTAAACGATTGTCAGCCCATGTAAAAGGGCCATCAGTGCAATGTGATATCACAGTGTACTGTGCTTTAAGGCCGCACAGCAGATCCACAGCAAATACCGTTCGGAACATACTATTGAAAAGCGCTTCTTCCTACACACTCGCGGAATCGAATTGCTATTTCTGTGAGCAAAGGGAAAAACGCAGAATGTTCTATCTTCCTGTAGATTCCGCGTGAAGTCAATAGAAGCCGTCCGACCTGCAGCCCATCCGTAATTGACACTGCGGATTGGTCGTGGGTACCTGCATCATCGCCTAGCAATGGCGCGAGGAAAAAAATATTTGAAAAAAATCTGTACTGACATGTCAGACGACAAGACGTATGGACCATCCGCTATACAGATTTAAACATTGTGGCGCTGGATTCCGCTGCGGGTTCCCAAATGCGGAATCCGACCCTTCCCTGTGCAGCAGCCTAATTAGGGTGGTTGATTTACACTTGTAACTGCATAGCAATGATTTTTGTTGTGTTAAGAGAACAATAGTTTTTAGTATCTTGATATAAGATAAATTTATGCTCCGTGTTATCACAATCAATTTAAACTTTGCTGCATCTGTAGTGTGAAGATTGTGTCGGCCATCCTGGACAGCTGGAAACATGACCTGGAACTAGTGGATCAGAGGGCCATTAGCACAGAAGACCAACAGACAAGAAAAAAATGCCCCCTTGCGATTTTTGTGCGCTGCGTTTTTAACATTAAAAAGTCCAATTGACAATCGCGTAAAAAAAACGCAGCAAGATCGCATGAAAAAAAGGCGCAAGAAAAACGCAAGTGGGTATTCACCCCAAAAAAGATAACGATCTTAATATTAGTGGACTTCTCTGCTATATGCTAATATTGCATTTTATCATATTGCTTTTTACAAGCCCTTTAAATCTACTCTAAATGAAGACATTAATGGTTTTGAGGGCATTTGTTAAGTTAATGGAGTGTGAATATTTTATTGGGTCAATGTAATGCAATCTCTTGACCTATAATATACAGCAGTGGGATATTCTAGTATCCCGTCATGTTTATATTCTGTGTCAATTCTACCTCGAAAAATGTGGAGGAAAAAAAAAACAATATTGAAATTTCTTGCTTAATAGGCTAAATCTTCATTTTCACCTTTAACTTTCTCCATTTGAAATCTCCTACCTACTGTAAAGCAAACAATCAAGATGGAATATTTTTCTTGATGTACGATTTCACAGCAGCTCTATATGAATATTTAATAACCCTTTAATATACACCTTTGCTGAATATAAAAGCAGTCTTCCCTCAGAATGTAGCCTAGCTTTGTAGTAATTCACTGCCGATGACAGTAGAGGACAGATTAATGATATTAGGAAGTAAGGTTAAGTGGTGTTAACTGGTATTATGACATTCATTAAAGTGAAGTTCACACACAGCCTTGAATAAAATAACATATGTCGAATGTGTTAGGGCACCATTCAAGTTTAACACATTTTGGTGAAAGACGTGTCGTTAGAAAGGTAGCTGGGATGGCCACGATGTTAGAAAAGTGTATTGATCTTGTGGTTGTGAAAGGGGCCCCTAGGTGAAGGTTGGCCCTACAGCAGGTTTAAAGTTGGAGGATCGGTGACCACAAGAAGCTCAACATTTGAACCCGCTCTTACTACTAGCAGCAGGGTAGGGCTTTTTGCAACCCATGGCTCAGAGGCTGGTATTACCATTCTTAGACTGGAATCTGGGTACTACTTAACATGATAGGCCCTGTCACATGAAAGAGTTAAAAATGGACAATGGCTTTCGACAAGTCCTGACATCTTGCTGCTTAACTTTAGCAAACATAAATCGGACAACGGGATCCTTTTCTGGTTTTCTTTTGTCAGCAACCAATATCTCTATTGGTAGGGGTATTCTTTTAGCAACAAACAGTCAGTTGTAATGAAACTTATAGCACGCAAGAGTTTGCGCAACAATCCCCCCCCAACAATTTAAGGAAGCTGTCCTTCTTCTCAGTAGGAGTTGCCCACTGGTAAGTTGCTTCCATTCAAGTACACACTGGCCGGACGGTCTCTCATATACAGGATGATGCCAGAGGGCTTGTGTCAGAACCCAGTTGGCAGGCACTTCTTCCTTTCAGTACAGTTAGAATTGTCCACAGAAAATATGTTAATGATAAAGGCCACAAGTGACCCACTGTAATCTGCAGGGAAACCTGTCAGCAAGTGTTTAGTTCCCATACAATGCCACTGCAGCATCTGAGGAGCAGCCAAGGAGACAGCGAGGTAGAGATCACCCAACCTCGTCACTGCTGATAGAGATCACAAGCATAGTAACCGGGGGTTACCTGTAGTCCAATTGTCACCCGTGATGCCACCGTTCCTTCTCCAGGGATGGATCTGGCAGATGAGTAAAATAGTCCACCACCATAAGAGTGTATTTTGGAACAAAATCGGTAACGGTCAATCTTGTCCATTTACTTCAACATTTTAATAAAGTCAATAACAGTTGCAGAAATCACACCTTACAAGAATTATATGTCAGTGCAGCTCACGAGGTATTTGTGCAATCCACAGTCCAAGTTATCTGTAGGTTCCTTCATTCCCGGTACTCACTTTTTCCACTGGCAAAACACTCACACTTTCCTCCTCCTCTCGCTATGAAGCGGTTTCTTTCTCTCAACACTCAACAGTAGTATCAAGGACTCCTGGGTTGAACAGGCCCAGGGTGAGCATTAGGCAATCGCTCGGCCTCCTCTATTTTCTCCACTCATGGACCGATCTAACAGCCTCTCCTGACTGACTCACTCCTTTCTCTTCTTCTTTCTCCTTCCTCTCCCTCTTTTGCATTCTTGCAAACACACACACATATATATATATATATATATATATATATATATATATATATATATATATATATATATATAAAGCATCAGATGACTGCAAATGATACATTTTCCAGACAGGACAGAACATACCAGACATTAACTCTTTCAGTCCTGCAAAAAGCAATAAACATACTTCAAATGCACTCCACACACAAGACACTGACATGAGACAAACATAGAACGTTCTGGAGGGGACCCCATTAACTCTAGGCAACTACACCACCACTAGTAAAATAAAGTATTACATGGTGCCAATGCAGTACGTCAGACAGGGAGACTAGTGTCACAGTGGAAATGTCCAACTCCCACCCAGCTACACCACAGTGAAAATAATGGGGAATAAGATGGTATGAGCTGATCTCTACTCCTTCTTATGATGTGGTGATGCAGTATGTTCCAAGTCCCCTAGCGGAAAAAAACACTCCATTACAGTCCCGTTTCCCAATATCCAAATTCCAGGGATGGGGACTGGAGGTACCATTGCCTACAACAAAATCCCATACCGCTTATTCAGATTTCTTACTGGGACTCTGGGACGAATCCTGCAACGTTATACCTGGCACTTTCCTCTTTCATCAGGCCCAGGAATAAGGCTGTAGTAAGGTTATTCCCCTAACCAGTTGCCTGCACTTTTACTGCCCCATGTGTGGTCCCATCTCTAAAGCTTCTGGAGACTGTGTAATCATTTTTAGAAACTTTTGGATCCTCCCAGCAGCATAAGGCAGATTTTCTGAGAGGCTAGACAAATACACTAGTGGAATGTGGCAGTGTTGCAGCCAATCGTTGGCCTCAGTGGTCAGTTGCTATACTTACGGCCATCACTGGTCAGCACAGGGTGAAGATGCCAGAAGGTGCTATATGTCACCAAAAGAGGCTGGTGTTTGGCTACAGTGTTTATATGTGCATACGACACATGGCCAATAGAGCATCTGGCCTGGATCTGTAGGGCATTGAAGAGGTAAGTACTCTTTTTTTATTTATTTATTTTTTTCATTTCAGGATATTTGCTACTTTTTAAGGGATTTTTGAACAATTGTTCAACCCTTTAATGTAGATACGCCAAGAGCCCAATGAAGCTTCACATATAGTCCCCTTGCTGCAGAAAGTAGTTTACTTGGTATCAAATACTAAAGAAACACCATAGTCCCTATATGAATTTATTTATATCCTTGTCATTTCTATTTACCAGGACACCGGGGAATGTCTAAAATTCCAATCCGCGTAAAAGCAAGGAAAGTGCACAAACAGATATAACTGGAGGGGAAACATATTCTTCATCACAAATCCTTTGATATTCTTCATGCAGATAATCTCGTCACTAAGCTCTCGGTTTGATATCAAGATCTGCATATGATCAGATTCTTTTCTTATTATCAAGCTGTTTGGAGGGCAGCTGAAACATACTGTCCATAACAAATTAGGGGAGAAGACTTTGCTTTAGGAGGATACAGATCATTAGAAGAAAATGCAAGTAATAGAAAGAGCTTCTGGAATGATGAAAGTGGGTACGGCATAAAGAACAATATTTCAACACCATTTATAGCGAGCTACATGGAGCTACATCATATATACACCATGTGCTGCGCTGCACCCTGTGGACAAAAGCCATTACCAGTAAATCAATTCAGCGGAAATAACCATGAAATGATTATAGGCAATTTTAAAATCCTTGCTCTCAATAAGACCTAAATATAACACTGAGGCTTAAACTATCACACTGTAGCACATAGACATCCATTTAGAAATGACGCCAACCCTGATGACTACCAAGAGAGTACCATAAACCTTTTACTTCCGGGTCATTTATGCCCAATTAGAGGCTTACACAAATTATGCTGCTAGTAATATCTTCATATACTGTATAAAGTTGCAAATCGACCTGAAATTTCAAGACAGTCCGTAAAAATTGAACACTTTCTTCCAGTGTCCGTAAAAAAAAATAGATGCGTCTGTGATTTTTTTTGAGGGCTCTCGGTTCTTGAACAGGTTTTTATGACTTCAATTGGTCAGCAGCTCACAGTAACTGCTGGTAATTCATATTGTATTTGTTTTTTGACCTATAGACTTATATCACTTCTAATCTTTATCATTACTTAGGGTTTACCAGTTTAGTAGCCGGCTCAAGGTTGACTCGGCCTTCTATCCTTCCAAGGCCGTAAAATGAGTATCCAGCTTCCTGATACTCCAATCCACCCCGCAAAAAAACAGTCTGCCAAGAAAATATTGCATTGTGATGTCACCCAAGGAGTCAGTTATGACTCGGTGCTTGCACCGGGGGACTTTACCTTTACCTACCATAAAAAAATGTCGTCTGCCTATGATTTTTGGATGCGTTGTCAAGAAAAACAGAAAAATTTAGTTTGGCAACTTTGATACTGTGGTCAACTATTTTGATAGGATGGACCAGTAAGACTTTGGTTGTTCATACACAGTAGAAGACAGTTTTATAATTAAAAGCTTTATGTAGGGATTATGTAATTTTTTTGTAGATGTTTTTAGCAAATGCTCCTCTTAGAGAATTAGAGTGAAGCCGAATGAAGAATGTTAGTTGAAACCCATCTAATTAAATGTATTAAAGGGCTTATCTGGGGCTATGATTCTTTTTATAGAACTGCCCAATATACTGTGGAAATATAACAAGAGCCATGCTCACTTCCACCGCCTCTTTGCAGCTCCTGGCCTGCCTGATCCCAAGTGGTCTTCACTTCCAGATGCAGGGAACTGGCGATGATGTCATCAGCACCAGGGCCAAGTAACTGCTTCACCCAATCACTGGCTCACTTCATCCAGTGATTAGCTATAGTGATCCCATAACCTACTATCAGGGCATCTTTGCTCAGCACCCGAAGTTCAGAGCAACTGCGATCGGGCTCTAGCAGACCAGAAGTTGCAGAGAAGCAGTGAAGGTAAGTATGGCTTTTGTTATATTTCTACAATACATTGGGCAGCTTTGTAAATACGGGAGATTTATGAAGCTGTCTAAAAGAAAAAAATTGTCTTAGTTGCCCATAGCAACTAATCACAGCATGCCTTTTATTTTGTATTCAACTCTGGAAAAATCAAAGCTGGGCTGTGATTGGGAGCTATGCACAACTAGGACAGTTTTCCTTTAGGCCAGTTTCACATGTGCGTTCCAACCTTCGGCCAGAGGTTCTGTTGCAGATTTAGCTCAAAATATCAGAAGAAAAGTGCTGCATACAGTGCTTTTTCTTCCATCCAAAAACCAGACAGCTGGCCGGAAAGCGGATGGACCCCATTATAGTCAATGGGGTCAGTCCGGAACTGTTCGGTTGCATCCAGAGATGGAGCCATTCGGCCGCCGTGGGGATTTTCTTTCCTGCTCTTCCAATGGAGCAGGAAAATGGAAGCCCAAATACAGATGTGAAAGCACCCTGAGACTGTTTCATAAATATGCCCTTAGTCCCCAGATAACATCTTTAAGGGTGCGTTTACACGTACCAGAAATACTAAAGCATCTCCACTTCGGCAAATTCCACAGTGGCAAATTCTGTGGAAGATTCTGCAGCATTTCCGCATGAAAAGAATGCATCAAAGTTTGCACCATCGAATTTTGACCAGGAATAATCATCATATTATCACCTCGCAATTTATTGCACCCCATCCCTTGTCACCTGGCAGCCTCTACCAAGCACTGAGCTGCTGGTCAGTTATTGCCTCTTCCAAGTCACCTGACCATTTGGGGCTAGGCGACCACTAGCTTCTGAGCCCACAACATCTGTAGCACATACGTTTACGTCCAATCGCAGGAACCCCTTCCCAGCCAGAATGTACATTTACGTCCTGGAGCGGGCAGGGGTTAATATTGTATATAGGCCCTATGTAATACGACGGCATCATATATGACTTCAATGAAAGTTAGCAGGTAGGCCCATGACTTAATTTAAATGATCCCTTATCTAGAATCATAGTGCATAGAATTATAGTATGATATGCCCTTCTCATCTCCCACATAAGCTGAAAAGGACAGAATAGCCAGTAGCTAAAAATGTCCCAAGGACCATCTGATGAATTTGCTCATGTGACAATGACTTGCAAAAACCACTAAAATAGGGGTCAAATGAAAAACAGAACAGAAGCAAGTGGGAGATCAAAGTCAAGTACTAGAAGGAGCAGAACCAGAAATAATGTCAGACTCCTATTGAAGTATTGTACAATACTGCAGTGCCAAGTACACTTCTAAGTTCTAACCAAGGCCATAAAGCCAAGTAATTGATATTGTGAGTGTTTTAAAATGTCTGCAAAATGCCATAACTCTAAAGTAAAATCAAATGTAAGCATCCATGCTGATCAGCTAAACGGAATAATGGCCCATTTGCTAAAAGCTCTTCTCCTTGCATCTGTTTTTCTCTTTATGTTCAGCTCAGATTCTTTAAAGAACATCGGAAGGTGTATATTTTATTTGGTATTTGCTGAAAAAATAAAAATTTTGAATTTTTTTTACTTGGAACTCGTTCAAGGATGGGTTCACTAGAGATGAGCGAGTATACTCGCTAAGGCACATTACTCGAGCGAGTAGTGCCTTAGCCGAGTATCTCTCCGCTTGTCTCTACAGATTCGGGGGCCTGCGGGGGCGGGGAGCGGCGGAGGAGGAACGGAGGGGAGATCTCTCTTTCCCTCTCTCCCCCCCCCCCCCCCCGCTCCTGCCTGCTCCCCGCCGCAACTCACCTGTCAGCGGCGCCGACCCCCGAATCTTTAGAGAGAGCGGGGAGATACTCGGCTAAGGCACTACTCGCTCGAGTAATGTGCCTTAGCGAGTAAACTCGCTCATCTCTAGTTATCACTAGAGAGAAGCCCTTTAATGTTAGGAAGCATGGACATCCCCCACTTCACTAGTGACAACCCATCAATAAAGCCTGAAGAAGGACTTTGTCTGAAATGTTGCTACATGTGATGAAACCTTCACGATATCAGTAAACTTTCATACAATTCTTGCATCAGGTCTACAGTGCAATTTCTTCTGTTTCCTATATTGTCCTTTAGAAGTGGAGACTGGAGCTAGCACACACATGTGAAAAATGCGGCTACTCGCTAAGATCCTATGTGGGTTGTTACTCACGTTATCAAAATTAGAGACCTTTGTGAGAATGATTGGACCAGACACATCCAAGGACCAGACACATCCAATGATTTCAATGACCATCATGTAGTTCTCCCTTTCCACTGCAGAGGCGCTTCAAAAAAATGTAATACTTGAAATGTGTTTGCACAGATTACAGCTCATTACCAAGAGTTTTAGGAGTGAGGTACCCTGTGATCAGCTTATGGTCATGGAAATCTTCTAACATAAACGTGATTGACAATTCCTTTAAAATGTACCTGAATACCAGGTATACCAGGTTCTCCTTACCCACTCATTTGCTGCTGTTTGCCCCCTGTTTCATGTCTGTAAATTCTGATTTTCAGGTGGCCTTCCCCATGTTTCTGCTGTTAAGTTGCTTGCAATACACTTTCTGGGAGGGAACATGAAGCAATCCTACTGTTCTGCCAGTAGTTCACTGTCCTGCACTTCCTCGATGGGCTAAATTGCACTGTCTCTGGTAAAATCATGACGAAGGATGTTTCTGAATGCCTGCTCCTCTACTTTCTCAGGATGATTCAGGCATTCAGTGACATTCTTGCCAAATGGTTAGTAAAACCACTATTATGCATATACAGACACACACAGATGCTGTACCAGCAGATTGTGGAGATTGCTATCACAATGACCACAGATCTGTCAGTCAGCAGATCTGTGGTCTTCTCTCTGCTCTGTGGATGTGCCAGTTGGTGCGCCACCGCACATGTGCAGAGCAGAAGATGACACGCCAGGGATTACGTGAAACTGCAGCGACTTGCCGCGACACAGACTGCTTCCATTGACTGCAATGCGAGGCTGTGCGAAGCACTAGAATAGGAAATCCTGCATTTTTCCCCCCGCTCGGAAAATCGCAGCTGATTTCCGTTTGTGTGCATTGAAAAGCATTTTGCAAAGCATGTCTATGGGCAGTATTTGCTGCAGGCTCCGGAGGCGAATGCTCGCTCAGTGCCAATACGTCCGTGTGCATCGGGCATAAGTTGTCTACAAAGTTAGGGCCCCTTTAAGGTTTTTAAATGGATCGTTTCAAATATAGTAGATACTTCAGAGCTTCAACTATTTGGGAGAAATGGCTGGCTGATGTTCAAAGCTTCATCAGAGCAATGTGATTTGACTTTAAGTATAAAACATCAACATTTGGTTCATTCTGAAAAGCAATTTGTGGGAGATAAATGATTAAATCCCGTGTTTCCATATATAGACGTGTCATCTTTCTCAATAAATGTAATTATTTAGCCAATATATGAAACTGTGCATCATTGGCTCGCCTTGAGGAAATCTAAATCTAGATAATCTAAAGGCAGTAATTGAAGAAGTTATTTACCATGAAACGCTATGATGACAATTGTGTTGTAAAATTAGCCAGCAGACATAATAAGGATTTGATGGCTCCTAAGTACACTACACAGTGTTGATATATGTTCGCTTGAATTATCTGCTTGCTTCATGATCTGAAAGTGAAGTCATGAAGTGCTCTCAGTGGCAGTGCATTGTACGAAGGACATGTTGATGGGCGTATTTGTGAGTGTCACAGCAATCTAAGCTGTCACGCTTTGCCTGCTCTGTAATTAACGACTGATAAGCTGTTTTGCAAGATTTGCAACATGGGAAAAATGGATGCAAAACACCCCATTCAACATGAGAAGTTTGCAGGCTTAATGACCAACTTGTACTCCTGAATGGATCTTGAAACAGGATTTCCAAGTATCCTTTGATTTGCACTATTGCTACAAAATATATAGGCAGTTAAAGGGGTTGTCTGGATTAGCAAATATCCTATTAGAGACTTTTGAAATAACAGAACAGAGTTGGTTACCAAGAGCAACCTCTCAGAAGGAACTGATATATCTGTGAATAGTCCATTGATTTCAATGGGAACTGTGTGTTTAATTAGTACTGCTTACTACAATAATCAGGATTTGATCCAGAGGTCGACTCTATGCCAAAACAGGCCTCTGAAATACACCAGTAGATGTTTTAAAGGATAAGTACACTTTAAAGGGGTTGTCCAGGGTTAGAAAAACTTGGCTGCTTTCTACCAAATACAGCGCCACTCATGTCAGTGGGGTTGTGTCTAGTATTGCAGCTCAGCTTCATTGACATGGATGGGAGCTGAACTGCAATACCAATCCACAGACAAGGGTGGTGCTGTGTTTGGAAGAAAGCAGCCATGATTTTCTTACCCTGGACAACCCCTTTTACATCCCTTTTTTTTTTAAATCAGTCAGTGCTAATTCTGCATTCATGTGCTACTGTACTTCTGCTTTTTTCTAACTTTTTAAAATATGAAATGGGGATAGGAAAACATATGAATGCAGGACCAGACTACAGTGTTTGTTTGTAGTCTGTAACCACGGAAACATATTGGTCTACATCAGAGCTGTATACATAAAAGAGAAGAATGTTTAATCACGTTATCCTGCTTAAATTGGGAGATACTCCACAAAATGAGCTGGAATTCTGCTGTAGATTGCCACAAAATAATGGAATAAAGTGTGGTGTGCCAAATCTCTAATGTGTTTTATTCACTTTTTACTGCTCTCTTGGCAGTTTTGAAAAATGTCTAGAAAAACATTGGTGACATATATATGGTGCAGCACATGGGGCACCAACCATCCTGCGAAATACTCGATGGAGGGTTCACTTATAAGTGGGCACTGTCTAGAGGAGTAACATTTCCCCATTTACTGGGGAAATAGGTTTGTTAAATATCCCTTTTCCCCTTTATATGGGTATGGAAATATATACGTTCTCCCAGAAAATAAGCATGCGTGGCTAAGGCAAATCAAATCAACCGTTTATCAGCATCACTCTTAAAGCTCCCTATAGCAGTATAATATGCGATTATGCTTGTACACTGCATAATATTTGAAGGATCCAGTATGGTAATTTCCTATTGTGACACCAGTTTCCTGACACTAATCCCTAAGGCTGCCTGTCCACGGGCGTTATTGAATTGTGTTCCCCGTGGCGATAATCCAGCCGTGGGGAATGCAATGCACGCTTTCCATAGCATTGCTATGGGACGCGCAGCCCCTTGTCCACGAACGGAGAATCATAGCGATTCTTCGCTCGCGGGCGGCAAATCGCAGCATGCTGCAAATTGCCACGATTCTCTGCTGTCAGCCTATTCGGAGATCCACCGTGGGATTTCGCAACGCCGTGGACAGCCAGCCTTACTTGTCCAATAAAAAGAAATATACTGACCCCATAGGAATGAAAACTTGCATAAATCATTGAGAAACTGACTATGTACTTGGATATCTGGGTATATGACTAGGAGTTTTCTGGGCTTTAGTAAATTGAAGGAGTTGTGCAAAGTTATATAATCTCATTTCCACAGGATAGGGGATAACATTATGATCAGTGGAGGTTTGACTGCTGGACCCTCACAAATCCCGACAACGGGGATCCTGAAGGTGACTGTATTAATTGAGTTAAGGTTGTGCATGTATACCACACATACATTTATATCAATAGAAGCATCAGAAATTGTCAAGCACAAATGTTCAGTAATCGCCAGAGCTCCCACTGAAACGAATGAAGCAATGGCACTCATGCACGAGTTCCACTCCAGTCATGCAGGGACCTTCGGAACCCTTATTCTGGGGATAGGTGGTGGTTCCAGCAGTTGTACCTCCACCGATTGTAAAGTTATTGCCTATACTTTGGATAGGCGGTAATGTTATAAATTGGCACAACCCTTTGAGTTTAACTCGCAACAATCAATGAGATACAACACTAAAATACATGGTGGTGTGTATATGAATACCAGCGTATGTCTTGAACAATACAGAGCTTTAGTAGAGTATATGCCATATTCAATAATTCATTTCGTTATCTGGATATAAGACTAAGAGTTTTATGGGCTTTACTAAATAAAGTTTAACGAGCAACAATCATAGAGATGAAACACTAATGTATACTTTTTGTAATAAAATCAAACATCTAGAAGGAGTTGTCGTTTTACTGCAAAACTCGGCATGTAGTTACATCTCAGGCAGATATAGATAAGATTAGAGTTGTGGCAAGATTAGATGAATGGTATTGCTACCTGAGGCCCTAAAAGTGGTTCCCCCCTGACCTATAAAAAGGTTCTCAGAGGCTAGTTTCCACTTTTTCCCCTTGTGTGGAGCTTGTAGACCATGAGACATGCCTGTATGATGCAATCAAAGAGATGTCGCCCAGTTAACAGAGTTTGAGAGGGGGTACAATAAATAATGCAAGAAACTTGATGCCCATACCAGTGAATTGCCCGCCACCTAGGCTGTTCTGATCAGACTGTAATGGGGTGTTCGGACCAGTGGATGTGTGAGGGCATGCACAAAAGGTTACCGGCCCCTCAAAAGGCCACCAGTTGAGAGGATAATACAGGGCCGCACACAGCAAGGGTGTCACAGGAATGTCTCCATAACATTGCCACACTTCTGTGGTCTGCCTGGTCACCAGATTTATTGCCAATAGAACATGTATGGGACCATGTGGGATGCCAACTTCAACGGTCTATGAGTTTGCATGATCTATAGGCTCAGTTACAGCAAATGTGGACCGATATGCTGCAGTATACCATACAGAACGTGTATTCCTCCATGCCCGTTTGTAACACATCTTGCATACAAGCTGTCATGTTGTGCTCCTGAGAACTATAGTACTATGAGTTTCCATGAGCACATTGTTGCATGTGTGCTTAATTTGGTTGGCTAATGGTATGAATTTCTACAGCCAGCCACTCACCAGGTGTCTGCATATATGAGTACCAGCACCTCTTGCTAGAGGGTGCTGGTCATTATCTATTTCTTATTCTTCCCACTTAGAACTCTGGGGTTTGGAGTCAAGCATACTGTCTTGTTGTTTGAGTTGAAGTCAGTTTAAGTTGTTCTCCCATACTCTTCCTGAAGATGGTGAGGACATTTGATTTCTTAGTTCACATGTTCAGTGGGCCCCTGCTCCCTTATCCTTGTCAGGTGTGGTTCCAGACTTTGGACGTCCTTTACTCTGTAAAATAGGTGATGTCTGACACTTTAGTCCCTTCTTCATCATCTCTTCCCCTTATGTGTGGGTGAGGACATAAGCGTATCGTGAGGGGAAGCAGGGGTCGCCGTTGCGACCCGGCCCTTGCTCTGCGGGGGCCCAGAAGCCCCGCCATATTCAAAATGCACACTTGTGCATTCTGTAGAAAGCGGAGCAGTGCGACCGGCATTACACTGGCAGCCGCGTGATTGGTGCCGCCGGGGTGTGTGGCTGCTAGAGGGGAGGGGGGCGAGGCAAGGCTGACATACCCACACAGAGAACACTGCAGCTGTGGCTCCTCTCGGGTTACTTCTCTTCCCGCAGCGTGTCGGCAGCCACCAGTTAGACGTCCCAGAAACTAACAGGCTTCTATCTGGGTCCAGAAACATTCTTTCTTGCAGTAAACTCCCGAATGGCTTCTCTCACAGGCTGGTCACATGACTGGTCACATGAGTGTGACATCATTGGAGGTCCTTGACAGACAGCAGACCCACCCGACTCAGGTAGTTAACCATGTGCTGCCGCCTCCGGGAGGAGGACCCCTCCGTCTGCTGGGAGTCCCACAAACTAGTGGAGCTACTGAGGTGAGGAGATTTACATGAAGTTCATCCAATAACCCTCCATCTGTAACCTCATTGACCAGCAGTGAATGCCTGCCGTTAACTCCTTCATGATTGGCCTGGTTTAAACACCAATGAGCAACCAATTTTTAAGTCTTTATTTTTGTGCATTCCGGGGGTCAGAACTTTTTTCTTGTGGACATGTTTATTTTGAGGACTTGGTTTTACGTGATAAGTTGTTTATTTAATCCCTTCCCTCCCCATGACATAAGAGTACGTCCTGGCAGCGGGGTAGTGCCCGCAAAATGGCATACCCTTATGTCATAGGGATAGCACGAGATCATAGCAGATCTCGCACTATCCCACAGCGGAAGCCAGCTGCAACAGCAGGGGTGCATCAGAGATGTGCCCCCCGCTGTTAACCCTTTCCCTGCCGCGATCCAAGTAGATCGCGGCAGGGGAAGGGTTCACAGAGGGAGTGATGTTATTGCAGAGAGCCCGGCTGGTTGCTATGGCAACTGGATGCCAGATACCAGCTTCCTGTATTGTCATTGCCTAAAGATCGCTGTAATAAGCGATAAGGCATGGCGGGAGAGAAGTCCTGCCATGCCTTATCATAGCGATCATCAGTCCTGCAGTGTAAATCCCTCAGAGAGACACAGATGGTGTAAAAAAAAATAAATATAATGTACAAAAAATAAAAATGTAAAACAAATGTTAAACCCCTTTTTTATGCTTTTCTCATATTAGCATTTAAAAAAAAATCCCACATATTTGGTATCGTCGTGTCTGTGAAGACACGTACAATAAATCAAACATGCTTTTTATCCTGCATGGCAAAAAGTGTTAATAAAATGCTAAAAATGCTAATTTTTAGCATTTTGCCACCCAAAAAACACAATAAAAGTGATAAAATAAATGTATGTACCCCAAAATGGTACCAATAAACACTTTTTTTACCTCAATTTTGATCAGCAACATTTTTGAACGCATGGTAAAGCAGTTTTAATGCACCCCATTATTTTGATGGGTGGGGAGGTGCGTTAGAAAACGGCAAAATAGGACAGATAGCTCTCAAGAATCACTGCTTCCAAGATCACGCCTGAGTAATCGCATTCAAATCAATGGGAGTAATGTACCGCGATAAAAAGCGGTGTGTGTGTGTGTGTGTGTGTGTGTGTGGCCTAAGGGGCTACAAACAAATTTTTATGTAGTGCAGGAAACGTGTTAATAGGGCTAAATCATGTATGGAAATTCGTTTTGCAGCTGTATGCAGCACGACTTAGGTATGGGTACACTGTCAGAAAGTGTGTGTGTATGGGGGGGGGGGCTGAGCTGAACTTTTGCACCCGGGCGCCTGAGCCTTTAGTTATGCCCCTGGGTGAGGACAGTTAAAATATGCCCTGTTTCAATGTCGGTATGCATGCATGCATGAGGTTCTGGTGGTATTACCCTGTGCCTGTAAGTGTGCAGACACCTGGTGTGAATAATGTCTTGTTCAGTGTCTATTCATTGGTGTGTAGACACCTGGTGTAAAAAATGTCTTGTTCGGTGTCTGTTTGTAGGTGTGCATTTTATTTTATGTTAGAATTCCTTGTGTCTTTAGGTCTGCAGACACCTGATGCGTTTTATGTCCTTGTCTGCCTATTATCATCTAGGACAAAACAGGTGTTCCCTAGGTTCCTGTGTGGGGCTCTCCATGTCAGGACAATCACCTCGCTTGTAGGCAGGGTTCCCTTTTTGTGGTTCAGTTGTCTTATTAGACTAGGGACTCACAAGACAACGAGGACCCTTGACGTGGGCTTGTAAGCTTAGGTACTTTGGCCAAAATATTATTACCGTGTATTTATTTATATTCCCACCTGCTTCTGTATTAGTACATTTGGTAAGTATCTTGCTGTTTGATGGGTGTCAAGGTGACCACCTGTTAGCGGTGTTGTTGTTTGCACGTTTGGTTAGGTTTTGTGTATACAGTGTCCAATTGTGTGGGAGCCTATATCCTTTCTCTTCAGTTTTATTCTGTAGATTGCCTTCCTGTAGGTCGCTGTTCTCATAGCCTGTACAAATGTAACACAAGCTAGAGGTAGCCCATCAGGGTACTAGAGCCTCCCTTCAAGTGTTCAGTTTTCCACAATAAATTATTAAGGAAAACAACTGAGCTCTCTCACTTAATTTTTAAAGGAGCGATTGCTCCACTTTTCTCTATTTTTGACTTCACTAAACATGTATATTTGTATAGATGACTTAGATGTTCTTCAATGTATTTAATAGAAAGTTGTCGGGTTTGGGTCAACCAACCTTTACAATCTGCTCAGTCTATAAAATCTTGTTTTACCTACCCCCAAGTACTCTCATAAAGCCAAATAACTGTAAAAATTGACAGTCTGTCAAATCTTAGTTGAAATGAAGTTTAAGTAAATGAGATTTAGACCTGGTCCAGTGAACCTATTACAAAATGACATATTGTGATGATGTACATTAGATTTTAAAAATTGTCAGTTTGTGCCTGGAATACCCATTTAACATTGATTGTTACTGCTGTTACAAATCTGCAAAATCATGTCGCTAATTAAAAGTTCATTTGAAAAACCCTCATAGAGCATGTAGGCGTGGTTTGTGGACACCGTTGCATGAAACCATACACTGAAGGTTCTTAGATGGATGAGTTTTACTGTATAGAAAGATGATGTGTGTAATAATGGATAGCTTGTCCAGAGGTGATAAATCTAAAATACTGTACCTCAACTCAACATACAACTTAAGAGAAGAAGGAAAGGTTGGGTTACTAATAAAGAGCTCAGGTACCCAGAACTTTTGCTTTATCCTGTTTTCAGAATTCTGTTGTGCAAAGCCAACCAATCAGAGTTTAGATCCAAAACCATGATCAAACCATCTAAGAAAGGATCAAAGGTACTTTTCACTGTGTTGTGAATATGTTAAGAATAGGGATGAGCGAGCATACTCGCTAAGGGCAATTACTCGAGCGAGCAGTGTCCTTGGCAAGTACCTGCCCGCTCGGAAGAAAAGATTCGGGTGCCGGCGGGAGATCTCTCTCTCCCTCTCTCCCCCCCCCCCCCCCCCCGCTCCCCACTGCTCACTCCCGCAACTCACCGCTCACCCGTGCCGGCACCCGAATCTTTTCTTCCGAGCGGGCAGGTATTCGCTAAGGGCAATGCACGCTCGAGTAATTGTCCTTAGCGAGTATGCTCGCTCATCTCTAGTTAAGAACATTTGAGAAAGTAGATACTTCCCTAAATTATACGTTTAGATATAAATGCCATAGTATCGTTCCATAAAGGATGTCATTGGAGTCCATAGGGGCAAAGTAGATGATATAAAGGAGTTTTCTGAAATAATCAATAAGTTGCCCAAAGCCAGGAATTGTGGTAAGCTAAAAAAGCTACATATTCATCCATTTAATTGCCCAGTGCTACTCCTCCATTCCCCCCTGCCGGGCTTTGTTCACTTGACTGCAGCGATGACGTACCCCACGAGATCATTGCATCCAATGACTGGCCTCAATACCCACGTGCCATACCCCAATGGGGCTAGTGTTTGCCTGCAGTACTAATGTGCAGTACATGGGTGTATTACTCTTCTTTTCTTATGTTATCACTTTTCCTTACTGTTGCTGCTCGCCAGTTGTGAAAGTGAAACAGCGCTATGGCTGGGACAGTGTTGCAATGTAAAAGCTGTGACACCGAAGCTGGTCCAGGTTGATATAATGCCATTAGTCCGGCCCATTTGACTGCAGTGTTGACGCATGTGCCGTGCCATTTGATGTCGGGTGCCGATTTGTAAACATACATGTGCTGGTGAGGAGTTTGATTAGTCCCAGCCGGCCATGTAACCATGACAGTATTATATATATTCCAGCCACTCCTTTCAGAGAGCGACAGTTCTTTCTCTTCATGGTAGAGTTTTGGTCTAGTCCACATCCTCTGGGTGCCATCTCTAACTCAGATAACATTTTTGGTGTTAATATTTATTATCTGCTACTTAGAGTTATTGTTATTATTGATATTTACATGTGTTAGTTGTAAGCCCCTTTACCATCAAGTGATAGTCTACGTGGCCCCCAGGTTTCGGACATAAGGCCGACCTTTTCAGGGTGATGGCAGTGCTTTTAGTTAGGGTTTTTCCATATTAATATGGCAGAATAATATTTTTCTTTTCCCCATTGTTTGGTTTCATTATTAACCATTTTGTTCTCAGTGTTATAAATAGTATGTATATTTGTCCTTTTTGGACAACTGTGACGTCTGATCCAAATGAGTTGTTTTTTTTGCATCCAGCTCGGACTTAACACTGGTTTTTACGACTTGATTACTGTTACGTCTTTGCTGAGCATTTACGCACCATGCCAGCGTGGACACAAGGCAATGTTCACACAGTACAAATAAACAGCTGTAGCTACTATGTAAAACACCAAAAACATCACCCAAACGAGGTGAAAAAGGGAAAATTTAGACCTAACAGCCAGAAGAGGGTAAAACCCCTGCCTAAAGTGGAGCAATCGCCCCAATAGGGATGGCCCGAAGCTGGAACCCAGGGGCCACCTACACTTACCTTAGGTGAAAACAGGGGATATCTAATAACAGGTGATAACAACTATAGGCAGCAGGGGCGATGACAGAAGCAACTCTAATATACAAACAATACACCAGCTACTTAACTGAATCAGCATGACAACACCAAGGAAAATGTGGACTAGACCAACTTCACCACAAGAGATGAATAATTAGAAACTTCTAAGAGCAGGGTTTGCCATATATATACCCTCTGTCAAATGGATTGGCCAGCAACGAAAACACAAACCACCTAGGGGAATTTCAACATATGGGTCCTAATTACCGTTTATCAATGATGGAGGAACCCAAGGGGATAACAAACCTGCAACCAAAAAAGTGTCATAACATGGCTTGGGCTGACCGTGTACCATTAGGCCATTTCCACATTGCGGCCGGTATACTACATCCCTGTTGTGGCTGTCGAGCCGTGACAATTATCTTAGAAACCTACTTTAATGAAATACTTAGTTATGAACACTATAGTTCCTTTGCAGTTGGTCATCAGCTTTTACCATAGTAAACCAAGCACAAGGCTGGAATTATCACCTACATCTGTTTTCAAAACATATTTTCTATACCTGAAGAATTTTTTTGTTAAAAAGTTTCCGCATGTAAATTAGGTAGAGCACTCCGATGCACCATCTGTCTTGTCTCAAGGCGTTTCCCATAAGTCATCCATGCAGCGCTGAAAAATCTTGCATTGCCATGAATTCACTGACCTGCAGATGAACGGATGAGTGCGGCGATCTGTGCATGCATTGGTCAGCAGCTGTGCAAGATCTTGCAGGGTTGCGTAGATGATGTACTATCATAGTAAAAGAGAACGGCGGAATTACGGGGAAAGCCTGCAGACAAGAGAGATGGTCCAGCCCGCCCACCGGACCACTCTGCCTAATTTACATGCGGAGCGGGAACTTTTCAAACAGTAATTCTTCTGTTGTATATTCATAAAGAGCCATGGGAAAATAAGTTTTGTAAACAGATGTAGGTGATAATTCTAGCCCTGCATTTGGTTTACTATGGTAAAAACTGATGACTGCTTCCCTTTCAGGTTAAAACTATGCTTGCATTGTAAGTATACATAGCAGCAGAAAAGAGTCATAGAAGAATGCAACCTTCTAGGGTTCTCAGGGAATTTTCATTACATTAAATACCAAGTTGAAGCTGTTGAACTGCACGCAAAATGATAAAACTATCATCATCAAGAGCCTGAGGCATGTAATGTATATGGACAATGAAAAGAACTGCTAGAAAACAAAGCTATGTGTTTCCAATTGGACAAATAGCAAGCTGGTTAAAGTAAAATGACAGTTTTTGAATCCCTCAGATCACCTTTGCAATAGCTACGAGCTACAGCAGTGTCTAATCCTTTCACCGAACCATAAATTGACCATTACCATAAAAAGAGCAGTTAAACGAGAAACCATGTGCTGAGTATAAAACTAATTTCATGCTTTCAAAAGCACACAGTGGCTTCAAGCGAGATAGTGGCCCTGGGACCTGACAGATTGGCTAACACAATTGGTTTACTCCTGATGTAGTAAGGAAAAGCCAGACTGAGCATATATTGGCAACACATGGAAATTCTAGAATCTTCTGTTATATTGATATCATGTCTAATACTTAACTGACGGCTGCCGCTGAACACCTGCCTCATTAATAGCACCCATTGAAACCCTATTTCTAGCATGCAAGAGATTTTTCAAAAAGTTGTAACACAAACTAACTAGAGTGCTAAAAAATAATTAGTAATCAATACAAAATACAACTTTGATGATGAAAAAGACAACAGAATGCAGTCATACCAGCTGTTCCCTCCATAGGCATTTGCATGAAGCAGGTATAGCAAGGAATGCATGTCTTTTATGCCAATGCAACCTGTAGTTCTCGTCTTCTCTTATTCCACCTAGGACAGTATGTACTATTGTGTTGCTTGTTATTGTCACTTCCATCTAGTATTTTCCAATATCATCAACTACGTTAGGTAATTAGACTATTTTTGATTGATCTTTTTGCATATATTTAGTAAGCAGCACAGTTCTTAAAAAAAACAACATGATAAGAATGGGGACTATGACTTTACAAACACACAGTAAGTACATAGCTCAACTATATCAAAGGGTCTAAAATAGGTTTCCGTAGATGGAAGCACCGGTAGAATGCTGAATTCCAAGTGTGACTTCCAGAATATAGACTATTTCAAGCATTGCTATTACAGAGTTCTATATCAACAGCATCCACTATATAGCCATCAGTACCCCAAACACACATCCAGCAGAAACATGCATTAAGAACATCAGGCTTACCTCGACGTGATAATCCACTCCACATTTTTGCAGCCAATGCTTAGTTAATAACCAGAAACCGAGCAAGACGAGCGGAAGTTCCGAAAGGTAAATGGTCTGATATTTAGAACTAGTAAGCTTTGGCTCAGGCACCGATCATCTGTATGTCTGTACAGTTTCGAATCAATGCAGCTCCAAACGCCCTCGATGCTGGTTCATCTCAGCACTCATTGAAAATCCTTTACACGCTGGCAACATTTTAGGGTAGGAGAAACGCACACTGAGTCATTTGTAAAGAAAAGCAAAGCAATTACAGCCCTGTGTCTTTATGCAGACTGAAGCACGGAGCTGTGTCACAGCAGAAGCCTGATGTGAAATTATGCAGGCAAAAAAAGGCACCTAAGCCTTCATTATCAATGCATGAAATCAGCTACTGTGATCAAATTCACGCAAACCTTAGAAAGGCATGTGATTATGAAAGGTTCCACAAAATCTGCTCTGAACCGTGTACAATGGAAAGAGTCGTCTTTATCAACTGTGCACTTAAAAATAGCCCTCTCCCTTTTTAATAATGGACTGTGGAGGCAGAGAATAATCAGTATTCTGCGCCGTGATGAGTAATTGTTTTGAAGGCTTGAAAAAGGGGGATTTTTTTTTTTAAGTCCCTAAAGCATAAAATAGTTCAGTACCTGCAATAGATCCTGTATATATTTATACTTCTGATATCCATAGGGATAAGCTAATAACATGTCCCCATGTCATTTTACAGCACAATATTAGGAAAATAGCAATATCGGAAATGACCTGTATTCAGCAAAACTGATTTATGGCTGATTTGCACTCTGCAAATAGAGCAATTCTGGTCATGCCAGTATATTATACTTTATGGAAATACTGTTTACTAACATGCCAATGAAAAATGTAACAATTTGTATCTGATGTCAGGACCAGATTGTTATATATAGATGACTGCTGCTACACAGGTGCTGCTCAGCTCTTCCTGTAGAGGCAGTGTGGCGCAGATTGTAATTGCAGCGACATCTTTCTCCTGCAGCAACTACTTAGTGACATGCAGAGCTCCCTCTATCGTTAGGGGCGGCTTCAGATGACTGTATTTGCATGGGCTAAATTTGCCACCCTCCCCACACAATACGCAGAAAATAGAACCTATTGATTTCAATGGGTTTGTTGTCATTTGCGTATTTTGCAAGCGCATTTCTTAATACCCACATGATTGCGCAATACACTGTACAATTTCACAGGGAAGAGAACACATTTGGACCTCGTTAGGTTAAATAATCTTTTAAATCATGGTGGGGGTGGCGCTCCTGTGAATAGACCTTGCATGGGCAAAAAGTACAGTGCTATGCATCGATGCGTTTGCAAATTTACCTAATCAAAACTCGTTCACTGCACTAATATGTTGCGCTGAAGCGTGCCCAATTGTGCATATAGTCGTCTGAAGCCACCATGAAAAAGAGGTTCTTCAGCAGCTGCAGTGTATCTATTTATACATGTATACATGTAGCTGTGTCCCAGCAGCTGCAAAATAACGTAATATCCACCTCCAATGCTGTAGACCTATTTAAAAAAAAAAAGGATATAGGGTTTCACAATAGTCATTGGTGGACAGGGAGCTTCTCTCAGTGTTTGACGGGTCTCACATGAATGGATTGTAACTGCGGAATCCTCGATCACCGTTCGTGCAGAGGATCCGTGGAAAAAGGCAGGCATTATTTGATTTCTCCTTCACACTCGCGGATATCAATTACATATTCTGTGAGTGGAAGAAAAATCGTGCATTGCTCTATTCTGCCACAGACTCCACACGGACGACCTCCATTGAGGTCAATGGAGGCATCTGACCCTTTTGGAGGGGGTCAACTGTTTGCTGCTTTTAGCAACCAATGACAGCACTTGTTGGACAAGTCCGGTCAAAAGCAAATTAAAGGAAAATTACCGGGAGCGAATGAGACAAGTGAACAACATGACCAACAACAACCTAAGAATGAGCAGGAAAGAGCCAGGACATCAAGGACTGCAGAGACCTTGGAACAGCATGAGGTACAAATTCAAAAAGAGAGGGAAAGAGCCAGAACTTCAAGAGCGGAAGAAGCCACCAGTCGCAGCAGTGAAATACCTTACCTATATCCTTATTTATTAAAATAAAAAAGCTTGAGGCTGCATCCGAACGGGCTACAAAATTTTGCAACAAAACATTGCTCATGTGAAAGTATCCATTGGAAACCATGGACTTCACATTGTAGCGATGATTATGTAGCTCATGCGGATGCAGCCTTATACCTACCCCCTGGTCTCCTGTTACGGCGCTTTGGAGGTTCATACCACGTTGAAGTGTGCATACCTGAGAGGAAGTACACAACTGTATAGAGGGTTCATATTTCCAATTGTAAGGTTCTAGGGGAGTCTTATGGCCCATTTACACATAATGATTGTCAAACGAACTAAAGTGTGCCATAATTATTACATCTAAACGTGAGGCATTGTGCACTTTTCGTTCGCCGCTCAGTTTCAGCGTGCATAAAAATCATCGCTGGTTCGCTCACTTCTTGCTACGTGCAAACACTCCCTGCTCAGTGTCTCACATAGATTGTGAAGCAGTGAGCGAAAAGTTAGAGATTCCCAGCGGTGGTCTAAATATTTGCACAAACAACAAGCGGTGATGTCACTCACTCGAACGCTCGTTTAAACGAGAATCGTCTCATGTAAAGGGGGCATTCTTCTGCTCTTTGTGTTTTGTATATGGACTGACATAAGCTGGAATCCTATCTGAATAGTAAAAATCTAGTCAGGAACCAGGAGGCCCTGAATGAACAGCTCTATAGTCAGCATACGGGAAAATTTGTATTAATTAATTTATAATAAAACGTGATTAGTACCTAAAAGTAATAGTTCTTTCAAAACTCAACTGATACGAGCAGAAATCATGATTAATAGCCCCAAGAGCTTTTCAGCCCTACTGACATCTTAACCCTTTGCAATCCAGTTTAGGATTCAGGGTTTCCTAGGGGGCTTTCTCTTTCAGCCATTATACAATGGCGCCATCTTCAGGCTAGAGCCAGTACTGCGGTATGGGACATGCTGGAGAGGCCCCCGACAACAGAGCAGCCAGTAATATACAGTAATATGTCTTCAGACGTCAGACAGTGGATTGGAAAGGGTTAAAGTGTGTCAAAATAATTTACTTGGTAAAGCAACATTAGGAGGAAAAACCCTTGATGCACTCCAGTGCATAAATAAATGAGGAAAAGCCCCAATGGAAGGATCAAAATTGGTTTTGCACCCAGGTCAGGATGGCTTAGTGCTTGTTTCCTCCTCCACACCATTCTATGAGCCAAGTTCCTGGCTCCCTGTTTGCTAGCAATGTAGTTTCTCTTCACAAGTTCTTGCCACCCAGTAGCAAATCTAATGAGACCAACCAGGGCCGGGAAAGGATCTGTACATGCATGAAAATCTAATAATCGACTATCTCCAGAAGTGCAATGAGAGATGAATGGAGTGCACCGCACATGCGTAACTATTACTCTATTCAATCTTATCCTCACTGAAGGAGGGGGAACATGGGACCCCCATTCACGGGATCAGTGGGGATCTCAGATTTTGTATCATCTGTCATATGGATGGTTGATAAAAGTCAATTCTGGTACAACCTCTTAAATGTTTTTTTAAAGGACCATTTCAGTAAAAACACATTTTTCATCCCTACCCTCTTCACCCTTTTGCCTGTCCCACTCTAGAGGTGTTTTATGTGTACTACAGCCATATTCTTGCAGTGTAGCTCCCTGTCTGATGCTTATCAGGCACCATCTTGATGGATTTTTTAACTTTATTTTACATCAATCCCATGATACATCGGCACAGCATTAGTCAAGTTTATACCATTCTGCCTGCTGGGGACACGGTTTAATTATTATTACCTTCTGTATTCACCTATATAAGCTACAGAGCATAGATATACAGTTTGGAGGATGAGCTGTGATTTCCTCTATTATAACCATGTGACAGGAGATGTGTGATCATCATTAGTAACTGAAATAGGAGTGTCTGTGTCCCCCTCTAGACAGTTTATGTGGTAGGGATTATGTAATCACATCTCAGACACTAAGAAACTGACTAGAAATTGAACACATAACTAGGGATGAGCGAGTATACTTGCTAAGTCACTACTCGCTCGAGTAATGTGCCTTAGCCGAGTATCTCCCCGCTCGTCCCTAAAGATTCGGGGGCCGCCGCAGCTGACAGGTGAGTTGCGGCGGGGAGCAGGGGAGAGCAGGCGGGAGAGAGAGATCTCCCCTCCGTTCCTCCTTGCTCTCCCCCGCAGCTCCCCGCCGGCCCCCGAATCTTTCGGGACGAGCGGGGAGATACTCGGCTAAGGCACATTACTCGAGCGAGTAGTGCCTTAGTGAGTATACTCGCTCATCTCTAAACATAACCCCAAGTAGATTTGAGCAGGTTAGAACTGAGATCACATGACCATTGGAGGAAAAAGAAGCTGACAGAAATAACTAACTAAGGTAATACTAGCCCAATGATATATACTGGGGGGAGAGCTGCATAATGAATAAATGTTTTAAAAATCACCGAAGTGGCCCTTTAACCCCTTCAAAGGAACCTGTTGCGTCCCCAGAGCACTATAAACTAAGTTATGGTGCTGTTAAGTGAGGTGGCATGGAGTCGGGTGATGTATTTTTTATAATAACCGCTCCCTGGAGCAGTACTGCATATGTCCAACTGCTGCCCCATTCAGTCTTCTCCTCACTACAGGGGGTGCAGCAATCCTGCAGCGAGGTGGAGAGAGGGATCAGTCTATTGGGGGGGGGGGAGCCGCTTGGCGCAGTTTGATTCCGTCATTAGATGGAACCGTTTGGTGAGGGGGTTATGATTTCCTGCTCCCCAAATTGAATGGGAAAAGGGAATCCTCTAATGCTGGTGTGAACAAGCCCTTATCCACTACACCGCCCGGCCCCTTCATATCACACAAGATACATATGCGCAGCATCAGCTGTAAATCGCCCATAAAGTGTAATATACACATTTACCTTCCAGATCCTTTATCCAGTAAATACCAGCATTGTGAAGTAAGGTGTATACTCTACATACACACCGTCCAGAAATATAACCTTCGTTGCTCATTTACCCGCTGTTATACATGTTGTCCATGAATAAACCATGAGCTCCTATCTATGAATAGATAACACTAGGTGATATACCCCCGCGCTGCGATTTTATGAATAGCAGTCCTGTAGCAGCATATAAAGTGGCCACAAAAATGAGCCCGACACGGCCCTGTTATAACATCTGTCCAAAAGAGAAATTATGTTGCCCATAGCAACCAATCACAGTGCAGCTTTCATTTCACCTCAGCAGTAAAAGCAATAGAAACCAATCACAGCACAGCTTTCCTTTTACCTCAGAGTTATAAGCAATAGCAACCAATCACAGCGCGGCTTTCATTTCACCTCAGCAGTATAAGAAATCGCAACCAATCACAGTGCAGCTTTCATTTTACCTCAGAGTTATAAGCAATAGCAACCAATCACAGCGCTGCTTTCGTTTCACCTCAGCAGTATGAGAAATAGCAACCAATCACAGCGCAGCTTTCATTTTACATCAGCAGTATAAGAAATAGCAACCAATCACAGTGCAGTTTTCATTTTACCTAAGCGGTATAAGAAATGACAGCTGAGTTGTGATTGGTTGCTATTAGGGTTGCCACCTATGTCACGAAAAAATACTGGTCAGAGTAAAAAAGGGGCATGTCAGGGGCGTGACTTGGGGGTGTGGCTTATCACTGCATTTTTTTCCTCCTTTATCTCCTGGATCACGTCCAGCAGCTGTGCGCATCAGCGGGATCCAGGCCAGCGTGGTCTCGCAAGTAAATGACGTTTAGTGTGATTTACATGTCATCTACTTGCGAGTACACACTGCAGACGCTCGCATCGCATACAATCTACATATATATATAATTATATACATGACATACCCAGGTTACCCCAGCATGCTCCATATCACTATATACAGGAGATATACCTTACTTGTATATAGTGATGCTGATGTAGATATGTCCTGTATGTAATTGTATGTACAGCTGGAATAATGTATACTACCTAAGCTACAAGATTACTTGCAGTACATGGTACATACCTCGTACCGCATGTACTGCTCCTCCGCTCTCCCCCTCGGGTCCCAACAGTGTCACTTTAGTGCCAGACAAACATCCATGCTGACCCCTACACATCACACACACACAACTCCACTACATCCATCCTGATCCCCAGACACCACACACACAACTCCGCTACATCCATCCTGAGCCCCAGACATCATACACACAGCTCCACTACATCCATCCTGATCCCCAGACATCACACACAGCTCTGTTACATCAATCCTGACCTCCGCACATCATCACACACACAGCTCCGCTACATCAATCCTGACCCCCACACATCACACACAGCTCTGCTACATCAATACTGACCAACACACACATCACACACAGCTCCACTACATCAATCCCCACCTCCACACACATCACACACACAGCTCCACTCACTCAATCCATCCATTCAGAACCACAGAGCTCCAACACACACATACAGTTCCACTACGTTCATCCTGACACATACACACACAGCTGCAGAGTCCTACATTTACTTAGCCCCTGTGGTCATGTGATCCCTGACTCCTCCCACACATGGTATCACATGACATGGCATCATCGAAGGCCCTGGAAGCTGTCAGCTCTGCAGGTCTGTGTTTCCCCTGCCGGAGGAGAGTTAACTGGCACTAGGGATCAGTGCAGGCTCTGAAAATACCAGCCTGTAATAGGGCCAGTAAAAAAAAAATACCGGCACCGGCCTGACAGAAAAAATACCGTCCAGGCCGGTGGTTTACCGGCCGGGTGGCAACCCTAGTTGCTGCTGGCAACAAAAATTACAGGTGAAGTCTGGGAGTTTTTAAATTTTTAATCAAGACAATATCTGTCGCCTGCGCTGAAGAATGCTCATGCAAAATTTCACTCAAATCGAACCAGAACTGTGGATTTGTATATGACACAAACAAACAGATTTTGCGTTTTATATATAATAATAATAATCTTTTTATAGCGTCAACATATTCCGCAGTGCTTACATAACAGGGGGGAACGGAAACAAAACCACGGTTACATGTAGTAATTAATTGATGGAGACAGTAGGGGTGAGGGTCCTGCTCCAACGAACAGGTAATGTGGTGATACAGAAGGTATAGGGGCTGGAGATGTGCACGGTGTGGCGGGATGGAGAGTGAGGGATGCTATACACATAAACAATGGTCAGGCCATATAATGTCTGAATCAGTATGACAGCAGGGGGCAGTTGATTACAGCTAGCAGGGATTGCAGTCAGTAGGCAGCATGTTATCAGGCGGAGTACCGAGGGGTTTGGCTTAGGGTATATGGTAGCCTTCCTGAAGAGGTGCGTTTTTAGAACACGCCTGAAGTTTTGTGAATCAGGGATTGCCCAGATAGTTTGGGGTAGCGCATTCCAGAGGACTGGTGCTGCTCTGGAGAAGTCTTGGAAGCTGGAATGAGAGGTTTGAGTTAAAGGGGCACTTAATCTGATTTAAATGGCGGAGCAGAAGGCGCAAGCTGGGTGGTGAATTGAGATGAGGAAGGCAATGTAGGGCAGCACAGTGCTATGGAGAGCTTTATAGATGAACGTTGTGAGTTGGAATTGAATTCTGTATTTAATGGGCAGCCAGTGTAGTGACTGGCACAGGGCAGAAGCGTCCAAGTAACGGCTGGACAGGAAGATGAGCCTGGCTGCCGCATCCAGGATGGATTGGAGAGGGGAAAGTCTGGAGCCGGGGAGGTCGATCAGCAGGGAGTTGCAATAATCGAGACTAGAGTGGATGAGGGCAACAGTGAGCGCTTTTAGTGGGTCTACCAGGAGAAAAGAGCGGTTTCTTGCGATGTTCTTGAGGTGCAGCTGACATGTTCGGGCGAGAGATTGGATGTAGGTGGTAAAGGAAAGATCAGAGTTGAGTATAACCCCAAGACAGCAGGCATGCTAGGATTTATGGTGGTGCCACACACTGAGATGGAGATCTTCGAATGAGGTTGGCTAGCAGATGGCGGGAACACCAGTAGGTCAGTTTTTGAGAGGTTCAGTTTTAGGTAGAGAGAGGACATAGTGTTAGAGACAGTGGACAGACAGTCAGTGGCGTTCTGGAAGAATCATGCTGTGATGTCCCGGGAAGAGGTGTATACCTGGGTGTCGTCAGCATAGAGATCGTACTGAAAGCCAAATCTCCTGATGGTTTGTCCAATAGTGGCTGTGTATATAAAGAAGAGGAGGGGGCCGAGGACCGAGCCCTGGGGGACCCCAACAGCAAGGGAAAGAGGAGGGGAGGTAGAGCCAGCAAAGGAGGCACTGAATGAGCAGTCAGATAGGTAGGAGAAGAACGAGGAGAGAGAGTAGTGTCCTTTAGCCCGATGGAGAGAAGCATACTGAGTAGGAGTTTGTGGTCAACAGTGTCAAACGCTGCGGAGATTCTACTGCCCACTGCATGAAAGCCATAACAGCTAGAGGGAGAAGGCTGCGGTGCTGAGCTGTGTAAGTGAGCATGCAAAATCCTCTTCTGAGGTTAGAGCTGTTTCTGCTCTTAGTAGTCCTTTTAGATGAGCCATTTCTTGATTGAATGAGCAAGTGACGTCACCGCTAACTCGTTTGCACTTGTGCAGCCTGTTTAGACAGGCAAATGGATCATTGGCTCATTCATAGGAGAATTGTTCAGTCCCTGTATAAGTGAATACATGGACTGAATGATTGATGTTTAATCCAAACAATGAGTGAACTAGCGAACAATGATTTTTATTCTCTGCGTAAAATGAACTCTGAACGAAAAGCGAATGATTCTCATTCGTCATTCAGTCATTGGCTTGAATTTAGACCAAACACCTATTACTTTAGCCTGTTTGAATGATTTTTTTGAATGATAATCGTTACATCTAAAAGGACCTTAACATCTAAAAGGACCTTAACTCTAGGTGATTTACTCCAATTGCCCGCCCAGCTCATAAAGATTCATGTGGCTGAGACAGGATGGCCAGGACAGGAAGCTAGTAGCCTCTAACCTTGGTCATTACATGAAGGGAAGTCTCAAAATCAGGACATCAGGGGTCTTGTGACACACCCTGGTTGAAGCACAAACATTCATTTAAGGTAAACAAAGGGCATTGTTGAATGCTCACTGAGGGTGGCTATGGTAAAAGTTTGTAAAGTCCTGCCACATTCTGGCAAAGAGTATAACTGGCGTCCTATGTGAGGCGGAGCCAGAATACATATCCACAAGTTGATTGGCTGGCTGGAATGCCCACTTCGCAACCAAGCATTCAGTCCATAAACAAGCAGAGAAGTGTTTCTGTTGGCTTCCAGCACCAAAATGAAACTGAGCATGTGCCGGCATAAGGATCAAGTGAGCTGACATTGTGACATCACCCTAGTCTCGATTCTCATTTGCAGCCGTCGAGTCGTGATAGGTTTTTGTTTTTTTAAGATAACAGTAGCTTTTGAATGGCTTAAGATGAGATAACTTATTGCAGAAAATGCATCTCTACCCTGTGGGTAGGTGATAAAAGTCAATCTTAGGAATACATCTTTAAGGTCAATATAAATTGGGACCTGACCTTAGTTTCCTCATCAAAACTCAACTAAAGGATAGGGCTGTAATGAAGGGGACAAGGCTCCCTTAGAATGTAAGCCTGTCATGACACCACCAGGGGGGGAGATAACAGTAGGGAAGGATTTTGGTAAGAGAAGGGTTAATTCAGTTAGTTAGTTGGGGGGGAAATTCTAGAATAAAGGGGGGGGGGCAATGGGGATTGGTGGCTTTGGGAGAAGGCAGGGAGTTATTGAAGAGAGGGGAGGGTGTCAGCGCCATCTTTAGCTGAGGGACATTAGTGAGTCCCGCCCACCCGAGTGTTTTGGTGGTAGGAATAAGGATAAATAATGTTTTGTCATGGCAGCTTAGTGGGTGGGGGGTCCTTGGAGTCAGTGGAAATTGTGTGGGGGGGAATCCCTCCGTGGTAAATTTTATGTGATCTGGTACAGGTGACTTGGCTGGTGAGGGGGCGGCAGTTGACTCCCTCCGGCCGTAAGTCTTAATAATAGTTGCCACCCTTTGGGCGGCTTGTGTTGCCCCAGAGCCTGTTTGTCCGGTGGGGGGCAGGTTTCTGTTCATGTTATGGTTGCACCAGATTTTTGTGGCTCCAAGGACTCCCTCTCGTATGTTGTCCTTTATTTTATGTATTGTTGTTGTCAAAATAAATTGGCTGCTGTGGCCATTTCATCCAAAGGAAGGAGTTGTGTATTTATTGAATAAGGAGGGTCTTGGCTACGGTGGAGGTTATTATGGCCTCCCCGGGTCAAGAAAATACCTGATAATTTTATCACCTTCATTAGTTCTATGAATAGCTACACTCTCCTAATTTATTCTACTTGTAGAACTCACCAGCTTATTTACTTGTTCTGAAGCATGAAAGCCTAATTATCAAATAAGCATCATTCATACAATATATGTATTTGCGCAATATTCCATCATACTTCTGGGTCTGGCAGCAGAGTTATTTTTTCTTCTTACAGAAAACAGTCGTCTGCACCTTTTCTTTATGATTGATCACTTGATTATTTTCATTGTATGCTTTTTACAAATGATCAATGAGACTATTCTTGAGCCACTGACAGCGAAAAATAATAACAACAATAGATAGAAGGGTTTAGCAGCCGCAGGAGACCTGGTAATGTCAAACGTCCGGCGAAAGCACCTGCCTGGGAAATATTTGTCTACTGCAATTAAAAAACATACCACACAAAATGATATTATTGCTCTGCTGGAAGAAAGGGTCTGTATCATATGTGCTTGCAATATAAGACAAATTAAAGACTGAAAGTTTCACAAAGTCTGTGAATATATCAAGTTTTTGCTAAGGCGTGCGATTCACATCAAACTGTGTCAGGAACATATGCATGTTCAGGAGTCAAACATAAATTAGAGGGCTTGTCCGGTTAGAAATTCACTTTAGAACCAAATCACTTAAAACAGTAATACAGATTAGTACTTACCCTCCTCAGTACTGACGATCCAGCGTTGCAGTGGACAGAAAAAGTCAGGTGACCGCCGCTAGCCAATCAGAGACAGCAGTGTCACTATTCTGAACTCCAGGCATCATGAAGCTGATGCCAGGAGAACAAGCAGTGATACTGCAGCCACTGGTTGGGTAACAGCGGTCATCCCGCTGTCAATAGAGACCCGGTGAATCACAGGGTTGCATGGCTGGTTCACCCGGGCTGAAGAGGGTAAGTACTCATTTCTTTTATTATTCTAAGTGATTTGGCTCTGAATTTTAAAAGTCAATTTCTCTGGACTACCCCTTTAAGTAGTTTTAGGCCTCCTTCACACAAACTCTACTGTTGTCTGGCCTTTATTTTTGTCCAAATAAGCACCAGAAAAATTGAATGTTTTGTGATGCCAGCATTTTTTACAAACTTTTTTTGGTTGGCATTTTTTGGTAACACATGCATTTTTCCTTTGACATTTTTTCTCTATAGAGAAATCTATGGGAAAATATTTGAAAAAACTATCTAGTGCTATGGACCCTAAAAATGCACTAACATTGAGAAAAAAGTGTTTGCAGTGTGTTTCCTAACTCCGTATTGATTAATAGATAACATCTGTATGTAGCACTTTTTAGCACAAAACAATATGGTAAAAAATGCCAGCATAAAAAAATTCCAAAAACAAAGCATTTTTGAAAAAAACTATGTGTGACACCAGCCTAAAGCAGTTGACACATTATAGACATTGTTGGCATATTGCTTGGAGATATTACCAATGTCTAATCTGGGGTAGGCTGACCACAGTGATGCCCGCTGAACGTAGTGTTGGGCTACCACTTCCCCTGTCAGCTCCCTTAGGCTTTTATTTGGCAATTACACTGATGGACATTGATTTCCCACTGTTAAAACATCAAGTGTTCAGCTGTAAACTGTGTGGGAAACCTGAGAACAAGTATTCAATTCCCCTGCAGCACCACCGTCAAGGAAATATTACACAGTGTCCGGCAAAATCAATGGGTAAATGATGTAATGCATGGACATGTTGCGACCTCCACAGCAAGAGATGCTCTTTGTAGCCGTTCTCCTTTCTGAATAAATATTTGTCCTTCACAAAGACACATCTGCTCCCTTCCCACCATTAATTCAGAATTTCCTAATACACAGCAAAAGCCGTAAAAGTGTGCTTCCATATAAAGTAGGAAGTTCTTCAGTCCAATGCTGGCTGTAAGTGTTGGATTAGTCCTTCAAATATTGAAAACTATGATATAAAGTGGTAGTAAAGAAGATAAAGTTTGTCTCAAATCTCTTAGGACTGTTTTAGACGGTGACGCAATATCGCGGTGAGAAAATAGCAGCGATATCGCATCGGTGGTCTGTGCCATATTTCTACGTTTTCTCACAGTGATTTTGTGATGCAAGGATTTTTTTTTGGGGGGGGGGGGGGGGAGGGGGCTTGAAAAATAAAACCCTACCCCGAAAATAAGCCTTAGCTGCATTAAAAAAAAAAAAAAAAAAAGAATACATCACGTGTATTCGCTGAAGCTCTGGTAGACTTGCTTAATGTCTTCTGTCATCGCTTCCTAGATTGGAGGTTTAAATTCCCCACCTACACGAAGCACTGGCTGTGATTGGTTCTCGAGTGCCGCGACTCAACCAATCAAGGCTAACGCTCGATGAACCAATCACAGCCATTGAACGCAATTTACAATGGCTGAGATTGGTTCATCAAGCGCTGGCTCTGATTGGCTGAGCAGTGGCGCTCGAGAACCAATCACAGCCAGCGCTTCCTGGAGGCAGAGAATTTGAACCCCTGACCAGGAAACGCTGAGAGAAAACTACAAGCAAGTCCCGGGGACCAGCAGAGAAGACGCAGCAGAGTGAACATCGGCTGTTAGGTGATGTATTTCTTTTTTTATGTAGCTAGGGCTTATTTTAGGGCTTCTACGGTAGGATTTCGAACATGCAACAAAAAGGAAGGCTCCATTGGGAAACATGGGCTACAAAACATCACAAGTCACTGGCATATCTAGCAAGCCACAATTTTTTTCTTGCAATCTCGCATGCTATAAAACATTTCTAATGTAAAGGAACCCATAGTAAAGCACAGGCTCCCCGTACATGCGATTTGTCGCATTGTCACATTGCGCGATTTTGTCGCCCGTGTGAAACAGGTCTTAGGTCTGCATTGACATATCAAAATTAGTACAAACCAACCTCAGCAAATGATCACTTTGGAAACATAGGTATATAATTAAAGTACTTAACAATAAATAATAATAATGATGTATAATTAGCAAGGCAGAACTTCTAATTTCTAGCACAGTGCAGTAATACTACTGTCTTACTGGACAACATTCCCCTGATATTTTAATGCAGTTGCAACTAACAAAAAGACCTGCACTTGCCACTCCGCAGTAATCCAGTGCCGGAGCCCCACTGTCCCCCCGATGTTAATTGTGGAAGAGGTCATCACAGGAAGAGGCTACAACTTTATCGCTCATTCTCCTGGCATCGCTACTCATATCCTGGGCGCCACGATGGCAGAAGTTTAGAAGAGTGACTGTGCAGCCTGTGATTAGCTGCAGTGGTTAGGCGAATTCCTGTGATGACATCTTCCACAACAAACACCGGTTGGATGGTGGGGCTACAGCGCAGGATCCCCGCAGCAAAGGAGGGCTAAGTACAGCATTTTTTGTTATTTTAATGCAGTTGCAACTATTAGGTGAATATGTCTGTTAAATGGGCACCCCCTTTAAAGGGATTATCTGAGTTATTTTTTTTTTTTAAATCCATGTTCCTCAAGCCCAAACATAATTCAAGATTCTAAACCTGCCTCTCCTGGTTCCTGTATGTCTAGAGCTTCTCATATGCACTCCTGAATGGGTCTGCTTACAAGCTGCAGAGGTAGTCTGTGAATGAGATATCAAAGGCTTCTGCAGCCAATCACAGACCTTTGTGCTCAAATGCTGGGGTCTGTGATTGGCTGCAGAAGCTGGTTATGTTTCATACACAGGCTGACTGCAGCCAGTAAACACAACAAGGGAAGGCTGGAACTGTGGCACTGGAGCTGTGTGGGCAGGGAAGGAGGAGGGGGGGGGAGGTGATTAGAGGATATTTTATTATGTATGGGCATGGGGAAAACAAATGAAAGAAACTTGGTCAACTCCGTTAAGGCCGATGACACACCTGAATATTTTGGGTGCGTTTTTTGCGCCCGTAATACAGACATGTGTCCTGGCCACACCTTACATCTTCTGACTCAAGCTCCAAGTATCATAGATTCCGATAATGTATGCAGTTCGGGTCTGGAGACCCCCGGTTAGACTGGAGCACACATCTGTGTTATGGATGCAAAAACACGTCTGAAATACGCCGGTGTGTCACCAACCTAATATTACGATTTATTTTACCGTATATCTTTCCTTAATTTGCACTTGTCTTGCAGGCATCACTGTGGTTTGTCCCATGCAGTTACTTTCTGTCTTCTATTACATTTTGGAAAATAATATAAATCTCCTTTGTATGTCTGGAGCAATTTAATGAGTCTGAATACCACGTCCAGCATGATCTGGTCAAGTTAAAGCGGATCATCCAAACACGGAGTTGGACACCATGTTGTTTCTCTGAGAAGAGGGTCCTTATTTCCAAGTAGTCATATTATTCCAATCACAGCAACAAGCCGCATGGAAGAAATGTTCTTATGTACTTCGTCATCTCATATTCACTGAGGACAATATATTCTTTTATTGAATCATGTTTCATTCAGAGCAAATTCTCTATGATATACTAAAAGGGGATGTCCAGGTCATATTTTTTGTTCAGGTGTTGCGGGTGATGGTGTGCAATTCAAGTTCCAGCAATTGTTACGGTACCATTCTCAATACTGGCTACAGCTAGGTAAGGCTTAGAAATATTACTATATGCTTAACACAAAATAATACTGCTTCACATGTCATATAGAATACTCATAAGGCTGGCAACCCACAGTATTGAAAAGGCAACTTGGACTCTTTTCCAGAGAACGCCCCAATAAAAGTTTGCACATAGCCAGAACTGTCACTATTGTCCAAATCAATAATGGTCTGGCCAGGCCTGCTGACTATTAAGTCTCTTTATGGTGTGCGCATACTGTTTAGCTTTTAATGAGGTTAGCCTCACTTACGACATAATATGGAATTACCTTTAGACATCCTCTCCTGGTCCCAGTCTAGTTGCACTGTAGCACATCCCTGAATTATCTTCCTACTCCTGAAACTTTACTGTCTGGGATCTCACCTGCCTCTCAAATGATGAAACCAGCAGTCAAACCTGTCTCTGCAGAGATGCAGTGCTCGTTGCAGCCAATTACTGACATCAGTGGCATGCAGCACACCACTGATTGACTGCAGCGGTCACAGGTATTTCACTGCTGCTGCCTTGTAAAGAAAACCCTGTGGAAAGAACCATAGTGTTGGTGGTGCTAGAGTGGCAGGAGATTGAACCAGTAAGTATACTTTTTTATTTTACTACATTTCCTGCATTTAGAAAATAAAAATCTATATCATGGGGGACCTCCTCAAATTAGTTACAATCTTTCCACATATATCTGTGTATATTTGCCACAGGCACTGCCAATGATTGCTCACATTTCACTAGGAAGGCATCTGCGATTAGCTACAGTGAACAGCTGTTCAGTGCACCACAATTGTGGAAGGAAAAGCCAGTTAGCAGGGGTAGAGTTACTGAAGTGCATGCAACATGTATTGCACCGATATCTACTTGTGCCAAGAGCAGCTACTCCTTTGGAGATCAGATCGCAGCAACTCAATTTTAGTACCAGATAACAATAGTTGGATGGTTCAGTGGTTAAACACTCTTGTCATGCACCACTGGGGTCCTAGGTTCAAATTTGAGGGCAACATCTGCTTGGAGTTTGTATGTTCTCCCGTATTTGCATAGTTATTCTGGTTTCCTCCCATACTCCAAAAACTTACTACCGTAGCAGTCTTGTTTCATATTGTGAGACCCAGTGGGGAAATTTTCTGCATGGTGCTGCAAAATATATGCTTGCTAGTTGTAAAACAAATTAAAGGGGTTGTACCAGAATAACAATTTTGGTACAATCGGTCTTTTATCACCCGTGGATAGGTGATAAAATACTGATCAGTGGGGGTCTTACTGATGAATCCCCAGAACAGGGGTCCCATGTTCCCACTCTTCATCATTGCAGGCTTACTGTACCTCCTGCAGTGAGGAGGAGATTGAAAGGAGTGATGGCCGCACACATCATTTTCAATGGGACTGCCGGAGATAGCCAGGTATAAGCACTCAGTTATTTCTAACAGCCCCACTAAAATGAATGAGTAGCCGCCATATATGAGCGCCCATCACTCCGTCCAGTCAGACTGTTGTCAGCTATCTGGCTAGAGAAACTAGAAGCAAGCACCAGACATTGCAATACTGCATTCCATGCCCATATTTTGCTTAGCGTGGCTGCTAAACTCCCTCCCTCTGTTCTTCACTCCACCCATGCAGGCTCACCTGTCTTCCTCCCCTCTTGTTCTGTGCAATGGGAGAGGGAGCTAAGTGCCGGTCCACCCCGCCTCCTCCCATTGATGCTATAGACAAGGGACAGGAGCGGAGCTAAGTGCCCGCCCTCTCTTTGCCCCTTGCCCATAGCCATCAATAGGAGGAGGCGGGGCAGACCAGTGCTTGGCTCCACCACTGCCCCCTCTCATTGTACAGAACGAGAGCGGAGGACGACAGGTGAGCCGGCAGAAGGGAGGGGAAAAGGGAGATGGCCTGGTGAGGTCGGCGCATTTGTGCCTGCCTCACCAGGCCATATAAACGGGCGCACAAACGTTTAATTTGTGCACCCATTCACCAGATTTTTTACTAACAATGTAGCGTATATCGGACAGCTGTGAAAACGGCCGGCCGATATGCGCTCGTGTGAAAGAAGCCTCATTATGAGTTCAGCCCCTTGTACATTGGGGGAGCATACATACGTATGCATATATTTTATATATAATACAGTACATTTTCATCAGGTGTGGAAAAATGCTGTAAAGTAAGAATGCTTTTAAAAACAGAAGTGTTTTTTTTTGTCAATTAACAAAATGCAAAGTGAATGAACAACAAAGAAATCTAAATCAAATCAATATTTGGTGTGACCGTTCTTTGCGTTCAAAACAGCATCAATTGTTCTAGGTACACTTGTACACAGTCAGGGATTTCATAGGCAGGTGTCTTATTAACCAATTGTACAAAACAGGTGATAGTGATCATTATTTTCATATGTAGATTAAGAAGCAGTCATTAACTGAAACATTGACAGCTGTGTTGGAGGCTTAAAACTGGGTGAGGAACAGCTAAACTCTGCTGCAAAGTGAGGTTTAGAAGACAGTTTCATGTCACAGGTCATATACCATGGCAAGATGGAGCACAGCAACAAGACACAAGGTAGTTATATTGAATCAGCAAGGTCCAGGCAAAGCTATCACAATAGATAAGGTTTCAAGATGTGCTATTCAAGATCATTTGAAGAAGTACAAAGAAATGGGCAACGTTAAGGACAGTAGACACAGTGATTGGTCAAGGAAACTTGCAGATGAAGGATATATGCTTACTTCCCTTCGAAATCAAAAGATGTCCAGCAATGCCATCTACTCAGAACTAGCAGAAACTAGGGGGACCCAGGTACATCTATCTACTCTGATGGTATTCTGCAGCAGGACAACAACCCCAAACATACAGTCAATACCATTAAAAACTACCTTCAATGTGAAAAAGGACAAGGAATCCTGGGAGTTGGTGCCCACTGAGTCCTGATCTCATCTTTCAGTCAGTCTGGGATTACATGAAGAGACAGAAGGATTTGAGCAAGCTACATCCACTGAAGATCTGTATTAGTTCTCCAAGATATTTTGAACAACCTCCTTGCTGAGCTCCTTCAAAAACTGTGTGCAACTGTATCTAGAAGAACTGATGCTGATTTGAAGGTAAAGGATGGTCACACCAATTATTGATATGATTTATATTTCCCTTTTGCTCATTGACTTTGCATTTTGTTAATTGCCAAAAAATACTACTAGCACTTCGATTCTTGAAAACATTCTTACTTTGCAGCAATCTTTCCACACCTACCTAAAACCTTTGATATATATATCTCAAGATGTAGCTATATTTATATTCCATTATGCAGGAGTCCTGCATATCTAAACCTCTTGATCACAAATAGTGCATCGCATTCTGTTCTGGTAATCACTAGAGATGAGCGAGCATACTCGTCCGAGCTTGATGCTCGTTCGAGTATTAGGGTGCTCGAGATGCTGGTTACTCGAGATGAGCACCACGCGGTACTCATCTCGATTAAACGAGCACTGACCATTGAATTCAATGGAGCCGGCAATACAGCCGGCTCCATTGAAAGCAATGGACTGCCGGCGATCGCGGGATGAATTGTCGGGAAGGGCTTAAATATATAAGCCCTTCCCTGCAATTCATCCAGAAATGTGTAAACAAAAATATATATATATATACTCACCTTGTCCCGGCAGAACGATCTTAGCCCATTGAATTCAATAGAGTCGGCAATACAGCAGGCTCCATTGAAAGCAATGGGCTGCCGGCGATCGCGGGATGAACTGTCGGGAAGGGGTTAACTATATAAGCCCTTCCCTGCAATTCATCCAGAAATGTGTAAAAATAAAAAAAATATATATACTCACCTGGTCCCGGCAGACGGAGTTCAGCGCGGCCAGCGGCAGTCCTCCTGAACTGCTCTGAACAGCTGTGAGTAGTATTCAGCAGCCGTGGATTTAAAATCCCCGCCTGCTGAATGAGCTGCCTCTAATTGGTCCCAGCCTGACCAATCAGAGGCAGATCTCACTCACACACCCATTCATGAATTCATGAATGGGTGAGTGACTGCTGCCTCTCATCTGATTGGTCCCACTGAGCCAATGAGAGGCAGCAGTCACTCACCCATTCATAAATTCATGAATGGGTGTGTGAGTGAGATCTGCCTCTGATTGGTCAGGCTGTGACCAATTAGAGGCAGCTCATTCAGCAGGCGGGGATTCTAAATCCCTGGCTGCTGAATACTACTCACAGCTGTTCAGAGCAGTTCAGGAGGACTGCAGCTGGCCGCGCTGATCTCTGTCTGCCGGGATCAGGTGAGTATATATATATTTTTTATTTTTACACATTTCTGGATGAATTGCAGGGAAGGGCTTATATATTTAACCCCTTCCCGACAATTCATCCCGCGATCGCCGGCAGCCCATTGCTTTCAATGGAGCCGTCTGTATTGCCGGCTCCATTGAATTCAATGGGCTAACATCGTTCTTCTCTGCCACAGCTGTTACAGCTGTGGCAGAGGAGAACGATCTTTATGCTGACAGTGCGGGGGGAGGGGGGGTCTCACTCTTGCCACCATTGTGGCTTAATAGTGGGACCTGGGAACTTGAGATGCAGCCCAACATGTATCCCCTCGCCTGCCCTATCCGTTTCTGTGTCGTTCCCATCACTTTCTTGAATTTCCCAGGTTTTCACAAATGAAAACCTTAGCGAGCATCGGCGATATACAAAAATGCTCGAGTCGCCCATTGACTTCAATGGGGTTCGTTACTCGAAACGAACTCTCGAGCATCACTGAAAGTTCGACTCGAGTAACGAGCACATCTCTAGTAATCACCCATGCCACTCTCTACTGTAGAGCCTCTTTGTTCTATAGAACGTGTATATATTTCTTGAAGATCATGTTTTCGGCAGCCAGACACTATTTTCTGCTGTATGGGAATGGTGCACGTTTGCAGCAGTAAAGCAGTCTAGTGAAGATTAATAAGACACAGTAGACATGGAGAATAACAGATGCTGCGGAGCTTCATTGTAGTTAATAGCTGGAACACAACTGAGAGAATATACAGTACTGCCTACTCTATACTGCTAGACCCGGGTCCTCCTTGTTAGTGCTTTATTATGACTCTCTCTGTGACAGGTCTATAGTGCCATCTAGTGGCAATTAAGGTTAACAAGCATTAAAATCTTTAATTTTAAACTATAGATTTGTTTTGAACTGTGAAATAACTTTTATTGCTGTAAGGTATTTAGAATATTTTTTTATCTTTAGTTTTTCTTTAGATTTAAGATCTAAGAAAAGGGAGGAAAAGAAGGAAAGAAAGGAAAAGGAAGGGAGAGAGGAAGGCAGGAAGGGAGGAAGGAAGGAAGGAAGGGAGGGAGGAAGGAATTTGAGACATGGAATTGTCATCAAAAAGGGAACAAGGCAGCAACAAAATGACCATGACATATAATCCCATATCAGTAAGAAGCAGACATGAAAAGATGTAAAGTATCTGTAGATTAAATCAATCATAATATGAACCTCACATGCTCGCCTACAGGACTTTATCAGAGCAGCACCCATCCTCTGGAACGCTCTACCCCAAGGCATCTGGACAATTCCCGATGCACAAAATTTCAGACGTGCCTTAAAAACGCGCCTCTTTAGGGAGGTATACTAAATCTCCTGACCTAGTCCCTCGCCCCTCCCTATGGCGCCCCACCCCGTTTGCCTTATAATAACTGATTTCCACATGAAATCCTCTATTGCCTGTGTTCCCCATGCCTTTCTCCTCCACCCCCCTTGCACCTCCTGTACCACCCCCAACCCATTTGTTTCAAACCGAATGTACCTCACATTGTAATTGTTGTATTGTTTTGCATTTATCCATGCCTGAAAGCGCTGCGGAATACGTTGGTGCTATACAAATAAAGATTATTATTATTATATTATCATTGTTCAAGACTTTAACCTGTTAGCAACTACCTACTGTAAATGTACAGCAGGCGGTCATGCGGGGGGGGGGGGGGGGGGGGGGGTATGCAGCAGGTTCAGAAGCTGTACCTTTTCCATGCCTGATGGTTGTTGGCTATTTGAAACAGGTGATATCAGGTCATCAATAGCCGCCTTCAGAGCTGGCTCTACCTACAGCCATTTAACAACTTAAATCTCACAGGTAATGTTGACACGATCATGGGGTGTCAATGGGTTGCCATGGTTACTCAGAATCTAGTGAAGGCTCTCAGACTGCAATATTTTGAAGTCTTTTAATCCTTGCTTGGACTTGCGATAGGGTTTAATAGACTAGCATCAGCAAGTACGCTATACTGCAAAACATTAGTATTGCAGTATATTGTAGAAGCAATCAAGTGATCGCAAGGTCAAATCTCTTAGTGGCGCCAAAAATGTAAAAATCAGTTTAATAAAATGTTTAAAAATCTGGGAAAATAAAAGTACAGAACTGTGTAAAAGTTTTAGGCAGGTGTGGAAAATAATACTGCAAAGTAAGATTTTTTTTAAAAAAATAGAAGGCATATGTTTGATTCCAATTTTTTTTCTGCAGCAGGACAGCAATCCCAAACATACAGTCAATATCATTAACAGCTATCTTCGGTGTAAAGAAGAACAAGGAGTCCTGGAAGTGATGATATGGCTCCTACAGAGCCCTAATCTTCATCCAGTCTATCTGGGATTACACGAAGAGACAGAGATTTGAGCAAACTGACATCTACAGAAGATCTGTTAGTTCTCCAAGATGTTTAGACCAACCTCCCTGCCCATTTCCTTCAAAATCTGTATGCAAATTTATCTGGAAGAATTGATGCTGTTTTGTAGGCAAATGGTGGTCACACCAAATACGGATTTGATTTACATTTTTCATTAACTTTGCATTTTGTTAATTGACAAATAAACTAGTAATGCTTCTATTTCTGTTAACACTTCTATCTACTTTGCAGCATTTTTTCCACACCTGCCTAAAACGTTTGTGCAGTACTGTATATAAAAAGTTTAAAAAAACACCCCTTTCTCATTTTTCACATGGAAAAATAAAACGTAATAAGTATTGCTACATTCATAAAAGTCTAAGCTATTAACCCTTTCCAATCCAATTTGTATCCTGGTTTTCCTAGGGGGCTTACTCTTTTTCTGTTGTTATACAACGGTGCTATCTGCTGGCTAAAGCCAGTACTGCATGAGGTGACACGTTGGATAGGCTCTAACAGCAGAAAAGCTGGCAATATACAGTAAGTGAGCCCCGATGGACGTCTTCCAATATCAGAGCTGTACAGCCCTAAATTATAATGTCTTTAGACGTCAGACAGTGGATTGGAAAGGGTTAACATGCTGTATTATTTATCCCGCTCTGTGAATGCCATAAGAAAAAAAAACGCAATGTCAGAACATTATTTTTTTGAGGCACCCTGTCAGCTAAAAAAATTGAGTAAAATATTATCAAAAAAAGGTGGAAATGTAACCAAAACAGGTCATCCTTAAAAAAAGGCCTCACCTAGCCCCACTGATGGTACAATAAAAAAAAAGGTTATGGGTGTAGAAAAGCGAATGAAAAAGCGAAATTTGAAGAAAAAAGCCTGGTTAATAAAAGGTTAACAAATGGTCGATTCAGAAACAGGGTCTTGGCCAGAGCCATTTAAAAACTCGAAACAAGGCAGAGGGGAGAATTCTCTTGGAAGCTGCTGGGTATTAAAGTGTTAAACTGAGCAGATGGCAATAAGCTCCCCCATTAGGCCCCCTGCTCACGGACAGATATTTCCTGCAGAATACGCAGGGAGCCTCTGATTGGCTGAGCGCTGTGACCAATTACAGGCAGTGCTCAGCTGTCATTCAATGCTCAGTCAATCAGACCAGCACTTTCAAGAGGTGGGGATTTTTAAATCTCTGACCAGAAGAAAGTACTTTAGATCAGTGCCGGCATGCAAGAGAAAAGACACGCCAGAGCCCGGACAGCGCTGCTAGGTGAGTAAAGTTTTTTTTCTACACCTAGGGATGATTTTCAGGGAAGGGCTTATATTTCAAGCTCTTCCCCAAAAATCACTGCAGAGGTTTGCTGCATCCCATTGCTTTCAATGGGGCGGCTGCAATGCTGACCCCATTGAAAGCAATAGGAGAATATCACAAGCATCTGTGACAGCTGTGGCAGGGAATTCTTTGGTCTCCACGAGGAGTCCCATCATCACTGAATACTGTGACAGTGCTGTCACAGGGTTCAGTAAGGAGGTGACTCCCTGCGGGGATTCAATACGTGGAACACGGACCTTGCCTATCATTTGCAGGTGCAAAGCTTTTGTGCCTGTACAAAAGGGACATGTGAAGACCGCATAGCAACCAAAGGTTCTATCAGACGCGCTTTTTTATGCGCAAAAAATGCTCGTCTGACTTTGCCCTTAGTGGTACATTCACTTTCACTGTAACTTGGCACACGGTTCCAGAATGTTGCAGCTCAGTTTCAATACTTTGGCAATACTGGCTTTACTACTCGGTAACACTGTCTTGGTTTGTCAAATCTTGGACTGTTCAAAAAAAAAAAATTACCATCTTCTTATATATTCACAGTCTCTTACTTACTCTACCGGCTTGGTGTAACTTTGTGGTCACTCTTAACAGTTCACAGTGGTTCACACACAGTCTTATAATGGCAGACTTCAACTCTCTCAGCAATACAGCATGCCCGTAACTCCCACGAATTGGAGGTTCCCGGGCTTTTCTTGCAGTACACACTCAGGCTGCACCCAAAATCTTTTTTAACAGACTTCCGGAACTTCTCTTATAGCTCATGACTCAGACCACACCTAACCTTGGAATGACCTCTCATACTTGCTGCTCACTCCACCACCAAGGTCAACACAACATTTTGTGTGCCAGACCCTGCCTTCATACCATTCATTATTCAGATGCACATGTGCCATCTCGCATTGTACATGGTGACATACACCTTCTAATGGCTACCATGACTGGGATCGATACCACTCACACAATGTTCAGAGACATGACAGAGACTGTTACACAAACTGGTTACATAACACACACTAACAATGCACAATAAACTTCAGCTTTTATGGCAGAAATCCTTTTAATAAACCTCAGCAGTTACATTATACACATCAATCACTTTAGCATTTCCTCCTTTGCTCTGAGCATTTCTATCACCCGCTCCAATAAACTTTAACAGTCTACATCACCTCCCTAAACAAACTCGGACACAAATTTTGGTTTGCATAAAGTTTTCTGCTTCATTATCTTTAGATCTTAGTCAGATGTTTCTATGGAACACTAAAGTACAATTATAAGCATTCCATACGTTTTTGAACTTTTATTGACAAATGTATTATGTTTAGGCAAAGACTCAATATTTACAGCGTTGACCCCTATTCTTCTGCAATTCACCCTAGCAAGCTGGATGTCAGCTTCTGGGTCAAATCCTGACTTAGAGCAGCCCCCCATTCTTGCCTAATGAGTTTATTACAATTTACGTTTCTTGTTTGTCCACCCACTTTTTGAGGCTTGACCACAGCTTCTCAATGGGATTGAGATCTGCGGTGGTCCCTGGCCCTGGCCCAAAATGTCAGTGTTTTGTTCACTGAGCCACTTAGTTATAATTTTTGCCTTAAGACATGGAACTGTAAAAAACATTGTTCATCATCAAATTACTCCTGGATCATTGGGAGTTTTTCTTGAAGGATGTTTTAGATACCATTCTTTATTTATGGCAGTGTTCTTAGGCAAAATAGTGAGTGATCCCACTAGCTTGGCTAAAAAACAACCCCACAAATGAATGGTCTCAGGATGCTTTACTGTTGGCATGATACAGGACTCATAGTAGCGCTCATCATTTCTTCTCCGGTAATCATTTATTCAGATGTCCCGAACAGTCTGAAGAGGGCTTCAGTAGAGAAAATAACCCAGTCCTCTCCAGTCCAATCCCTGTACAGTATTTTCTGTGATGAAGCCCCCTTCATACTGTTTGGAGCATTGATAATTGTACTTGAGTATGCCATAGAAACATCTGACTAAGGGCTAATTCCCACGAGTGGATTTCCACCGCATATCATGTGGCGGAAATCTGCGACATTGCCCTGCAGCTATTAGGTTCTATTGAACCTAATAGCGCAATGCTCACGGTGCGGAATTCCACCCCGTGAATTTACCCGACCTCACCCGCGGCATGTTCTATTTGTTGCGAGCGTACGCACGGACGGCTTCCATTGCAGTCAATGGAAGCCGTCCATCACGCTATCTTCCGCTGTAGCCGTGTCATATGACGCTGCCGGCGCGTTATGTGCTCTACTGCGCATGCTCGCCGGAGTGTCATGCGGGACGTCAGGCAGTGGATCCGGAGGAAGTATGGGGTCTCTGGGGGTGCGCCGTGATGGGCTCTGCTGCGGTATTCCGCTTGCGGAGCCGGTCACGACCATGAGCATTAGGCCTTAAACACTGAAGCAGCAAACTTTCTGAAACTTTTGGCCAAAACTGTGGGTTAACTTTTTTATGCTCCTTACACATAGTCACCCCCTAAAGCAATTTGAGGAAAGACTCAGCCCTGCATGGGTTATTCTGGTAGAAACAAGGTGCCATTGAAATAGAACCTTAAAAGATGTTTCTAACATCAATACATTTTGAGCGCTCTTGCAAATAAACTGATGCATTTGTGCCCACTGTTCACCACCTAAAGCGGAATCTAGATCTGGCATGACATTGAAAAAATGCAATTCACTTTATTTACCAAAAGTGGTGTTTTCAGCCTGAAAAATTGCTCTGAAGTGCTGGCCACTATGGCTTTCCCCTCCTTCTAATATTGTGTCCACTGCCTGTTGTCAAGTGATGCCTGTCTCTAGTAACATACAGGAAGTGGGGATGGGGCTTTACTAGCATAAGAAAGCTCTATGTAATACATACAGTTCATACAGCCAGTTTGTCCTGCTTTCCTCACCTGCTACACCCTGCGCCTTGTGAACTAGTGTACCACTTCTCCTCCCTTCTGTTTCAGCTCTGTACAGTAGGTAGCCATCAATCCTGATAAAAGCCATTTCTCCTACATTTTTATATACTCACAAAGATCTGGCATTTCATGAACAGTATATAGAGGACCCGCAGTATAATTCCTTTGCTTCATCCTCGACTTTTAGAATTGTGATTTACCGCTAGTATAGCACAATTTACTTTTTATTTCAACTCATGCAGATAAATTACAGAAATACTGTGAGCAAAATAGATACATCATGTTATGCTTAGTGCAGAACAATAGGGGGCAGTACATGACAGGGATTCAAAGAACACCAAAGAATTCCTGTGTGATGCACCATCCCTTCGGGTTCTGCACTTGACATAATACAGTGTATACGCTTTGACTGGAGATGCTCCTTTAAAATGGCAAATATATAAGAATTTTGGTTAAGGGTTACTGAAGCAGCTGTAACTCAGTCCCCATAATTTGATATCCATAGTCCTCCCTTTCACCAATAATAGGGTTTTCCAGGACTTTGATATTGATGGCAGCCTGGTTTATATAGGTGCAGTGACTAGCAAATGACATACAACTGATCATATTGCTAAGTGATCTTCTCTACTAACGGCTATAGAGTTGAGGGCCTATTGTTGGAACTTATGGGCTCTGCTGTAACTGGTCCAGTTATTTGTTGAATGGGTTTTGGAACTTTGATATTGATGACCTATACTTAGGATTGGTCATCATTATCAGGTTGATGAGCATGTCCACAAATCAGTTGATTGAAGGGGTTGCAGTGCTCAATGTTTACCGGGCACAGCTTTATATATTTTGTATTGGCTGTGCCCAGTACTGAAGCTCTCTGCAGCTAAGTCCCATCCAGGCGAATTTGACTATGCCACAGCACCAGAGTCACTAAAAAATGGACAAAGATATACCTAGTAAACAATAAAGAGGCGTCAGCATTCACCTCAGCTCTGGTGGCCCTTCATTCAACTGATTGATGGTAGTGTCTAAATTGGGACAGCACTGATCTGATATTGATGACTTATCCCAATCATAGGTCATCAAAATACAGCAAAAGGGCCAATCACAGAAGTGTCCAAACAAAGAACCTCACTCATGTACTTGTCAGCAGGGAGGATCACTTTGGGATATGTTCAGCTGTTTATCATATGCTAGTCACTACACCTTCAAAAAACAGGCTTCTAAGTGACTACCGGCCACCAGTACTGTAAGATGTTAAATGTTCCATTGACCACCAGGCACTAAATGCTGCAAATTATACCAAACAAATAGAATTCTATTGCCATCTACTAGATTTTTATATTGATTGTAAAATTAATGAGACTGAACCATGTATATTCCACATGTATACTATATACAGTATATGTATTCCTCAAACATTGGGTCATTAACTACCAAAGACTAGGTATTGAGTATTCCAATGACCACAGGTACTAGAGTGGGAACGGACTGTAACACCAAGAGCCTAAAGCTATACGTGAAAAATGACAGGATACAGAATATCGCGCTGACTAGCACTATCTGGAAGCTGAATACAGATGACTTTAACCCTCAAAATACGCAATTAATTCTAATTCGCTAAACTGGGATTTTCTTTTAATTGAAAACTGCATTTACCTCAATTAATCCAATTGGAGTTCTAGCCTCCAGAGTCTTAAAGTGACCCTGCGGTTATGAGACAAAATTCTATTCATGGATAAGAGGGGGGCGTATTACCTATAGTTCTCTGCCGCCTCTCTGAGCCACCATTTTCAGGCCCTGATTTCGGCCATCAAAGATGGTTGCAACAACTTTCTAACTACTAAATGCATACTAGGATTAGTCAGCGTTGATCACATGAGCAGCTCTGGCCAATCAGAGAGCAGGTTTATTGTATTAGTAGTCTAACACTATCAATGTACTCTGGGGACTAGGTAGTCTGAAGATTGTATCGGCCAACTTTGATGGCCGAAAACAGGACCTGAAAGCAGTGGAATGGAGGTATGACAGAGAAGAATAATTGTAGGTAATATACTCCCTTCTGGTCCTGGGACAGAATTTCTCTTCCTAAACTAAAAGGTAACATATGGTCCCTTAACAACAAATAAGTGCAAAATTTGCCAATAGGCAACCTGCAGACAGCTGATCTGTATTGCTGAATATTCCCCTATTTGGCGGTGCATGGTGGATAGGGTTCTATGATGTGATCATGTGACATTTACAGTATATATGGTAATTGTGGCATGTCTACGTCTGTGATTATTTCCTGCTCCATTAACATTTTACTTGTCAGTGTTGGTCCCTGGCACAGTATTCAGTAATGTGGGTCTGTTAATGAGTTCTAAATAATTCTCTCTGCAGATGGTGTTGTGACAGAAGAGGGCACCAGCGCATATACTTATAGAAGGAACGGAATAAGCATCTGATAGAAAATACAGAATCTTACCGATTAAATAGTTCTGCATGCACTGAATGAAAGGAAAATCCTATTGCACATGAATGTAACATTGCTTTGTGTTATGCTGCAGATTTGATCTACAATGAGCTGAATACAATATTTATTTAGATACATTTAAGGTTTATGCAAATACCGTGGCAATTATTTTTCACGTTAATGGAGTTGTTCTAACTTGCACAACCCTTCCCAAAATGTGGTGCCCCAGGGCGAACAGCAGATCAAATGCTGCTGTTAGGATTGACAGTGGCATCTAAATGGTTAACAGCCGTGATTGGAGAAGACTATGATGGCTGCTGTTGCGGCCAGGTATCAGCTGTTTAAGACTGCCGACACCTTCCAAGTATGTAGGGGCCTTGGCTCCTGAACCATAGAATGACACCCAATGTTTACTGAACATGTACAACACATATCAGGAAGGGGTTAAGCACTGGTACAAGTTGTCTTTGATCCTTAAAGGACTTGTCCCAAGATTTCTACTCATCTTCTATCCACAGGATAGGAGATAAGTGGATTCCGTATGAATGAAGTGGTGGCTGAGCGCCATTCCATTTATCTCTATGGGACTGTCTAAGAGAAGCTGAGTACTGGGCTTTGCAATTTTGAGCAGTCTCATAGAGATTAATGAAGAGGCAGTATGCATGCTCCCCCCTGCCCCATTCATAAGCGGGGTGTAAGACCCCCTTTATCATGATTGGTGGGGGTCCAAGCAGTATAATGAATCTGACAGGTTCCCTGTAAAGGGTATGTATAATTTTGAAACCCTTTTGTATTGCTACATCGCTCCAATGTATCTGAAATTTTAAAAAACTGATCAAATTTGAAAATAGACAGTGTAAACACACTTACGTTGGGGCTGCCAGTTATAAACGCAATTAACCCTTTCCAATCCAATTTGTATCCTGGTTTCCTAGGGGGCTCACTTTTTTTCTGCCATTACACAACCGCGTTATATGCTGGCTAAAGCCAGTACTGCATGAGGTGACACGTTGGATAGGCTCCGACAGCAGAGAGGCTGGCAATATACAGTAAGAGAACCCCAACGGAAGTCTTCCAACATCGAAGCTGCACAGCCTTAAATCATAATGCCTTAGGACGTCAGACAGTGGATTGGAAAGGGTTAAAACAAAATAAATGTTTTCGCTTTTTGTCCTATTAATTTCAATGGTTTAAAAAAAAAAAAAAATCATAAAACACAAGGAAAGCTTTCATTTTGCTTCTGTCCTGCTAGGTTTTCTAATGGAACTAATACTGTCTATAGTGCTACTTGTTCAGCAGAAACCTAACCGAACGGTTAGCAACGGAAGCAAAATGAAAGATTTCTGTTCACTTTCCATGTTTTTGAAAACCTATTGAAATAAGTGAAAACCATTGAAATAAGAAAAAAGTCTTTGACTTTAGTGTGCGCGCACTATGGGGGCAGTGATAGATATATGTGACTGAGAGAATACCTCCCCGAAGGGACTGCAGCAATGTTGAAGGAGATGTCTCGAGGAAGCAGTGAATTTATTTTTTTGCCCAGTCCCCCTAATTAAGCATACATTACTAAGCCCCCCTGTAAATGACTTTTCTAGCTGGTTTGTACTTACAGTTCCAGCGTTTCAGCAACTTATAAAAAGTTTCGCAAGATGGCCGCCGGCTCTTTTCCCGTCGCTTGCTGTAGCCCGACGTGCGCGCTCCCGAGACGCTACCAGCTGTGTCTCCCTGACAACCGGACGCCCCGCAGCCGCCGACCGGACCCCTGGATTGAACACGGCCGACCAGTCACCCACCGCCAGGCAGCAGGTAACCAGCGCAGCCCCCCCCCCCCCGACACAGCGGCAGCCCCCCCATCGCAGCGACAGCCCCCCCCGGCACAGCGACAGCCCCCCCCATCGCAGCGACAGCCCCCCCATCACAGCGGCAGCCCCCCCCCCGGCACAGCGACAGCCCCCCCATTGCAGCGACAGCCCCCCCATCACAGCGACAGCCCCCCCATCACAGCGACAGCCCCCCCGGCACAGCGGCGGCTCCCCCATCGCAGCGACAGCCCCCCCCCCGCACAGCGACAGCCCCCCCATCGCAGCGACAGCCTTCCCATCGCAGCGACAGCCTTCCCATCACAGCGACAGCCCCCCCATCGCAGCGACAGCCCCCCCCCATCACAGCGGCAGCCCCCCCCCATCACAGCGGCAGCCCCCCCCATCGCAGCGGCAGCCCCCCCATCGCAGCGACAGCCCCCCCATCGCAGCGGCAGCCCCCCCCATCGCAGCGACAGCCCCCCCATCGCAGCGGCAGCCCCCCCATCGCAGCGACAGCCCCGCCCATCACAGCGGCAGCCCCCCCCGGCGCAGCCCGCCCCCGGCGCAGCGGCAGCCCCCCCGGCCCATCACTTACCTGGGCGGCAGGACGGCGGGACAGCTGGGCGGCTTCTTGGGACAGCTGGGCGGCTCTGCACCTTCCTCTAACAGAGGATGGTACAGAATGGCCGCTCCAGCGCGCTCCCGAGCAGTGACAGCTCGTCTGCGCATGCGCAGAAGAGCTGTAGCGGGGAGCACACTGAAGCGGCTCGTGCTGAAAGAAGAAGACCGGACTGCGCAAGCGCGTCTAAAAAAGCAAGCTGCCAGCGAATTTAGACGGAACCATGGAGACGAGGACGCTAGCAACGGAGCAGGTAAGTGAATAACTTCTGTATGGCTCATATTTAATGCACGATGTATATTACAAAGTGCATTAATATGGCCATACAGAAGTGTATAGACCCACTTGATTTCGCGAGACAACCCCTTTAACCCTTTCCAATCCAATTTATATCCTGGTTTTCCTAGTGGATTGGAAAGGGTTAAGATGATGTCATGTTTATGGTTACTGGTTAGTGGAGATAGTAAGTGATGTCATTTGACAGTAAGTGATGGGATGCATGGGTATTTTTATGACGGTGGACAAGGCCCTTTGTGGCAGAGCATTGTGGACCAATAAATGCAGATGCATTGTGGAAATTGTATGAATTCCATCTGTAAAACAGCAATTCTAATAATATGTCAGGAAATTGCTGATTCAGAGATCTGAAGTCGTTTTTTGGTATATCCATTATTCATGTTAACCACTTTTGGCGAATTTTGGCTTTGAGCTATTTTAATGTACGGACAGATATTAAACAGCAGTTCCTGTTTCAAAGTAAAGGTTTTTAGGCCATGCTGCAGGTTTTTAAAACCACGTCATGTCCTGTACCTTGCAATTCATATTACATTATTTCATTTTTTCCTCTATTGAGTTCATGGAGGAGAAAAAAAAGAACACATAACCTTGATAGCAGCAACTGCCAATTTACCATAGAGGTAGGTCTAGCAACAACTTTTAGTACTCTTTTGCAGAAAACTTGCTTGTCCATTAAAGAGGTTTTCGGAAAAATAGAAAACCCTTCTTTTATTTCATACAACTACTTAAACTCAAATTCATAGAATAACCTGTTGCTTTGTTTCTCAAGGAAGTTGGAGTACCCACAGGAAACCAACACAAGCAGGCAAAGAATATACACCAGATGGCCACTTTAGCGGAGACAGTGGCCCTTCCACAATTGTAGCTTCTCTGTATGGAAATTAGACACTTGACCCAAGAGTGCAGCATAAAATCAAGCGACATGTTTACCATCAATCACTTTCAGCATGAGTCGACATCAGAATAGGAAAATCCAGCGATCGGAGCGACTTCAAATAAAGCATGGTCTCAGTGCTTGACTAGGCAGGGCCAGAATTTTAAGCACTGCCAACTTTGTGGGGATTTCTCGTAGAATGGTATTGAAGGTATACCGAGAATGGTGTGATCAAGATAAAACATCCACAGTGGAGCCAGTGGATGTATGCAATTCATTGACGAAAGGGATCTGAGAAGGATTTCAAGAATTGTTCTGCTGAACAGGTGACGCACAATCAAGCAAATTGCAACCAAATGTAATTCTGGTGCTCCAACGTGTGTGGTTCTTTAGCATGGATGCGCTACAACAGCAGACAACCAGAGCAAGTGCCATTACTGTCTAAGAGAAACAGAAAGACATGATTACCATGGGCAAAAGAGAACAAAAATGGATCACTGAGCAGTAGACAAATTTCGGCTGGTCAGGTGAATCCAGATTTCTGTTGCACCGTGGTGATGAGAGAGTCAGAATTTGGCGCAAGTAGCCAAATTAATTAACTTTTATTGTCAGCTGTTCAGAGCTTGTTAGTACCTGCATTTAATTCGCAGCAACTTCAAGAAGATTCCTGTCTGCATGGGCCAATATTCCTGCAGATCGAGTCCAACGTCTAGTGCAATGCATGCCATGACAAATTACTGCTGTTATGAAGGCCAAAGGATATCCAACGCACTATTAGATGGATATCTGTAATAAAGTGGACATTCAATGTACTAAATTCCATGCTGTCATTTTGAACCTAAGATACCAGTGTTGCAAGGTAAAGCCTGTTTCACATGGGCTACAAAATGAGAGATCACTACAAAACGCATGTATGTGACGCCCATGGTTTCCATTGGGTTCTTTCACATTAGTTTTGTAGGCTGCTACATTGTGAGACTATAAAATCGAGGCATGCTCTATAGGGCTTGTACGATTTTAGAGCCATTGTGAAACAGGCCTAATATCAAATCACTTATTATTAACCATTAGGCTCCAAGTACATGGCAAGGTCGTATGCAGAGTTCCTAGGGTTCTACATTTCGAATTGGTACCTCCATAAGACACCATATTGTCCTTTAGAAGCAATGCTGATGTGGAATACGGCTCATATGTTTCTTCTCATGATTGAGTTCCTTAGTCACCCAACAGTAAATAAGAAATAAAATATTTCCCTCTTGACTTTTGCCGCAAAGGGTAAGAAGCACTTTGGACTCATAAAAATGTAGCCAACCCTTACTCTTCTTTAGCAAATCCCGTTTTTCCTATCACAGATAAAGTGCTGCAGTATAACCCATGTGTTCTCTTATTGTGCTGGGTAAGTAGATTAATGACAGCGATGTGAACTGCCAGCTTCACAGTTGAAGTAATGTTTAAAACACTTACAGTTAGATTAATCTCTGCGTGGTATGGGGCTGACCTTTACGGTGACCTACACACACATATCCTACTTCTGCAGCACAAACATATTTTTTTAACTGCAGGTCTTGACATTGCGTTGAGTTTGCATAACTCATACATTAGGTAACGAAACTCAGTCAAGGGCAAATGCAAGGTATCTCACATAATATGATACACTGCTGAACCTGGCATCAATAAGCAAAACGGAGATGGTGGATATCCTCGGCCGAGACCTGTCACTGATCAACTGAGAATAATCGTCATTATCTGATAAACTGTAGAATTTAAGGGACGGTGTGGTGTACACATTCAGTGCATATACCAGATATGTCCATAGGGCCCTATTTTATCCACCATATGCAAAAAAAAAAAAGGGTCCATCTGGCACATGTTGGGCCGGGATGCATACCTTTTTTTGCATCGGTCACTTATCTGCTATGATGCATGCTGCATTTTGTGGGAGTCCAACACAAAAAAAAATCTGCATGCGTAGTATGAAATCAAAGGCATATTGAAGTACAGTGTGGACACTGTCAGATGACAGATGGAGCCCCCTCTGTCTATTCACCTAGACCTCGTGGGATTAAAGGGCCAGGATTGGATTTATCTTCAATCCCAGCTGTTGCAAGCAGGTATCAACTGTAAAACATATCTATTATCCACCACGTATGAAGTTCCATACACTGTCTTCCAACTTCTGCCAAAGATATGCTGTTACATTTGTTCTGACCTGTCAGCACAAAGACTACGTGCAGAGACAGGTAGAATGACATGTAAGACTCAGGGGACAACAAAGAAATCAGGAGTGAAGCACAGTTTAGCAGACAATGGAAATAAACAGAAACAAGACCTTAATTCTATCCCTATATCTGCCTTAAGTGAACCTGCTAAAAGAATGTAGCACCCTCCCTGAAAAGGGTGACCCCACAGCTTGAACCTGGCTTGGTTTTCTAACCACCTCTGCATGTAATGAGGAGGAAAAAAATCAGATACAAGGAGAGATGAGACAAATAAAACTAATAAGGTAACCAAAGAGAAAGAACGAAAGAAGCTAAGAAAGTACAAGACAGACTAACTGAAGAAATCTAGACTCCTAATTACAATACAGAATGAGCAAAGAAGTATAATAGAGCTCAGAGCTGAGTCACACCAATACACCCAGAAACAGTACATAAGTGTAAAAAGAAGAGTATAACCGGCAACCTCTACTCAGAGGAGCCAGACAAATATCTTAAAGTTACTGACAGGCTGTCTGGGATCAAGGACAGCCCAGCCAGCCAATTGGCCTACAGACAGATGGGAGATATTTCTCCTTGCCGAATGGCGCTATGCATGTTCCAGCAGACGCATCATGTGATCAGGTGCTAATGTTGTGATGTTACACTGAACCTGGCATATGCAGTACTGTGACATATGTAGCATGGGTTGAAAAAGGTTAAAAGAGTTGTCCTGCTGCTCCCATGGTGTCATATTGGCGCATGATAACTGCAGCCTGTAAACAGAGGTGGGACAGGAGATTACAGGCTGCTGCGGGATTGAGCCGTATTTCCTGGCATCACCTCTGTGGATACTGATTGGTTCCAGCAATCATGTGACTGTGATGCTGCAACCTACTGGACATAATTATTATGTCTCTAGTAAAACACGAGATAATTATTACGGAATTCCGACTGCCAGTTCTCTCCCACTCCCCACCCCCCCTCCTTATGGCTCCATAGGCAATATGTCTGCCCCATTTTATCTATGTGCTATAAAACGTATAGATCATTGATCAAGCATATGGAAATGTGATGCATTTTAAACAATGATAGTTGCAAGTAGAGATGAGCGAACGTACTCGTCCGAGCTTGATGCTCGGGCGACTATTAGGGTGTTCGGGATGCTCGTTACTCTTAACGAGCACCACGCGGTGTTCGGGTTACTTTCACTTTCCTCTCTGAGACGTTAGCGCGCTTTTCTGGCCAATTGAAAGACAGGGAAGGCATTACAACTTCCCCCTGTGACGTTCAAGCCCTATACCACCCCCCTGCTGTGAGTGGCTGGGGATATCAGATGTCACCCGAGTATAAAAGTCGGCCCCTCCCGCGGCTCGCCTCAGATGCCTTGAGAGTTAGCTGAGGGAAAGTGCTGTTGTGTTGGAGCTGCTGTAGGGAGAGTGTTAGGAGTGAGTGTAGGCTTCAAGAACCCCAACGGTCCTTCTTAGGGCCACATCTATCCGTGTGCAGTACTGTGGAGGCTGCTGTTAGCAGTGTTGCACAATTTTTTTTTTTCAAAATCGGCTGTGCAGAGCATTGCGCCCTGCAGTAATAGTCCAGGGACAGAAGTGCTGGTTAGGCAGGGAGAGTGTTAGGAGTGAGTGTAGGCTTCAAGAACCCCAACGGTCCTTCTTAGGGCCACATTTAACCGTGTGCAGTACTGTGCAGGCTGCTGTTAGCAGTGTTGCATTTTTTTTTTTTTTTCAAAATCGGCTGTGCAGAGCATTGCGCCCTGTTGTAATACTACAGGGACAGAATTGTGTAGGCAGGGCCAGAAGACATATATTATTGATTGAATATAGTCAGTGGGCCTTTTCTTTAAAAAAAAAGGGAAACATTCTATTTGGCCTGCCTCTGACAGTCCTCAGCGTTCTGGGTACGTGTGTGGTGGGTGGAGAACATAAAGAAATCATACGCAGCCAGCTACGTTTAACAGCAGGCTTGCGCCAATTTATTTCCTGCCTGGGAAAAATCACCGCTCTGCTGCACTTCATATAACACTGCAGTTCTGTTGAACACATTTCTTATCTGATTGAATATAGTCAGTGGGCCTTCCCTTTAAAAAAAAAAAGGGAAACATTCTATTTGGCCTGCCTCTGACAGTCCTCAGCGTTCTGGGTACGTGTGTGGTGGGTGGAGAACGTAAAGAAATCATACGCAGCCAGCTACGTTTAACAGCAGGCTTGCGCCAATTTATTTCCTGCCTGGGAAAAATCACCGCTCTGCTGCACTTCATATAACACTGCAGTTCTGTGGAACACAGTTCTAATCTTATCTGATTGAATATAGTCAGTGGGCCTTCCCTTTAAAAAAAAAGGGAAACATTCTATTTGGCCTGCAGGCTTGCGCCAATTTATTTCCTGCCTGGGAAAAATCACTGGTAATACAGCATGCTGAGGGGTAGGGGTAGGCCTAGAGGACGTGGACATGGCCGAGGACGCGTAGGCCCAAGTGAGGGTGTGGGCACAGGCCGAGCTCCTGATCAAGGTGTATCGCAGCCGACTGCTGCGCGATTGGGAGAGAGGCACGTTTCTGGCGTCCCCACATTCATCGCCCAATTAATGGGTCCACGCGGGAGACCTTTATTAGAAAATGAGCAGTGTGAGCAGGTCCTGTCGTGGATGGCAGAAAGTGCTTCCAGCAACCTATCGTCCACCCAGAGTTCTGCGCCGTCCACTGCTGCAACTCAGAATCCTCTGGCTGCTGCTCCTCCTTCCTCCCAGCCTCCTCACTCCATGAAAATGAGACATTCTGAGGAGCGGGCAGACTCCCAGGAACTGTTCTCGGGCCCCTGCTCAGATTGGGCAGCAGTGGTTCCTCTCCCACCAGAGGAGTTTATCGTCACTGATGCCCAACCATTGGAAAGTTCCCGGGGTCCGGGGGATGAGGCTGGGGACTTCCGGCAACTGTCTCAAGACCTTTCAGTGGGTGAGGAGGATGATGACGATGAGACACAGTTGTCTTGCAGTGAGGTAGTAGTAAGGGCAGTAAGTGCGAGGGAGGAGCGCACAGAGTATTCGGAGGAAGAGCAGCAGGACGATGAGGTGACTGACCCCACCTGGTGTGCAACGCCTACTCAGGACAGGTCTTCAGAGGGGGAGGCAAGGGCAGCAGCAGGGCAGGTTGCAAGAGGCAGTGCGGTGGCCAGGGGTAGAGGCAGGGCCAGACCGAATAATCCACCAACTGTTTCCCAAAGCGCACCCTCGCGCCATGCCACCCTGCAGAGGCCGAGGTGCTCTAAGGTCTGGCAGTTTTTCACAGAGACGCCTAACGACCGACGAACAGTGGTGTGCAACCTTTGTCGCGCCAAGATCAGCCGGGGAGCCACCACCAACAGCCTCACCACCACCAGCATGCGCAGACATATGATGGCCAAGCACCCCACAAGGTGGGACGAAGGCCGTTCACCGCCTCCGGTTTGCACCGCTGCCTCTCCCCCTGTGCCCCAACCTGCCACTGAGATCCAACCCCCCTATCAGGACACAGGCACTACCGTCTCCTGGCCTGCACCCACACCCTCACCTCCGGTGTCCTCGGCCCCATCCACCAATGTCTCGCACCGCACCGTCCAGCCGTCGCTAGCGCAAGTCTTTGAGCGGAAGCGCAAGTACGCCGCCACGCACCCGCACGCTCAAGCGTTAACCGTGCACATAGCGAATTTTATCAGCCTTGAGATGCTGCCGTATAGGGTTGTGGAAACGGAGTCCTTCAAAAGTATGATGGCGGCGGCGGCCCCGCGCTACTCAGTTCCCAGTCGCCACTACTTTTCCCGATGTGCCATCCCAGCCCTGCACGACCACGTCTCCCGCAACATTGTACGCGCCCTCACCAATGCGGTTAGTGGCAAGGTCCACTTAACAACGGACACGTGGACAAGCACAGGCGGGCAGGGCCACTACATCTCCCTGACGGCACATTGGGTGAATTTAGTGGAGGCTGGGACAGAGTCAGAGCCTGGGACCGCTCACGTCCTACCCACCCCCAGAATTGCGGGCCCCAGCTCGGTGGTGGTATGTTCGGCGGTGTATGCTTCCCCCACTAAAGCACCCTCCTCCTCCTCCTCCTCCTCAACCTCTGTCTCGCAATCTACATGTGTCAGCAGCAGCAGGACGTCGCCAGCAGTCGGTGTCGCGCGGCGTGGTAGCACAGCGGTGGGCAAGCGTCAGCAGGCCGTGCTGAAACTACTCAGCTTAGGAGATAAGAGGCACACGGCCCACGAACTGCTGCGGGGTCTAACAGAGCAGACCGACCGTTGGCTTGCGCCGCTGAGCCTCCAACCGGGCATGGTCGTGTGTGACAACGGCCGTAACCTGGTGGCGGCTCTGCAGCTCGGCAGCCTCACGCACGTGCCATGCCTGGCCCACGTCTTTAATTTGGTGGTTCAGCGCTTTCTGAAAAGCTACCCACGCTTGTCAGACCTGCTCGTAAAGGTGCGCCGACTCTGCGCACATTTCCGCAAGTCCCACACGGACGCTGCCACCCTGCGGACACTGCAACATCAGTTTCATCTGCCAGTGCACCGACTGCTGTGCGACGTGCCCACACGGTGGAACTCTACGCTCCACATGTTGGCCAGGCTCTATGAGCAGCGTAGAGCTATAGTGGAATACCAACTCCAACATGGGCGGCGCAGTGGGAGTCAGCCTCCTCAATTATTTTCAGAAGAGTGGGCCTGGTTGGCAGACATCTGCCAGGTCCTTGGAAAGTTTGAGGAGTCTACCCAGGTGGTGAGCGGCGATGCTGCAATCATTAGCGTCACCATTCCTCTGCTATGCCTCTTGAGAAGTTCCCTGCAAAGCATAAAGCCAAATGCTTTGCGCTCGGAAACGGAGGCGGGGGAAGACAGTATGTCGCTGGATAGTCAGAGCACCCTCCTGTCTATATCTCAGCGCGTTGAGGAGGAGGAGGAGGAGCATGAGGAGGATGAGGAGGAGGGGGAAGAGACAGCTTGGCCCACTGCTGACGGTACCCATGCTGCTTGCCTGTCATCCTTTCAGCGTGTATGGCCTGAGGAGGAGGAGGCGGAGGAGGAGGAGGAGGAGGATCCTGAAAGTGATCTTCCTAGTGAAGACAGCCATGTGTTGCGTACAGGTACCCTGGCACACATGGCTGACTTCATGTTAGGATGCCTTTCTCGTGACCCTCGTGTTGCACGCATTCTGGCCACTACGGATTACTGGGTGTACACACTGCTCGACCCACGGTATAAGGAGAACCTTTCCACTCTCAATCCTGAAGAGGAAAGGGGTTCGAGAGTGTTGCTATACCACAGGACCCTGGCGGACAAGCTGATGGTAAAATTCCCCTCCGACAGCGCTAGTGGCAGAAGGCGTAGTTCCGAGGGCCAGGTAGCAGGGGAGATGCGGAGATCGAGCAGCATGTTCAGCACAGGCAGTGCAACACTCTTTAAGGCCCTGGACAGCTTTATGGCTCCCCACCAAGACTGTGTCACCGCTCCCCAGTCAAGGCTGAGTCGGCGGGAGCACTGTAAAAGGATGGTGAGGGAGTACATAGCCGATCGCACGACCGTCCTCCGTGACGCCTCTGCCCCCTACAACTACTGAGTGTCGAAGCTGGACACGTGGCCTGAACTTGCGCTGTATGCCCTGGAGGTGCTTGCTTGTCCTGCGGCTAGCGTCTTGTCAGAGAGGGTGTTTAGTGCAGCTGGGGGAATCATCACAGATAAGCGTACCCGCCTGTCAACTGACAGTGCCGACAGGCTTACACTCATCAAGATGAACAAAGCCTGGATTTCCCCAGACTTCTCTTCTCCACCAGCGGACAGCAGCGATACTTAAGCAATACGTAGGCTGCACCCGCGGATGGAAGCATCGTTCTGTATCACCATCCAAAACGGTGACATTTCTGCTTCATCAATCTGTGTATAATATTCCTCCTCCTCCTTCTGCTCCTCCTCCTGAAACCTCACGTAATCACGCCGAACTGGCAATTTTTCTTTGGGCCACAAGGCTCACTCATATAATTTTTCCAAACAATTTTTATACGTTTCAATGCTCTTACAAGAACTTTAACTTCAACAACTTTTTCGTTAAACTGGGCTGCCTCCAGGCCTAGTTACCACTTAAGCCACATTAACCAAAGCGATGAATGGGTTTCACCTGCCATCTTGGTTGGGCATGGCCAATTTTTTCTGAGGTACATTAGTACTATTGCTACACCAATTTTTTTGGGCCCTCACCTACAGTGTAATCATTGTAATTTCTATGTTCTTCGCCTGCACTCATGGTACAGAAAGGTGTGTGGGGTTGGCCTACACTTTTACTACATAAATGTAACTGGGGCATTGTCTATACTGCAGCTACTGAAATGTGAAAAAGACTGTTATCTCCCTAAACTGCTGCAATGGGAATTGTTACTGGGGCTTGTCTTGAGTGCTACTATTACTGAAATGGAACTAAGACTGCGCTCCTCCTATACTGCTGCTTCGGAATTGTTACTGGGGCTTGTCTTGAGTGCTACTATTACTGAAATGGAACTAAGACTGCGCTCCTCCTATACTGCTGCAATGGGAATTGTTACTGGGGCCTGTCTTGAGTGCTACTATTACTGAAATGGAACTAAGACTGCGCTCCCCCTATACTGCTGCTAGTGATATGTTAGTGGGGCCTGTCTCTAATACTACCGCTGAAATGTTAATAATTCGGGGCTCTGCCTATACCGCAGCTAATGGTATGTCACTGGGGTGTGGAAACAGAGGCTTCCCAAAGACATGATGGCGGCGAGGCCATTTCCCACCAACGCTGTTACTGTTAAGGTGCATATAACCACGGACACATGGAGAGGACACATAGTGCCTCCAAAACATCCCCCTCCTCCGCCAACAATGAAAACATTCTTGGCAAATACCTTTGCATTGGTCCGTCTGGTGGCAGTCCAAGAATTTCACCTTTAACGACACTACAAGAGAGCACCACCACCATCCCCCCGCCATGGCCCACTTAAACATGGCCACATTCCGAAAACCAACTACATAAAACCGCGCTACTAGGTCCGCAGTCACCACCACATTACCACCAACGAGGTTACTGTTAAGGTACATATTACCAGTCTGACTGGGGCATGCAGTGTGGGCCAAAGCCCACCTGTATTGTATCTGACGTTAGCTCTGCTGAGTAGGGCACTGCAATGGGATATATTTATGTACCACCGGTGGGTTCCAGGGAGCCACCCATGCTGTAGGTGCACACGGAGTTTAACCTACATCTGTCCACTTCTAAAGAACCCCAGTCTGACTGGGGCATGCAGTGTGGGCCGAAGCCCACCTGCATTAAGCACGACATTACTACCTCAGCTGTGTTGGGCAATGCAATGGGATATTTTTATGTACCGCCGGTGGGTTCCAGGGAGCCACCCATGCTGTAGGTGCACACGGAGTTTAAGCTACATGTGTCCACTTCTAAAGAACCCCAGTCTGACTGGGGCATGCAGTGTGGGCCGAAGCCCACCTGCATTAAACATGACATTACTACCTCAGCTGTGATGGGCACTGCAATGGGATATTTTTATGTACCGCCGGTGGCTTCCTGGCACCCACCCATGCTGTCGGTCCACAGGGAGTTGTAAATGCATCTGTTTCCACTTCTAAAGAACCCCAGTCTGACTGGGGCATGCAGTGTGGGTCGAAGCCCACCTGCATTAAGCACGACATTACTACCTCAGCTGTGATGGGCAATGCAATGGGATTTTTTTATGTACCACCGGTGGGTTCCAGGGAGCCACCCATGTTGTAGGTGCACACGGAGTTTAACCTACATCTGTCCACTTGTAAAGAACCCCAGTCAGACTGGGGCATGCAGTGTGGGCCGAAGCCCACCTGTATTAACCACGACATTACCTCAGCTGTGATGGGCAATGCAATGGGATACATTTATGTACAGCGGGTGGGTTCCAGGGAGCCACCCATGCTGTGGGTGCACACGGAATTCCCATTGCGGAGTTGTACCTATAAAAAACTGCGGTCTGACTGGGCCATGCAGACACCTTGACAGAATGAATAGTGTGTGGCACATAGGTTCCCCATTGCTATGCCCACGTGTGCAGCTCCAGATGGAGGTGGCACAGGATTGGATTTCTCATTGCTTCTGTACAGCATTGTGGACTATCGGCCCGCCCCTTTTATGGGGGGGTCGATGCCTAGCCATGCCAACCCTCTGCAGTGTGTGCCTGCTTTTCCTGTGGCAGACGCACTTATAAATAGACATGAGGGTGGCGTGGCATGAGGGCAGCTGAAGGCTGGGCAGGGACAATTTGGTGTACGCTGTGGACACTGTCGTGCGGGGGGGGGGGGGGGGTTGGGCAGCATGTAACCCAGGAGAAGTGGCAGCGGAGTGTCATGCAGGCAGTGATTGTGCTTTGTTGGAGGTAGTGTGGTGCTTAGCTAAGGTATGCCATGCTAATGAGGGCTTTTCAGAAGTAAAAGTTGTTGGGAGGGGGGGGGCCCACTCTTGCCGGTATTGTGGCTTAATAGTAGGACCTGTGAACTTGAGATGCAGCCCAACATGTAGCCCCTCGCCTGCCCTATCCGTTGCTGTGTCGTTCCCATCATTTTCTTGAATTGCCCAGATTTTCACACATGAAAACCTTAGCGAGCATCGGCGAAATACAAAAATGCTCAGGTCGCCCATTGACTTCAATGGGGTTCGTTATTCGAAACGAACCCTCGAGCATCGCGAAAAGTTCGTCCCGAGTAACGAGCACCCGAGCATTTTGGTGCTCGCTCATCTCTAGTTGCAAGCAATTGAATATAGGGGAGGTTGTTTTTTTTTTGCAGTATGCTATGAATGGCTCTCTTTATAAGGTGCAGAGTAATAGATGATTAATTGTTTGGTTCATTGGAAACCAGTTATTAGAAATGGGTATATGATAAGCTAAAAAAAAACATTGAAATGTCTATTATTTTTAGGAGAGTAAATGCTACATTTACATAATAGATTAAGGCGAAAAAAAATACATCAAAGAAAACAATACCTCTCCACAAAGCGCTATTATTTATCCACAAGCAGACCACTATGCTTACTTCCTTTGTAGTACTACAAAAGGAAAGATCTACTGTTTTCAAAGACTTTGGAAATATTAACAAGTGGGTTTACAGGAGACCTACCTATAAAACAAGCTCTTTAAAGGGGTATAAAGGGTATTTACTATTGGTGATCTATCCCAAGGACAGGTCATGAATAGTTGATTGACGAGGGTCTGTTGCTCGGGATTCCCACAGATCAGCTGATCCTGCAGCCTGCTGTCACTAAAGCAGGACCAGATGTTAGTAATGGTATTCAGTGTTGAAAGTATAATAGATGGCTTCATTCTCATTGAAATCATTTCTGGCTTGGACCACAATGAGGAGCCAGAAGTGTAATGAAAGCATCACTCCCATTGATTTCAATGGGAGTGAAGCTATCTATTACATGTCCCGCCCCACTGCACTGACAGCAGGCCACAAGATCAATTCATCTGTGGGATCCTAAACAGCAGATCTCTACTGATCGACTATTACTGACCTATCCCATAGGTAGGTCATCAATTGTAAATGACTGGAATACCCCATTAACCCTTTCGTTGAGAAGGGTTCTCAGACACTTTAAACCTCTAGAAACCAGGACAGTTTTCACAATTTTGATATGTACAAAAAAATCTGAAAATTACAAAATTAAAAAGCACTCATACTAAACCCCTATACCCTTATGTTTTGTGGCGCATTGTCAAAATGGCCCTTAGCACTTTATACTCACAGGCACCTGCATGCAATTTTGTGTAAATGTGTAATTAGTCAAAAAGAATATATAAAAATTGAAATTTGTGGCTAAAAGTGTGACCCAACAGAAAATTATTCCCGCAATACCTCCTAAAAATAAAAGTTCAAAATGTGCATATACACCACTTCGTCTTAGGCCTGTGTCTGCAAGTACATTTTCAGAAAATTACTAGAACTAGAAAGGCCAAAAATCTGCTTTTGAGCGTGAAGTGTTAAAAATAGTTGCAGCCTACTCGTATGACATCTGATCTGCTCATCACAAGAGTGAATACAGTAACTCAATTTATTTACCAACTTCTACAACATGAGAAAATGTATCCACTTCCCTTTCTCTGTTCCTCATTTTTCGAGTTTATGACTTTATATCTGGCAAGCATAAAGATAGAGATGTGCAAATTGTTTTATTCTAAACCGCCCAAAGTTAAAATGACTAGCAATGCAGCACCTCTATTAACATCTATATTTTATATTTCCTTGCTTGCGTTTTGATTCTAAGATACCATTGCTTTTTCTTATTTCAAAAACTTCCATTAAAAATGTATTGGAAAAAAATAGCAACAGCCTATAAAATACAGAAATTACACATGTTAAAAAGTAAGTGCACCCCTAAAGGCTACATGTAGAGATGAGCGAGTGTACTCGCTAAGGCAAATTACTTGAGCGAGTATTGCCATTTTCGAGTACATGCCCGCTCGTCCCAAAAAATTCGGGGGCCGGCGGGGGAGAGCAGGGAGGAATGGGAAGGAGATCTCTCTCCCCCCCCCCCCGCTCCCCCATGCTCACTCCCGCAACTCACCACTCACCCCCACCGGCCCCCGAATCTTTTGCCACGATCGGGCATGTACTCGAAAATGGCAATACTCGCTCAAGTAATTTGCTTAGCGAGTACGCTTGCTCATCTTTCCCTACATGTTTCCTGAAAGTAGACAACCTGCTAATTGCAGTTGAGTCAACAGCTTCACGTAACTTTTTGACCAACAGGAATTATTTTTTTTAAATCTGCATTAAAACATACATTTGCACCTAAAATGCATATGAACAATCTAAAAATAATGGATCAAAGGTGTCAAGTTCACATTTACCACAATCATCAACTATACATCATCAAAAGCTTGTGGTTTCAAAGTTAGTGAAACAGAGGCCATGCAATATTTGGCCATCATTTGCAAATACTGTATACTAAAATGACCATAATCTGCATTATTTGAGAGCGCACAGGACATCATGTATAAAAGTACAATTTAAAGGAGTTTGCGGGTCCAAAACAATTGACCACATTTCCTCAGGATAGCAGATCAATAGCAGATCAGCAGGAGTCCAACACCTTGCATGTTCACCAATCAGCTGATGCGAAAGGGCTTCAGCTGACTTAAAAACTCCAAATACCATCCTCTGTAGTGGCCCAGTAGAGTACCGTAGCTCTCTACACAGTGAACGGTATTCTGAGTCCTCCAGTGGGCTGCAAGTTCTTCACATCAGCTGATCAGTGACATGCCAGGTGTAGAAATCACCAATCTCCTATTGATGGCCTATCCTGAGTATGGGTCAACGATAGTTTTGGACTAGAAAACCTCTTTAATAATTTAGACATTCAACCCACCTTCATGCAACTTTGCATCAAACAGTGATCAAAAGTAAAAATTGCATGAAAATTCAAATTTCTCATTAAAATGTGCATTCAAGCAGATCCAATTTGAAAACATAATGAGCCCTGTAAAAAAACATACTAACTATATAATACAATGCTTTTATAAGTACAGCATAGCAAAAGAGCAGTTTATGTCATCCATACACTATAATTCCTATGTAATTGTTTACAGAGGTTCTTAGAACTGGAGATATGCGAGATAAAATAATGATCAGAAAGCAAACATTTTTCTGGACCCATTGCCAGCAAATCTAGGTTCACTCTTCAAGTACCTCCGTATGCCACAGCCATTTACAACTGTATTCCTATGTAGTTACATATGTTTGCCATTGAAACCATGACATATACTCCAAATGTCCTTCTCAAATGCAGAGCAAAGCTAAACTATTCCCATAGAAGAGCTCTGTAGTCAGCCCCTCTGCATCTTGACGCACAAATATAGCAAGTGGTAACTTGAAATTTAGCAGATTCCAATAACTTAACCACAATGTACAACCCCAATTCTAAAAATGTTGGGAAGCTGTGTAATATGTAAATAATTGTAAAGAAAAAAATGCAATGATTTGGAAAGACCATATTTTATTCACAGTAGAACATAAAACACATATCAGAAGTTGAAAGTGACACATTTCTCCACTTCATTAAAAAACAATTGACTCATTTGGAAATTGATGGCAGCAACACATCTCAAAAAAGTTGGACCAGGGCCATGTCTACTATTATGTCTGGGAAGTGAAGAGACCAGTTGCTGGAGTTTAGGGAGAGGAATGTTGTCCCATTCCTGTCTGATATAAGATTCTTTTTGATCAATAGTCCTGGTTCTTCTTCGACAAATTTTTTATTTCATAATGTGCCAAAAATTTTCTATTGGTGAAAGGTCTGGACTGCAGGCGGCCGGTTCAACCCCCGGACTCTTCTTCTGTGAAGCCCTGCTGTTGTGATGGATGCCGTATGTTGTACAGCATTGTCTTGCTAAATTCATCTGATCACAGAACAGTTTTTCATTTTGCCTCAGTCCATTTTAAGTAATCTTTGGCCCAGAGAAGACACCGGCATTTCTGGATTGTGTTGATATTTGGATACTTTTTTGCATGATACAGCTTTAACCCTTTCCAATCCACTGTCTGATGTCTAAAGACATTTTCATTGAAGGCTGTACAGCTCCAATGTCGGAAGACATCCGACAGGGTATTCTTACTGTAGATTACTGGCCGCTCTGTTGTCGGGGGCCTCTGCAACATGTCCCATACCGCAGTACTGGCTCTAGCCAGCAGATGGTGCCATTGTATAATGGCAGAAAGAGAAAGCCCCCTAGGAAACCCTGAATCCAAAATTGGATTGCAGTGCACAGCAAACTGTAAACAGGCGATGATTTCTGGGCGTATTTCTGAGCCCATGCAGTGATTTGTAATACCGAATCATGCCTGTTTTTAATGAAGTGCTGCCAGAGGGAGTGTGGATCTTGAGCTTCCAATATTAACCCTCAGCCTTGTCCCTTGTGCACATGAATTTCTCCAAATACTCTGAATCTTGCATTCTGTTTTTCTTTACATTTCTTTACATTTTACACAGTGTTCAAACTTATTTGGAAACAGGGTTGTACTAAAATGTTTTAAATCGAGTCATCATAATGCACCAGTCATGTTAACGATTGCTATATCTGTAGCTGATCACAGGAAACAGTAGACTTTATATATAAATAGTCAATAACTCAATAAACACAAATAGAACATAAAAATAGACCAAAAACATTACAAATATTATCAGTAACTGACACATAATGTCAAGTGCAACTCATGATGAGAGATGATCCTAGTCTAGCAAACAGCGCATAAAATACAAACAAGAGTAGATGAGAATTTACAAAGTGGTATTAAGAGACTTACTTATTATATTAAATGCATTTGACCACATCCTTGTGTAGCAGAAATGATACAGTGTATCTCATATACGAGTAGTAATGTTTTTCTCCTACCTCCAGTGGTGCTTACAAGTAAAGATCCGGATGATGTGTTTGTAGGGAGCTTTCCATTGTTTAGTTGCTTTACTCTTTTTAGATGGGACTTTCCATTGTAATGAATCTGTGCCTGCGCTGCAGAGTTCAACTGAATGTTGCACACTTCGCATAGCGAATATAAGATCTTCTTCTTTTCACTAGAGAACTGGCAGTCTGTCCTGTCCGTCCATGTCACTTTTTCCTCAAAGCATCGCAAAAACATTGTTGCACTCATTCTTCCATTTTCTTGCCCGTGATCGGGACTCAATGACCGTTTCATACCTACAAAAAATAAGAATTTGATTTCCATCAATATAACATTTTATTAAAAATGATCAGATTTGTTTTTCTTTGCAAATATATGCCAAATTGATAAGGGATTTAATAAGCATTCTAGAGAATTGCATGTATTGGTTATGTATCTACTGTATACACATATATTAGATAATACTCATTTACATATTGTACAGACGTAAGAAAAACTACATACACCATCTTTGAATTCTATGGTTTTATGCATCGGGACATTAAAAATTTGTCCCTTAGAAGATCTTAAAGTGGACATAATACAACCTCAGATGAACAACAATGCATCACTAATTACATCATGCCATTATTTGTTTACCAAAAACTAGGCCAAAATGCAAAAGCAGTGTGTGAAAAATAAAGTACACCCTTACTACTTCTTAAGGAATTAAGAAAGTAAGTAGCAGCCAGCTGCTGCTAACCAAATGCTCTTGATTAACTGATCAACAGGAAGTGTGACTGCTTCTACAAAAGCAGGCTTTTTGTCAGTTTGCTGGTCTGGAGCATTCAGAAGTGTGTTAACACAATGCCAAGGAGGAAAGACATAAGCAATCATCTTGGATACAGCAATTGTTGTTACCCATCAATCTAGGAAGAGTTCCAATCAACCAAGAGTCCATCATTCTACAATGAGAAGCATTATTCACAAGTGGAAAACATTCAAGACAGTTGACAGTCTTCACAGAAGTCCCAGCAAGTACACCCCAAGGTAAATCCCAGACTCTAAAGGCCTGAGTTAGTATGTTAAATGTTCAAGATCATGACAGTACAATTAGAAAAGGACTGAACAAATATGGCTTGTTTGGAAGGGAGCTTTCTATTGTTTAGTTGCTTTACTCTTTTTAGATGGGACTTTCCACTGTAATGAATCTCTTTCTAAAAAGAAGTTCAAAATAATGATCCGCGCCACCAGGAAATAAATAGTGAAAAGGACTCACCTGGTGCCCAGCGGGGTTCCCATAGACCAGACGATCATACGGGAGCTGCCCGCTGGCACCTGTAGTCCAGGTAGACCCGTAGTAAATGAAGAGAATCCCAATATCCTTCGATGAGGAAGGAGAGTCGCCAGGAAAGAAACAAAACCCCAAAGGGAGAAAATCCCCTCAATGGGTTAAAAGATAAAGTTCCAAGGCAAAAAAATCTTTCCGCGCTGCTGTCGAGTTTCTCTTACGAGAAAAAAATGAATATAAACTGTCGTAGCAGACAGTAATTGAACATATAATTCACTGGTTTTAATTCCAAAGAATAAAAATACAAAGCATGCTGCAGGGAATAGCTCTTTGCTGCAGAGCTATTCCCTGCAGCATGCTTTGTATTTTTATTCTTTGGAATTAAAACCAGTGAATTATATGTTCAATTACTGTCTGCTACGACAGTTTATATTCATTTTTTTCTCGTAAGAGAAACTCGACAGCAGCGCGGAAAGATTTTTTTGCCTTGGAACTTTTTCTAAAAAGAAGCGTAGAAACACAGCTAAAGTTTGCAAAATTGCATCTGAACAAGCCACAAAATGTCAAGAACAAGGTCCTTTGGACAGATGAGACCAAAGTAGAGCTGTTTGACCATAATGCCCAGTGCTATATTTGGCAAAAATGAAACACATCATATGAACACCAACTGTCAAACATGGTGGTGGAGGGATAATGATTTGGGCTTGTTATGCAGCCACAGGACCGGGGCATCTTGAAATCATTGAGTTAACCATGAACTCTTTATTCCAAAGTATTGTACCCTATTCTAAACTCAAATTTGAGGCCATATCTCCAAAAAGCTAAAGATGGGCCAAAACTGGGTCATGCAACAGGACAATTGGAATGCTGTGGCGGGACCTTAGGAGAGTTATGCATAAATACCCACAAACTTCAATGAACTGAGGCAACAGAAAAAACAATCACTTCAAGTTATTGGTATCATATAGTAGGTGGTTCTATCAGCTATTGATTTATGGGACATACTTAATTTTTCACACACTGCTTCTGCAATTTGGCCTAATTTTTGTTAAATAAACAACAACACAATGTAATGCATCCTGTGTTGTTCATCTGAAGTTATATTTACCTAATTTAAGACCTCCTAAAGACCAGATTTTTTTTATTATGTTCTGATATGTAAAACTATAGAATTCAAGCTTGGTATACTTACTTTTTTAGATAGATAGATAGATAGATAGATAGATAGATAGATAGAATTTGTTTCCAAAAACAATTTTGAATTGACTTTCCCTATACCTGCTACACACGTAGGCCACACAAATGTTATATAGAGGCTTGTGGAGAGGGGGTTCCACAATGAAATGCTTCCTGTCATACATTCATAAAGTTTACCCACATAGGACACTAACTGAAGCTCACTGCATATACAAACTATTACACGTACCATTGAGTTAAATCGTAGCTGTAGAAATCTATATGCAGTGAGCTTCTTCTGCAGACAGACACAATTTAATTGTTTAATAAATGACCTCTCCATTTGCTGTAAAAAAAAAAGCCGTAATTGTTCTAAAATAACAAAAGAAACACTACTCACCTCTTCAACCTTCTGACAATCCAGTGCAGATGTTCCAGGAGACATGCCATACTGGCATTGACCAGTGCAGGCAATCAGTGGCCTCAGTAGCCACATACTTAGATCCATGGCATCCTGAGTATCTGTACTGGATTGTCAGAGAATTGAAGAGGCTAGAAGTGTCTCAATTACATCTTTGGCGGTATAAAGGTAAAGCATGGCACTTGAGCACGGTGTGTGGAGAACATACAGTGATTCTGACCATTATGAAGATGAATTGTGAAATTATGGTGAACAATATATTTATTTAAAAAATACATTTAGAAGCGCTCTTAATGGGGAGCGGAGCTCATTCTGAGTTTTGCTATGGGCGTGATCAATTTCTGTATATGCCATTGACTTTCCCTAATATCTCAATGTTGTATTGGTAAATACAGATTAGAAAAACTGGCATTATTGAAAAGTGCCATTTATTTCCTGTTATTTAGTTTAGTTTTAGTTTGGTGCATTCTACTGTTAATTGCCTATGAAGATTATATGGTTTGTATGCTGGATGTTGTGCACCTGCTAGCAATGGTTGTTGTTGAACTATTGTGCACATATGTTTGGCCATGTCATCTATGCTGCGATATGATCTTCATCCAGCTACATTTATTTAGGGATCTAGGAAAAACAGTGCAAAGGGAGATAAATATTGGAAATCTTTTGTACTTCAATGCTTTCTATTGTACTTGCACCATGTCCTGCTGTGTGCTTAACGCCCCCCAAGATGTTTTAGAAATAGATTCACCAAAGAAATACAATATTTTCACAAATCACCAAATAATTCCTGAGTACCAGGTTAATAACACAGGAACCATATATAATGTCGCGCAAACAAAGATTGCAACATTTTCACATAATGCTACAATATTATTTTTCTTTTAGTACTGTTGTTTAAGGCCCTCCTGCACATGGGCAGAAATTCCACAGCGGGATTTCCTGCAGAATTTCCGCCCGTGGAAGCTGCCATAGGATTGCATTAGAAAATGCAATCCTATGCAGACGGCGAAACAAATCTTGGCATGCTCTATTTCTGCGCGGGGCTTGCTGGCTCCGCTCTGTGCATGCGCCAGCTGGCACATCACAGAGCCGGAGCTGCGGGAGCAGGTGAGTGCCGCGCTGATCCCTGCAGGAGCTCGGGTCGGGTCCCGCTGCAAGAATTCTCACAACACGATCCGACCCGGCCGTCTGCAGGCGGCCTAACTGTTGTTCAATGAATACTACAAGGTTGTAAATTAATTTCCCAGTGCAGCAAAAAGTCTTCCCTCACTTAAATAGAAAATCAATAAAATTTACGTGTCCCAATTTGATGACAAAAATTGTAAAATTGACAAAAAAAATGCTGAATCCACAAATATAACAGGCTGTAAATAATGTTGAGTGAAACAAACCAGTAGAACCCAGTTTCAGGTCGAACTTTGCTAGAGTTGTTCTGCACTAGTCACATGGTCACCCCCAGTGATCAATCATTTATGATGATAGATGATTTTGGTGCCCCTTTAAGTGAATGTAGCTAATGTACAATAGCAGACACAGCTCCGAGGCCTAGTGGTGCTGCTTCTGACAAAAAACAAACAAACACATACCCTTTTTTTTAATTCAGTGCAAAATCTTAAAGCATTAGGTTTTTTTATGTAAATGCAAAGAATATAGGAATCTTCAAAGTATACTACTTCAATGTATTCACACACTGGACTGCTTTGAAGATATTTCAATTTTGGGAATATAAATGTAAAAACTAAGCAATTAAACATATGGAGTGCTGTCAATTTTTTTTTTATTTTCAGCTACTTTATTTTAAAAAAAAAACAACTTTGAAAAGTCCTTGAAATTCATGACATTTTGTACAACTTTTGAAGACAGTGAAAAAGAGGGTGTGAAGGGGCCTTAACCGAAGCAATAAAGCATACAGATATGATAGCTTTGAAGCACGCTCAACCATTAAAAACAGAATCAATAACCAGTATATCCAATGTGCCTCATAGAGAATCACTGTTAGTACAAGTACATACGATAATGAGCAATCCATAAAAATTAATAATTAGCAAATCATTTCTAGAAGCAACATAGTCTTGACATTGAATAATTCGAGGACCTGTACTTTGGACTCCCTGCAGCTTCACCCTGCTCCATAGTGTAATCTAGTCTACAACTATAATTATGGCTTTTATCTAAGAAAACTCTAAAAAGAAAAAAAATCTGCTAAAATGACTTCAACTAGTGATGGTAAAAACTAATGACCAGCAAAGCGTCTCATTAGTCAAGTGAAATGGGATTTATTTCTGAAACAGAGGCATTCGATAACAATGAAATATGTGTTAATAAAGGAAATCTTCAGTAGGCGAAGGACAACCTTGAGAGAATGGTAGTTCAAAGTCAAACTATTACAATAGAAATGAAACCATATTGTATAAAACCTATTATAGGATTTTATGTGGATTGTAACAAACAATAAATATGAAAACAGAAAAAATATATAATATATTTATAATAAAAATTTGATTAAATAATGTCACTTTCTGATATTTTCTCTTTAAATCGGTCATCATTCATGTGAAACAGAAACACGCACTTCAGGACTCATACACATTTAGGCCCAATGCCCATGGCCGGATTATCGCTACGGAAATCGAGGCCAGACACCCGCCGCAAATTCTGCAGCATTGTCCGTCCATAGACATGCTTTGTTAAATGATTCTATCCTGCCCACAAGTGGAAATCAGCTGCGATTTTCCGCTGACGGGGGAGACACTCCCCGCAGATCCGGACAGGTGAGTATGGTGTCTCTGATGGGCGTCGGGTCTGATTCTGCTATGAGATTTCTCAGGCGGAATCCGACACGGCCTTGGGCATGAGCCCTTAATAGTGGAATAAAAATGTATAGCTGTTATGTATGGTGTACTAACTTCTTAAAATGCAAGGTTCTTAGCGCTTATTTGGATCAAAACATGTGTTCCCATCCGCCATGTTCAGGCGAACTTTGCTTTCAGATGGGTTCCTAACTCTAACAGACATTTCTTTTTGGGCTTAAGCCTCCAAATGGATTCAAGGAACATAGGATACCAGGCTATATTATCGAAATTAAAGACTTGAGAAAGATGGGTCTCCCAATTCTAACACCTTTCTTTTGACTCTTGCTTCTTCCTGATGCTAGTCCTTGAGATAGACTGGGCAGGGAAAATCAATGTGGAGGTTCCTTCGTTGACTCATTCTCTTTGCTTGTGCAGCTCGGCATTACTCTTCACTATTGTATATAGTCGGCGTACCAGGATTTCACAGGACTTACGTTTCCAATTTATTAAATCCCGATTTTTCCACTTTGTTAAACCATTGTCATGGAACCTCAGCAGATTTCCAATGTAGGTGTTACGATTGTGTGGGCAAACAAGCACGGGGCCAACACGATCGCAACCAAGGAGGACTGTTACGTGTGTTTCTGAGTATGTTGTATGCAGTATGTTGGTATGCTGTATGTTGTGCAACATCTATGTTGCTATGTTATGTTGTAAGTGGGGGGGCATTATGTTATGATTGTGTGGGCAAACTAAGCACGGGGCCCACACGATCGTGATCAAAGAGGAGGACTGGGTACGCACACGGGTTTCTGGCTAACTGACCCTCTGCTACACAGGAGGATGGCAAGGCCCTACCTAAGCGGGGACATTGCCCCAATAAGGGCAGCCCATCAGTCTTAGGATCTGCCCCAGGCAGCACTCTCGAATCTTCAGGGACGAGCCAGCAGGTACTCGAAAAAGGCGAAGCTCTCTCGAGTACATCGCCTTAACGAGTATGCTCGCTCATCTCTATCAGTAATACTTTTTCCTCTAAACTTTTTTAGGCTAAATAACTAAAATATGAATTTAAAGTCTACAATGAAATGAAATACATGAGAAACATTAGGTAGTTACACTGAAAAAAATGTCCTACGTAAAATTGCCTGGTTCTGGTAACAATCCAAAATCTTCTCATTACAGCGACTATTGTTTTATCCAGTCTGGCTCCATTAGGATACAGATGTAGAAAAAGTTTAACTTGACTATTAACATGCTAAGATAACTTTCTGTTCCACCGTTTATTTGCTATTTCAATTCTTTTCCACTGCTTTTGGTGTGTTGAGAGAACAATAGCTTTTCGATGGCTTCAAAGAAAGATAATTTATAACAGAAAGTTATCACAGACAAAAATAAACTTTGCTTCATCTGAAGGTTCACCAGAGTTGCGTATTCATCAGATTTGCAACAAATACAAGGCTGATTTCTGAAGTGGATATGCCAGTAGATACTCATGTGAATTAGCCACATTGTTACTCAATGGGGCTAATCTGTAGGAAACACATGGATTTTAGAATCTGCAGCACATGTATTATTCTGCACAGATTTTTTCGGCTGCATATGAATGGGGTATAAAATACCCATTCACTTCCATATGCTAGCTGCAGGATGTCATCCTGTTTTGCCAGGATTTAGGCATAAGATCCACAACTGCGAAGGAAGGGTGAAACCTGTAAGCTTTTTTAAAGTTTATATTTCACTGCCCTGTATGAAGATAAAATAAAGTATCATTGATTGGAGATCGATGTGCTGAAGCTGGTTACCTCCTCTTCCTGTTTCTCAACTGCACGAGCTAGCAGTCTACCAAGTCTCCACATCAGATCTCCTCCATCCCAGTGGAATTATCAAGCCTCCGCTTTTTGGATTCACTATTTGCATGAAGCCTGTAAAACCATGTCACCAAAATGACGGCCATTTTGAACGCTGCCATCTTGAATTCAATTGTAATTTTTCCAATAGAAGGTAGGTGTGTGATATATCAAAATGACAGATAATTTCAGCAGAAAAACAATGGTGTGCTTCATTTTAATATAACTTTACTAGTTCTTTTGTAAACAGTGTTTTTTCATCTTCTGACTTGGAGATCTTCAGCTCTGAGTCTGTTGTCAGAATCTTGTATATATCCCAATTGGACTATAATACAAAATATGACTACTTCTTTGTTCTAATCATTGATGGCCAAGACACAGACCTCCACTGATTATGTCAGAAGATAATGCTGAACCTTCTGTTGAAATCATAAAATATTAATATTTGTAGGTTAAAATTGTGGAGGTCTTACTGTTTTAATTATTATATAAGCACAGCTGCAATTATACCTTAACATTTCTAGTCTCGATTCTCTTGCAAAACAATATCCAAACCAATTGAACACATGTTCTTGAATTTTAATAACTGCTCTGTGGCCATAAAGCCCTTTCCCACTCATATCAGTAATGAATGTGGCTGTTTTACAGCTGAATTCTTATTGCCATCTCACTCTGCTGGATGACAATAAGCACTTTCACTAAATTGCCTGACACGTGACCATGATGGCTTTTCAATGTCTCTTTCCAATGTCATAAATTGAGGTTAGAAGTAACAGATTGAAGAAAATATTTGCATTTCTGTTTAATTAGTGCCCAACAGCATTCTATTAATTATGGGATTACACTGGGAAAGAAAATTTGATAGTAGCTGCCAAGTTAATCTCAGTTTTTCTTTTGACAGATTCACATCATCATCAAGTTGTGTCATGAATAAAAAATATCCTAACAAAATGTTATTTTTGAGAAGGATGATTATTGTATGCATTCTGATGCATGTGGTGGGACCTGTATACCACAGTACATCGTGGGTATGATTCATTAATTACACACATAGTTAAAGGGGTTGTCCAACCCCATTAACTTGTTTAAAGAGAGCTTACAATGGTGTAAAATTGCATAAGAAACAATGCTCATTTTAAGAAATTCCCCTTCTGCTCTTGTGCCAATGCGTCCATGGTCCCCAACTGGTCTCTGGTATTCTTGGTCTAGCAAGAATAAATGGACAAGACACGTGACTACCGCAGCCAATGACAACAGCACTGATTTCATTGCTGCGACCAGTGATTGGTTGCAGTGGTCACATGAGTGGCAAGGAAATGGTAAGATGAGTGTTACTACTATTGTTACTTTACACTATTCTAAACTCATATGGTTGGACAACCACTTAAAATGGAACCTGTCAACACCTAGGAGTACCATAAACTATGTTATGGTGCTCATAGGGTAATCTGGGGATGTCGTTTTTATACTCACCGAGTTCCTTGTTTCTATACTTTCACTCATGTAAGTTGTCGCCAGTGGACTAATCTCTGCAGCTATATATACACAATCCCATACAAAAGCAGCGTGTGTGGTCGCCAACTTCCACGGGTGACAGTGCAGGAACGAAAGCCTGATGAGTGTAAAAACTACATCCCCGAACTACTCAGAATCTGGCCCATGAGCACCATAACGTAGTTTATGGTGCTCATAGATGGTGACAGGTTCCCTAAATGCCAAAATGTTTTTTAAGAATCAGTGATTTTGCACAATAACCAAAGAAAAAATCTATATGGTGTTTCTATTCTTAAGATTACCAGACACCCCATATTTTCAGAATTGGATGAAAATAATGGTGAGTATTAGACTAAGGCTACACATGGCCAACTCACCCCCTACCCTCTTCCGCACACACACACACACACAGCAGCAAAAGGGCAAACAATTTGGGGGTGAAATCATGCAGCCATTTGCCATCATGGGTGGGCAAAGTTTTGGTCCTACGGGTTTTAAGATCTAAGAGTCTTGCTCTTAGAGTGGTTGCAGCAGAATAGCAAGTTATTCTCTTATTAACTTGCTGATTAGTGAGGGTCTCACCACTGAGACCTCCACCAATCTCAAAAATAGGGGTCTTGTGTCCCCCATCATCCTGCACCCCCTGCAGTGCGGAGTAGACTGAATGGAGTGCTAGCCATTAGAGATGAGCGAACGTGTCCGTAACGGACACATCCGCACCCGGACACCGGCTTTAGCGAACACTGGAGTGTTCGCGCGTAAGTGTCCGGGTGCCGCCGGGGGGCGGGGAGATGCGCGGCGGCGCGGGCGGCAGTAGCGGGGAACAGGGGGGAGCCCTCTCTCTCTCCCTCTCCCCCCCACTCCCCGCCGCACCCCCCCGCGCTGCCACGGCGGCCCCCGAACTTTTTCGCCCGAACACCGAGGTGTTCGCAAAGTTCGGTGTTCGGGCGAAAAAGGGGCGGGGCCGAACGTGTTCGCTCATCTCTACTAGCCATGCAAGTGCACTAGTGCTCCATTCACTTTCAATAGGACTGCTTCAGTACCTGAGCAGCAACCTATTGAAATGAATGGAGTGGTGACTCCGCATACTTGGCCAGTTTTGGGTTGAACCTTACTAAAAGTCTAGCTTGTTATGAACCCAAACTGAGTTGTTAGTAAAGTTTTACCTGAAATAGGGTTCCACTGTTTTGGTTTGCTCAACACTAGTCTACAACAATGGTGTATAACACTCTCTGAAAGCCATAAAAGCCCTTATGTAGTGTTATACACCATTTTTAGGGGGATTATGGAACTTCCAGTTTGGTTTGAACCAATTCAGAACAAACCAAACTTTTTTTGCAAAAGTTTATCAAAGCAGCCAAATCAAATTTTTCAAAGGTTCGCTCATCACTATCTAGAAAATATAAAGCTTTAATTGCTGGATCTTCAGTTTTAAGGAAAACTGAAATGTATAATGTAAATTATATTTTTAGACTTATATGAGTATAATGGTAGGCTCATTGCATATGAATTACTGCTCCTTTAAACCTCTATGTAGAAATTTCTACAGTTCAATGTCATAGATTTGCAATCCAATTCTTAATGCCTCTGGAAATGTGATATAAGGAAACATCCAAGGTCAGCAAATGCTGACAGAGGACTACAACTAGACATTGTCAATTCACATTGTGCCACAGAAATTGTATCATTAAAGGGGTTGTCCCGCGCCGAAACGGGTTTGTTTTTTTTTTAAACCCCCCCCCCCGTTCGGCGCGAGACAACCCCGATGCAGGGGTTAAAAAAACAACCCGCACAGCGCTTACCTGAATCCCGGCGGTCCGGCGTCTTCATACTCACCTGCTGAAGATGGCCGCCGGGACCCTCTGTCTACATGGACCGCAGGGCTTCTGTGCGGTCCATTGCCGATTCCAGCCTCCTGATTGGCTGGAATCGGCACGTGACGGGGCGGAGCTACACGGAGCTACACGGAGCCCCATTCAGAAAAGAAGAAGACCTGGACTGCGCAAGCGCGGCTAATTTGGCCATCGGAGGGCGAAAATTAGTCGGCACCATGGAGACGAGGACGCCAGCAACGGAGCAGGTAAGTATAAAACTTTTTATAACTTCTGTATGGCTCATAATTAATGCACAATGTACATTACAAAGTGCATTATTATGGCCATGCAGAAGTGTATAGACCCACTTGCTGCCTCGGGACAACCCCTTTAACATCTTAAGTAAGAAGTACAAGAGCTATTATCTGCATGTGAAAGTAAAGGAGTTTCTAATGAGTTGATCTATTAACTTGACATCGGCCATTTATTCGTTAGGGAATAGAGATGAGCGAGCACCAAAACGCTCGGGTGCTCGTTACTCGGGACGAAATTTTCGCGATACTCGAGGGTTCGTTTCGAGTAACGAACCCCATTGAAGTCAATGGGCGACCAGAGCATTTTTGTATATCGCCGATGCTCGCTAAGGTTTCCATTTGTGAAAATCTGGGCAATTCAAGAAAGTGATGGGATCGACACAGCAACGGATAGGGCAGGCGAGGGGCTACATGTTGGGCTGTATCTCAAGTTCCCAGGTCCAACTATTAAGCCACAATAGCGGCAAGAGTGCCCCCCCCCCTCCCAACAATTTTTACTTCTGAAAAGCCCTCATTAGCAATGCATACCTTAGCTAAGCACCACACTACCTCCAACAAAGCACAATCACTGCCTGCATGACACTCCGCTGCAACTTCTCCTGGGTTACATGCTGCCCAACCCCCCCCCCCTCCCGCACGACCCAGTGTCCACAGTGCACACCAAAGTGTCCCTGCGCAGCCTTCAGCTGCCCTCATGCCACACCACCCTCATGTCTATTTATAAGTGCGTCTGCCATGAGGAGGAACCGCAGGCACACACTGCAGAGGGTTGGCACGGCTAGGCAGCGACCCTCTTTAAAAGGGGTGGGGCGATAGCCCACAATGCTGTACAGAAGCAATGAGAAATATAATCCTGTGCCACCGCCATCAGGAGCTGCACACGTGGGCATAGCAATGGGGAACCTATGTGCCACACACTATTCATTCTGTCAAGGTGTCTGCATGCCCCAGTCAGACCGCGTTTTTTTATAAATAGTCACAGGCAGGTACAACTCCGCAATGGGAATTCCGTGTGCACCCACAGCATGGGTGGCTCCCTGGAACCCACCGGCTGTACATTAATGTATCCCATTGCAGTGCCCATCACAGCTGAGGTAACGTCCGATTAAATGCAGGTGGGCTTCGGCCCACACTGCATGCCCCAGTCAGACTGGGGTTCTTTAGAAGTGGACACATGCAGTTACAACTCCCTGTGGACCCACGGCATGGGTGGCTCCCTGGAACCCACCAGCGGTACATAAATATATCCCATTGCATTGCCCATCACAGCTGAAGTAATGTCGTGCTTAATGCAGGTGGGCTTCGGCCCACACTGCATGCCCCAGTCTGACTGGGGTTCTTTAGAAGTAGACACATGCAGTTACAACTCCCTGTGGGCCCACAGCATGGGTGGGTGCCAGGAAGCCACCGGCGGTACATAAATATATCCCATTGCAGTGCCCAACACAGCTGATGTAACGTCAGCTGTAATGCAGGTGGGCTAAAAATTCATTTGATTACACTGTAGGTGAGGGCCCCCAAAAATTGGTGTACCAACATTACTAATGTACCTGAGAAAAATTGCCCATGCCCAACCAAGAGGGCAGGTGAAATCTATTAATCGCTTTGGCTAATGTGGCTTAATTCGTAACTAGGCCTGGAGGCAGCCCAGTTAAAATAAAAATTGGTTCAGGTGAAAGTTTCAACGCTTTAAAGAGCATTGAAACGTATAAAAATTGTTGACAAAAATTATATGACTGAGCCTTGTGTGCCTAAGAAAAATTGCCCGTTCGGCGTGATTATGTGAGGTTTCAGGAGGAGGAGCAGGAGGAGGAGGAGGAATATTATACACAGATTGATGAAGCAAAAAGGTCCACGTTTTTGATGGTGATAGAGAACGATGCTTCCATCCGCGGGTGCAGCCTACGTATTGCTTACGTATCGCTGCTGTCCGCTGGTGGAGAAGAGAAGTCTGGGGAAATCCAGGCTTTGTTCATCTTGATGAGTGTAAGCCTGTCGGCACTGTCGGTTGACAGGTGGGTACGCTTATCCGTGATGATTCCCCCAGCCACACTAAACACACTCTCTGACAAGACGCTAGCCGCAGGACAAGCAAGCACCTCCAGGGCATACAGCGCGAGTTCAGGCCACGTGTCCAGCTTCGACACCCAGTAGTTGTAGGGGGCAGAGGCGTCACCGAGGATTGTCGTGCGATCGGCTACGTACTCCCTCACCATCCTTTTACAGTGCTCCTGCCAACTCAGCCTTGACTGGGGACCGGTGACACAGTCTTGCTGGGGAGCCAGAAAGCTGGCAAAGGCCTTGGATAATGGTCCCCTGCCTGCGCTGTACATGCTGCCTGATCTCTGCGCCTCCCCTGCTACCTGGGCCGCTGAAATGCGCCTTCGGCCACTAGCGCTGTCGGATGGGAAGTTTACCATCAGTTTGTCCACCAGCGTCCTGTGGTATAGCATCATTCTCGAACCCCTTTCCTCTTCGGGAATGAGAGTGGAAAGGCTCTCCTTATACAGTGGGTCGAGCAGTGTGTACACCCAGTAATCCGTAGTGGCCAGAATGCGTGTAACGCGAGGGTCACGAGAAAGGCATCCTAACATGAAGTCAGCCATGTGTGCCAGGGTACCTGTACGCAACACATGGCTGTCCTCACTCGGAAGATCACTTTCAGGATCCTCCTCCTCAGGCCATACACGCTGAAAGGATGACAGGCAAGCAGCATGGGTACCCTCAGCAGTGGGCCAAGCTGTCTCTTCCCCCTCCTCCTCATGCTCCTCCCCCTCCTCCTCCTCCTCTGGCCATACACGCTGAAAGGATGACAGGCAAGCAGCATCTGTACCCTCAGCAGTGGGCCAAGCTGTCTCTTCCCCCTCCTCCTCATGCTCCTCCCCCTCCTCCTCCTCAACGCGCTGAGATATAGACATGAGGGTGCTCTGACTATCCAGTGACATACTGTCTTCCCCCGCCTCCGTTTCCAAGTGCAAAGCGTCTGCCTTTATGCTTTGCAGGGAACTTCTCAAGAGGCATAGCAGAGGAATGGTGACGCTAATGATTGCAGCATCCCCGCTCAGCATCTGGGTAGACTCCTCAAAGTTTCCAAGGACCTGGCAGATGGCTGCCAACCAGGCCCACTCTTCTGTAAATAATTGAGGAGGCTGACTCCCACTACGCCGCCCATGTTGGAGTTGGTATTCTGCAATAGCTCTACGCTGCTCATAGAGCCTGTCCAACATGTGGAGCGTAGAGTTCCACTGTGTGGGCACGTCGCACAGCAATCGGTGCACTGGCAGATGAAACCGATGTTGCAGGGTCCGCAGGGTGGCAGCGTCCGTCTTGGATTTGCAGAAATGTGCGCTGACCTGGCGCACCTTTCCGAGCAGGTATGACAAGCGTGGGTAGCTTTTCAGAAAGCGCTGAACCACCAAATTAAAGACATGGGCCAGGCATGGCACGTGCGTGAGGCTGCCGAGCCGCCACCAGGTTACGGCCGTTGTCACACACGACCATGCCCGGTTGGAGGCTCAGTGGCGCAAGCCAGCGGTCAGTCTGCTCTGTCAGACCCTGCAGCAGTTCGTGGGCCGTGTGCCTCTTATCTCCTAAGCTGAGTAGTTTCAGCACGGCCTGCTGACGCTTGCCCACCGCTGTGCTGCCGTGCCGCGCGACACCAACTGCTGGCGACGTGCTGCTGCTGACACATCTTGATTGCGAGACAGAGGTTGCGTAGGAGGAGGAGGGTGGTTTAGTGGAGGAAGCATACACCGCCGCAGATACCACCACCGAGCTGGGGCACGCAATTCGGGGGGTGGGTAGGACGTGAGCGGTCCCAGGCTCTGACTCTGTCCCAGCCTCCACTAAATTCACCCAATGTGCCGTCAGGGAGATATAGTGGCCCTGCCCACCTGTGCTTGTCCACGTGTCTGTTGTTAAGTGGACCTTGGCAGTAACCGCGTTGGTGAGGGCGCGTACAATGTTGCGGGAGACGTGGTCGTGCAGGGCTGGGACGGCACATCGGGAAAAGTAGTGGCGACTGGGAACCGAGTAGCGCAGGGCCGCCGCCGCCATCATGCTTTTGAAAGCCTCCGTTTCCACAACCCTATACAGCAGCATCTCCAGGCTGATCAATTTGGCAATGTGCACGTTTAACGCTTGAGCGTGCAGGTGCGTGGCGGCGTACTTGCGCTCGCGCTCAAACAGTGCCGCTAGCGACGTCTGGACGCTGCGCTGAGAGACATTGCTGGATGGGGCCGAGGACAGCGGAGGTGAGGGTGTGGGTGCAGGCCAGGAAACGGTAGTGCCTGTGTCCTCAGAGGGGGGTTGGATCTCAGTGGCAGGTTGGGGCACAGGGGGAGAGGCAGTGGTGCAAACCGGAGGCGGTGAACGGCCTTCGTCCCACCTTGTGGGGTGCTTGGCCATCATATGCCTGCGCATGCTGGTGGTGGTGGCTCCCCAGCTGATCTTGGCGCGACAAAGGTTGCACACCACTGTTCGTCGGTCGTCAGGCGTCTCTGTGAAAAACTGCCACACCGTTGAGCACCTTGACTTCTGCAGGGTGGCATGGCGCGAGGGGGCGCTTTGGGAAACAGTTGGTGGATTATTCGGTCTGGCCCTGCCTCTACCCCTGGCCACCGCACTGGCTCGGCCTGTGCCCACACCCTGACTTGGGCCTCCGCGTCCTCGCCCGCGTCCACGTCCTCTAGGCCTACCCCTACCTCTCAGCATGGTGTATTACCAGTAGCGCAGAAACAGAACGCTGTAATTAAATGTGCCGCTTATTGGCCTGTGGTTGGAGGCTGATTTCGCTTACAGAACGCCAGGAAATTATTTGGAGGACTACTACACCCAGCAGAGACCCAGAACAATGAGAACAGTCACAGGCAGCCCAAATAGATTTTTTTCCCCAGATGTTTTTGCAAAGGCCCACTGCCTATATTCAATCAATATATCTCTTCTCTCTCTGCGTCACCACTTCTGGCCCTGGAGTATGTCAAAGAACTGCAGAGTGTTGCACTGTGGAGTGCAATGCAGCGGTGATTTAACAGCCCAGACAGAGCCAGGAAATAATTTTGCACAAGCCTGCTGTAACACTTAGCTGGCTGCGTATGAATTAGGAGGACTACTACACCCAGCACAGACCCAGAACACTGAGGACAGTCACAGGCAGCCCAAATAGATTTTTTTCCCCAGATGTTTTTGCAAAGGCCCACTGCCTATATTCAATCAATATATCTCTTCTCTCTCTGCGTCACCACTTCTGGCCCTGGAGTATGTCAAAGAACTGCAGAGTGTTGCACTGTGGACTGCAATACAGCGGTGATTTAACAGCCCAGACAGAGCCAGGAAATAATTTTGCGCAAGCCTGCTGTAACACTTAGCTGGCTGCGTATGAATTAGGAGGACCACTACACCCAGCAGAGACCCAGAACACTGAGGACGGTCACAGGCAGCCCAAATAGATTTTTTTCCCCAAATGTTTTTGCAAAGGCCCACTGCCTATATTCAATCAATATGTCTTCTGTCCCTGCCTCACCGCTACTGGCCCTGGAGTATGTCAAAGAACTGCAGAGTGTTGCACTGTGGACTGCAATACAGCGTTGATTTAACAGCCCAGACAGAGCCAGGAAATAATTTTGCGCAAGCCTGCTGTAACACTTAGCTGGCTGCGTATGAATTAGGAGGACTACTACACCCAGCACAGACCCAGAACACTGAGGACAGTCACAGGCAGCCCAAATAGATTTTTTTCCCCAAATGTTTTTGCAAAGGCCCACTGCCTATATTCAATCAATATATCTCTTCTCTCTCTGCGTCACCACTTCTGGTCCTGGAGTATGTCAAAGAACTGCAGAGTGTTGCACTGTGGACTGCAATACAGCGGTGATTTAACAGCCAACACAGAGCCAGGAAATAATTTTGCGCAAGCCTGCTGTAACACTTAGCTGGCTGCGTATGAATTAGGAGGACTACTACACCCAGCACAGACCCAGAACACTGAGGACAGTCACAGGCAGCCCAAATAGATTTTTTTCCCCAAATGTTTTTGCAAAGACCCACTGCCTATATTCAATCAATATGTCTTCTGTCCCTGCCTCACAATATATGTGTTCTGTCCCTGCCTCACAATATATGTCTTCTGTCCCTGCCTCACCACTACTGGCCCTGCACTATATCTAATTACTGCAGGGTGCAATGCTCTGCACGGCCGATATACCAAAAAAAAAAAAAGTGCAACACTGCAAAAAGCAGCCTCCACAGTACTGCACACGGTTAGATGTGGCCCTAAGAAGGACCGTTGGGGTTCTTGAAGCCTAAAATACTCCTAACGCTCTCCCTATAGCAGCTCCACCAAGACAGCACTTTCCCTAAAGTATGTCAGAATGCATCTGTGGCGAGCCGCGGGAGGGGACGATTTTTATACTCGGGTGAACCCTGATCCCGCCAGCCACTCACTGCAGGGGGGTGGTATAGGGCTTGAACGTCGCAGGGGGAAGTTGTAATGCCTTCCCTGTCTTTCTATTGGCCAGAAAAGCGCGCTAACGTCTCAGAGATGAAAGTAAAAGTAACCCGAACATCGCGTGGTACTCGTCACGAGTAACGAGCATCTCGAACACGCTAATACTCGAACGAGTATCAAGCTCGGACGAGTACGTTCGCTCATCTCTAGTATGTAGCTTACTAATTTACATGGGACAAGAATTGCACGATTGTCATCACCAGCTCGTTCTTGCTTGGGCAACCCACGTACCCTTTTGCCCATTTAGGCACTTATTACTCAATGTTTCACATAGATTCCTATGTGAAACACTGAACGAGCAGTGTTTAAACAGCATGATAAATGCCCAAGCTGGCACTGGTTTTATGCTGCCCGAAACTGAGCAATGAGCGAGAACCTCAAAATTCTTGCTCTTTGTTCAGTCGCGTGCTTGTTTAAAGATGTTCAGCTTTGTTCACTTGAATGATCTGAATGATATTGTTTCTTGTACACTCAGCTTTAGGTGAATATACAAAGTAGTGATAATCACACTGTCCTCCCAGCAGGCAGAGGTGGTACAGGCTCTAGCTGCTCACGTGACGCTGTGCTGATGCATCATGGAATTGATAGCACAGGAAAGTGAGAGAACAAAAGACAATCTCAACATGATGATGATGACTGATAAGCAACAGACAGGAGGCTGCACTGCATGGAAATGAGTGCAATGTAGATAAGAGACATCCAGAATGGGAGAGACCATCACATAAGGGGTGCAGAGAAGCTAAAATACGTTTCCACTGGAGTGACCCCTTAAATGAGCAGTAAATACTAGCCATTCCTCCCTTATTTCCCTCCTATCGTAGTGTCTCATTTTACAATCATAACTGCAAGAAATACATAAAGAATTATTCTATGCATCGCTGATATCAAGCACATCTCTTCTTCTCACAACCCTGTACAGCTGTAAGGCAACTGGCTAAAAATGAGCCCTCCCCACTACTCTATTTGCAGTTAGAGACCAGAATAGTTAAAGGGGTTGTGCCAACTTTAGCATTTATCCTCTATCCACAGGGTAGGGGATAAGTGTTTGAGCAGTTGGTGAACCCCATGAATCACAAGAATAGGGGTCCTCTGTACCCCTGAATGAGTGCAGCAGTCAAACATGCACACTGATACTCTGTTAATTTCTGTGGGACTGCTGGAGACAGTCAAGTAATTGTACTTACTTAGCCATCTCCCTACACTGTGCAGTGACTCGAAATAGTACTACAGGTTCAAGTGATTGGGACTTAGCGCCCTTTTACACAGAACGACCTGTTGGGTGCAGATGCCCAACAAGTCATCCTAGTGATAATTGTGTCTGTGTTTTTGCACAGGAATGAAGCCCTATCTTTTCTCCCATAGGGAGAGCACCTAGACGGTGAGTGAGGAGACTCAAAAGGCAATTCATCCCAGTCATTGTTACAAGGCTTGTATAAAGAGTCTAACTTTGACTTGAAGGAATACTGCCTTCCAATAGGTGGCGCTGTGGAGCTATTGTTTAATCAAAAGACAAATTCTCGATCATTATTCAGTTGGGACATGCATTTACACTGAAGGATCATCAGTCTGGATGCCCTCAGATTGCAGTAATGTTGCAGGCTGTTACACAGTCTACAGAGAATCCTGGAAAATGCTTTTTAAAAGCTTTTTAGACAGGGCGATAATCGTACAAACGATCTTTTCCCATAATTACCCAGTGTAAAAATCATTTATCATTGATTCTTTTATGATGGTCTAATAATAGTAGTGATAATGATAGTTTAATAATAATGATAGTTTGTGTCATCCCTTTGTGTAAACACGCCTGTGCGGTTTGTAATTGGAAGAGCATGAGAGGAGGATAGGCGGGTGATCGCATGAATGTTCCCAGTTATGAAAGAAGACACAATTATTGCAATAAATAAATAAATGCAAGCCTTGGGAAGGTTAAAGGGGTTGTCTCGCGCCAAAACGGGTTTTTTTTTTTTTCCCATAGGCCCCCCGTTCGGCGCAGGACAACCCGAAAGGATGTGTTAAAAAAAAAAAAAATTTCATTACTTACCCGAATCCCCACTCTGCGACGTCTTCCTTCTTCTTCCTTCACCAAGATGGCCGCCGGGATCTTCACCCACGATGCACCGCGGGTCTTCTCCCATGGTGCACCGTGGGCTCTGTGCGGTCCATCAGGAGGCTGGAATCGGCACACGTGACGGGGCGGAGCTACGAGGACCAGCTCTCCGGCACGAGCGGCCCCATTCACCAGAAAGAAGACCGCACAGCGCAAGCGCGTCTAAAAAAGCAAGAAGACATCAGAATTAGACGGAGCCATGGAGACGGGGACGCCAGCAACGGAGCAGGTAAGTGAATAACTTCTGTATGGCTCATATTTAATGCACGATGTACATTACAAAGTGCATTAATATGGCCATACAGAAGTGTACAACCCCACTTGCTGCCGCGAGACAACCCCTTTAACAACTTGTGGTACCTTTAAAAGGGGCAACTTCTGGGTGCATTAGTAGCCCGACAGCCATCCTACTGACGATCGCTCTTGTGCTTCTACAGAAGAGCAATAGTCGATCAGTAAAAAGAGGCAGAGCCGCTTGGCTTCATTCACTGCAAACAGGCAGTCACTCAAAGACTGAAGACTCCTGTTTCCACGGGCCTACAGTCACTTGGTGTGTAGTTCTGGCAACAATCAAGTGACTCCGACAAGTGAACAATTTGTCGCTCAGTGCCCTGTTGGCGGTCATTTGCACACGGGATATCTATTAGCTTAATTCACTATTTACAGAGAATATTTGGGCCATAATAGCCCTGTGTAAAGTTACCTCTACTGATATTGCGATCGCAGCTTGTTTTAGCTATTTTTCCATTAAAAGGACCCTTTCTCTGGTCTACCCAATGGTCCTTTTACACGGGATAAATGTGGGTAGATGATGCCCGACACTCTTCCCAGTGATGCTGTACTGTTAAACAGGAGCGAGTATCGCTGGCATAACTCACAGCGCTGCTGGCATGGAGGAGGAGCGGGCCGAGGAGCATTTTTCCCCCACCCGCCTCCATCCACAATAAGCAGACAGTCGTTTAAAAGTGAATGACTGCTGCTTACACTGAATGGCGCATTATTCAGTTTTCTCATTCAGTCGCCGCATGAGTTTTCCATGGAACGATTATCATTCAGATTCGCATGGGAGCACAGGAATCAGAACGATTGTCCAGTGTAAAAAGGCCATAAGAAGATATAAAGAACAGTGTTATCTAATACCCGGGAAAATGACCATGGCTGTAGATTGCTTCATCCTGTATGCCTATTCACTGGCTGCTGGGGATCACTACGAACACACATCAGTATTGTAAAGTCTAATCTTTACAGACACACCCAAGATGTAGATTTATGGCGCTGTCAGTTACACTGCAGTCATATCCATACTACATATATTTTTTACTTCAAATGCAAAGTTAGATTTCTTAATTGTAATATGTCATATTTGTGTCTTATACAATATTCCTCAACTATGATATACTCATGGTCCAACTCTCTAACTAGCTCCTTGATGCTGTAAATGTCTTCTAAGTAGCAATTACTGTAGCTAAATTGGTCATCCAGTCATTCCCTATATTAGGGAATGCTTAATGAATAGCGAGGGGTTGTGAGGGTTGCAGGGGGGTCCTCTGTGCAGGTTCTTAATTTCTTGATTAGAGTGGAGAAATCCTATAAGAGTATCTCTCTTTGGAAGACCTGCCCTTTCCTACATTACACAGGCAACCCATTGATTTAAATGAGAGCTGTGTAATGCTTAGAGTTACCCTCCAGGTTTGAAGAAACAAAGATGGCCAAACCACTTTTTTGACTACCTGATGCACATTGTGTATTAGTACACAGAGTACATCACGTAGTAAGAGAAGCTGGAGCAGCCAGCTTTGTTCCTCCAGGTTAAGAGGGTCACTTTAACTTCTCCTGTGGTAGTGCTGCAGGGAAAATGAACACTTACTGCCCGGTTTCCCAGCATATTACAGCTGATCACTGGGTATTTCAACAGGGGGGCAATTTATAATTAGCTTATGCTTATAGGCTTCCAAGTGCTATATTTTTAAATGTCAAGCCATATACAAGTAAAGCTTCAAGTGGTCATCTCATGAAGAGAAGCCCTTTGCATATGTCTTCTAGTGTTTTATCTCATCCCAGTGCTGGAATCACATCTACACTGCTCAGTACTGTTGTATAATGTCCTCCATGCTGCTGCTGCTTCTAAGGTTGCGTAACAGAGAGACAGGGGAGAACAGGGAAAACAGAGTTCTAAAAGGGTTGCAGTTCCCCACAACATGCAACCACTGCAGGGAAAATCTAATATAACATTCAAGCCATTCAAATCAATGGCCAACTATATAATATATGGATGGGTTGCTCTTTCCCTGGTGATTCTCATGAGTTGACTAATCCCTAAACTATCACAATACATATAGGAGATCCTGCTCCCCTGTCTCTCTGTTACACAACCTCAGAAGCAGCAGCAACATGGAGGACATTATACAGCTGTACTGAGCAGTGTAGATGTGATTCCAGCACTGGGTGAGATAAAACACTAGACAAACATACAGAAAAGGCTTATCTTCATGAGATGACTACTTTAAGCTTTTTTGTATATGACTCAAAATTTAAAAATGCAGCACTTAGAAACCATAAGCTGCAAAATGTACTTTAACATTTGCTGTAATTTAAATGGTGCATTTATAACATGCAAACAGTATATATGCTTATGTGATAAGGTGCCTATTGTATGCTCATCTTACTGCAAGCATGGAAATGTATCTTCCAGTAACTACAGTAGGAGACTGCATTGAAGTGTGAAGTATGTAGATGGTATCATGCAGCAGATTATGGCTTGGCCATGTGTATTCATGCCATTTCATAAGGATAAAATAACACATCAAAAGTGTCACTGCCTTTCTCTTTAATGACTGCATTAGAAACCTGTTGTCGTCTTGTCTGCTTCTCCAGCATATCCATTTATTGTGGATCTTTGGCATGTGGGCATGAACATTTGCTTAAGAAAAGTAATAACTCGTTTTTTGGGCACAGTGAACACTTAGGGCTCATGTCCACGGGCAAAATGTGATTTAAAATCCGCAGCGGATCTCCCGCGCGCGGATCCGCACCCCATAGGGATGCATTGACCACCCGCGGGTAGATAAATACCCGCGGATCGTCAATAAAAGGCATTTAAAAAAAAATGGAGCATGAAAAAATCTGGACCATGCTCCATTTTCATGCGGGTCTCCCGCGGGGACGGCTCCCGCGGGCTTCTATTGAAGCCTATGGAAGCCGTCCGGATCCGCGGGAGACCTAAAATAGGAATTAAAAGCATTTACTCACCCGCAGCGGGCCGCGAAGCTCTGCTCTTCCTCACGGCCGCATCTCCCTTGCTTCGGCTCGGCGGATGTGCCCGGCGCATGCGCGCGGCACGTCGACGACGTGCCGGCGACGTGCCGCCGGCGTCAGGAATTCATCCGCCGGCCGAAAATGAAGATCCGGCCGTGAGGAACAGCTGACCTTCGCCGCCCGCTACGGATAGGTAAATGCTTTTAAATTTCTATTTTCAGCGCTCATGTCCGCGGGGCAGGAGGGACCCGCTGCAGATTCTACATGTAGAATCTGCAGCGGATCTGATTTTCCCCGTGGACATGAGGCCTTAGGGAAAAAAGAAAACATGTTTGTCAAAACTGAGATCTCAAATGGTTTATCAACACTGCATTTATGTAAAAATTGACACTTGCTTCTATAGTGTGACTTGTAGATGGATAATTTCATCCTCAGGAGTGTCCCAAGCCTTTATGCTGCCTGAGTCAAAATGTGAAATGGAACCTCAGCCCCAGGCAAAAAACCCACTAATTTTACAGGCATTGAAAGTACCAATATATAATATACATAAATATTTTAAGCATTGAGGCTTGTCTGAAGTACCGTAACAGAGTAATAGTGTCCTTCTTAGGGTGCCTTCACACTGGCGATGAAATCGCACAATTTCCCAGTGCTGTGAGGCTGCGAGAAATCACAAAATTATGAAGCCAATGGCTTCCAATGGCTCCATTCACATGTGCGATGTTTTGATGCTTGCGATGCAGCGTGAAAACAAAATCGCAGCATGTCCATTCTTTTTGTGATCTCAACCATTGCGTTCAATGGGGCCGGCACCAGCCCCATTGAAGTCAATAGGACACAATTGCTGAAGGAATCCCCTGCTGCAGCTATCACAGCTGCAGCAGTGGATCCTGATGGTCTCCCATTGTTCTCAATGAAATCAATGGGAGATGATTGCAATCCTCTGCCAGCAGTGGCAGAGGACAACCCACGGTAATGATTTTTTTTGGGGGGGAAGGGGGGGGACTTGAAATATAAGCCCTACCCCGAAAATAATCTCTAAGGCCTCCTGCACACAGGCGAGTCGGTTTACTGCATGCGGGATTCCCGCAGCAGAGCTCGACCTGGTGCCCGGCCGGTGACCCCTGCGTACCTGCCCGGCGGCTTCTTTCTGCGCTGCGGATGTCCCCGCCGACACTCCGTCACATATGCACAGTAGCCACTGGTGCTGTGGGGTGACGCATATCCCGTGATACTTCCGCAGTGCTCACTGCAGAAGTACAGTGGGATGGACTCTATTAACTTCAATGGAAGCCAGCTGTGCGTAACCGGCACAAAATCGCAGCATGCTGCTATTTCTTCTCTGCAAGCGGAAAATCGCAATTGATTTCTGCTCGTGGAGATGAAATGGCGTTTTGCCATTGAAAGCTATGGGACTGTATTTGCTGCGTACTCCGGAACCGGACGCCGGCCGTGGACTCCGCAATGCAAATGTGCCCGTGTGCAGGAGGCCTAACTGTAGAAAAATAAAATAATACACCACCTTAGAAACGCTGTCTTCTCCGGCGTGTCTTCTAGCGGGTCCCAGTACTAGCTGGGGATTGAAAAATCCCCGCCTCCTGAAAGCGCTGCTCTGATTGGCTAAGCGCTGTGACCAGTCAGAGGCAGAGCTCAGCCATTTATTGAATGGTTTATATTTCAACCTCCCCAACCCTCCCCGAAAATCCTTGTTGCGGGGAGTCCCCTGCAGTGGCAGAGGATCACAATCATCTCCCATTGATTTCAATTGAGAACAATGGGAGAACATCAGTATCCACTCCTACAGCTGTGACAGCTTCAGCAGGGGATTCCTTCAGCAATCATGTAAAATTGATGATTTCAATGAGGCTGGCGCTGCTGCCGCCGGCCCCACTGAAATCAATAGGAAAAGATCAGCTTTTTTCAATGGCAACAATGGATCACCTGAGGTCTCTAAAGTTATTGTGATCAGCGACTTTAAAAGGGTTGTGGATGTGAAGTGTATGCATAAGATGTATCATTCCGGTGTACATGACAAAAATTATTCCTTCTGCTGCTGTATTCATATCACAAGTGATTGTCTAGATTGGATATTTTTATGTCGTCGTGAGCTCCATAGTGCCTTCACTAGTAATGGTGACTACCCTAGTGGCCCCAGTATAAAAAGGGACCTCCTTAGTGGTCCCAATAGTAAAAGTGACCCCTATACTGGTCCCGGTAGTAAGAGTGACCCCATACTGGACCTCCAGCTGAGCAAAAACCCAATTAGTAGTTCACTCACTATCCGCAGCTTTGTTCAGGTGGCCACCACACTGTTATCACGGGCTGTGAACCCAGAACTTTCCTCCAGCATCTGCACAGTGTACTGGCTACGTTCTGACATGCAGATGCTGGGGTAGAGATGAGGGGTTACAACCTCTGATTTTAGTGCAGCAGCTGCCCCACCGAAACTGCGGAAAGTGTGAGTGCATTGCTTATGGCGTGGCTTGTGGAGGGCAATTCTTTTTTACCAGTCATTAATACTGCCGCCCCTCTGGGGTCATGGAAGGGGTGCCCATTGTCCATCCTATTCTACAAGTACAGTTCTGGGTAGAATATTTTTAGGAAAGATTCATGTTTTGTTTGTAACAATCGTAATACACCTTACTCAGTTACACATTTATCTGTCACCCAAATTTCCAAAAGTCCAGAATTGAAGTCTTTCATTCAGTTTATCTATCACTGCGAAAATAGGCACATACTCCATTTAAAAGCCCAGAAAGTTGGGTGACAATTTCTGCTGCAAGTGTATTGGTAGACGTAATATTAATCAATTCACTGGAGAAGACTATGGTCACTTTTAAATAAAGAAAGATTTTAACGAACAATAAAACAAAGTGATTAGGATCAAAAGTAGGGATTGTCCCTCCAGCAGAGAAAGGTGGCAGGTTCTAACAAGATGAGACTGGATCAATACTGATTGGGTTGCATCAGGGGTTAGACATTGGGAACCAAGTTTTCTTACAGCCACGCTCCCACTCCTGATTGCATGGGTACTGCTGTTATGACCACATGATCATTAACTATATACCTGTAATGGGGAAAGAGGGTGTCTGCATTAGGCAATACATACCCACATACTCAATTAAGACCTATATAAAGGATTGGACCCATAGGAACAGCCTTCAAAATGCTATTGCCTTCAAAACAAACAGAACTGTGCAGCTCCTTTGCATATGAAAGCAGACCATGACAGCAAAGATAACCAAGGTTCAAATCAGTGTCAAGTTCTTATAAGGCACTTATCTTCAGCTAGGTGTTAAAGGGGTTGTCCCGCGCCGAAACGGGTTTTTTTTTTTTCAACCCCCCCCCCCCCCGGTCGGCGCGAGACAACCCCGATGCAGGGACCTAAAGAAAGCTTACCGGAGCGCTTACCTGAATCCCCGCGCTCCGGTGACTTCTATACTTACCGGTGAAGATGGCCGCCGGGATCCTCTTCCTCCGTGGACCGCAGCTCTTCTGTGCAGTCCATTGCCGATTCCAGCCTCCTGATTGGCTGGAATCGGCACGTGACGGGGCGGAGCTACACGGAGCCGGCATTCTGCACGAGCGGCTCCATTGAAGAGAGCAGAAGACCCGGACTGCGCAAGCACGGCTAATTTGGCCATCGGAGGGCGAAAATTAGTCGGCTCCATGGGAACGAGGACGCCAGCAACGGAGCAGGTAAGTATAAAACTTTTTATAACTTCTGTATGGCTCATAATTAATGCACAATGTACATTACAAAGTGCATTAATATGGCCATACAGAAGTGTATAGACCCACTTGCTGCCGCGGGACAACCCCTTTAAGCAGCCTTTGAATGACCTGCAGTAAATCACAGACATAGGCAAACTCCCAGGCATCTAGTTTATCTGAACCCAAATAGCTCCAGTAGTGAAATACCGCCAAGGCTCTACACATGTTTTATTGTACTTGCAAAGAAAAAGGAATCACAATCATATCAAATCCTATCAAGCATTAACTTCATGTGTCAAACCGCCCAACTTGAGTTTCGCTCCCGCTGAGTTTTTCTCCGAGACTTAGTCTGACCCTTGGCATTACTTCATTTTATACACTCTTCTAAAAGTATAAACTACATGCTAAATAATTTAAAACATTTACTAAGTATTGGATTTCAGCTCATCTATCTAAAATTCATTTATAACTAGTTAAAATAATTAACCTTAAAGTTACTAGCGCTCGGCGCACTAAAGCGCCACGCCTCAGAATGGACGCAGGATTGTGTCCATTTAAAACTGCAAGCACTCAGCATTAGCACTCACAACTTACACATCTCTAGACAAAGATGGAAGGACCCCTATCCCTTACTAACCAGGGAAAGTGGGGAACCACTGCCTAAAGGCGGGGTAATCGTCCTGATAAGGTCGGCTCCACTGTCTTCATCTGGGACCTAGCTATCCCTGATCAGGAACCTAGAGACGTGCACAAAGCACACATAGGACACAACACTGTTCACACACACTGAACACAGAACAGGACTGCGCATAAAGCACATGTCTGGCCACTTGCACAGACATACCAAATACGTCACTATTCACACCAACACACATAGTTGTGCATACAACATATAACGGAACCCCTCACATGCATACAGATGCTACACCATAGCCAGTCCAAGTGTCCTCACACAAGAGGAATAGAAAGTCAGCCACCATGCTGAGATACAGGTAACAGCGTCAGGAATCACACATCTGACACACACATACGACATCAGAAGTCTGGAGGCAGAACCTGCTCAGGAATAGGGAGAAACCTGCTGGCCGCCTGCACCTGTGTGGTCACCGTACCACATACTACACAATGCATACACCCCAGAACGCAAGGAGGGGAGGGACAGCAGGTGCCCAGACAGTTTTCAGGTGAGGAGAGAAATCATCCATAGACAAAGGGAGAAAAAAAACTCTGCGCTTGTTAGGACTGGAAAAAAAACCCTGAGGTGACCGACAATAAGGTGGCTATTACTCCATTTATAACAAAAGGCACAACCATACAAAGTCCATATATGCAACGTGTTTCAACACACTCATGCGTCTCTTTCAAGCATAAAAGTCCAAAACATCATCTCATATATTTATACAACGGAGAGTACTTACATTGGTAGTTGCTGCTGGCTGTTCAGCTCAAGCGCTGACATCACCTTCTGAGCTAGCGGGCTGGGGTGGGAGGGTATGCACGTAATACGTGCCCTGGAGCGCAATATAATGCTAATCAGAGGATAGAGATAGACGTGCGTTCCACCTGAACACGGTGATGCATGGTAAGTGTTCAAAAACACACTTCAAAAAAATCCAAACTGTGGAATAATGATGAAATTTATAGGCGCAGGACTGAGGCACTTATCAGATTGCTGCACAAATTTGCTCTCTAAGGCCTTATTCACACGATCGTATATACACCGCTATTTAGCTGCATCACAAAATCGCCCAAAAATCACAACCATCTGAAGCTTTGGACTCAGATGAATGATTTTTGGGTGCGTAAGAAAAACTAAGCCAGGAAAATTTAGGGGCAGGAAAAACAAATAGCACATCGGCTATTCTGTTTCTGGAAGCTCCTGCTGCGGTCACGTGTTGTCCAAATATTCCCATGATAGCTGCAGTCAATCCCCGGCTTCAGAATGATGCTGCCTGTACAGTATGTAGTCAAAATTATATCAGCAGCAGCCAGGGGCGTAGCTAAAGGCTCATGGGCCCGGGTGCAAAAGTTTATCTTCGGGCCCCCCAACTTTTATAAAACCCCTTAACGCAGAGGTGTAACTTGAAGCTCCTGGTGCAAAACCTGCAACAGGGCCCCTATTATGCTTTATTCATAGTACTGGGCTCCCTATATGGAGAAGAGAGGCCTTATGGGCCCTCTAAGGCTCCTGGGCCCGGGTGCAACCGCATCCCCTGCATCCCCTATAGTTACGCCAGTGGCAGCAGCACTTTAGAGATAAATCAAGCTCCCCGGTGTCTTTCAAAGCTGTATTAGCAGGCGAGGAGGGAAAAAAAATGCAGAGCCCAGCAGGGTCCGGATCATGACCCACCACAGAGATCCTAACAGTACAATGTGTGACCACTGAGACCAGTAATTGGCTGCAGTAGTCACATGAGCGATGAAGGCATGTAACCACTGCAGGAGCTTCTGGGATCAGAGTAGCGACTACCGGAGTGGCTGGTATGGAGTGGTGGGGTAATTAATGGGTGCATACTGGACAGTTTAGTCCTTAGCCACTACTTTTTTCAAAGTCTTCTTCAGGTGTTTTATCATAGTTTGTGTAGCATTATTTTTCCTATACAGAAGCCTGTGTGTGCAAATAAACAAATACTAAACAAGCTTGTAAAGTATATGTAAAATATGCATAAATTTAATGCCATGTTTTGTAAACGACCCCCCCCCCACCCCCATCAGAGGAGAGACTGTGTGAAGGTGGCCTAGAGCACTTGGCCAATTCACTTCTACAAACCTCTGATAAGGTAATGCTGACTTCTGTTTCACATCATATTTCAGAGAATAACTTAGTAGCACTTAACTAAAATATAATAATTAAAGTTAGGAGAAATGATGCACTGAGCTCAGGCTGAAAGATTTATAGCTCATAGCGAAGCCAATTACACCGAACTCCAAAGTTAATTGTACACAGTAACTTATTTTTCTTACTCACTTCCAGTAGGCAAATGCATTACCTTGCAGTGACATTTATTTAAAAAAACTATCTAGGCTTGCATTTAATGAAGATGCGGCTGTAATAGGATCTGAACAGCAGAAAAAACAACAAGAAGAAGATATTTCTCTTGTACAATATTAGATAAATGTTTTTGTGCGGATGCAGCAGGGCCAAGCTTGTAATGTGAAGAAAAACTGTGTTTGTCAGTTTGTCAGTTGGTACAACTTATCAAGATTTCACAATATTATCTATAGGTGTACACAGGACTACACTGAGAGGGTCCATCCCATGTCCCACAGGTTTGGCAGGACCCCACAACCAAACTTTTAGCCAGCAGCTATAGAGCTATGTTCATTACTTACATTACTGTCTGATGCTACGCTCTCTGTTCCCAGCATAAGCCAACACCTAATAAATGGGAACACAGAGGGGGGCACTGTTTCTAATTGGGGCCTACGAGGGGGCACTATTGCTAAGTGGGGCTGCAGAGCATGCATTATTAATTATGGGGGCAACAGTGCATGCTTTATGACAGACGGCATATTATTATTTTGCGGGGCCACAGCAGACATATTGTTACTTTGTGGGGCCACAGAAAGGACATAAGTACTATTGCATGTGAGAGGCATTAGGGGAAGCAGCAGGATGGGGAGAGTGTGGAGAGATGAGTCGTGGCTGAAAGAAGTCTGAGTATTATCTGGTAACTCCATTATTTATAGGTACACTAAAACTGAGCTGCTGTATCTGAGTTACAATGTTATAAAAGTCATCTTATAGAATATACAACCCCAACTCCCAAAAAGTTGGGATGCTGTAAAATATAAAGAAATGTAAAGAAAAGAAGGATGCAATGATTTTGCAATCTCATATAACCATATTTTATTCACAATAGAACTTCGAACACGTATCAGAAGGTGAAAGGGAGACATTTTTCCATTGCATAAAAAAAATGTTGGCAGCAACACATTAAAAAAGTTGGGCTAGGGCCACGTCTACCATTGTGTAGCATCCCCTCTTCTTTTTACAACAGTGTGTAAACATCTAGGAAGTGATGTGACCAATTGCTGGAGTTTTGGGAGAAGAATGTTGTCCTATCTTGTCTGATGTAGGATTCTAGCTGCTCAACAATCCTAGTTCTTAATTGCTGGATTTTTCGTTTCATAATTCGCCAAATGTTTTCTATTGGTGAAAGGTCTGGACTGCAGGCGGACGGTTCAGCCCCCGGACTCTTCTTCTGTGAAGTCTTGCTGTTGTGATGGCTGTAGTATGTGGTTTAGCATTGTCTTGCTGAAATATACAAGGTCTTCCTTGAAAGAGACGTTGTCTAAATGGGAGCATATGTTGTTCTACAACCTCTATATACTGCTCAGCATTGATAGTGCCTTTCTAGATGTGTAACCTGCCCATGCCATAGGCACTAATGCAACCCCATACTATCAGTGAGGCAGGCTTTCGTACTGTATGCCGATTACAAGCTGGATGTCTCCTCTCCCCTTGAGTGCACAGGACATGACGTCCATGGTTTTCAAAATAAATTTTGATTCATCTGACCATAGAACAGTTTTCCAATTTGCCGCAGTCCATTTTAACCCTTTCCAATCCACTGTCTGACCTCTGAAGACATTATGATTTAAGGCTGTACAGCTCCGATGCTGGAAGACGTCTGTCGGGGTTCTCTTACTGTATATTGCCAGCCTCTCTGCTGTCTGAGCCTATCCAACGTGTCACCTCATGCAGTACTGGCTTTAGCCAGCATATAGCGCTATTGTATAACGGAAGAAAAAGAGTAAGCCCACTAGGAAAACCCGGATATAAATTGGATTGGGAAGGGTTAAATGAGCTTTGGCCCAGAGAAAATGGAGAAACAATACTGGTAGTCTGGCACCGCTCTCCAATGAATTTTAATTGCAACTTCTCTTTTTATTGTGTTAATTAAAACCAGCAGATACGCGTTTCGGGGTAGGCCCCTTCATCAGTCAAGTTGTGTTAGACATAACTCTTAGGGTTGAAGAGTATACCAAAAGCACTGGCATTACCAGAAGGCGCTGTGAGCCTAGTCAGGGAACACCAGGAGATTCGGTTTTCATTAGTGCCACTTACTTTTCCAGCCTTTTGCTAACCCCATCCAAACTTTTGTGAAATGTGTTGCTGCCATCAATTTCTATAAAAGCTATTTTTTTTAAACAAAATGGAACAATGTCTGACTTTTAACTTCTGATATGTTCTACTATCTTTTGTGAATAAAATATGGTTAGATGAGATTTTAAAATCGTTGTATTCTTTTTCTCTTTACATTTATTTACATTTTACACAGCTTCTCGGCCTACTGAATTATCTGAGCTTGAAGACACAGGTTGCAATAGCAAGGTAGTCCCAAAATGCTACATGACAAATTCAGCTCATCTTTATCTGTATGTGTAATAAAAGGGAATTACTGTCGCCACATATTCCAAATACTGCAGATACTGAAAGTACAACATATGGCATTTGTGCTTAGTCACAATCCATTACTTTTTAAGAAATTGGTGACTGGAAGAAAATAAATTGTATCCCACAAGGTCGCAAAGCCGAACTCATTTGCAAGCTACAGCTGTTGTGTTTTAGGGATTTGACTTAATACTCATCATTATCTCTCACTTAATACTCTTTTGTGGACCAATCAGTAGTCATATGGTGTGTGCAAACCTTGGTCACTTAACCCACTTGAAGAGCATCCGCGCTATAATTTGTACCTCAATGCAATCAGATTACGTCTAATCTAAATGCTTTGTGTCGTTTATGGGACAGATAAAACGTAATCCGCAGGCCTCTGCAACATAGGAAGTCCTCACACTGTTCGCTTTCAACTTAGGAGGCTGAATGTGTCATATTTTCAAGAGTTTGATGAATGAGGAAACAGATGAGAAAAGTAACTGTATTTGAAAGGATAGATCTTATTTATCTATCAGTACTGTCTTACTGGTGCTGGATAGGAGCCACGGGTGTAGTAGCCATGCAGGTCACTAGAAAGCAGTCAGAAGAGCCAGGAGTTGTTAATGGTTGCAGTACAACTGGAAAAGGCATAAAGCATAGTCAGATGGAAAGCCAGAGGTCAGCAACAAGTAATCATGGTTTGCAGTATAATGGATGGGGTGGGTAATGTAGTCAGGAGGGAATCCAGAAGTTAGTATTGGGAAGTCTTGTAGCAATAGCAGGCAGAAGAGAAGCTGGATCAAATGCTGTGGAACAGAATAATCACACAATGCAGGAGTGTCAGAGCAAGGCTTTTATAGGAAGTACAATCAAGACAGGGGCCAGGACCAGGAGGCAGGAATTAGGTAAACAGGAAAAAAGCTAGGGTCTGCAAGGGAATATGATAGCTCAACAGGGAGAGCTGCCAGGTCCCGAGTTTGAGTCCCGATACTATCTATCTAGCGTAAACCTCAATTGGTGCTCAATCGTTAGGCTGCTTTCACATAGGCCGGAGATCCATGGAAATTCAGCATTTACACTATGAATGAAATACAAGGGTACCTGAAATTTGTACCATTTCACTGTGTATTTGAAAGCTCACAGCAAATACACGATGTGTGAAGGTGCTGCTTTCACTGAGTCGTGAAAATCATTGCGAGATGCGCAAATCTTGCATGAGTATGAATCCCATTCATTTGGACGTTGCCTCAGAGCATACTGCCCATTGTTCTGTAAGTGCTATGAAAACAAATTGCTATTGGGGAACACTTGCTGAAAGCCACGCTGGAGGATCACAACCTCACCGTAGTGCTAGCACAAGTGCGATATTGGGCCCGAGCCCAATATCATGCTCGGCCGTGTGTAGAAAGCCTTATAGTCCCGGTATAATGTATGGGAAAAAAATATGATGTCTTGTCCCCACTAAAGTTGGGTTCACATGAGTGTATGCGTATTTGCACACGCATGAGCGCCCTGTATATGCGGGATGAGCGTTGATTTTTTGCACGTGCATCGGCATATCTTCTAGAGCATTGCGTGCACATTTGCTCATCTCCATTGACTTCTATGGGGATTTTTGGTGCGCAGCCCTGCTGGAAAATAGAGCATCCAATGGGTTTTATTCACTGTGTATTGTGTGCGCAAATTTTGCGTGCGCATAAACGCCTGTGTGAAGCCAGCCTAAGAAGTGTGTCTGACGTGTGAAACAATGAGGAGGGTTATAATTAGAGATGAGCGAGTATACTCGCTAAAGGCAATTGCTCGAGCGAGCATTGCCTTTAGCGAGTATCTCCCCCGCTCGAGACAGAGGGTTCGGGTGCTGGCGCGGGGGAGCAGTGAGTAGCGGCTGTCAGTAGGAGGGAGCGGGGGGGAGAGAGGGAGAGAGAGATCTCCCCTCCGTTCCGCCCCGCTCTCCCCTGCAGCTCCGTGCCAGCTCGGCGGGGGAGTGGGGGAGATACTCGCTAAAGGCAATGCTCGCTCGAGCAATTGCCTTTAGCGAGTATACTCGCTCATCTATAGTTATAATACAGCATATCTTCACGTACTCTGTATTACATGAAGGCTGAAGAAAAAATAAATCCGAATATATGAAGTGTTGTGATATGAGTTGTGTGTTCCCAATCTAGTCAAAACCTTCTAAGTTACAGAGAATCCCTGGTTGATGAATACAGTAAGTTACTGATCAGCTTTTTAGCTCCATTATAACCATAAGAGAAGTAGAACAAAGCATAATGGTTGCTTCCTTTTTAATTTAACTATCATTGTGGAAAACCCCACAAAACATATACTTTATTAGACTATTTGAAACAATAACCACATATAATGTAATAAAAATGATATAAAAGCTTCACATTGATGATGCCACCAGCCATGTAAATGGGGACAATAGAGTAGAGATGAATTACTTACAATTTGAGGAACTTAATCACCTCATTATTGGTTATCAAAGAGCCAAATAAATTCCTATAGGCCATAGAGTGAGCACATATCTGAATATTAGGAAGATATTTCCAAGATGCAACCAGTGGGGTAATGAGTGGAGCAAAAAAATATCCCTAACTGTTCATTATAAAAGACCACCTGCTGCTCTCATTTAGAGCCCTTTTACACTGAACGACTATCATTCAGTTTCTCACTAGATTTCGGGAATCTGCACGATGATAATACAATATAAATGCCTGCATGATCTGAATGCCGAATGATAATTCATTGTTTTTATCGTGCAGGCAGAAAATTAAAAAACGATGACTGACCTGCGTAAACAGGCAGTTGTTCATCTGTGAATGACTGCCTGTTTACTATTAATGGAGGCGGGTGGGCTACATTAACTGGGCGATTAACGATGGGATGGCTGTCAGGTGCTTCTGGACCCAACAGTCCTCCTGTGTAAAGGGCCCTTACTCTTCTGGTATTCTTTGAGCTTTGAGCCTGGCTAAACCTTAATCTTTGTGCCTTCACCTGTAGCTTCTGCCTGATGAAGGGTATCCTTATCCAAAATGCCACACACAAATTTGAGTCTATTCAACAGTGTTTTTTTAGTCAGTTGGAATAAATAACATTTCATCAAAAGCATATTACTTGGTGTGCGGTTTTGCTATTCTTCTATACGTATTTTATGGGAAAGTGATCTACCTATTTAAAACCTGCACTTACGTACCCCAGAGTTGTTATGTCTGAATGAATTTACACTTCTGTGCAGCCCTGTCCTGTCCTATAGCTACATCCTGATCTAAACCCTGAAGGTTGCAAGTTCAATCCCTGCAAGGTTCAGGTAGCCAGCTCAAGGCTGACTCAACCTTCCATCCTCTTGAGGTCGATAAAATGCTGGGGGATAATAAATAAAATAATTACCTGAAAGCGCTGTGGAATAAATTGGCACTATACAAATAACAAGTCCCTGTCCCCTATTACGGAGAGTATAATTCCTTTATGTGGTTGTCATTATTTTGTCCTGTTTGGTGTACAGTAGCGTAGTGTTTTCAGGTTATGTATCTAATGTGTCCTGTGCAGATGTGATAAAGGCAATTTGTTACAGGACCTCCAAGATGCAGTCAGCATCACTTTATATAAAAATAAAGGAAAGAAGTTGGACTGCTCCAACTATTGGGAAATAACTCCTCCTCCCATTGCAGGAAAAATCCTTCCAAGGATTCTCCTATAGATTGGTCCCTGCCATCATTGAAAAATCCTCCTAGAAAGGCAGTGTGGCTTTAGAGCTAACAGGACACCACTGACATGGTATTTGTTCTCTGACAGCTTTAAGAAAAATGTAAGGAACAAAACAAAGGACTATACATGACTTTTGTCGACCTCACTAAAGCATTGGATACCGTTAGTAAGAAAGGCCTGTGGTAAATTTTGGCACAGTTGGGTTACTTTTCAAAATTCCACAAAATGATTGTCCAACTGCATAAAGACCAGTTACAATAATGAACTCCCAGAGCCCTTCACAATGCACAATGGTGGGCAGCAAGGCTGTGCTTTGCACTAACCCTCTTCAAGATCATCTTCAGTATAATGCTCCAGAGAGCCATAGCAGATCTGGATAACCAGGATGGTGTTTACATCCGATAGTGAACTGATGGTAACCTGTTTAACCTGAGGAGACTGAAGGCTCATACTAAGACAATGGAATAACTCATTCAAATGCTACTTTTTGCTAATGAAACTGCATTTGTGTCCCACTTGGAGGCAGTGCTGCAACGTACAACAGTCTGCTTTGCAGAAGCTGCCAGCTTATTTGGGCCACAGATTAGTTTGAAGAAAACAGAAGTTCTCCATCAACTCAAACCTTAGGAAGACTACTGTTGTTATGCCTTCTGGCGCTGGAATGGAACCGCAGGTGTGGGAGCTGTGCAGGTCACTGGAGAGTAGTCAAGATAGCCGGGAGTCATTATTGGGAAATCACGGTATGCAGCACAATAGGATGAGACAGTAGCATAGTCAAATGGAAGCCAGCGGTCAGCAGCAGTAGGTATCAGTATGCAGTACAATGGGATGAGATTGAAGCGTAGTCAAATGGAAGCCAGAGGTAAGCAGCAGTAGGTATCAGTATGCAATGCAATTGGATGAAATGGAAGCATAGTCAAATGGAAGCCAACGATCAGCAGCAGGAGGTATCAGTATGTAGTACAATGGGATGAGATGGAAGCATGGTCAAATGGAAGCCAACAGTCAGCAGCAGTAGGTATCAGTATGTAGTACAATGGGATGAGATGGAAGCATGGTCAAATGGAAGCCAGCGTTCAGCAGCAGCAGGTATCAGTATGTAGTACAATGGGATGAGATGGAAGCATGGTCAAATGGAAGCCAACGGGCAGCAGCAGTAGGTATCAGTATGTAGTACAATGGGATGAGATGGAAGCATAGTCAAATGGAAGCCAGCGTTCAGCAGCAGCAGGTATCAGTATGTAGTACAATGGGATGAGATGGAAGCATAGTCAATGGAAGCCAACAGTCAGCAGCAGGAGGTATCAGTACAATTGCAAATGAGCAGGAGGAAGAGGAGCTTGATCAAGGTGGTGAAGCACAATCATGCGCTGGATCTGAGGCATGGTCAGGCTTTTACAGGAGGTCCTAATTAGTAGCAGGGCAGAGCCAGGACAGAGAGACAGGAAGTGGACTTAGCAAAAGCAAGGACGCATAGAACAAGGCCGTGTTTCAGCAAGGAACGGTCCAAATTCTGGATAGCCCAGGGGAGAGAGCTGCTGACTGAAGCACAAGGTTCAAGTCCTGACAACCATCCTCACTGTATCACCAGGGGTAAGTCGGAAATGAAGGCTGTCCAGCAGTTCAGCTACCTGGGGTCATTATCTCTTCAGATGCCAAGATTGATAAAGAGATTGCCAACAGACAAAGGCAAAGGCAAATGGTGCATTTAGCAGATTAAACAGAAAAAGATAATGCAAAAACCAAATGAAGAAAAGTACAAAGATCAGAATGTATAGAGCTCTCATATTGACAGCTCTTCTATATGGCTCCGAGTCATGGATCATCTATCGTCACCATCTACGGCACCTCAAGCGCTTCCGTCAGCGCTATATCAGCACCATTCCTAACATTTATTGGTACAACTTCACAACCAACCTTAAAATTCTCAAAAAATCACCAATAGTGAAGCCGTACAAGTATTTCCAGGATGGAGAATCGCCCTCTGATTGTGCAATATGAAACAGATGGGCACCAAAGAGAAATAAGGACTCTCTGAAGAAGTTTCTTTAAGCCTCTCATATTAATAACAATAAATGGTCTACTCTAGCCTCCGATCACAGAGCTTGCAGGCACATCATATACCAAGCTTTCTCCCCTTTTGAGAACACTTGCCAGGTTGTTCTAGAGGACAAGAGGAGGCGGAGAAAGAACCAGGACACTGAAGCACCAAATTCACGACAAACTTTCCCCTGCAATCATTATGGCCAGATCTTCCTGTCTCGAATTGGACTCGTCAGCCACCAGCAAGCCTGCAGTAGATGTGGACGGCTCCTTACCTATATCTTTGTCCATGAAGCCAAGCCAAACTAGAAAAGCAAAGTTTCAGTGCAAAGCATGGATGAGAGACAGAGTAGCGGACATTAGATTTATGTATGCTAGCAATCCTTAAATACCAGTGATACCAGTCACCTCATGAAGCATGGCTAAATAGTAGCCAAGCATCTAACCGTAAATCTGTGTGTTTGCTGGAGCATTAAAGGGAACCAGTACACCGTGCAAATGTAAGCACAGGGAGAACATAAAAATGCCCATGCAGATATGGCCTTGAGTACATTCAAAATGAGTACCTTGAAGGAATATTCTTACAATGTTATGAGTTCATAAAACATTCCCTGTGCAGAATGCGTGAGAACGAGAATTATGCTCCACTTGATGCAGATGCTCTCCATATAGAAGTATTGCTTCTAGGGGAGAACATTACCTAACAGTGTCAGACTGAATGCAATGTTACTGACCCGTAGAGATTTGTCTATCTAATGTAGATACATCTTAGCCTGATGTGGTGTGGTTTGTTATCAAAACAACTCTGCCTACAGCAACCAATCACAGCACAGATTTGATTTTACCCCAGCAGTATAAGAAATGAAAGCTGCACTGTGATTGGTTACTATAGACAACAAAGACAGATTTTTAGAGAGCTTTCATAAGAGTGTTGTGCTGAGCTATTTTTCCTTGGCCCACCCTGTAGATGCACTTGGGTTTAAGTCTGAGGATTTAGGGAACAGGAGAGTACTTGGAAGTTTTGGTCATGCCTTTCCAATCACTGTCGGACATTTATAGCCATGTAACATGTTGCATTGTTTTGCTGGAAGATCTAGTCTGCCCCAGGGAGGACAAAAACAGCATGTATGCATGTGTGTGCTCTGCAAGGATTCATAACCAAATCTGTTGGTATGAAAGTATATGAAATCACTATGGTACAAGACAAAACATGTACATACATCCCAGATGTAGGTCACCACTAGACCTCTCTTAACTGAGATGCAAGTCAAACTTAGGAGCCACAGACAGGACCAGAAAAACCTTTTGACAGAGTGTATAACCAGCATCCCCTCTGAGGAACGCTGATTGCCTGGCTAGGATATTCACCTACCAGCCAACCAATCTGTCCATATGCCAGCAGAGAAATGTCCCCATTGGCCTCCAGTGCTGAAGTGACACTGAGCATATGTGGGCCTGAGGATCACATAGGCCGGGGCCGACGCCATGACATCACCCAGTCCTAATCCTCATTTGTGGCCAGTGCTCCACAAAAGTATTTCTTGGGGAATACAAAAATGTACTAAACTGACATGACATGAGAGCTAACGGGTCATCTTTAAAATGTAAGTAACATTAGAGTAGCATAAAGTAATTGAGCAGCAATAGTATCTAAATATAAGACAACTCCTTACATTTTGCGGGTTCCATAAAGATATGTGGAGACGTGCATCTTCCCCCCAAAAAAAATCACATTATGAGTTTATAACTTCCAGCCAGGGGTCATGTAATGTAACACACCATGAAGGTGAGTCAGGGTAATTAAGTGATAGGAATGGCAAATCTTAATAAGTTGGAGCAATATGGAAAAGATATAGGTAGGATAATTGGGCTAGAATGAAGACATGTTCATTTTGCACTGTTTTCAGCTCTAAATGAGTGTAATATAAAGCTACTGTAATGATCTGTAAGAACAAACATGTTATTCCAATGTAATAATTGTAATGGATGCTGACATCACACAACCACAATAAGCAAGCAGAGCAGCGGGGCACTGTTTAATTCTCCCTAGGACAAGCCGGGTACAAGCATTCTTAGAAGCAATAAACCATATGGCAAGCAGCTTAGTTTCAAAGGATATTATGTAATCTGTTTGCAAAGAGACATCATGTGCATTTCTAGTAGCGTGCATTGTCATAAAGATTTGTTCCATTTAATAATTCCCTATAATGGACTCTAATACTCAAAAATGGGCTATCTTTTGAACTTTTTAGCTCTAGAATATACTTGTTAATCCTAGCTAAAAGAAATAAAGAATAGGAAGAAGATAAAAAAGATGACATAGACATCCAGAGATACACCAGTGAATAAATGGCATACGTTGGCACTGCTGTGGGAACACCCACAGGCCTCATTACATCCAGACCTACACAGATCTAGCTTGGTAATGTGACCCAGGGCTCATCACTTATAGGAAAGTTTCCAAACCTAATACAGAGGGAATACAGTGATCCAACCTCAGCACTCAGATCATTACTTTTATGCTCTGGACTGCAGAGCTAGTGTTTCCATCCCATATTCTGATGTGAGCCTATGGATAGAAATAGTGCTTATTTTGGTATATACTATGTATAAAATAATATAGGATATAGCATATTTGTAAATAAATAGAGATTCCATTTCTAGTGAAAACTAAAATTTAAATTGTGGCTGTCGAAAAGCCAATTAGGCGATGTGGAGGTCTTCCAATTCCAAAGTGAGATGGTTTGTCTAGTCTTTGCAGCTAATCCAGGTAATGACTTGAGTATTTTTGTGCACAGAATAGGATAATAATGGGCAAAATTATGGAATCCGGTCTCGATAGTTTTGCTCAGCAAGTTTGGTACACGTAACTTAATGTCATAGCTTTGAGTAAGCATATGTCTATCTATGATAACACCCCCCTCCTCCATAGAGTAAACATAGTACAGAAATGGTGGAAGTTGGGTTGGGAGATCTTATATTATCTTCAGTTGGAATTTCTGATGACAAAGCATTTGAAGTCTCACTCTCATGTGATAGATCACCGGTAAATGTGATTGTGTAATAGATATGCTAAATTTTGTATACAGCTGTTACATAGTAGTAGTTGTCTGTGAAAGGCTCCACAGTGTACTACATTCTTCTAATCAGAGCTAAGTTTTGCTGGAGCTACAATGTAGCCAGGGCAAATTTTGTGACATAATCACACTACAGTACATAGCCAAGGGTGTAGCTCTGGGGGATGCAAAGGGCTGAGGTGGCATCTGGGACCTGGGTGGGCCAAAATGAGGAGACCTGTATTATAAATGACACATTAGTTACTCACAGTTAAGTGCTTGTTCATACTATTATATTTTTGATTTGAAGTCAACGGGGTAAAAAAACGAAAATGCTTAATTCAGTTTGATTTCTGTTTCTCTGCTCCAACAACAGAACAGAGAAATAGAAATCAATAGCAGTAGTGTGAACAAGCTCTAACCCCGTTACAGATTTTGTATCGGGACCCAGGTCTTTCAATTACTCCTCTGTAAGCACCAATGAAAAGTTTTCATTGGCACTCCTGTTAATTTTTGTATAAACATCGTACTCTGTATAAATGTCTGCTTCTAACATCGCAGATGAAAGGCGTTATATTAGGGATGGGCGATATGGCCTAAAATGAAAATCTCACGTATTTTTCCAAACTTTTTTGATTTTTAATCTCCACTTTCTTATCTTTTTGATGAAAAAACTAAGGCTGTGTCAGGGTTTTGTTATTTTCCTATGATGGAGCCAAACAACAGAAATGATAGCACTTGTGTGAACCTAGTCTTAAAGAATACAAAAACACATTTTTTACAGAAGGGAACTGCATGTACAGCAATTCCATGATATATTCTGATTTATCAAAATATGGGACAATTCTTATGAACAGTATATATTAACCCTTTCCAATCCATTTATTTTTTCTCATCCATTCTCCCCAGCTCCAAATAAATTGGATCTGGGAAGAATGGATGAGAAAAAAATACATTTTCCCTTCACCCTCCTGAACTGACAGGGTTCAGGAGGGTGCAGGTGCTCACTGCACTGTGGAGGGAATGCGAAAGTAATACTTCCGCATTCTCCCTTCTGCCTCCCTGCTCTGTGATCATGTGACCACTGGGGTCAGGTAACACTGGCGGTCACATGATCGCTGGCCGGAATCTCTCTGCATTACATAGCGCTAATTGAGCACTATGTATTGTGTAAAGGAGAAGGCAGAAAGGGTTAAAAAGGGTTAAAAACCCTTTCTGCCTTCTCCTCGGGGTTCTTGATGAGGATTAGTGCAGGAGTGCATCTGCACCCGATGTGTCTGATGATCGGGTGCAGATGCACTCTTGCACTGCAGTGTCGGGCATGTCGAGCTGTGGAGGGAAATGATGATGTTGGGGCAGGCCCGACATTCGATTGGAAAGGGTTAAGAGATTGCTGTGCATTCAGTTCCCTTATGATAAAACATGGGGTTCAATCTTCAAAGTTTTACGCATCGGGTTCCACCCCTCTGCCCAAGCCATCAAAGACTGTCATATACTGTACAGCACCCATTTATCACAGCACCACACTGAGGCTAGGGTCACACAGCTAGGGTCAACCGCCCGCGGCCGCTAATCCCGGGATTAGCCAGCCATGTAGATGAGATTTCTCCGAAATCTCGTCCACATGGGACGGCTAATCCGCTGCGGTAAATCCGGTTGAAACCGCGGCTGCGGCCGCCGCAGCCGCGGTTGCAAGAGAAGCAGCATGTCCATTCTTTTTTTCATTCTGCTGCGGCCGCGCTCTCCTCTATGGAAGCGCCGGCCGCAGCGAAAGAGCGAGCGGCCGGGCTGCTTCAAAGCTGCCGCGGCTTAAACCGCGGCGGTTCTCCCGGCGGAAATCTCGCGGTTTTTGCTGCGGCCAAACCGCGAGATTTCCGACGAAAATCCGCCCCGTGTGAACCCAGCCTAAGACTGCTTCCCCTGTGTGGTGCTGTTTTGCACCGATGAACCGAAAGATAGTGCAGTTTACAAGCCTAGCATTGATTGGCTGAGACTTGGCCAATCAGTGCTATGTTTCATTTCTCCATCACTTCCCAGCTCATCAGCATACAATGTACTCTCTGGTTCATCCAGTCTCCTCCACACCCTGGAATCCACATGGGCTAATATTGATTTTACGATATTCATAAAAATCAAAATCATGCTTCATTGAAATAGCAAAGTGATTTAATTAATCAGCCAGCCTTATATGGATACTGCTTATCTCTTTTGTAGAAGCAACTACTGAGTGACTAACATGTATAAATTATAGACATACCATAATCAGTACCAGCTCTTACTAACAGAACAGCATACAATAGTTCTCTCAATGCAATTATCATATTCGTTGGTGTGCCAAATGTCATGGGACAGGAACTAATAATAGTGTAGGACACCCACTAGCCTTAAGAAGTCCAGCAGCTTGACGAGGCAGTGTTTCCACAAGTGGAGGGAAGACATTTGGAGGGATTTTGAGCCATGCCATTTGGATTGCCCACACAGCTCCATGGCCTTTGCAGGGTCTCTCCACCACAAACCCTAATTGCTCAATAGGGCTCATGTCAGGCAAACACGCAGGTCAAACTATTAGTAGCAACTCTGTAGAATGCTCCTTAAACCAATTCTGGACAACTTGGGCTTGATGGCACAGTGCATTATCTTGCTGGAATACCCTATGATTGTGGTAATACATGAAGTCCATAAAGGGCTGCCAATATTCATCAAGCAGTGAACTATAGCAGGTTCTGGACAGTGACATATTTAGGCAGAATAGTGGACCCAAGCTTGCTATGGGAACACACCTCACCCGTATGGAACCACCATCAGCCTGCACATTGCCTTATTGACAACTGGGGTCCATGGCTTCATGGGGTATGCACCACAGACAAACCTTGCCATCAGCCTAAATCCATTGATAATGTGATTCATTGAACCATGCCACATGTTGCCAGTCCTCTATGATCCAGTTACCAACCTCATGAACCTTCTGTACCCAGTGTTGGGATGTTAAAAGAGGCACTCTGGTGGGTCTTCTGCTCCCATATCCCACGGAAGCTAAAGAATGCTACATTGACCTGTGAGATATGCATGTGGGCCTTCTGTATTGAGTGTGGATCGGATTTCTAACAAAGTCACTTGTCTATTCGCACAGCCAATGTGCTGTCCACTGTGGATGGTAATGCCTTCAATGATGTATCCCTGCTATGTGATACTATGGATCAAGGAATGTTAAATCCCTGCACGAAAATGGCATGCCCCATCCATCTGGCACCTATTGTCATGCCTTATTCGAACTCCAAATTCCCACCTCCTTACCATAAGCATGCTGGCCAGTGTTCAACTTCCCTTCCAAGATAACCCTTCACATTTTATACAGATATGTGTGTTCCCAAGCCATCACTTGAAGTAAGGCCACTTCATAATCATTTTGTTGTTGTTGTTGTTGTTAGTCGTTTAGTCGTTCAAAACCCTTGACGACCCAAAAGGCAAGCTACTTCCATGTTTTTTGATTTTGAACTGCTTCTTTCAGTTGTGTGATATCCATGCAAGTATCAGCTCTGACAGTACCAGCCATCATGTTCTTTGGCAGCCAGGTCTTCTTTTGCCACTGATCTCTTCAAGCATTATAGATTTTTCTAGCGACTCTTCTCGCATTACATGGCCAAAATATGTGAGTCTGGTCATCTTGCCCTCCAGTGATATATCGGGTCCTATGCGATTCAGGACTTCTCTGTTTGTTACATTTGCTGTCCAGGATATAATTAATTTATATACTGCTATCCCATGACTTTTGGCATGTCAGTGTAACTACAGTCCCTTGTATTTAAGTCTTGAAAAAAACTGGAAATGAGGATGAAATCAGGCATCTTTATACAAATTCCTAGTCTTACAGCATATCTTAAATAAGGAACACAGCAGATGTATTGATCATATATGGAAGATGATGTGATTTATCTTGACCTGGCTGCAGCTTCCTGGATAATGAAGCCTTCATGTGTCTGCCCATTAATCCTATAATCACCTTTGCTATGAAGCACTATATAAATTATATATATTATACCAAAGTAGCAACTTGCTGGGACATCTAACCTTGACATGCCACTAAGAACATGACTAATAGATCATTAAATCCAGGTTGTGACAGAAGTGATCCATTCTACTGCTCTTATTAAAGGTGCTCTCTATATATGTAGCTTTGTATCTTACATGGAAAGTCTGGCTACACTGAAATTAAAGACTGCATCTGAAGGTAACTTTTCTTTACTTTAAAGGCTACTGTCTGGCATATGAATTTAATTCCACAAATTTACATATTATTTGTCACTTAGAAATACTGAAGTGGTCAGTTCAGTCCTGTGTACATATAGCAGAATTGTCATATAATGAAATGTTATGCAACTCTTATAATAGACCTTGCTTATGTTTCATTGCTGAAAACTAAAGGTTTTTGGTACAATGTGTTTGTGAGCTAAACACAGCAGCAGCAGGTCAGCCTCTATCATGGACTTCAGGCTTATATAATATAATAGTTCTCACCTGTATAGATGCAATGTAATACACCCTCAGCTGATACGGACATAGAGTGCTGAGGCCCGCTGTGCAAACAAGTTCCCCCCCCCCGACCCCCCCCCCCCCCCAAAAAAAAAGCTGTAGAAAAAAAAACAATACCCACCTCCCACGGCGTTCTGCGGCGCTGCTGCAGGCTTCCTCCTTCTCACCGACAGAGCATTGCTTTCTGGATGCGGGGCTTGAAATCCCCGCCTTCAGAAAGCTTATTGCTCTGATTGGCTAACTTAGGCAGCGTCAGCCAATGAAAGATGGCACTGTGTTAGCCAATCACAGCCATTCAATGATGTCTTTGAATAGCTGTGATTGGCTGACGCCGCCTGAGTTAGCCAATCAAAGCATTAGCTTTCTGGAGGCGGGGATTTCAAGCCCCGCATCCAGAAAGCAATGCTCTGTTGGCGAGGAGGAGAGAGCGACAGTATGCAGCAGCGCCGCAGAACGCCGTGGGAGGTGAGTATTGTTTTTTTTTTCCTACACCGTATTCCCGGCGTATAAGTCGACAGTTGGGGGGTCGTCTTATATGCCCAGTCATCTCATCTGCCGGAAAATACGGTATATATATATATATATCACAAAAACATCTCTTACAAAAACCCCATATAATATCCTTGACTTTAAAAAGGTAGAAGTAACATTAGTCAACATTAACTTTACATCTTTTATTTCTAAAATGAAGACCAGATAAAGTAATAAAAATCCTATTACGCTCCATTTTCTTTTTAATGTCTGTCAAACAGGCTTGCAAAGAAGTAAATGAAAGTAATGAATAAGGATATTGTAATGGGGTTTAAATTATTCTTTTAATGAGATACAAGTAGTGATTTATCTAGAAGTCTTCGGATAATCTCCTCCATTTATATATTAGTAAATTACATTTAGTAAAGGGTATAAATAATACAGCTTAGAATTAGCAAGACACATTTCTGGCCTCTCTGCGCTTGAACTACGCTGGTCGTATTGCCCTTTACTTCTCACATGAATTTTAACTAGTCTCCGGTTCTTACTAGTCTGTTGCTCTTTCAAACTACTGTTGTGTAAAATGAGGCTAACATTAGAGATGAGCGAACGTACTCGTCCGAGCTTGATACTCGTTCGAGTATTAGCGTGTTCGAGATGCTCGTTACTCGAGACGAGTACCACGCGATGTTCGAGTTACTTTCACTTTCATCTCTGAGACGTTAGCGCGCTTTTCTGGCCAATAGAAAGACAGGGAAGGCATTACAACTTCCCCCTGCGACGTTCAAGCCCTATACCACCCCCCTGCAGTGAGTGGCTGGCGAGATCAGGTGTCACCCGAGTATATAAATCGGCCCCTCCCGCGGCTCGCCACAGATGCATTCTGACATAGTTCAGGGACAGTGCTGCTGGTGCCGGAGCTGCTATAGGGAGAGCGCTATGAGTTATTTTAGGCTTCAAGAACCCCAACGGTCCTTCTTAGGGCCACATCTAACCGTGTGCAGTAGTGTGGAGGCTGCTTTTTGCAGTGTTGCACTTTTTTTTTTTTTTTGTATATCGGCCGTGCAGAGCATTGCGTCCTGCAGTAATTTTACATTGTCCAGGGCCAGTAGTGGTGAGGCAGAAGACATATTTAGTGTATATAGGCAGTGGGCCTTTCCAAAAACATTTGGGGAAAAAACATTTGGGCTGCCTGTGACCGTCCTCAGTTTACTGGGTCTCTGCTGGGGGTAGTTGTCCTAATTCATACGCAGCCAGCTAAGTGTTACAGCAGGCTTGCGCAAAATTCTTTCCTGCCTCTGTGTTGCCTCTTACATCACGGCTGCATTCCTGTCCCCATTGTACTGGGTCTCTGCTGGGGGTAGTTGTCCTAATTCATACGCAGGCAGCTAAGTGTTACAGCAGGCTTGCGCAAAATTCTTTCCTGCCTCTGTGTTGCCTCTTACATCACCGCTGTATTCCTGTCCACAAGTGTACTGGGTCTCTGCTGGGGGTAGTTGTCCTAATTCATATGCAGCCAGCTAAATGTTACAGCAGGCTTGCGCTAAATTCTTTCCTGCCTCTGTGTTGCCTCTTACATCACCGCTGTATTCCTGTCCACAAGTGTACTGGGTCTCTGCTGGGGGTAGTTGTCCAAATTCATACGCAGTCAGCTAAGTGTTACAGCAGACTTGCGCAAAATTCTTTCCTGCCTCTGTGTTGCCTCTTACATCACCGCTGTATTCCTGTCCCCATTGTACTGGGTCTCTGCTGGGGGTAGTTGTCCAAATTCATACGCAGGCAGCTAAGTGTTATAGCAGGCTTGCGCAAAATTCTTTCCTGCCTCTGTGTTGCCTCTTACATCACCGCTGTATTCCTGTCCACAAGTGTACTGGGTCTCTGCTGGGGGTAGTTGTCCTAATTCATATGCAGCCAGCTAAATGTTACAGCAGGCTTGCGCTAAATTCATTCCTGCCTCTGTGTTGCCTCTTACATCACCGCTGTATTCCTGTCCACAAGTGTACTGGGTCTCTGCTGGGGGTAGTTGTCCTAATTCATACGCAGCCAGCTAAGTGTTATAGCAGGCTTGCGCAAAATTCTTTCCTGCCTCTGTGTTGCCTCTTACATCACCGCTGTATTCCTGTCCACAAGTGTACTGGGTCTCTGCTGGGGGTAGTTGTCCTAATTCATATGCAGCCAGCTAAGTGTTACAGCAGGCTTGCGCAAAATTCTTTCCTGCCTCTGCTGTGCGTTCCGTAAGCGAAGTCAGCCTCCAACCACAGGCCAATAAGCGGCACATTTAATTACAGCGTTCTGTTTCTGCACTACTGGTAATACACCATGCTGAGGGGTAGGGGTAGGCCTAGAGGACGTGGACGCGGCCGAGGACGCGGAGGCCCAAGTCAGGGTGTGGGCACAGGCCGAGCTCCTGATCCAGGTGTATCGCAGCCGACTGCTGCGGGATTAGGAGAGAGGCACATTTCTGGCGTCCCCACATTCATCTCACAATTAATGGGTCCACGCGGTAGACCTTTATTAGAAAATGAGCAGTGTGAGCAGGTCCTGTCGTGGATGGCAGAAAGTGCATCCAGCAATCTATCGACCACCCAGAATTCTGCGCCGTCCACTGCTGCAACTCTGAATCCTCTGGCTGCTGCTCCTCCTTCCTCCCAGCCTCCTCACTCCATTACAATGACACATTCTGAGGAGCAGGCAGACTCCCAGGAACTGTTCTCGGCCCTCTGCCCAGAATGGGCAGCAATGGTCCTGAATCATCTCCCACTGGAGGAGTTTGTCGTGACCGATGCCCAACCTTTGGAAAGTTCCCGGGGTCCGATGGATGAGGCTGGGGACTTCCGGTAACAGTCTCAAGAGCTTTCAGTGGGTGAGGAGGATGATGACGATGAGACACAGTTGTCTATCACTCAGGTAGTAGTAATTGGAGTAAGTCCGAGGGAGGAGCGCACAGAGGATTCGGAGGAAGAGCAGCAGGACGATGAGGTGACTGACCCCACCTGGTTTGCTACGCCTACTGAGGACAGGTCTTCAGAGGGGGAGGCAAGTGCAGCAGCAGGGCAGGTTGGAAGAGGCAGTGCGGTGGCCAGGGGTAGAGGCAGGGCCAGACCGAATAATCCACCAACTGTTTCCCAAAGCGCCCCCTCGCGCCATGCCACCCTGCAGAGGCCGAGGTGCACAAAGGTCTGGCAGTTTTTCACTGAGAGTGCAGACGACCGACGAACAGTGGTGTGCAACCTCTGTGTCGCGCCAAGATCAGCCGGGGAGCCACTACCACCAGCCTCACCACCACCAGCATGCACAGACATATGATGGCCAAGCACCCCACAAGGTGGGACGAAGGCCGTTCACCGCCTCCGGTTTGCACCGCTGCCTCTCCCCCTGTGCCCCAACCTACCACTGAGATCCAACCCCCCTTTCAGGACACAGGCACTACCGTCTCCTGGCCTGCACCCACACCCTCACCTCCGCTGTGCTCGGCCCCATCCACCAATGTCTCTCAGCGCACCGTCCAGCCGTCGCTAGCGCAAGTGTTGGAGCGCAAGCGCAAGTACGCCGCCACGCACCCGCACGCTCAAGCGTTAAACGTGCACATAGGCAAATTTTTCAGCCTGGAGATGCTGCCGTATAGGCTTGTGGAAACGGAGGCTTTCAAAGGTATGATGGCGACGGCGGCCCCGAGCTACTCAGTTCCCAGTCGCCAGGTCCTTGGAAACTTTGAGGTCAAAAAGACCGCTTCCTGCTCTGGTCCGTCCGTCAGGCACTTCCGAGGTCAACGGACGGACCGCCACAGCAAGCACGTCACAAGCAGTGCTTGCTGTGGGCGGCCCGTCCGTCCGGCTGAACTCCGGAGTGCTGCGCATGCGCAGTGGAGACGCAGCCCGTCCTGACTCCTGTCAGAGGGCACCTCTCCACTGCGCATGCGTGCGATCCCGGAGCGGCGCGGCTGCTGGAGGAAGAAGACTGCCTGCCGGGAGGCATACTAGCACTTTCTGCTTAGGTTAAGCAGCGCTGCTGATTAGAGCCACCTGATTGGCTCTTCGGCACCACGTGACTGCACAGCGTGCACCAATCAGGTGGCTCTAGTCAGGCTGCTTAACCTAAGCAGAAAGTGCTAATATGCTGCCGGGAGATGACCCCCCAATGTCAACAACAACAGGAGACAAGGTAAGTATAAGATTTTTATGCTTTAGCAGCCATTAACCCATGGGTTCCCTGGGTCCATTAGGCAGACCAGGGAACAATGGCTGCTAAAGCATAAAAAAATTATTCATGTCAGAACCCCTTTAACATGACATTAGCTCAGCTGTGATGGGCAATGCAATGGGATATATTTATGTACCGCCAGTGGCTTCCTGGCACCTACCAATGCTGTGGGTGCACAGGGAGTTATAACTGCATGTGTCCACTTCTAAAGAATCCCAGTCTGACTGGGGCATGCAGTGTGGGCCGAAGCCCACCTGCATTTAATCTGACGTTAGCTCTGCTGTCCAGGGCACTGCAATGGGATACATTTATGTACAGCCGGTGGGTTCCAGGGAGCCACCCATGCTGTGGGTGCACACGGAATTCCCATTGCGGAGTTGTACCTGCCTGTGACTATTTATAAAAAACCCCGGTCTGACTGGGGCATGCAGACACCTTGACAGAATGAATAGTGTGTGGCACATAGGTTCCCCATTGCTATGCCCACGTGTGCAGCTCCTGATGGCGGTGGCACAGGATTATATTTCTCATTGCTTCTGTACAGCATTGTGGGCTATCGTCCTGCCCCTTTTAAAGAGGGTCGCTGCCTAGCCGTGCCAACCCTCTGCAGTGTGTGCCTGCGGTTCCTCCTCATGGGAGACGCACTTATAAATTGACATGAGGGTGGTGTGGCTATGAGGCCAGCGTGTGGCATGAGTGCAGCTGAAGGCTACGCAGGGACACTTTGGTGTGCGCTGTGGACACTGGGTCGTGCGGGGCGGGGGGGCAGCATGTAACCCAGGAGAAGTGGCAGCGGAGTGTCATGCTTTGTTGGAGGTAGTGTGGTGCTTAGCTGAGGTATGCATTGCTAATGAGGGCTTTTCAGAAGTAAAAGTTGTTTGGAGGGGGGGGGCACTCTTGCCGCTATTGTGGCTTAATAGTGGGACCTGGGAACTTGAGATGCAGCCCAACATGTAGCCCCTCGCCTGCCCTATCTGTTGCTGTGTCGTTCCCATCACTTTCTTGAATTGCCCAGATTTTCACAAATGAAAACCTTAGCGAGCATCGGTGATATACAAAAATGCTCGGGTCGCCCATTGACTTCAATGGGGTTCGTTACTCGAAACGAACCCTCGAGCATCGCGATAATTTCGTCCAGAGTAACGAGCACCCGAGCATTTTGGTGCTCGCTCATCTCTAGCTAACATACAACAAAAAGAAGTATTTGTATCTCTAAGGGCTCTTTCACACGACTGGGTTTGATTTGCAGAATCCGTGATCGTCTCCTGTGTGGACCATTTGCTGCATTCTGAACCAACTGAAATCAAAGGAGCATCTGTATATTCGCTCACACAAGCGGACAGTATGTCCGATTTTCTGCTCATGGAGGAAAAATCGCACCATGCTTCATTTTTGTGTGGACTCCACACAAACGGCTTCCATTGAAGTCAATAGAAGGCGGCCGACCTGCAGCTATTTCCACAATTGACATTGCGGAAAGGTCGCAGATTCCACGTCATCACAAGACGATGACGCGGAAAAATCAGGAGTTTAAAAAAAAAAAACAACAAAAAAAAACTATTGTTGATTAGTTGCAGATTGCTTAAATTAACAATTTAGGTTTTAATTACCTTTATTAAACCATGTGCCTGTCAGGCACATTGCTCCCGAACTGGCGGGCTTTGGCATTGCGCCTGACGGAAGGTTAATACACCACCCATAACATTTGCGATAAATGCATAAAGCACAAATCTTCCTAATGTTTTGCTATGAACACTCATCTATCATCAGAATACTCTGCATAGTACGGTGACAGATCTGCTCTCTTAGCCAAAATGGCACAAAAAGATATTGTGATAGTAGGCTAGCAGGTGAGATCAAAGAATGCACACAGTTTATAAGTGCAGCACTCTACCCACCTCTTGCTGCCCCTCTCATCAGTGACTAATGGCGCGCTTCTGTGTATTTGCATGCACAGTAGCCCATTAATCACTGTAAGGAAGGTAGAACAAGGCAAAAGGTCAACAGTAACTTCATTAAAGTGCTTTACGGGGAAAAATAAATTATCAGGAAAATGGCTCAGAATGCTGTGAACACATAAAAAGTAATACGAAACCCCCCCACCTGACTCTGAGCAGCTCCCATTCCAACAGCACTTGGTCCTCCGCCACTTCAAACTTCCTATTGCAGTGATGCCATCCCGACACAGGCATATCTGACTGCTGTGGTCCCATGTCCCTGTGTCTGGACCTCATCACTGCAGCCAGTAGCAGTAGTGAGTGGTGGGACTGAGCACCATTGGTGCAGGAGTCATGGGGAATTAGTTGGCCAGAGTATAACTTTTTTTACAATAGTCGGAGCAGTTTTCAAGATAATTTTTTTTAAACAACCTCTTTAACCCCTTAGTGCCGGGTCCTAATGACCAAACAATTTTACAATTCTCCTTGTTTTTTTCATTATCGTATTGAGAGAGCCATAACGACTTTATTTTTTCATCCACAGGCAGATGAAAGCTTTTTTTTTTTTTTTTGCAAAGCTAGTTGTATTAGTTATAATGGCACCACGTTGGGGAATGTATAAAGTGCTGTAAAACTTCTATTAATTTTTTAGGTGGTGTTAAAAAAAAGGAAAAAAGAAATCCCACCATTGCTTTTTGGGATCCGTTTTTATTGCTATTCACCATGCGGTAAAAAATCATTACAATGCTATTCTCTGGATCCACAAGTTTATGGCAATACCAAGTGTATACAATTATTTTTAATGTACTAGCACTTAAGCACACTAAAAACACAACATAAAATCTTTTCGCCGCATTGCAAGACCCACAGCATTTTTATATTTTTTATCCTCGGAGCTGTATAACATCCTATTTTTGCAGGACAACCTGTAGTTTTTATTGGTACTATTTTAGGCTACTGATTACATTTTGATCGCTTTTTATACAGCTTTTTGGAATTGTCTTTTTAGTTGGTTTTTTTATGCAATAAATTTTTAATGATTTTAAATTTAACAAAAAAAAACAAAAGAGGGTACAAAATAAATGGCATTCATTATGCTGCAAAGCCTGTACGGCATGAAATTATACATGTTGTTAAATGAAAATTTGATGTTGATTCAGGTTAAGCCAATATTTTTGTGTAAACCTAATTAAGAGTGAGAAATAGTTGTTGGAGAACGGTATAATATGTCATTTATGCAATAAACGATAACTAAGAACTTGTAACTTGCGTGAATCACATATAAAGTATTGACTTTAAGGCCCAGGGGTCCTGGTGAAGCTAAAATATTTGAAAATTTAAGGCAGGCTTTTGTGATACATCAAATTACATTTTTATTAGAGATGAGCGAACGTACTCATCTGAGCTTGATACTCGTTCGAGTATTAGCGTGTTCGAGATGCTCGTTACTCGTAACGAGTACCACGCGATGTTCGAGTTACTTTCACTTTCATCTCTGAGACGTTAGCGCGCTTTTCTGGCCAATAGAAAGACAGGGAAGGCATAACAACTTCCCCCTGCGACGTTCAAGCCCTATACCACCCCCCTGCAGTGAGTGGCTGGCGAGATCAGGTGTCACCCGAGTATATAAATCGGCCCCTCCCGCGGCTCGCCACAGATGCATTCTGACATAGCTCAGGGAAAGTGCTGCTGATGGTGGAGCTGCTATAGGGAGAGTGTTAAGAGTGATTTTAGGCTTCAAGAACCCCAAAGGTCCTTCTTAGGGCCACATCTGACTGTGTGCAGTACTGTTGAGGCTGCTTTTTGCAGTGTTGCACTTTTTTTTTTTTTTTGTATATCGGCCGTGCAGAGCATTGCGTCCTCAGTCTGCAGTAATTTTACATAGTCCAGGGCCAGTAGTGGTGAGGCAGGGACAGTGAAAGAGATATACTGTGTATATAGGCAGTGGGATTTTCCAAAAAAAATTGTGAAAAAACATTCTATTTGGGCTGCCTGTGACCGTCCTGAGTGTACTGCGTCTCTGCTGGGGGTAGTTATCCTAATTAATACGCAGCCAGCTAAGTGTTACAGCAGGCTTGCGCAAAATTCTTTCCTGGCTCTGCTGTGCGTTCCGTAAGCGAAGTCAGCCTCCAACCACAGGCCAATAAGCGGCACATTTAATTACAGCGTTCTGTTTCTGCACTACTGGTAATACACCATGTTGAGGGGTAGGGGTAGGCCTAGAGGACGTGGAAGTGAGAACGCAGAGGCCCAAGTCAGGGTGTGGGCACAGGCTGAGCTCCTGATCCAGGTGTATCGCAGCCGACTGCTGCGGGATTAGGAGAGAGGCACGTTTCTGGCGTCCCCACATTCATCTCACAATTAATGGGTCCACGAGGTAGACCTTTATTAGAAAATGAGCAGTGTGAGCAGGTCCTGTCGTGGATGGCAGAAAGTGCATCCAGCAATCTATCGACCACCCAGAATTCTGCGCCGTCCACTGCTGCAACTCTGAATCCTCTGGCTGCTGCTCCTCCTTCCTCCCAGCCTCCTCACTCCATTACAATGACACATTCTGAGGAGCAGGCAGACTCCCAGGAACTGTTCTCGGCCCCCTGCCCAGAATGGGCAGCAATGGTCCTGAATCCTTTCCCACTGGAGGAGTTTGTCGTGACCGATGCCCAACCTTTGGAAAGTTCCCGGGGTCCGATGGATGAGGCTGGGGACTTCCGGTAACAGTCTCAAGAGCTTTCAGTGGGTGAGGAGGATGATGACGATGAGACACAGTTGTCTATCACTCAGGTAGTAGTAATTGGAGTAAGTCCGAGGGAGGAGCGCACAGAGGATTCGGAGGAAGAGCAGCAGGACGATGAGGTGACTGACCCCACCTGGTTTGCTACGCCTACACAGGACAGGTCTTCAGAGGGGGAGGCAAGTGCAGCAGCAGGGCAGGTTGCAAGAGGCAGTGCGGTGGCCAGGGGTAGAGGCAGGGCCAGACCGAATAATCCACCAACTGTTTCCCAAAGCGCCCCCTCGCGCCATGCCACCCTGCAGAGGCCGAGGTGCACAAAGGTCTGGCAGTTTTTCACTGAGAGTGCAGACGACCGACGAACAGTGGTGTGCAACCTTTGTCGCGCCAAGATCAGCCGGGGAGCCACCACCACCAGCCTCACCACCACCAGCATGCGCAGACATATGATGGCCAAGCACCCCACAAGGTGGGACGAAGGCCATTCACCACCTCCGGTTTGCACCGCTGCCTCTCCCCCTGTGCCCCAACCTGCCACTGAGATCCAACCCCCCTCTCAGGACACAGGCACTACCATCTCCCGGCCTGCACCCACACCCTCACCTCCGCTGTCCTCGGCCCCATCCACCAATGTCTCTCAGCGCACCATCCAGCCGTCGCTAGCGCAAGTGTTTGAGCGCAAGCGCAAGTACGCCACCACGCACCCGCACGCTCAAGCGTTAAACGTGCACATAGCCAAATTTATCAGCCTGGAGATGCTGCAGTATAGGCTTGTGGAAACGGAGGCTTTCAAAGGTATGATTGCGGCGGTGGCCCCGCGCTACTCAGTTCCCAGTCGCCACTACTTTTCCCGATGTGCCGTCCCAGCCCTGCACGACCACGTCTCCCGCAACATTGTACGCGCCCTCACCAACGCGGTTACTGCCAAGGTCCACTTAACAACAGACACGTGGACAAGCACAGGCGGGCAGGGCCACAATAGCTCCCTGACGGCACATTGGGTGAATTTAGTGGAGGCTGGGACAGAGTCAGAGCCCGGGACCGCTCACGTCCTACTCACCCCCAGAAGTGCGGGCCCCAGCTCGGTGGTGGTATCTGCGGCAGTGTATGCTTCCTCCACTAAACCACCCTCCTCCTCCTACGCAACCTCTGTCTCGCAATCAAGATGTGTCAGCAGCAGCACGTCGCCAGCAGTCGGTGTCGCGCGGCGTGGCAGCACAGCGGTGGGCAAGCATCAGCAGGCCGTGCTGAAACTACTCAGCTTAGGAGAGAAGAGGCACACGGCCCACGAACTGCTGCAGGGTCTGACAGAGCAGACCGACCGCTGGCTTGCGCCGCTGAGCCTCCAACCGGGCATGGTCGCGTGTGACAACGGCCGTAACCTGGTGGCGGCTCTGCAGCTTGGCAGCCTCACGCACGTGCCCTGCCTGGCCCACGTCTTTAATTTGGTGGTTCAGCGCTTTCTGAAAAGCTACCCACGCTTGTCAGACCTGCTCGGAAAGGTGCGCCGGCTCTGCGCACATTTCCGCAAGTCCCACTCGGACGCTGCCACCCTGCGCACCCTGCAACATCGGTTTAATCTGCCAGTGCACCGACTGCTGTGTGACGTGCCCACACGGTGGAACTCTACACTCCACATGTTGGCCAGGCTCTACGAGCAGCGTAGAGCTATAGTGGAATACCAACTCCAACATGGGCGGCGCAGTGGGAGTCAGCCTCCTCAATTCTTTACAGAAGAGTGGGCCTGGTTGGCAGCCATCTGCCAGGTCCTTGGAAACTTTGAGGATTCTACCCAGATGGTGAGCGGGGATGCTGCAATCATTAGCGTCACCATTCCTCTGCTATGCCTCTTGAGAAGTTCCCTGCAAAGCAAAAAGGCAGACGCTTTGCGCTCGGAAACGGAGGCGGGGGAAGACAGTATGTCGCTGGATAGTCAGAGCACCCTTCTGTCTATATCTCAGCGCGTTCAGGAGGAGGAGCATGAGGTGGAGGAGGATGAGGAGGAGGGGGAAGAGACAGCTTGGCCCACTGCTGAGGGTACCCATGCTGCTTGCCTGTCATCCTTTCAGCGTGTATGGCCTGAGGAGGAGGATCCTGAAAGTGATCTTCCTAGTGAGGACAGCCATGTGTTGCGTACAGGTACCCTGGCACACATGGCTGACTTCATGTTAGGATGCCTTTCTCGTGACCCTCGCGTTACACGCATTCTGGCCACTACGGATTACTGGGTGTACACACTGCTCAACCCACGGTATAAGGAGAACCTTTCCACTCTCATACCCGAAGAGGAAAGGGGTTCGAGAGTGATGCTATACCCCAGCACCCTGGTGGACAAGCTGATGGTAAAATTCCCATCCGACAGCGCTAGTGGCCGAAGGCGCAGTTCCGAGGGCCAGGTAGCAGAGGAGGCGCGGAGATCAGGCAGCATGTACAGCACAGGCAGGGGAACACTCTCTAAGGCCTTTGACAGCTTTCTGGCTCCCCAGCAAGACTGTGTCACCGCTCCCCAGTCAAGGCTGAGTCAGCGGGAGCACTGTAAAAGGATGGTAAGGGGGTACATAGCCGATCGCACGACCGTCCTCCGTGACGCCTCTGCCCCCTACAACTACTGGGTGTCGAAGCTGGACACGTAGCCTGAACTCGCGCTGTATGCCCTGGAGGTGCTTGCTTGTCCTGCGGCTAGCGTCTTGTCAGAGAGGGTGTTTAGTGCGGCTGGGGGAATCATCACGGATAAGCGTCAACCGACAGTGCCGACAGGCTTACACTCACCAAGATGAACAAAGCCTGGATTTCCCCAGACTTCTCTTCTCCACCAGCAGACAGCAGCGATACCTAAGTAATACGTAGGCTGCACCCGCGGATGGAAGCATCGTTCTCTATCACCATCAAAAAGGGGACCTTTTAGCTTCATCAATCTGTGTATTCTATTCATCCTCCTCCTACTGCTCCTCCTCCTGAAACCTGACGTAGTTACGCCGAACGGGCAATTTTTCTTAGGCCCACAAGGCTCAGTCATATAATTTTTGTAAACAATTTTTATACGTTTCAATGCTCATTAAAGCGTTGAAACTTGCACCTGAACCAATTTTTATTTTAACTGGGCTGCCTCCAGGCCTAGTTACAAATTAAGCCACATTAACCAAAGCGATTAATGGGTTTCACCTGCTCTCTTGGTTGGGCATGGGCAATTTTTCTGAGGTACATTAGTACTGTTGGTACACCAATTTTTTTGGGCCCTCGCCTACAGTGTAATCCAATTAATTTTTTGCCCACCTGCATTAAAGCTGACGTTACATCAGCTGTGCTGGGCACCGCAATGGGATATATTTATGTACCGCCGGTGGGTTCCAGGGAGCCACCCATGCTGTCGGTCCACACGGAGTTGTAACTGCATGTGTCCACTTCTAAAGAACCCCAGTCTGACTGGGGCATGCAGTGTGGGCCCAAGCCCACCTGCATTAAACATGACATTACCTCAGCTGTGATGGGCAATGCAATGGGATATATTTATGTACCGCCGGTGGGTTCCAGGGAGCCACCCATGCTGTTCGTCCACACGGACTTCACAATAGGGAGTTGTACCTGCCTGTGTCTACTTATAAAAAACCGCAGTCTGACTGGGGCATGCAGTGTGGGCCGAAGCCCACCTGCATTTAATCTGACGTTAGCTCTGCTGTCCACGGCACTGCAATGGGATACATTTATGTACAGCCGGTGGGTTCCAGGGAGCCACCCATGCTGTGGGTGCACATGGAATTCCCATTGCGGAGTTGTACCTGCCTGTGACTATTTATAAAAACCCCCGGTCTGACTGGGGCATGCAGACACCTTGACAGAATGAATAGTGTGTGGCACATAGGTTCCCCATTGCTATGCCCACGTGTGCAGCTCCTGATGGCGGTGGCACAGGATTATATTTCTCATTGCTTCTGTACAGCATTGTGGGCTATCGTCCTGCCCCTTTTAAAGAGGGTCGCTGCCTAGCCGTGCCAACCCTCTGCAGTGTGTGCCTGCGGTTCCTCCTCATGGCAGACGCACTTATAAATAGACATGAGGGTGGCGTGGCATGAGGGCAGCTGAAGGCTGCGCAGGGACACTTTGGTGTGTGCTGTGGACACTGGGTCGTGCGGGGGGGGGGGGGGAGGGCAGCATGTAACCCAGGAGAAGTGGCAGTGGAGTGGCATGCAGGCAGTGATTGTGCTTTGTTGGAGGTAGTGTGGTGCTTAGCTAAGGTATGCATTGCTAATGAGGGCTTTTCAGAAGTAAAAATTGTTGGGAGGGGGGCCCACTCTTGCCGCTATTGTGGCTTAATAGTGGGACCTGGGAACTTGAGATGCCGCCCAACATGTAGCCCCTCGCCTGCCCTATCCGTTGCTGTGTCGTTCCCATGACTTTCTTGAATTGCCCAGATTTTCACAAATGAAAACCTTAGCGAGCATCGGTGATATACAAAAATGCTTGGGTCACCCATTGACTTCAATGGGGTTCGTTATTCGAAACGAACCCTCGAGCATCGCGAAATTTTCGTCCCGTCCCGTAACGAGCACCCCAGCATTTTGGTGCTCGCTCATCTCTAATTTTTATGCGCTACAAATTGTAGCCTCATTAGAATTTCATTTTTCACGAGTACTAAAGTGGCAGTCATGTTTTAGGGCACTTTCTACCTTTACTAATTGTTTTCCCCTCTCAGACTCTCTCCCGATACAAGCGACTATAATAGCATGGAATTCCAACTTCACAAGAGACATCCTATCCCAAGACAGCTAGTCTGCTCTAATCCTGGGGAGGAAAGGTGGAGCAACCCCAGTGAAGAAATGGAAAATGGAAGCTTAAAGGGGTTATCCCGCGCCAAAACGTTTTTTTTTTTTTTTCAATAGCCCCCCCGTTCGGCGCGAGACAAACCCGATGCAGGGGTTAAAAAAGAAAACGGGATACTGCTTACCTGAATCCCCGCGCTCCGGTGACTTCTTACTTACCTGGTGAAGATGGCCGCCGGGAACTTCTCCCTCGGTGGACCGCAGGTCTTCTGTGCGGTCCATTGCCGATTCCAGCCTCCTGATTGGCTGGAATCGGCACGTGACGGGGCGGAGCTACAAGGAGCCGCTCTCCGGCACGAGCGGCCCCATTCAGAAAAGAAGAAGACAGGACTGCGCAAGCGCGTCTAATCCGGCGATTAGACGCTGAAAATTAGACGGCACCATGGAGACGAGGACGCTAGCAACGGAACAGGTAAGTTAATAACTTCTGATAACTTCTGTATGGCTCATAATTAATGCACAATGTACATTACAAAGTGCATTAATATGGCCATACAGAAGTGTATAACCCCACTTGCTTTCGCGGGACAACCCCTTTAAGGGCTTGGTAGTTAGAATACGATGAAAAAGCCTTTTTGTTTTTTATGTTTTTCAAAGGTGAAGCCCACACTATATAACATTATACCGTAAGGGTAAACATATGAAATAGCAGAGAAGTTTAAAAAAAGACAAAATTTCTTTCAGATATGTGAATGTGTCACAACTAGAGATGAATGAGCACCAAAATGCTCGAGTGCTCGTTACTCGAGTCGAACTTTCAGTGATGCTCGAGAGTTCGTTTCGAGTAACGAACCCCATTAAAGTCAATGGGCGACTCGAGCATTTTTGTATATGACTGGTGCTCCGCTAAGGTTTTCATTTGTGAAAATCTTAGCAAATCACCAAAGTCATGTAAAAAACACAGAAATGGATAGGGCAGGCGAGGAGCAACATGCAAGGCTGCATTTCGGGCTCCGAGGTCTCACTATTAAGCCACAATAGTGGCAAGAGTGAGACCCCCCCCCCCCCCGGACTGTCAGCATAAAGATCGTTCTCCTCTGCCACAGCTGTAACAGCTGTGGCAGAGAAGAACGATGCTAGCCCATTGAATTCAATGGAGCCGGCAATACAGCCAGCTCCATTGAAAGCAATGGGCTACCGGTGAGCGCGGGATGAATTTTCAGGAAGGGCTTAAAAATATAAGCCCTTCCCTGAAATTTATCCAGAAATGTGTAAAAACAAACAAAAAATATATATATATTCACCCGGTCCCGGCAGACGGAGTTCAGCCGCGGCCAGCGGCAGTTCTCCTGAACTGCTCTGAGTAGTATTCAGCAGCCGGGGATTTAAAATCCCCGCCTGCTGAATGAGCTGCCTCTGATTGGTCACAGCTTGACCAATTAGAGGCAGCTCTCACTCACACCCATTCATGAATTTATGAATGGGTGAGTGAGTGCTGCCTCTGATTGGCTCAGCGCAGGGCCCAATCAGGGGCAGCTCTCAGCTGTCATTCAGAGAGTGAGAGCGGAGGCTGGAACCACGCTCTCCAAAGCTTCCTGGTCACCATGGAAACGGCAGAGGAACTTTCGCCCGCATCGCTCAATACAAGCGCCGCTGTTAAGCCGGTCTGGGCACAGGCAGTGCAGGTGAGTGAAGTAAACCCCCCACGATCTTCCCCTGCAGTCAGCCCTCCTGATCGGCTTGCTGCCGCGAAGAGCCCCCAGAAATGCCCTTCTCCAGCTTCTCAAGCTTATGCTTCTGGGGAGACAAGTCACTTAACTAACAACAAGAACTCCCCAAAGACAAGAGCTGAAGCCCCAAATAAAGCAGGGAATTTCCCTCAGGATACCAGAAACGATGCCTCATGCCTGTTAAACAGTTTCAAGGGGAATGAGAATATCACGGATCCCAAAGACACACAAATCTCCCCCCGCACAACGCCTGCTAATAAGCCCCCAGTCGGTTAAAACAAGCCAGACCAGGCTTGCATAACTCCAAACGCCCATCCAGCTGACCCAGCCACAACTAGCGGCAAAAGAGGCATTCAATACCCCCAGCCCAACCCAGGAGAGATGGAGCACAAGTCAAATTCCTCTAGTCCGCAAAAACAGCGAGCTCGCTACTCATCTAACTCCGACAAAACAATCGAATCTTCACTAAAAGACATGCCAGCTCATAACCACGCTGCTTCGGAGAAATTTATAAAAGAAGCAATGCTGGCGCTTGATACATCAATACAAAAAGACATCGCTAAAAGCCTGGCAGGCACAAATGCGACCGTGGAAGAATTAGGAGAAAGAGTGGACCATAGAGAGCGTAAAATGGGAGAATTCGCAGAAGCCCACAATTCATTAGTGGACTCTCACAATAATTTGGAAGAGGAGGTGGAACTCCTGCGAAGCAAACTAGCGGATATAGAGGACAGAAACCGCCGAAATAATATAAAATTTAGAGGCATCCCCGAAACGACACCCCCTTCTGAACTTACCGAATTTCTGAAGAACCTAATTCGGGCAACTCTCCCACAATGCTCAGCCTCAGATCTTATAATAGACCGGGCCCATAGACTACCAAGGGCTCAGTCTGTCCCACTATCCTACCCGCGGGACACAATTGCCCGGATACATTTCTTCCATATTAAAGAGCAACTTATGCGAGCTTCCAAACAGCTTCCCACACTTCCTGCTCCTTACCAGAACATCTCACTCTACGCTGACCTCTCCCAAGCTACAATATCAGCAAGGAAGAAATTATCCCCCATTACCTCTGCTTTACGTAACCACGACGTGAGATACAAGTGGGGCTTCCCAACTAAAATTATCGTCACAAAGAATGGGAGAACCCATGCAATCGCCACTCTGGATAAGGGACTGGAACTCCTAGAGAAATGGAACATCCCTTGCTCAAAACAACCGGATCAGAACCCGAACAAGAGAAACAACCCCTCTCCCAAGATCGCACAGGAGTGGAGAGATGCAACTTAGAATGTATGCATCGCTGATATCCAGCATCTCAAGGACAGGTTATGTCACAATTCTTTTTTCTGCAAACTCTCCCCAAGTTTGCGCAGTCTGACTCACTGCACGACTATGTCTACGTTTATTCTTACATTGTTCCAAATGTCTGTTTCCCCCTATAAGGTATCTAGTTATCTGTTGTTCACAATATGCGTACTACTGCTAACCTTTAACAGTATCTGTCGTTATACAAAATGGCTGTCGTTAAACCACGGTTTCCTTAGCGCCAAACCACCACATCTCAGATGGCTCTAAAGGTTATGTCACTCAACGCAAAAGGCTTAAATAGCCCATTTAAAAGATCTCTTCTGTGGAGAGAAATTAAAAGGTCCAAAGCGGAGGTGGTTTGTGTCCAGGAAACCCATTTTCAAAAAGGAGACTCTACCAGACTATCCAATAGGGACTTTCCCCAAATTTGTTATGCAAACGGCCCAAAGAAAAAAGGGGGAGTCCTTATTGCAATTAAAAAAACGGTCTCTTTCCAGCTACAGAAAGATCTCCTGGACGAAAGAGGTAGATATGTCGCTTTAGTATGTTCAATCAACAACGTGACCTTCACTATAATGAATGTCTACGCCCCCAACACTGCACAACTTCCATTTCTAAATGCTCTGATTAAACAGATCTCACACATAATTAAAGGCAAGGTCCTCCTATGTGGGGACTTCAATATCATTCATAGCCCAGACTTGGACTCAACATCAAAAAGCGACAGAGCTCCCCCTCATGTTTATGAGTGGCTACGGAAAGAAGACCTTTATGATGTATGGAGATGCAAACATGCATCAGAAAGGGATTATACATTTTTCTCCCATAGACACAACACCTACTCCCGCATCGATATGTTTCTAACATCAAAATGGCTCTTACCAATGGTAACAAATGGTGGGGGACATCACTTAGTCGGATCATGCCCCGATCTCCCTGACCCTTCGCCTAACCCACTCGCCTTCAAATGCCTTTATTTGGAGGAATAACACTTATGTTATGTCTCTTAAAAACAACACCACCACTTTGGGGAAAAGGCTCACCGAATTCTTTGCCCTAAACTCTCACCCCTCTATCAGTCCTTCCACGTTATGGAACACACATAAGGCATTCGTAAGAGGTCTTCTAATTCAGCAGTCGGCATACTACAATAAGCAACGCAACTCAATCACAATTGACTTATTAACAAAGGTCTCCACCCTAGCTGTAACTCACAAAGCAGACCCTTCCCTAGAAAATTTAATCCCTCTAAAGAAAGCAAGAACGAAATTACAAGCACACCTTGCACTAGACCACGAGAATCACATAAATAGACTTAAACTGCAACACTATCACTCGCAAAACAAAGCAAGCAAACTAATGGCCAATAGAGTCAAAGCGACTAAAGCAAATTCGAGAATTCCCTACCTAATTTCCCAGACAACAAATAACAAGATTTTCAGCCCCCAAGATATCGCCGATGAATTTAGCAATTACTATAAATCACTTTACAACTTAAACCACGATAAAGACACCCCCCAACCTAATGAGGAATCAATTGACGCTTTCCTATCCACATTATCGCTCCCATCCCTTTCGCAAAAACAAACACAAGGGCTGTGCTTACCCATCACACCACAAGAAATAGAACATACTATCCGCTCACTTAAACCCGGCAAATCCCTGGGCCCCGACGGCTTTTTGAATAAATATCTTAAACTATTTACGCATGCTCTGCTCCCACATATATGCGACTTCTTTAATCACATAATATCAACAGGAAAAATTCCCCCAGAAAACCTAAAAACAACTATTGTTACCATCCCCAAGGAGGGCAAATCCCCCGAATCTACAAGCAATAGAGATGAGCGAGCGTACTCGGCCACGCACCTTTTTCGCCCGAGCGCCGCGATTTTCGAGTACTTCCGTACTCGGGCGAAAAGATTCGAGGGGCGCCGTGGGTGAGTTGGGGGTTGCAGCGGGGAGTGGGGGGCAGAGGGAGAGAGACAGGGCTCCCCCTGTTCCCCGCTGCTACCCCCTGCTCCACCACGCCTCCCCCCACCCCCCGGCGCCCCCCGAATCTTTTCACCCGAGTACAGAAGTACTCGAAAATCGCGGTGCTCGATCGAGTGATTACTCGAAACGAGTAGGTTCGCTCATCTCTAACAAACAACTACTGACCCATTTTTCTCCTGAATTCTGACATCAAACTTTATGCGAAAATAATAGCCAATCGACTATTCCCTATTCTTCCCCAACTCATTAAAAATGACCAGGTAGGTTTTACGAGAGGACGGCAGGCCCCAGACGGAACAAGACGTCTGATCAATCTCATAGCTAAAGCCAGCACCGCACGAATGCCTTCTGGACGCGGAGAAGGCATTCGACAGGGTGCATTGGGGATATATGGCCGTGTCCTGGAAAGATTTGGCTTTTCTGGATCGATTCTCTCGGCCGTAACTGCCCTTTATACTGTTCCATCAGCCTCTGTTTTAACAAATGGAGTCCTGTCCAAACCATTCCAAATCACCAACGGCACACGCCAGGGCTGTCTACTATCCCCACTCATATTCACAATGATGATGGAACCACTGGCGGAGACAGTAAGGTCCAACCTAAATATCGAAGGCATCCCCATAGGAACATGCACGCACAAAATTAACCTATTTGCCGACGACGTAATACTAACTCTATCAAACCCAAAAGCCTCACTTCCTCATGTGGTGTCCACTCTCCAACATTTCAGTGCTGTCTCCTATTATAAAGTAAACTCCACTAAATCGCAAATGATGGGCATTAACCTACCCAAAACAGAGGAGAAATCCCTAAGAGCTTCATTTCCCTTCCAGTGGTGTCCTTCTTCGCTGCCCTACTTGGGTATACTACTAACTCCCTCAGTTGATAACCTCCTTTCAACAAACTTCCCCCCGCTTAAAATGCGGTTACAAAAAGTATTGGACCGCCTGGCAAAATTTGAGCCTAGCTGGATGGGCAGAGTGATACTATATAAAATGCTTATCCTCCCCCGCATTTTGAACCTTCTTAGGACCATTGCTGTGCCCATTCCGAACTCTGTATTTCTAACATTTCAACAACAAATGAATGGATTCATATGGGGAGGAGCGAAACCTAGAGTGGCACTCTCTGTTCTAAATAGACCCTTAAAATTCGGAGGCATGCGTCTCCCCAACCTCCGCAACTATCACAATGCTTTCCTGATCGACCAGAGTAGACACTGGCTCAATAAGGAAATGAACAAAAGGTGGACCTCCATCGAATCAAATCTGACAGGCATAACCAACTGGAAAGCATATCTACTTGCAAATTCAATACGCCCTCAGGAAACCTCGCAACTCCCTCCCTCAGTGAGAGCCACACTACAAGCTTGGAACGCACTAAGCCAGGGATCAATCCTGGAGACAAACATAACAACCAAAATCCCACTCCCTCTAAAGTTCCTAATTCCTGACCTCTCCTTAAATAACTGACCACATAAAGAAACAATGAACGTCTCAGACTTGTATCAGGGGTACGCCTTGCTCCCCTTTCCCCAGCTACAAGAAAAATATGGAGTTCCATCTTCGGAACACTACAATTACCTACGTATCTGAAATCTCTTGAGAACTAATAAGCTCACCTCCTCAACGCTTCCTAATCCGCTAAACGACCTATTAAACGCAAATATATTACCACAGAAAAAACTCTCTAAACCCATCTACATCTGCCTATCTGAAACACAATCCTTTAAGAAAACGGTCAATTTCCTAAATTGGGAAAAAGACTTGAACAAAAAATTCTCACAGGAGATATGGTGTGAGGCCCTGAAATGGGCTCATAAATCCTCCTCATGTGCCTCTGATTCGGAACAGTACCAGAAACTTCTGACCAGATGGTACTGCTCTCCACTGAGGTTGTCGCAAATGAAAAAGGAGATCTCCCCTCTCTGTTGAAGAGGGTGTGGAGGAATTGGATCATTACTTCATATATTCTGGTCATGCCCCTACATACTCCACTTTTGGGATAAAGTTTCAAAATGCATCTCTAACTTAGCCCCCTCTTCGGAGAAACACGCTCCCAAATTAGCCCTGCTCCTACTGGGCATAGGAAACATACTCAGGAGTCACAGAGTAGTGGTGTGCCATATACTCCACACCTCGCGAACACTGATAGCAAAAAATTGGAGATCCAAGAATATTCCCTCCATAGAGGAAATGCAAAACAGTGTCTCACTAAATTGTGTTCACGAGAAGCTGATTGCTCTCCAAAAGGACACTTTAGCTCAGTTCCGGAAAGATTGGACAGCTTGGATCCAGAAAACAAAAATGCCGACAGGGTTTGACTAAGCCGCCCATATGCTCTTTACTCTCCCATATCCCCCTCCTTCTCCCCCCCCCCCTTCCCTCCCCCTCCCCGTTGTAGCTCATCCCTTCCAAACTCACTAGCCCCAGGGCCCAACCTCAGAGTAAATCCAAAGCCAAATAAAACCTCACCTCTTTCCAAATGAGATTCCACCAATATTACACACATGGAAACCGTTAAACTCAATCTGTTTATTTCTATGCTTGTTGACAGACAGCTAAAATTAACATGTTTAAGGTACCTTAAAGTTAAGGTTTGCTTACTTTCCCCATTTCCCCATTTACCCCCTCTCTTCTTCCCTCCATCTTCCCTATCCCCCCCCCCTTTATGAAAAATGTAACATACATTGTTTAAAATAAACGTTGCATACTTGAAAAATTCCTTGCTGTATAAGCTGTATGTATCGAAAATTCCAATAAAAACTCATTGTTTAAAAGAAATACGGGTCTCACATTTTCAACTTTTTAACAAAAAACAAGCCAAGCCTAGCCCTTCTACTACCAGAGTTAGATGGCTTCCCGATGGAATGCTGAACCATTGTCTGCCACATACTACATGCAACTCGACTCTCAATTGCTCACAATTGGAAAAGTTCTAAGATTTCTTCCATAGAAGAAATTATTTCTATAGTCTCCTCCTACTGTACATGTGAGAGAATAGTGGCAATCCAAAATAGAAAACTGAATTCCTCGCTATTCAAATGGAACCGATGGCTGACATACTTTCCCTCATCTATTTAGCCCAAAACTACCTCTATTATACCTAACTCTTCAAATTCCTCCATGTCTTAAATGCCTTGAATGCCTTCAATTCTTTATTTTTTTTTTCAAAACGTGTGGAATAAATAAGAGTCAATAGGATTACAGGGATACCAAATTTCTATCGCTTTTTCAATTTTTTTTTACAATTTTTACTCAATAAAACATTTAGAAAAAAAAAATTATAATTTTTGCCTCAGTGCATTCTAAGACCCAGACCTACAGAGCTATGTCAGGTCTTGTTTTCTACAGAAAGAGCTTTGGTTTAAATTGATATGAAAGGTGCAAGGTAGACTGATGAAAAATAGCAATTCTGGCTTTTTTTTAAAATAACTTCTTACGTTGTTCACCATGTGAGATAAATAACTAATTATTTTGATTGCTTAGATAATTAGAAATGCAATGATGCCTATTTTTATTTTTCTGGTGTTTTTTTATTTTAGAAGTGCGTTTTCAAGAAAAATTTTTACTTTTATTGAAATTTTTGTTTACCAAACTTGACCTTATTGACCTTTTTTTTTTTTGCAGACTTCCTGCTGCCATGGAAAACCATCGACATCTCATGATCGCATCGCAGGGTGCCGATGTGCAACAGTGGGAGCCCCATCCCCCGTCACCTACTTACATGCCTCGATTACTATTGATTGTGGAATGGAAGAGGTTAAATATTTGGGAACAGATGCTTCTCCAATCCCAGTCATTACAGTGGGATCTTGGTTCTTTCTGGCATGGGAACTGTACTGGCCTAAACTTGCACTGCCATAAAAAGACAATTGTGTGGGTCTAAGGCCACTTAGTGACTGCTGTAAAAAGACATATGGGCGATCACTAAGGAGTAGAGATGAGCGAGCATACTCGCTAAGGCAAATTACTCGAGTGAGTATTGCCAGTTTCGAGTACATGCTCGCTCGTCTCAAAAGATTTGGGGGCCGGCGGGGTGCGGGGGGCAGCGGGGGGGAACGGGGGGAGATCTCTCTCCCCGCTCCCCCATGCTCACTCCTGCAACTCACCGCTCACTCCAGCCGGCCCCCGAATCTTTTGAGACGAGCGGGCATGTACTCGAAACTGGCAATACTCACTCAAGTAATTTTCCTTAACGAGTACGCTTGCTCATCTCTACTAAAGAGTTATTATTGCTCATTATTTATCTGGCACCAATCACTAATTTACAGTCTATATTATAACCAAGAGCTACAGTCATACTTCTGATGCTTTTCAGAAACAGTCAACAAGTATGTCGCCATATCCCTATCATTTTCCCTAAACTCCTAGACTGTAGGGACAGTTAGACTGACAATACACCTTAGACAGCTGTTGGCTCATTGGTCAGAGAGTAATCTCATCTGATACCCACATGCACACTTGGTTCAGCCAAGGGAAGAAGGCTGCTGACAGACAGCGATGGCAACACCTTATTTACCTGAGAACAAAAGAATTGGGTAGTTGAAATCCAGCAGCCTGATCTTTGTCTCCACAAATATCTGCTGTTGTGGGAGGGTCAGGGGCCGCCATACACATTAGATGATCATCTGGACCCGCAGAGATTGATGAGTTCAGCTGACATGCATTTAATGTGTATGGCCGCCCGTAACCTTTCCTAAGGCTTCATTCACATGAACATATGCGTTTTTACAGCCGCCTGCACACACCGTAAAATTACATTAATGAAGAATAGCCGCAATTGAGTCCCGAGCTTAAGTAGCATTTTCTCGTACATTTACACAAGCGTACTGCGGAAAAAATACACTGCAGCGCGAAATTCCGTCGGTCAGCAGAAATCCTCGGAATGGCTTAGAACAGATAAAAATAGTGGAAGCGGTCTTCTTTTCCGAGTTCCATATGCAGGTAAACTCCCTCCCTTTTTTTTCAGCTACCATAGGAGTCTATAGCAGATTCCAGAATTTTTCATCGAAAGATAGGTCAAAACTAGAGATGACCGAGCGTACTCGGTAAGGACAGATATTCGAGCGAGTTTCGTCCTTATCGAGTACCTGCCTGCTCGCCCGCAAAGATTCGGGTGCCAGCGGAGGGCGGGGAGCGGCAGCGGAGAGCGGGGGGGAACTGGAGGGAGAGATCTCTCCCTCTCCCCTGCTCCCTCCTGCTCACTCCCACAACGCAGTGCTCACCCACGCCGGCACCTGAATCTTTGCGGGCGAGCAGGCAGGTACTCGGTTAGGACGATACTCGCTCGAGTATCTGGCCTTACCGAGAACACTCGTTCATCTCTAGTCAAAACCTATCTTTTCATGCTGCATTTTCAGTTGCCGATGTTCTCTTTTTTGACGACGCAATTTTTTCACCCGACTGAAAATTGCTCATGTGAATGAATGCATTGGAATCCAATTTATCACGGCTAAATAACCGCATAAAAACACTTGTGTGAATAAAGCCTAAATCGGATCACCGTACAGTTCCAGACACTTCTAAGAATGCAAATCACCAGAGAAAGATCTGTGCACACAAGAAGAAGATAGAAAAGCGAGAAGATTTGATCTCTAGCAACTTCAAATAAGCTATTAAAATACCATTTTAGAACACATCAGAGAAGATTTGATGCCTCTTTTGGAAGTTCTTTCCTGGTTAGCTGAATATAGGCCACAGCTGCTTCTACTAAGTCCTAACAATTATACAGTTCAGGGTCTTCTCAAATGTGGTGACTATTTCGTACTCTTTTGTGCAGTTCTCTACAATGTATTATAGACTTTTTAAAAATTGAGCAAACTCAGCTGTTCTGGCATTTGTGGCAAGTGAGAGGTTAGGAAACTCCATTATAAGATATTCTCTGCAGACTTCCATTGCCATTCACAATTTACTCACTTGAAGAAACTTACACAAGTTTTGAAATTGAATGATTCTAAGGAGGGTAATGAAAAGGGATGAAGTGATATAGAATGTTTTTTTATATATATATCTTCACAGCACTTGGTTTTTCAGGTGTCAGTAAATATAAAACATGGAGGGAGATTTATAATTCTCAAGAAAGCCTGCTTTGTTACCTAGAAGAATATATTGCTGTCACATAGTGACTAGAGATGAGCGAGCATACTCGCTAAGGCACATTACTCGAGCGAGTAGTGCCTTAGCCGAGTATCTCCCCACTCGTCTCTAAAGATTCAGGGGGCGGCAGGGGAGAGCGGGGAGGAACGGAGGGGAGATCTCTCTCTCCTCCCCCCCCCCCCCCCCCGCTCCCCACCGCAACTCACCGGTCACCCGTGTTGGCCCCCGAATCTTTAGAGATAAGCGGGGAGATACTCGGCTAAGGCACTACTCACTCGAGTAATGTGCCTTAGCGAGTATACTCGCTCATCTATAATAGTGACATTGAAACCTGGGATGGTCCAACCTTTTTACATTGTAAAGCACCTATGAGGTGTGGAAAAATGTAGACACAAGCAAAATGTGATTGCGATATCATGAACGCAAGAAATGGGTTCTACAAGCAACATCACAGTACTTTGCTTCACACATGGTGATGTGGAGGTAAGGTGATACAGGATGCAGCAGATGGAGTAACTAAAATATAGAATATTTATTTAAGAATGAAAGTAAATAATGGGGGGGGGTAATAATTAAAGGGGCTTTTCAGGGAGAATACTATTGATCACCTATCAGGACAGGTCATCAACAGTTGGTCGGTTGGGGTCCGTCACTCGGGACTTCAGTTGATCAGCTAATTGTGCACACACTAACAGTGTCATAAATACACAGGGGTTGGAGTGGAAGCAGCGGAAGTCTCTGCTCCGACCTCTGTGTAGTGGTCGGTGCTTGTACCTGCAAGCGCGTCTCTCCTTGAAATCAATTAAATGAAACATGAAGTCACATCCTAACTGGAGTCCAGTTTCCAGGCTTCCTCCTTCCTGGATCTCTGTTGGAAAATGGATGGAATCCATTCTGAGATGCATGAACCTATTAACTCTTTCCAATCCACTGTCTGACGTCTTCAGACATTCTGATTGAAGGCTGTACAGCTCAGATGTCGGAAGACGTCCGGCAGGGTATTCTTACTGTATATTACTGGCTGTTCTGTTGTCGGAGGCCTCTCCAGCATGTCCCATACCGCAGTACTGGCTCTAGCCAGCCAGCATTGTATGATGGTAGAAAGAGAAAACCCCATATGAAACCCTGAATCCAAAATTGGATTGCAAAAGTTTAAAAAAGTAGTGCTAACTATGCCTTAGATATTTTGATAACACATTATTCATGCTTTGATGAGGTATTTGTACCATGATGCAGTGAACATTTCTCACATACAGAGGCATAATTTGAACCTCCTGGGCCCCAATGCAAAATCTGTAACAGGGCCCCCAACTATAATGCTTTATTCATAGTACTGGGCTCCCTATATGGAGAGCAGAGGCCTTATGGGTCCCATAAGGCCCCTGGGCCCGGGTGCAACCGCACCCCCTATAGTTACGCCAGTTCTCCCATAATATTCTCTATTTTCACATGCTATATGTCACATGGTAACCAAATATCCCAAATACGCATGTTTGCACATAGCTAAAGCTAATGCTAGCAACATAGCATATGGAATTAGAGCAGCCAAGAGGTGAGTTGAGAACACGCATTTGGCACATAATATCACTATATATGGACAATTCTTTCATGTCTCCAGTTTGGTAGGGGATTGGTGCTATTTTATCCTTCTCCTTACGCAAGAAAATCCAATTCTCCTGAATGCTAGAACACTGCGGTAAAGAAGATATTTGATATATTCCATTGTCCTTTTCTTTCACTATGTGTGTTATGCTACGTGATCTCAGTGAAACTCATATTTTCCTTGTGTAAGTACATTTTCCCTTTTAAGAATGATTACTTTATAAGAAGTGGGCACTTAAGAGGTGAAAGAAGAAATAATCCAGAGAATGTCAATGTTTACTGAGAAATGAATATGATGAAGGCTTCACGCCTAGTTTATAACGCAGCGCTTCAAAGTGACTTCTTCTCTGTATATTTTGTGTTCCCACACTTTTAGGTTATTTCACACTTCGTTTCTGTGATCTGTTTTACCCATGCATTGGGACAGCTCCCAGCACATGCATCAAACCCATCTATAGGCTCCATTCTCCAAGCATAGAACCCATTGACTTCTGTTTGGAAGGTATCCATTGGGAATATTTTTTTTTCTGGTTGGAATAGCATGCAGCAGCCTGCAGTATTCTATCCAGACGCATTGTGCGAAAAACAGTATCCATGAAACAGGTACCATAAGAGTTTATGGGTGACAGATGTGACTGTATGGCATCTTCACAGGCATCAGTTTAATGGATACAACATCAGCTTTGCAATAGCTTTTCATGACCTACAGTATCTATTAAATGCATATCATTCTAGCCTATAAGTGACGGATGCGTTAAACAGATGCCTAACAGTGGCATCCATCACCTGTAGACTATTATGACATCCTTTTAACATATAATATTTTTTTTTTTACAGATTGCCTTAATATTCTATGGATGATGGATGTCACTATTAGGCATTAGAGATGAGCGAGCACCAAAATGCTCGGGTGCTCGTTACTCGAGACGAACTTTTCGCGATGCTCGAGGGTTCGTTTCCGCTAACGAACCCCATTGAAGTCAATGGGCGACCCGAGCATTTTTGTATATCGCCGATGCTCGCTAAGGTTTTCATTTGTGAAAATTGGGGCAATTCAAGAAAGTGATGGGAACGACACAGCAACGGATAGGGCAGGCGAGGGGCGACATGTTGGGCTGCATCTCAAGTTCACAGGTCCCACTATTAAGCCACAATAGCGGCAAGAGTGGCCCACCCCCTCAACAACTTTTACTTCTGAAAAGCCCTCATTAGCAATGCATACCTTAGCTAAGCACCACACTACCTCCAACAAAGCACAATCACTGCCTGCATGACACTCCGCTGCCACTTCTCCTGGGTTACATGCTGCCCATCCCCCCCCTGCACGACCCAGTGTCCACAGCGCACACCAAATTGTCCCTGCACAGCCTTCAGCTGCCCTCATGCCACGCCACACTCATGTCTATTTATAAGTGCGTCTGCCAGAGGAACCGCAGGCACACACTGCAGAGGGTTGGCACGGCTAGGCAGCGACCCTCTTTAAAAGGGGCGGGGCGATAGCCCACAATGCTGTACAGAGGCAATGAGAAATATAATCCTGTGCCACCGCCATCAGGAGCTACACACGTGGGCATAGCAATGGGGAACCTATGTGCCACACACTATTCATTCTGTCAAGGTGTCTGCATGCCCCAGTCAGACCGCGTTTTTTTATAAATAGTCACAGGCAGGTACAACTGGGTATCCCCAACTCCGCAATGGGAATTCCGTGTGCACCCACAGCATGGGTGGCTCCCTGGAAGCCACCGGCGGTATATAAATATATCCCATTGCATTGCCCATCACAGCTGATGTTACGTCAGCTGTAATGCAGGTGGGCAAAAAATTAATTGGATTACACTGTAGGCGAGGGCCCACAAAAATTGGTGTACCAACAGTACTAATGTACCTGAGAAAAATTGCCCATACCCAACCGAGAGGGCAGGTGAAACCCATTAATCGCTTTGGTTTATGTGGCTTAATTGGTAACTAACTAGGCCTGGAGGCAGCCCAGTTAAAATAAAAAGTGGTTGAGGTGAAAGTTTCAACGCTTTAATGAGCATTGAAACGTATAAAAATTGTTTAGAAAAATTATATGACTGAGCCTTGTGGGCCTAAGAAATATTGCACGTTCGGCGTGATTACGTCAGGTTTCAGGAGGAGGAGCAGGAGGAGGAGGATGAATATTATACACAGATTGATGAAGCAAAAAGGTCCCCGTTTTGGATGGTGATAGAGAACGATGCTTCCATCCGCGGGTGCAGCCTACGTATTGTTTATGTATCGCTGCTGTCCGCTGGTGTAGAAGAGAAGTCTGGGGAAATCCAGGCTTTGTTCATCTTGATGAGTGTAAGCCTGTCGGCACTGTCGGTTGACAGGTGGGTACGCTTATCCGTGATGATTCCCCCAGCCACACTAAACACACTCTCTGACAAGACGCTAGCCGCAGAACAAGCAAGCACCTCCAGGGCATACAGCGCGAGTTCAGGCCACGTGTCCAGCTTCAACACCCAGTAGTTGTAGGGGGCAGAGGCGTCACCGAGGACGGTCGTGCGATCGGCTACGTACTCCCTCACCATCCTTTTACAGTGCTCCCGCCAACTCAGCCTTGACTGGGGACCAGTGACACAGTCTTGCTGGGGAGCCATAAAGCTGTCAAAGGCCTTAGAGAGTGTTCCCCTGCCTGCGCTGTACATGCTGCCTGATCTCTGCGCCTCCCCTGCTACCTGGGCCGCGGACATGCGCCTTCGGCCACTAGCGCTGTCGGATGGGAAGTTTATCATCAGTTTGTCCACCAGCGCCCTGTGGTATAGCATCATTCTCGAACCCCTTTCCTCTTCAGGAATGAGAGTGGAAAGGCTCTCCTTATACCGTGGGTCGAGCAGTGTGTACACCCAGTAATCCGTAGTGGCCAGAATGCGTGTAACGCGAGGGTCACGAGAAAGGCATCCTAACATGAAGTCAGCCATGTGTGCCAGGGTACCTGTACGCAACACATGTCTGTCCTCACTAGGAAGATCACTTTCAGGATCCTCCTCCTCCTCCTCCTCTGGCCATACACGCTGAAAGGATGACAGGCAAGCTGCATCTGTACCCTCAGCAGTGGGCCAAGCTGTCTCTTCCCCCTCCTCCTCATGCTCCTCCCCCTCCTCCTCCTCCTCCTCCTCTGGCCATACACGCTGAAAGGATGACAGGCAAGCAGCATCTGTCCCCTCAGCAGTGGGCCAAGCTGTGTCTTCCCCCTCCTCCTCATGCTCCTCCCCCTCCTCCTCAACGCGCTGAGATATAGACATGAGGTTGCTCTGACTATCCAGCGACATACTGTCTTCCCCCGCCTCCGTTTCTGATTCCAAAGCGTCTGCCTTTATGCTTTGCAGGGAACTTCTCAAGAGGCATAGCAGAGGAATGGTGACGCTAATGATTGCAGCATCCCGCTCACCATCTGGGTAGACTCCTCAAAGTTTCCAAGGACCTGGCAGATGGCTGCCAACCAGGCCCACTCTTCTGTAAATAATTGAGGAGGCTGACTCCCACTGCGCCGCCCATGTTGGAGTTGGTATTCCACTATAGCTCTACGCTGCTCATAGAGTCTGGCCAACATGTGGAGCGTAGAGTTCCACTGTGTGGGCACGTCGCACAGCAGTCGGTGCACTGGCAGATTAAACCGATGTTGCAGTGTCCTCAGGGTGGCAGCGTGCGTGTGGGATTTGCGGAAATGTGCGCAGAGCTGGCGCACCTTTCCGAGCAGGTATGACAAGTGTGGGTAGCTTTTCAGAAAGCGCTGAACCACCAAATTAAAGACATGGGCCAGGCATGGCACGTGCGTGAGGCTGCCGAGCTGCAGAGCCGCCACCAGGTTACGGCCGTTGTCACACACGACCATGCCCAGTTGGAGGCTCATCGGCGCAAGCCAGCGGTCGGTCTGCTCTGTCAGACCCTGCAGCAGTTCGTGGGCCGTGTGGCTCTTCTCTCCTAAGCTGAGTAGTTTCAGCACGGCCTGCTGACGCTTGCCCACCGCTGTGCTGCCACGCCGCGTGACACCGACTGCTGGCGACGTGCTGCTGCTGCTGACACATCTTGATTGCGAGACAGAGGTTGCGTAGGAGGAGGAGGAGGGTGGTTTAGTGGAGGAAGCATACACCCCCGCAGATACCACCACCGAGCTGGGGCACGCAATTCTGGGGGTGGGTAGGACGTGAGCGGTCCCAGGCTCTGACTCTGTCCCAGCCTCCACTAAATTCACCCAATGTGCCGTCAGGGAGATATAGTGGCCCTGCCCGCCTGTGCTTGTCCACGTGTCTGTTGTTAAGTGGACCTTGGCAGTAACCGCGTTGGTGAGTGCGCGTACAATGTTGCGGGAGACGTGGTCGTGCAGGCCTGGGACGGCACATCGGGAAAAGTAGTGCTGACTGGGAACCGAGTAGCGCGGGGCCGCCGCCGCCATCATGCTTTTGAAAGCCTCCGTTTCCACAAGCCTATACGGCAGCATCTCTAGGCTGATCAATTTTGCAATGTGCACGTTTAACGCTTGAGCGTGCGGGTGCGTGGCGTCGTACTTGCGCTTGCGCTCAAACAGTGGTGCTAGCGACGTCTGGACGCTACGCTGAGAGACATTGCTGGATCGGGCCGAGGACAGCGGAGGTGAGGGTGTGGGTGCAGGCCAGGAGACGGTACTGCCTGTGTCCTCAGAGGGGGGTTGGATCTCAGTGGCAGGTTGGGGCACAGGGGGAGAGGCAGTGGTGCAAACCGGAGGCGGTGAACGGGCATCGTCCCACCTTGTGGGGTGCTTGGCCATCATATGCCTGCGCATGCTGGTGGTGGTGCCTCCCCAGCTGATCTTGGCGCGACAAAGGTTGCACACCACTGTTCGTCGGTCGTCAGGCGTCTCTGTGAAAAACTGCCACACCGTAGAGCACCTTGACCTCTGCAGGGTGGCATGGCGCGAGGGGGCGCTTTGGGAACCAGTTGGTGGATTATTCGGTCTGGCCCTGCCTCTACCCCTGGCCACCGCACTGGCTCGGCCTGTGCCCACACCCTGACTTGGGCCTCCGCGTCCTCGCCCGCGTGCACGTCCTATAGGCCTACCCCTACCCCTCAGCATGGTGTATTAGCAGTAGTGCAGAAACAGAACGCTGTAATTAAATGTACCGCTTATTGGCCTGTGGTTGGAGGCTGACTTCGTTTACGGAATGCCAGGAAATAATTTGGCGCACGCCTGCTGTAACACTTAGCTGGCAGCGTATTTATTTGTAGAACTACTACCCCCGGCACACACGGACCCAGAACACTGAGCACAGTGACAGGCAGGCCAAATAGATTTTTTGCCCAATATTTTTTTGAAAAGGACCACAGCGTATATTCAATCTATAGTATATGTCTTCTGGCGCTGCCTACACAATTCTGTCCCTGCAGTGTGTCACAGAACTGCAGTGTTGCACTGTTATTAACTGCAACAGAGCGGTGATTTCACAGCCAGGAAATAATTTGGCGCACGCCTGCTGTAACACTTAGCTGGCTGCGTATTTATTTGTAGAACTACTACCCCCAGGACACACGGACCCAGAACACTGAGCACAGTGACAGGCAGGCCAAATAGATTTTTTGCCCAATATTTTTTTGAAATGGACCACAGCGTATATTCAATCAATAATATATGTCTTCTGGCCCTGCCTACACAATTCTGTCCCTGGAGTATTACTGCAGGCCGCAATGCTCTGCACGGCCGATATACCAAAAAAAAAAATGTGCAACACTGCAAAAAGCAGCCTCCACAGTACTGCACACGGTTAGATGTGGCCCTAAGAAGGACCATTGGGGTTCTTGAAGCCTACAATCACTCCTAACACTCTCCCTGCCTAACCACAACTTCTGTCCCTGTAGTATTACTGCAGGGCGCAATGCTCTGCACGGCCGATATACCAAAAAAAGAAAATTGTGCAACACTGCAAAAAAGCAGCCTCCACAGTACTGCACACGGTTAGATGTGGCCCTAAGAAGGACCGTTGGGGTTCTTGAAGCCTACACTAACTCCTAACACTCTCCCTATAGCAGCTCCGGCACCAACAGCACTGTCCCTCAGCTATGTCACAACGCATCTGAGGCCAGCCGCGGGAGGGGCCGATTTTTATAATCGGGTGACACCTGATCTCGCCAGCCACTCACTGCAGGGGGGTGGTATAGGGCTTGAACGTCGCAGGGGGAAGTTGTAATGCCTTCCCTGTCTTTCTATTGGCCAGAAAAGCGCGCTAACGCTCAGAGATGAAAGTGAAAGTAACCCGAACATCGCGTGGTACTCGTTACGAGTAACGAGCATCTCGAACACGCTAATACTCGAACGAGTATCAAGCTCGGACGAGTACGTTCGCTTATCTCTGTTAGGCATCCATTACAACCTCAAGAATAGCTATGCATTGGGAACTTTTTCCAGAGCATATATTTTTTTTTTTGCCTTTTTCCCAGTGTTCTTCAACTGTTTTAGCACAATGTCCTCTGCAAGCAGACTAGCCATAATTTACATCTAAGTGCAGTGCAACAGCAAAATACTACTTATTTGAGAGGCCACGGGTGATACACAACCACCAATTATCTCTATATGCCGCCAAATAGTATAACAACAGTTTAGAGATGAACCAACATGTTTACATAACTATGCAATCTGTAACTCATATAGGAAAGCATAGCCCTAACTCTACCATTCATACAGAACATATATGCTCTTGTGTGACTTTATATAAATGTTACGCACATTATTTAATGTGATATTTAGATTCAAAGTCAAACACAAAAAATACAGCAAATCTGGCATTTTTCTTTTTTTAGGTCGTTCATTGCATGGGATAAATACAGTGATAAATATACTTTTAGGATTTTATACTTAGTCATGCTCATTATGGACATCGCAAATATGTCTAGTTTTTCTATTTTTGAATTCATGACCCTGCAATCATTTTAAAATCTCTGTAATACATTGCAGTACTTACATACTGCAGTGTATTATGTCTGTTACTAATAGATGTACAAAGATGACAGACCTGGGGCCTTTGTTAGGCCCCCAATTGCAATGGAAACCCAATGGCACCCGGTGGTTGAACTGCGAGGATGCAATGCAGACTCCATTCCCTATGTCTAACCACTAATATGCTGCCTCTAATGGGTTAAATGGCCAAGGCAGTGCTAGTTCCAATCCTGGTCATTGCAGCGGGGTATCTACTATATTACAGCATGGGCTCAGTTCCGAAACGTGCACCATCCCAGCGCTGTGCATGTATAGTGGCTGTGGGAATGACGTACCCCCTGTATAGCATGCTAATTAATTGTTATATCTACTTAATTGTTCTGCAACGAACTACATATAAAAATGGCATAACCATAAAGCTAAATCTAGAGCTATAAAGAAATACCCAGCTTCAGTGAAGTGACAACTCATTGATTTGACTACAGCATTTTAAACTACGACGTTTAGTACAAACGTATTGCTTGTCTTCCAAGGTCTAAATGACTGACATTGCAAAGGCACTTTCATTCCCTATTTCCCTATGTTCTTTCAAATGTCTCTTAATGGATAATTACCAAAACCAGGTGTGATCTTTATAACCTAGTTTCCTGTCTGTGTCTATCATTTATAAACCTCCTCCCAGACTGGAGGACATGAGACCCTTTTTTTTTGTTCTATGTCCACATTGTTAAAAAAATGTTGCCTGAAGATTAGAGATGAGCGAACACCAAAATGTTCGGGTGTTCGTTATTCGGAACGAACTTCCCGTGATGCTCGAGGGTTCGTTTCGAACAACGAACCCCATTGAAGTCAATGGGCGACCAGAACATTTTTGTATTTCGCCGATGCTCGCTAAGGTTTTCATGTGTGAAAATCTGGGCAATTCAGGAAAGTGATGGGAATGACACAGTGACGGATAGGGCAGGCGAGGGGCTACATGGTGGGCTGCATCTCAAGTTCACAGGTCCCACTATTAAGCCACAATAGCGGCAAGAGTGCCCCCCCCCCCCCCCCACTGTCAGCATAAAGATCGTCCTCCTCTGGCACAGCTGTAACAGCTGTAGCAGAGAAGAATGATGTTAGCCCATTGAATTCAATGGAGCGGCAATACAGCAGGTTCCACTGAATGCAATGGGCTGCCGGCGATCGCAGGATGAATGGTCGGAAAGGGGTTAAATATATAACCCCTTTCCTGCAATTCATCCAGAAATGTGTTACACTAAAAATATATACCGGCGTATAAGGCGACCGGGCGTATAAGACGACCCCCCAACTGTCACCTTATACGCCGGTAATACAGTGGAGCAAAGAATAAAAATCATTACTTACGTTTTTAGATGATCTGCGGCGCTCCTGCAGGCTGTCACTCCCTCCTAATCCACGGCAAAGTATTCCTTTCTCCACGAAAGGCTTTAAATCCCTGCCTCCAGAAGCACACGTGCCTTCAGCCAATCACAGCCAATGACAATGATGTCATTGAATGGCTGTGATTGGCTGTGTTTCTGGAGGCGGGGATTTCAAGCCTTTCATAGAGAAAGCTTGTCTGCTGTGGATTAGGAGGGAGTGACAGCCTGCAGGAGCGCCGCAGATCATCTAAAAACGTAAGTAATGCTTTTTATTCTTTGCTCCACTGTATTACCGGCGTATAAGGTGACAGTTGGGGGGTCGTCTTATACGCCCGGTCGCCTTATACGCCGGTATATATTTTTAGTGTAACACATTTCTGGATGAATTGCAGGAAAGGGGTTATATATTTAACCCCTTTCCGACCATTCATCCTGCGATCGCGGGCAGCCCATTGCATTCAGTGGAACCTGCTGTATTGCCGCTCCATTGAATTCAATGGGCAAACATTGTTCTTCTCTGCTACAGCTGTTACAGCTGTGGCAGAGGAGAACGATCTTTATGCTGACAGTGGGGGGGGGGGGGGGGCACTCTTGCCGCTATTGTGGCTTAATAGTGGGACCTGTGAACTTGAGATGCAGCCCACCATGTAGCCCCTCGCCTGCCCTATCCGTCACTGTGTCATTCCCATCACTTTCTTGAATTGCCCAGATTTTCACACATGAAAACTTTAGCGAGCATCGGCGAAATACAAAAATGTTCGGGTCGCCCATTGACTTCAATGGGGTTCGTTATTCGAAACGAACACCCGGACATCGCGGGAAGTTCGTTCCGGATAACGAACACCCGAACATTTTGGTGTTCGCTCATCTCTAATAATTACCAAAACCAGGTGTGATCTTTATAACCTAGTTTCCTGTCTGTGTCTATCATTTATAAACCTCCTCCCAGACTGGAGGACATGAGACCCTTTTTTTTTGTTCTATGTCCACATTGTTAAAAAAATGTTGCCTGAAGATATAAATATAAATGGAAACACAGCAGCATGATAGAAACTGTGAAATTGATTGCTTACGTCCTCCTTTAATGCAACCAAGCAATTTTGGTGGCTAATTGCATCGAGTACATGATTTCCAATACAACAGGAAAATTAGTATATTGTATTTATGGTGAATTAGCAGATCAGTGTAGCCTACATTTAATTAGCATTAGCAAGCAAAATAATTGCCTTTGGAAAAGTAAAGCGACATAAATATAAAGCTATTGTTCAGTCAATTACTAGAAAATATGAGACAGATATGGGTAAACAAAATCGGCATACAGCACTGAAGGATATGTTGACGCTAAATAAGTAATGGTTAAAGGAAACCTGTCAACAGGTATGAGCACCATAAAAAGTTATGGTGCTCATACAGCTGATTCCCTGGAGTCCAGGGAGGTATGTCTTATATTTTCATGGCTCCCCGATCCAGTACTGCAACCCCCAAAAGTCAGCATGGACCATGCAGCTGGACCACTGGTTGCACACTGTGTGTGCACACTCCCATTGATTGCTATGGGAGTGCATGTGCACAGCATGCAGCCAGTGGTCTGGTAGTTAGATCCTGCACTAGTATGTTATACCCTCCCATCTGGCTCTATGCTACTCTCCATATGTTATTAAGAAAAGGAAGAATAAGCATATTGACACATTTGAGGTGCGGTTAAAAACACAAATAAACCACATGCAACTTTGCTGTGTTTTTCAATAAGGTTGTAAATTTCACAGGTTTCGGCTTTATTCAGATGTGCGTATATCGGCTGGGTTTTCATGTCCGGCCAATAAGCGCTGCCCCTCTCTGCAGGGGGAGGAGGCGGGCTGAGCTGGGAGCAGCGCACTGAGCTCCCGCCCCTTTTCCACCCCTCGTCACTATTTGCAATGGGAAGTGGCAGGATGGGGGCGGAACTTTGCTCTACATCTGCCCCTCCCCATCCCATTGCAAATAGTGTAGAGCTCCCGGCTCTCCCAGCCTCCTACCTCTGCAGAGAGGGACAGCGTATATCAGCTGGGCGTGAAAACCCGGTCGATATACGGACGTCTGAATAAGCCCTTCACCTGTACAAACCATGGCATTGCTGAATGCTGAGGCAAAAATACCTCTGTTTGTTATGTGGTTTTAGTAGCACCTTAAGAGACCTTTCACATGGGACAGAATTGTCCACAGAACACAGTGCAGATGTGGATTTTGTCAATTAGTATGGATGTTGTTGCATTTTTAACTGCGGAACATCTTGTGGAATTTCTCGTGTTTTTTTTTTTTTTTTGCAGACTTTAACCGCATAATTACATCTACCGTGTATTAGAAATCTGCGGCAACATTTCCGTAAGATGTCCTTAATTCTGCAGCAGAAAGCATTGCTGTTGCAGAATTTATTTTCTTGCAGTTTTGGAGTAAAGACGAGCGGATTTTAACAATTGTGGAATTCAAGCCCCTTAGGGATAACATTGTGATGTAGAAATGTCCACGCGGACCAATTCCATTCTGTATGAAACGTCCCAAAGGCTACTTGCACACAGATGACTTAATAGTTGCGTCTGATCTTCTTGGGTGTAACTTGCATTGGCCAGTAGATGGACATCCCATCCATGTGCTGCTCAATGTGTTGAAGTCAGCCCATTGGCATGTGCTATACTCATGCAAAAATCGCACAAGTATAGGACATGCAGAGATTTTTTTTACTCTGATTATAATTATCAGTACGAGTAAAAAAAAAAGCCTGCGTCCATACAATTATTCAAATGAATGGGTCCCTATTTCCGTCCAGTTTTTGGACTAATTTTTTTTGCCTGAAAATCAGACAAAAAAGAAGGCTGCGTGCGTATACTAGAACTGCCATTATTTGAAAGCACCCTAACACATGACTGGCTTCTTTGAAGACTGCAATCATGGAGATACATAGGTCTGCACAGGAGCTTTAGAATTCAAATAGTAGTGTCGTTTTAATTAAAACCATTTTCTTTTTGAAACATTGAAGCTATAAAAATAGTTGTAAAATTAAACATGGTCTTTATATCAGTTAATGGGAAGTTAAGTAGTTTTACACAGGGCCACTGCAAAAAGCAGCAACCACTTTGTTATACTGCATATAAATCAAGGGTGAACATATCCATTAATATACAACACAATCTTAGGGCTTATTCACACATGCGTATATCGGCCGCCGTTTTCACGGCCACACAATATATGCTACTATCTGATGCATTGGATTCCAGTGTATCAGATCACACAGGCGTAGTCCCATGGTATGAAAGTGCCCAGCCGGCCAATATAGCACCGGCGCTTTTACTCTGTTCAGGAAAGATAGTCCTGGAACTATCTTTCCCATCTGGAATATGACTGCTGCCATAGACTCCTATGGGAGCCAATAACAGCTACCCGAGAGGGGAGGTGGGAGGGAGTTTAGCAGCGTGACTGCTAAACTCCCTCCCCCTTATCTCCCCCTTGCTGGCTGTTTGCAATGGGATGGGGCGGGGGCAGGGTTAAACTCGACCCCGTCCCACACCCTCCTATTGCTGGCTACCGACAAGAAGCGGAAAGGGGGAGGGAGTTTAGCAGTCACGCTGCTAAACTCCCCCCCCCCCCCCACCTCCACTTAGTGCACTAGCTCCCGCCCTGTCCTGCCTCCTATCCTTGCAAAGAGCCAGCAAGGGGGAAGGAAGGTGGAGAACAGCTTAGCACAGATAAACAGTCTCCCCTCGCCCGACGGCATTGCGGCCTTGGCGTATATTCGTTGGGCCTGTGCCGTCTGAACGGATGCACAACTGTTGGATTTGTGTGCCCATTCACACGTTTTTATGACCTTTTGCTAATTTCACACAACAGCATTTTGGTCATTAGTGTTTGTAATCAACTTTGTGGAGTTGAAGTTATGGAATCAGAGTTAATTTTGGGTGAAATTAGAGTCAGTAGAAATGTACTAACTCCAACTACAGCTTCAAAATAGAAATATCACGTATTAATATACACTTTTTTTTAAAAACACCATCTTGTTACCCATTGGACTTTCTTTGGCGTTCACAACTGCAGCTATTCATTGTGGCATAGATTCTATCAGGTGTTGAAATTGTTCTGCAGGAATATTGGCCCAAGTGGACAGGAAGTTTCTTGGCATGCTTTGAACAACTGACAAGACGAGTTCATCGATTCATGGTGCTTACGTCACATTCTGACCTTCCCATCAGCATGGTACAACAGAAATCTGAATTCATCTGAGCAGGTTATATTTTTCAGCTGTTCAACTGTTCAATGATTCAACATTTGCTCTTTTGCTCTGGAGTTTTGCCTTTGTCTTAGACAGCAATGGCACCTGAACCGATCATCTGCAGTTGTTGTCTATCTGTGCTAAGGAAGAGCAAGTTGTACATTTGGATATATCACGTGGAGCACCAGCATTGTATTTAGCTGCAATTTGCTTGACTGTGCACTGTCTGTAAGAACAAGTTTTGACATCCTTCTCTGACCCTGTTGTTTACATCCACAGGATCCCCTTTTGCTGGATTCTTCTCCTCAGTCACTCCATTCTCTGTATACCCTCTACACCAGTATTTCCCAACTCCGGTCCTCAAGGCACCCCAACGGGTCATGTTTTCTGGATTTCCTCAGTGTTGCACAGGTGATGTAATTATTGTTAGTGCCGCAGACATTGCCATAGATGTTCTTACTATAGGAGATCCTGAAAACATGACCTGTTGGGGTGCCTTGAGGACTGGATTTGGGAAACACTGCTCTACACTATTGTATGAGAAAACCCCACTAGGTTGACAGTTTTTAAAATTCTGGCCCTGGCTACTTTAATACTGATGGACAGGCCTCATTCAAAGCTGCTCAGATTGCTTGATTTTCTTATTTTAATGTGGATTTAGACTGAAATGAATACACTGAAAACTTTCTCACTCCTAGTCATGTATCTACTGATTGCATTCAAGTTCTAAGGTCTAATTTTTTTATAAGGCTGAAAGCGTTGTCACTTCTCAACATAAATCTTGGTCTTGAAGTACACATTTTTTACAATGATGATGTCATGATTGCATGGCTGCTGTGAACCCTTCTGTTATGCCTGCAAAGGACGTGCTGGACCAGCACCTGCAGACATGCGCAATAATTGTTCACAGTGCGGCGGCCAAAACAAACTAACAAATAATAAATGTAAGGTCTTTCCCTATATAGGTAACGAACGAGGGAGAGTGAAAAGGTACAGGCTCATAATATGGAAGAATCTGTCTCAAAATGGTCACTAGATACAAAATGGAGCATTATAAGATGTAAATAAGCTTCTGTGTAGTGAAACAATAATTCAAGCAGAAATAGCTTTAGAGCATGAGATACAGTACAATGTGTAATGATTTGTCTCTGTTCTTTTTCATGAGAACCAAGTCTGGACGCAGTTGTTATCAGAAGAAGCCCTCCCACACCCCCATTCGGAGACTTGAACAAAGGAACTGACTGTACTACAGCCACCAGAATCACAAAGTGAATACAAGGGAGGACCAGGGAGGACCAAGATAACGCTGGGAGAAACAGACATTTGAAGAACATTACAGATATATTCTCACTGCGCTGATTGCTGAACAATGCATGATTCTTAATGTTTTTCTAACCCAATGAGATTAATGCTGTGACTAATGACGTATTCCTTTCCTGTATTAGAACTATACCAAGTCAATAAATGCGCAGTGTACGCATGCCTTAAGCAGAGTGAGCTGTATATCTGCCGCGGCTCAACTCTACGTATCTGTGGGAACTGATAACTATCTTTGTGTAGTTTTTGGCCTCCTTGATGCATCCAGGTACGAACTAATTTGGAACCCAAGGCCTGAAAGGTTAATGTGACCTAGTGGTCCTTAACAAGAGGACCCTGCCTTACACGGCAGACTCATTGCATCGATAGATGCGGGCCTGCACTCGTTCCTGGGAACTAAGTAACCCTACTTGGCCAAACTGATAAAGGACAAAACAAAATGAAACTCGGCACAAAGCCGTCTGGAGAAAGGAAAAGTGGACACCTTGCTGTCCATGGGAGCCACTAATTGCCAGCTCAGACAGTGAGCAGCTGACAATTTACAGCACCTTAGCTTTCTATCTATCCCAGCTAAATATCCAGCTAATCATCCACAGATGTGAGCACATTGCGTCACACCTACTAAGCAAGAAGGTGCAGAACCATGTCTAAAACCTGCACCGGACTCTGGCAACTCGGCAGTAATCCCAGCACTGCTGCAACACTTTCTTTAGGAGTCTGTTTTGCCCACTAGAAAGTCACTGATGCAAGACCGGCATTATTGGAATATGTGCAACCATGGAGATACTGCTTCTTCATTGGAAAAAGTCAGCAACTGCTAGGTGCAAGTCAGGTGCGTAGGCAGCGTGAAGAAACCACTTCAAAGTTATAGAATGGTAGAGTTGGAAGGGACATCCAGGGTCATCAGGTCCAACCCCCTGCTCAGTGCAGGATCACTAAATCATCCCAGAAAGATGTCTGTCCAGTCCCAAGTTGTTGTCATAAAGAAACCCTTGACCACTTGCTCCACTCGTGCAATCATGTTGGACCAGTTGGGCATGGCTGAGGCTCCTTTGGTTCATTCTCACACAACCTTTTGTGAACTGTCGCATGCACAAACACCCATTTTTCATGTGTATGACACCTTCACCGCATGTCTCACTCAACTGACGATGAATGTCGATGGTTATCCTACCGCACAAGTGAAGAAAATGGACAGTTACACGCTGTTCTTGGAATGTAAATGTTGCCATTTAAGTATTGAAAAGCTGCTAAATCCAGTCATTGTCAAGTGAGTTCTATGCAATGAACGATGCTGCCATCTTTCTCACTTATCCCCAAAGAATTCCAGAATGTTAGAGCTGGGGCAGCGTGTGGAGAAATAGAGAAGTTGGAAGTTAGAAGTTTACTTTAACAAGTCCACAGTTTTGTTTCAAAACCAAAATGAGAAGTGAGTCCAAACTAGAAGTGCAAAATACTGCCAAGTAAAAGTGACCTTAAGGTCCATTCACACATAACACTTAGTTCATTCCGTTACAATGATTGTCCAGTATTGATACACAATTAAAAAGTATCTTTTCACTTTGATGAAAATTGGTAATTCATATATAAAAAGTATAACACATTGTCACATTGTTACAGTCGTCCTACTACTTTTTCTATTGAACCACATTGCTGCTTTACTGAATTTGCAAATAGGCTGTAGTGCATATAATAGTTGGAATGATAAAAAAGTCCATCTTACGCTCGTAAGGATTTTAAAAGTTGGGATCGTTAATCGGTGATTTGGAAGAAATGAGACCGATAAAAGGGCCTTTAGTGTCCCATTTGCACAATGCTTAGCTGAGTCCATGTAGTATGGAAGCTTTAACAGGAAGCTGTTTCATCCTTAGCTGTTTGCAAAGATTAGTGCCTTAAGATAAGCACTAGGGACATTTACAATAATGCAAGGCTATAGACTTTTAACAGCTCTTTGCCTGCAAAATGGAGCAGAACATAATGCTGTGTTCACAGAATTATGTTTATGTTATGGTCCGTAATTGATTCCAATTGTCGGGAGGTACTTAGACTAAAGCCGGAATACATAATAGAACAGTATTCAGGCACATCTTTCATATTTACATCTGAGCACACAGACACATTTGTTCAATATCCTTCTGAAATATGTCAAATTAACTAGAATGTAATGTTAATTAATTAGTCAAAAGACAAGTCTTTACTTGCTAGATAGTGCTGACTCTGAGGGAAGTCGAGGAGGAAATTACTTCACTGCTCACAGATTTTAAGACCTACTTAAATGTAATTAGACAACTAAAAAAAGTCACACTGTGTCCTCAAGATATCATGGTATCACGGTATGGATATTATGTAACTCTGGCACCCTGGCCTGCCTTTCTCTTTCTTTTTCTCTGTATATATATGTGCAACTGTATATATATATATATATATATATATATATATATATACACACTAGAGATGAGCGAGCGTACTCGGTTTGGGTGTTTTTGCACTCGAGCACCGCTTTTTCCGAGTAACTGACTACTCGGACAAAAAGATTCTGGGGGCGCCGGAGGTGAGCGGGGGGTTGCAGAGGGGAGTGGGGGGCGGAGAGACAGAGAGCTCCCCCCTGTTCCCCACTGCTACCCCCGCTCCACCACACCACCCCCGGCGCCCCCCAAATCTTTTCGTTCGAGTAGTCAGTTACTCGGAAAAAGCAGTGCTTGAGTGCAAAAACACCAGAACCGAGTACGCTCGCTCATCTCTAATATACACCATTGTATAGGTCTAATGCTGCATGGTACGCAGAAAAATAGATCCGCCGTGTCTACACACACACGTGCATGGATCAATGAAAGACTGTTGACTTTCATTGACTCCATTTAGTGCATATCACATATCCATGCAGCGCACGCGTAATATGTGCTGATAAGACGGTCGTGGACATGAGCCCTAAGGCTTTATGCACATGGGCCTGCACGGATTCCACTGCTGAATAACGCAGCAGAATCCGCCCGTGCCCGCAGATATGGACATTAAAAGACAGGTTCTTATCTCTCCGGATCCAACGTGGGTCTCCTCCTGCTTTTTCTGTGGCAGCTGCAGGTGTGCCGCAGACTGGACGGCTTCCATTGATTTCAGGTGAGTATTTATTTTTTATTTTATAGCATAAAGGCTATAATTAATACTAAGTGGGCGGGTGTTGAGACTGGGGGCATTACTAAAGATTGAGAGTAGTATCCAAAATTGGAACATGATAAAGAGTTTATTAAAGAGAAGACATAAAGTGGATGCCAATAAAAATGAAGGGCTTAAAAGGGGTTACAATTAAAGACTAGGGGGACTTTAAAAAAAAGGCATAATTAGAGACTGTGGGCAGAAAGGGGGCACTACTAACCCCTTCTCGTCCCAGAACATATATGTATGCCCCGGGTTAGAAGTAGTACCCACAAATGAGTGTACAGTTACTCCTTATGGATAGTATGGGCTCAGAAGCTGAGCCCATGCCATCCACAGCGGAAGCTGGCTGTGACAGACAACCGGCCTCTCGCTGTTCCCATGGATTGCAGCATGTTAAAGGTTCACAGTGGGAATCTGTGATGGCATTCGCCCTCTGTCATGTAATTACAGAGTGACTACGAGTGGTGATGGCAACTGGACACCAGTCAAGCGAAGTTATTGCCTCGATAGAGGCGGCCCCACTGTGTTCTTCCTGGGCCTTGATTATCCCTATAAGAGCCCCTGGAGAGATGAACTGACACAGCAAGCAATACAAATGAAACAGAAATACAACTGAAAAGTAAACTGCAGCACTTATCTGGAAATAGTAGCAAGATACCCAGCACCGAGGAACACCACACTCCAACAACTCCACTATGAACTGAATAAGCAGCGGTGAGCAAAAATAAGGGGTAAGACTATAAAGCTCTCCACACCGGAGGACTAACAGAGCAATTAGAGAACCCCACCTCCAACCTTCTCCCAGGAATGACTAATCATCAGAAAGCATCCATGCAGCAAAGAGAGACATCAACCAGCATTCTCTGCACATGGTGCATTAACCCTTGTCCTGCATAACAAGGTAACAGGTCTTGGCCTGCGTCAAGGCCACTATGCCTGCTATAGCTTCATCTTACGTGGCTCAAAAATTGACCAGGCTGGAGAATCTGTCAGAGATAAAAGGTAGGATAGCATCGGGGCGAAGCACAATGATAAACATGGACAAAATCAGGAAAAGTAGGGATATCAGTATAGCAACTAAACACAGGATAGTGCAAACCATCGTTTTCCTCATTTGTATGTATGTATGTGAAAGCTAGACTGTAGAAGGGGGTTTTATGCACTCTAGAGGTGGTGCTGGTGAAAGCTGATGTGAATACCCTGGACAGCAAGAGTAACAAACAAAGAAGTTCTGAATCGTATAAAACCCAATATATCACTGAAGGGCAAGATGACCGGACTCAGGCTCATGGATTTTGGCCATGTAATGCCAGCAGAGTCGCTAGAAAAATCTATAATGCTTGGACAGTTCAGCGGCAAAAGAAGACCCGGCGCCAAAGGACACAATGGCTGATACTGTCAAAGCTGATAATGGCATGGATATCACACAACTGAGAGAAGCAGCGCAAAACTGAAAAACCTGGAGGGAGCTCGTCTTTAGGGTCGCCAAGGATTGTGAATGACTAAACAGCAACCCCCAAAGTGGTACAAATAAGGACTACAGTTCTTCACAGGAAACAAGCCTTCACAGAGCTCTATTGAGGAAAACATAAAAAGTTATGGTACTCTGAATGCAATGATGACAAAAAAATGCGCTCTGATTGATAGGCGGGTGATAACTTGAAAGAAAACTAAACTGATCGCTCCCAGCATCAAGGAGAGACAGGAGAATGACAGATCTATTAGCCTTGGCTAGTCTCCCCTCCCTCTTTGTTCTGTACACCCACTGAAAAGTGACAGCTCTAAATTCAGTATTCCTGCCCTCACTTCAAATGGCTGTGGCTCCGGTTCTGTAAGTGCTACTAACATGTTCTGGTAATTCTATAGCCAAGCATGCCGATAGAACGGATAGAAACTACAGCCTGTAGACTACAGAATTCATCACTTTCTACCTTTCTATAAAACCACTACAGCTGACACACTTCGTCTTCAATGGTTATGCTGCAAATTGTGGGTTATTTTTTTCATTAACAGCAAAGTCTCTTAATGGGAGCTGATCTTTTGAAAGCTTGCTGTGATAAATGGATAGGCAATTGCTTTCAACCTTTCTCCTTCAGCACACAGGACGATATTGAGTACACAACAATTTATGTAAGGCTTTCCACTTCATTTGCTCATATTTCATTTTTATACAAATGAAAGAATAATCCATCATATATGACCCTACATCTCATTAAAGAGTAATAAAGAAATGCTGCCGTTATTACAATAAACACATAATAAATGAATTAATCAGCGTTCAAAAGTAACAGTTTTCTAAAGGATGCATGCATACTAATATAATAAGTGCAAAATTTACTTTGTCTGCTGGTTACCTTTTCACGGCTATACCGCTGAAGTGATTTTGATGAAATTTGGCAGGTAGATGGTTTGTATCCTGTGGAAGGACATGGGCTACGTTTTATCCCCAAAATATATAGAGTTCTTTAGAGAGCACGACAAGACAGATTTATTTGGTGATGTGCAGGTGCACCTCCGCTCCGTCGCCAAGATGTGCAGCGAGGCGGAGGGGGTGGACATCATAAGCTAGGCCTACATAAACGGGTAGATACGTGAGGGCAGACATCGTTGCTGCATGTATGCGAATATTACCGTATATACTAGCGTATAAGACGACTTTTGAACCCCGAAAAATCTGCTCTGCAGTCGGGGGTCGTCTTATACGTCGGTAATACAAAAAAAAGAAAGTGTCAAAAAAAAAATCATTACTCACCTCCTCCGGTGTTCTGCGGCGCTGTTGCAGGCTGTCGCTCCCTCCTGGTCCCCGACAAAGCATTGCTTTCTGGATGCGGGGCTTGAAATCGCTGCCTCCAGAAAGCAATGCTGTGATTGGCTAACACACGCCATCAGCCAATCACAGCCATTCAATGACATCATTGAATGGCTGTGATTGGCTGAAGGCACACGTGTGTTAGCCAATCACAGCCATTCAGTGATGTCATTGAATGGCTGTGATTGGCTGCAGGCACATGTGTTTTAGCCAATCACAGCCATTCAATGATGTAATTGAATGGCTGTGATTGGCTGACAGCACGTGTGTTAGCCAATCACGGCATTAGCTTTCTGGAAGCGGGGATTTCAAGCCCCGCATCCAGAAAGCAATGCTCTGTCGGGGACCAGGAGGGAGCGACAGCCTGCAGCAGCGCCGCAGAACACCGGGGGAGGTGAGTAATGATTTCTTTCTTCCTACACCGTATTCCCGGCATATAAGGTGACAGTTGGGGGGTCGTCTTATACGCCCCATCGCCTTATATGCCGGAATATACGGTAAGTGCGGGAAAAGGTAAGGGGGCACATCATAAGCTAAACCTCTCCAAATGGGAAGACACGTAAGGGCAAATGTCGTTGCCGCACTCACACGATTATTAGGCTAGCAGGGATACCCGGCATTGTCCAGGATTAAAACTTGAATGAAATCACATTAAACCCTAAAGGACATTTTTGGCTTAAGGATTCATCTCCATTTTTCAAAAGCCATAACCTCTTTATTTCTCTGTCGACGCGGCCGTATAAGGGCTTGCTTTTTATGTTGCGAACTGTAGATTTATCGGTGCTATTTTTGGGTACATAGACTATATTGTAAAACTTTTTTTTTTTTTTTTTAATGATCGCAGGGAGAGAAAACATCAATTCTGCCATTGTTTTTTGTGGTTTTTTTACAGCGTTAATCATGCAGCATAAATGACACAAAACATTTTTTTCTGTGGGTTTTTCCCGCATCCAGAAAACAATGCTCTGTGTCGGCGTGGAGGAGGGAGCGACAGCCTGCAGCAGTGCCGCAGATCAACGGGGAACGCTGGTGGTAGGTGAGTATGGATTTTTTTTTTTTACTTGTAGTTAGTTTCCCTATTGAAATGCATTGGAACGCATTATTGGTGTTTTAATGCATTTCAATGGGGAAAAGTGCTTTGACATACCAATTTTTTGGCTTAAGATCTCTGTCTCGGAACGGATTAAACTTGTATGTCAAGGCACCACTGTGCATTGTATTGATAATAGTAGAGTCTGCTAAATTACGTATAAATTGCTAATAATTAGAGATGAGCGAGCACCAAAATGCTCGGGTGCTCGTTACTCGAGACGAACTTTTCGCGATGCTCGAGGGTTCGTTTCGAGTAACGAACCCCATTGAAGTCAATGGGCGACCCGAGCATTTTTGTATATCGCCGATGCTCGCTAAGGTTTTCATTTGTGAAAATCTGGGCAATTCAAGAAAGTGATGGGAACGACACAGAAACGGATAGGGCAGGCGAGGGGCTACATGTTGGGCTGCATCTCAAGTTCCCAGGTCCCACTATTAAGCCACAACAGCGGCAAGAGTGGGCCCCCCCCCTCCCAACAACTTTTAGTTCTGTAAAGTCCTCATTAGCAATGGATACCTTAGCTAAGCACCACACTACCTCCAACAAAGCACAATCACTGCCTGCATGACACTCCGCTGCCACTTCTCCTGGGTTACATGCTGCCCAACCCCCCCCCCCCCCCCGCACGACCCAGTGTCCACAGCGCACACCAAATTGTCCCTGCGCAGCCTTCAGCTGCCCTCATGCCACGCCACACTCATGTCTATTTATAAGTGCGTCTGTCATGAGGAGGAACCGCAGGCACACACTGCAGAGGGTTGGCACGGCTAGGCAGCGACCCTCTTTAAAAGGGGCGGGACGATAGCCCACAATGCTGTACAGAAGCAATGAGAAATCCAATCCTGTGCCACCTCCATCTGGAGCTGCACACGTGGGCATAGCAATGGGGAACCTATGTGCCACACACTATTCATTCTGTCAAGGTGTCTGCACGCCCCAGTCAGACCACGTTTTTTTATAAATAGTCACAGGCAGGTACAACTCTGCAATGGGAATTCCGTGTGCACCCACAGCATGGGTGGCTCCCTGGAACCCACCGGCGGTACATAAAAATATCCCATTGCATTGCCCAACACAGCTGAGGTAGTAATGTCATGCTTAATGCAGGTGGGCTTCGGCCCACACTGCATGCCCCAGTAAGACTGGGGTTCTTTAGAAGTGGACACAGATGCATTTACAACTCCCTGTGGACCCACAGCATGGGTGGCTCCCTGGAACCCACCGGCAGTACATAAAAATATCCCATTGTATTGCCCAACACAGCTGAGGTAGTAATGTCGTGCTTAATGCAGGTGGGCTTCGGGCCACACTGCATGCCCCAGTCAGACTGGGGTTCTTTAGAACTGGAAACAGATGCATTTACAACTCCCTGTGCACCCACAGCATGGGTGGCTCCCTGGAACCCACTGGCGGTACATAAAAATATCCCATTGCATTGCCCAACACAGCTGAGGTAGTAATGTCGTGCTTAATTCAGGTGGGCTTCGGCCCACACTGCATGCCCCAGTCAGACTGGGGTTCTTTAGAACTGGAAACAGATGCATTTACAACTCCCTGTGGACCGACAGCATGGGTGGGTGCCAGGAAGCCACCGGCGGTACATAAAAATATCCCATTGCATTGCCCAACACAGCTGAGGTAGTAATGTCGTGCTTAATGCAGGTGGGCTTCGGCCCACACTGCATGCCCCAGTCAGCCTGGGGTTCTTTAGAAGTGGAAACAGATGCATTTACAACTCCCTGTGGACCGACAGCATGGGTGGGTGCAAGGAAGCCACCGGCGGTACATAAAAATATCCCATTGCATTGCCCAACACAGCTGAGGTAGTAATATCGTGCTTAATGCAGATGGGCTTCGGCCCACACTGCATGCCCCAGTCAGACTGGGGTTCTTTAGAAGTGGAAACAGATGCATTTACAACTCCCTGTGGACCGACAGCATGGGTGGGTGCCAGGAAGCCACCGGCAGTACATAAAAATATCCCATTGCATTGCCCAACACAGCGGATGTAACGTCAGCTGTAATGCAGGTGGGCTAAAAATTCATTTGATTACACTGTAGGCGAGGGCCCACAAAAATTGCTGCATCAACAGTGCTAATGTACATCAGAAAAATTGGCCATGGCCAACCAAGAGGGCAGGTGAAACCCATTAATCGCTTTGGTTAATGTGGCTTAATTGGTAACTAGGCCAGTAGGCAGCCCAGTTAAAATAAAAATTGTTGGAGGTGAAAGTTTCAACGCTTTAATGAGCATTGAAACGTATAAAAATTGTTTAGAAAAATTATATGACTGAGCCTTGTGGGCCTAAGAAAAATTGCCCGTTCGGCGTGATTATGTGAGGTTTCAGGAGGAGGAGCAGGAGGAGGAGGAGGAATATTATACACAGATTGATGAAGCGAAAAGGTCCCCGTTTTTGATGGGGATACAGAACGATGCTTCCATCCGCGGGTGCAGCCTACGTATTGCTTAGGTATCGCTGCTGTCCGCTGGTGGAGAAGAGAAGTCTGGGGAAATCCAGGCTTTGTTCATCTTGATGAGTGTTAGCCTGTCGGCACTGTCGGTTGACAGGCGGGTACGCTTATCTGTGATGATTCCCCCAGCCACACTAAACACCCTCTCTGACAAGACGCTAGCCGCAGGACAAGCAAGCACCTCCAGGGCATACAGCGCGAGTTCAGGCCACGTGTCCAGCTTCGACACCCAGTAGTTGTAGGGGGCAGAGGCGTCACGGAGGACGGTCGTGCGATCGGCTACGTACTCCCTCACCATCCTTTTACAGTGCTCCCGCCGACTCAGCCGTGACTGGGGAGCAGTGACACAGTCTTGCTGGGGAGCCATAAAGCTGTCAAGGGCCTTAAAGAGTGTTGGCCTGCCTGTGCTGTACATCCTGCCTGATCTCCGCGCCTCCCCTGCTACCTGGCCCTCGGAACTGCGCCTTCGGCCACTAGCGCTGTCGTATGGGAATTTTACCATCAGCTTGTCCGCCAGGGTCCTGTGGTATAGCAACACTCTTGAACCCCTTTCCTCTTCGGGTATGAGAGTGGAAAGGTTCTCCTTATACCGTGGGTCGAGCAGTGTGTACACCCAGTAATCCGTAGTGGCCAGAATGCGTGTAACGCGAGGGTCACGAGAAAGGCATCCTAACATGAAGTCAGCCATGTGTGCCAGGGTACCTGTACGCAACACATGGCTGTCCTCACTAGGAAGATCACTTTCAGGATCCTCCTCCTCCTCCTCCTCCTCCTCAGGCCATACACGCTGAAAGGATGACAGGCCACCAGCATGTCTACCCTCACCAGTGGGCCAAGCTGTGTCTTCCCCCTCCTCCTCATCTTCCTCCTCCTCCTCCTCCTCCTCACCGCGCTGAGATATAGACAGGAGGGTGCTCTGACTATCCAGCGACATACTGTCTTTCCCCGGCTCTGTTTCCGAGCGCAAAGCGTCTGCCTTTCTGCTTTGCAGGGAACTTCTCAAGAGGCATAGCAGAGGAATGGTGGTGCTAATGATTGCAGCATCGCCACTCACCACCTGGGTAGACTCCTCAAAGTTTCCAAGGACCTGGCAGATGTCTGCCAACCAGGCCCTCTCTTCTGAAAATAATTGAGGAGGCTGACTCCCACTGCGCCCCCCATGTTGGAGTTGGTATTCCACTATAGCTCTACGCTGCTCATAGAGCCTGGCCAACATGTGGAGCGTAGAGTTCCACCATGTGGGCACGTTGCACAGCAGTCGGTGCACTGGCAGATTAAACCGATGTTGCAGGGTGCGCAGGGTGGCAGCGTCCGTGTGGGACTTGCGGAAATGTGCGCAGAGCCGGCGCACCTTTCCGAGCAGGTCTGACAAGCGTGGGTAGCTTTTCAGAAAGCGCTGAACCACCAAATTAAAGACGTGGGCCAGGCATGGCACGTGCGTGAGGCTGCCGAGCTGCAGAGCCGCCACCAGGTTACGGCCGTTGTCACACACGACCATGCCCGGTTGGAGGCTCAGCGGCGCAAGCCAGCAGTCGGTCTGCTCTGTCAGACCCTGCAGCAGTTCGTGGGCCGTGTGCCTCTTATCTCCTAAGCTGAGTAGTAGCTGACGCTTGCCCACCGCTGTGCTGCCACGCCGCGCTACACCGACTGCTGGCGACGTGCTGCTGCTGACACATCTTGATTGCGAGACAGAGGTTGCGGAGGAGGAGGAGGAGGAGGGTGGTTTAGTGGAGGAAGCATACACCGCCGCAGATACCAGCACCAAGCTGGGGCCCGCAATTCTGGGGGTGGGTAGGACGTGAGCGGTCCCAGGCTCTGACTCGGTCCCAGCCTCCACTAAATTCACCCAATGTGCCGTCAGGGAGATATAGTGGCCCTGCCCGCCTGTGCTTGTCCACGTGTCCGTTGTTAAGTGGACCTTGGCAGTAACCGCGTTGGTGAGGGCGCGTACAATGTTGAGGGAGACGTGGTCGTGCAGGGCTGGAACGGCACATCGGGAAAAGTAGTGGCGACTGGGAACTGAGTAGCGCGGGGCCGCCGCAGCCATCATACTTTTGAAGGACTCCGTTTCCACAACCCTATACGGCAGCATCTCCAGGCTGATAAATTTTGCTATGTGCACGTTTAACGCTTGAGCGTGCGGGTGCTTGGCGGCGTACTTGCGCTTGCGCTCAAACACTTGCGCTAGCGACGGCTGGACGGTGCGCTGAGAGACATTGGTGGATGGGGCCGAGGACAGCGGAGGTGAGGGTGTGGGTGCAGGCCAGGAGACGGTAGTGCCTGTGTCCTCAGAGCGGGGTTGGATCTCAGTGGCAGGTTGGGGCACAGGGGGAGAGGCAGCGGTGCAAACCGGAGGCGGTGAACGGCCTTCGTCCCACCTTGTGGGGTGCTTGGCCATCATATGTCTGCGCATGCTGGTGGTGGTGAGGCTGGTGGTGGTGGCTCCCCGGCTGATTTTGCCGCGACAAAGGTTGCACACCACTGTTCGTCGGTCGTCTGCACTCTCAGTGAAAAACTGCCAGACCTTTGAGCACCTCGGCCTCTGCAGGGTGGCATGGCGCGAGGGGGCGCTTTGGGAAACAGTTGGTTGATTATTCGGTCTGGCCCTGCCTCTACCCCTGGCCACTGCACTGCCTCTTGCAACCTGCCCTGCTGCTGCCCTTGCCTCCCCCTCTGAAGACCTGTCCTCAGTAGGCATAGCAAACCAGGTGGGGTCAGTCACCTCATCGTCCTGCTGCTCTTCCTCAGAATCCTCGGTGCGCTCCTCCCTCGGACTTAATGCCCTTACTACTACCTCACTGATAGACAACTGTGTCTCATCGTCATCGGCCTTCTCACCCACTGAAAGATCTTGAGACAGTTGCCGGAAGTCCCCAGCCTCATCCCCCGGACCCCGGGAACTTTGCAATGGTTGGGCATCAGTCACGATAAACTCCTCTGGTGGGAGAGGAACCACTGCTGCCCAATCTGAGCAGGGGCCCAAGAACAGTTCCTGGGAGTCTGCCCGCTCCTCAGAATGTCTCATTTTCATGGAGTGAGGAGGCTGGGAGGAAGGAGGAGCAGCAGCCAGAGGATTCTGAGTTGCAGCAGTGGACGGCGCAGAACTCTGGGTGGACGATAGGTTGCTCGAAGCACTTTCTGCCATCCACGACAGGACCTGCTCACACTGCTCATTTTCTAATAAGGGTCTACCGCGTGGACCCATTAAATGTGCTATGAATGTGGGGACGCCAGAAACGTGCCTCTCTCCTAATCCCGCAGCAGTCGGCTACGCTACACCAGGATCAGGAGCTCGGCCTGTGCCCACACCCGGACTAGGGCCTCCGCGTCCTCGGCCGCGCCCACGTCCTCTAGGCCTACCCCTACCCCTCAGCATGCTGTATTACCAGAAATGCAGAAACACAACACTGTAATTAAATGTGCCGCTTATTGGCCTGTGGTTTGAGGCTGAGTTCGCTTAGGGAACGCCAGGAAATAATTTGGCGCAGGCCTGCTGTAACACTTAGCTAGCTGCGTATTTATTTGGAGAAATTTTACCCCCAGCACACACGGACCCACAACACTGAGCAGAGTGACAGGCAGGCCAAATAGATTTTTTTCTAATCTTTTTTTGCACAAGGACCACTGCGTATATTCAATCTATAAGATGTCTTCTGGCCCTGCCTACACAATTCTGTCCCTGGACTGTGTGACGGAACTGCAGTGTTGCACTGTTATTAAGTAATACAGAGCGGTGATTTCAGAGGCAGGAAATAATTTGGCGCAAGCCTGCTGTAACACTTAGCTGGCTGCGTATTTATTTGGAGAAATTTTACCCCCAGCACACACGGACCCACAACACTGAGCAGAGTGACAGGCAGGCCAAATATTTGTTTTTCTTCAAATATTTTTTTCAAAAGGACCACTGCGTATATTCAATCTATATATGTCTTCTGGCCCTGCCTACGCAATTCTGTCCCTGATGTGTGTGTCACGGAACTGCAGTGTTGCACTGTTATTAAGTGCACCAGAGCGGTGATTTCAGAGCCAGGAAATAATTTTGCGCAAGCCTGCTGTAACACTTAGCTGGCTGCGTATTTATTTGGAGAACTACAACCCGCAGCAGACACAGACCCAGAACACTGAGCAGAGTGACAGGCAGGCCAAATATTTGTTTTTCAAAGATTTTTTTGCAAAAGGACCACTGCGTATATTCAATCTATAATATATGTCTTCTGGCCCTGCCTACACAATTCTATCCCTGGAGTATTACTGCAGGGCGCAATGCTCTGCATGGCCGATATAGCAAAAAAAAAAAAAGTGCAACACTGCTAAAAGCAGCCTCCACACTACTGCACACGGTTAGATGTGGCCCTAGGAAGGACCGTTGGGGTTCTTGAAGCCTACACTAACTCCTAACACTCTCCCTGCCTAACCACCACTTCTGTCCCTGTAGTATTACTGCAGGGCGCAATGCTCTGCACGGCCGATATAGCAAAAAAAAAAAAAAGTGCAACACTGCTAAAAGCAGCCTCCACACTACTGCACACTGTTAGATGTGGCCCTAGGAAGGACCGTTGGGGTTCTTGAAGCCTACACTAACTCCTAACGCTCTCCCTACAGCAGCTCCAACACTATAGCACTGTCCCTCAGCTATCTCACAACGCATCTGAGGCGAGCCGCGGGAGGGGCCGATCTTTATACTCGGGTGACACCTGATCTCCCCAGCCACTCACAGCAGGGGGGTTGTATAGGGCTTGAACGTCCCAGGGGGAAGTTGTAATGCTTTCCATGTCTTTCTATTGGCCAGAAAAGCGCGCTAACGTCTGAGATGAAAGTGAAATTAACCCGAACATCGCGTGGTACTCGTTACGAGTAACGAGCATCTCGAACACGCTAATACTCGAACGAGTATCAAGCTCGGACGAGTACGTTAGCTCATCTCTACTAATAATCTGTATTTTGACTGCCTGCAGCCACCACAAGGGTAAACTTACTGCATATGGATCTATGTAACTCTTCTTGAGCACAATTCGATGTAGCTCTTGAAGGTAATTTGCAGTTCCATATTAGAAAACCAGAGCTCGATTCTATATAAAAATATGTTCTAAAATAAATTAGCATATAATTTAGGACCTAACAACAAAACAATGCTCAAATTTAGATTGTTTGTGTTTCTTACACATTTTCAAGATCTCTGTTTGCCATACAGACCAAATTTGTCTCACAGCTCAGTTTCCTACAATAGTATCCAGTCTAGAAAAAGTCTGCTACATCTCTATCTTCTTCACACTTTCACCATTTCCTCCTGAACTGTTTGCTATCTTTTTTAATCCATCTATTGCTTTACAGCAAGGGGGCAAACCCATTTTCACCGAGGGCCACAACGGCATTATGGTTGCATTAAATGCATATGATGTGGCGTGCCTGATTCGGCCTGCAGGCCTTTAGTTTGACATGTGCTTTACAGAAACAAGATAAGCATTTCAAATGTGGTTCTCAATGATGAATGACTTCAGTTTACTGTTAAATACAAGTTACAACTTTTTGTATCTTTTGTTTGCGCTTCTTTCCATGTTTTTACATCTCCTCTATAGGCTGTCTTTTTTAAATTATCTTAAGATGTGCATAAAATGGCTCTTTGGATGCAACTTCATACAGTGCAGCACACAGAGCGAGGCTGTGCCTTGGAGGTGGTTCTTCTGTCATGAGTTTTATCTCTATAAATTCTAAGTCATCTACAAAAAGATATTACATATTAGTGGCTAATCTCCACTCAACCCTCACTTTAAATTTTCTTTTGCCAAAAAGAAGGAGACTGTCTAAGAGAATTTATGTAACATCCAAGCAAATTCTCATCAGCCTTATAACAGTAACTACAAAAAGGGCAATTTCGGTTTCCAGGACAATGCTGAAAGGGTCTTAGCAGCAGATTAGGCATGAAATTTGCTCTGTCACAACCACTTAAGAAAAACACATACCACAGGACAATGGTAGAAATATGTAATTTTGCTTTAATAACATTTCACAGTACCTTTGCAAATAAAATAAGATGTCTTCAGTCCAGCATCAATAGATACCTAGTAGGTGCTGGATTACCAAATATTGTGTAGCATTGGACATAACAATAATAAAGGATATTATTTCCTTTCTGCACTATTGCTGGCCTGGTGCAGGAGGCGCAATGTTGTGACGTCATCGCACTTTTTGTGCCAGGCTGGCAACAGTGCAGGAAAGAAAGGAGATCTTGTGCAGATCGGGGATTAGGTGAGTATAATGTTTATTCATTTTTTTAGCTATATTCTGTGTGGTAGCGGCAACAGAAGAATGTAGAGCGGGGAGCCTATATATGACCTCTTGCTCTACCATAGTTATCAACTGTTTCGGCATCTAGTTGAGTGCATTTGGGGCACTGAGCTAGAGGTCCAGGGCTTGTGCTTCAGATCTCTTGGGCTAGTGATGCCCCTGGTACATGAAACATTAAAAAAAAAAACTATATAAATATGGTATCAATGGAGTTGAGCGAACGTACTCTTCCAAGCTTGATGCTCATTTGAGTATTAGCATACTCGATTGTGCTCGCTACTCGAGTGAGCATCACGCCATGTTTGACCCCGCCCTAGTTTTGGCCCATCCCCGCCGCTGACATGTCAGATTTGACCCCTCCTTGCTGCGCACGTCAATGGTAGTTTGTGGCTGGCTTGGGAGAGAGAGGGGAGAAGAGAGAGGGGAGAGGGGAGAGAGAGAGAGAGAACACAGAGAAAAAAAAAAGCTCGGCAACCGGCGGGTCCCATACAAAAATGCTAGTCTCCCATTGAAGTCAATTGGGTTCATTACTTGAATAGAGCTCTCCAATTTTATGAAAAGCTCGACTCGAATAACAAGGACCCGAGCATTTTGGTGCTCGCTCATCTCTATGTATCAACGAAATCATACTGACCCTAGCAATGCTACTTTTTCACATATAAATAGAAAAAGATCTTTACTACTGGACAAAAGTTATAGAACACCTTAATTTTTCCAGTTATTGTTGACATTAACACAGTTCAAGTCAGGAAATAACATGAAATAGTTCAAAGGTTCAAAAGTATGTTAAAACCATAAAAATATTATGACATTTTAACCTGAACGCAACAATAGTCTGAATTTATAATTTTAACCCCAGGCCTTTTTCGTTAAAAAAGATTTCATTAGGACATTCAATGCAATGACCCAGGCAGGGCACTTAAGAGGGCTTCACATGAACTCATACAATTTATAATATGTGCATCTACTCCCTCCGCCCACCACAGGCCTTTTTTCAAGGAACACATCAAAACCAGCTACTCTGCAGTACAGAAGGCAGATTATGGTTTGAAATTGGATGCAAACTATTCCTACAGGTGTCTCGACATTTTCAGATTACTTTCAAATCCTCGGGTTTAACGTATGCAGTGTTGGAAGAGACTACATTACAATAACCTCTAGGCCAGGATTTGTACAGTTCTGCACGTCGGGATAGAGCGCTTTGCTATCATCATGTCAAGAAGAAAGCAATTAACCAAAGAAGACAGACAAAAAATTATAACTAGAGATGAGCGAACGTACTCGTCCGAGCTTGATACTCGTTCGAGTATTAGCATGTTCGAGATGCTCGTTACTAGAGGCGAGCACCACGCGATGTTCGAGTTACTTTCACTTTCATCTCTGAGACGTTAGCGCGCTTTTCTGGCCAATAGAAAGACAGGGAAGGCATTACAACTTCCCCCTGCGACGTTCAAGACCTATACCACCCCCCTGCAGTGAGTGGCTGGCGAGATCAGGTGTCACCCGAGTATATAAATCGGCCCCTCCCACGGCTCGCCACAGATGCATTTTGACAGAGATCAGGGAAAGTGCTGCTGATGCCGGAGCTGCTATAGGGAGAGTGTTAGGATTGATTTTAGGCTTCAAGAACCCCTACGGTCCTTCTTAGGGCCACATCTGACCGTGTGCAGTACTGTTGAGGCTGCTTTTTACAGTGTTGCACTTTTTTTTTTTTTGTATATCGGCCGTGCAGAGCATTGCGTCCTCAGTCTGCAGTAATTTTACATAGTCCAGGGCCAGTAGTGGTGAGCCAGGGACAGTGAAAGAGATACACTGTGTATATAGGCAGTGGGCTTTTCCAAAAAAATTTGGGAAAAAACATTCTATTTGGGCTGCATGTGACCGTCCTGAGTGTACTGCGTCTCTGCTGGGGGTAGTAGTCCTAATTAATACGCAGCCAGCTAAGTGTTACAGCAGGCTTGCGCAAAATTCTTTCCTGGCTCTGCTGTGCGTTACACATCACCGCTGTCATCCTGTCCAGAGGGAAACAGTCTGCAGTAATTTTACATAGTCCAGGGCCAGTAGTGGTGAGCCAGGGACAGTGAAAGAGATATACTGTGTATATAGGCAGTGGGCTTTTCCAAAAAAATGTGGGAAAAAACATTCTATTTCAGCTGCTTGTGACCGTCCTGAGTGTACTGCGTCTCTGCTGGGGGTAGTAGTCCTAATTAATACGCAGCCAGCTAAGTGTTACAGCAGGCTTGCGCAAAATTCTTTCCTGGCTCTGCTGTGCGTTACACATCACCGCTGTCATCCTGTCCAGAGGGAAACAGTCTGCAGTAATTTTACATAGTCCAGGGCCAGTAGTGGTGAGCCAGGGACAGTGAAAGAGATATACTGTGTATATAGGCAGTGGGCTTTTCCAAAAAAATTTGGGAAAAAACATTCTATTTGGGCTGCCTGTGGCCATCCTGAGTGTACTGCATCTCTGCTGGGGGTAGTAGTTCTAATTCATACGCAGCCAGCTAAGTGTTACAGCAGGCTTGCGCAAAATTCTTTCCTGGCTCTGCTGTGCGTTCCGTAAGCGAACTCAGCCTCAAACCACAGGCCAATAAGCGGCACATTTAATTACAGCGTTCTGTTTCTGCACTACAGGTAATACACCATGCTGATGGGTAGGGGTAGGCCTAGAGGATGTGGACGTGGACGCGGGCGAGGACGCGGAGGCCCAAGTCAGCGTATGGGCACAGGCCGAGCTCCTGATCCAGGTGTATCGCAGCCAACTGCTGCGGGATTAGGAGAGAAGCACGTTTCTGGCGTCCCCACATTCATCTCACAATTAATGGGTCCACGCGGTAGACCTTTATTAGAAAATGAGCAGTGTGAGCAGGTCCTGTCATGGATGGCAGAAAGTGCATCCAGCAATCTATCGACCACCCAGAATTCTGCGCCGTCCACTGCTGCAACTCTGAATCCTCTGGCTGCTGCTCCTCCTTCCTCCCAGCCTCCTCACTCCATTACAATGACACATTCTGAGGAGCAGGCAGACTCCCAGGAACTGTTCTCGGGCCCCTACCCAGAATGGGCAGCAATGGTTCCGAATCCTCTCCCACTGGAGGAGTTTGTCGTGACCGATGCCCAACCTTTGGAAAGTTCCCGGGGTCCGGGGGATGAGGCTGGGGACTTCCGGCAACTGTCTCAAGACCTTTCAGTGGGTGAGGAGGACGATGACGATGAGACACAGTTGTCTATCACTCAGGTAGTAGTAATTGGAGTAAGTCCGAGGGAGGAGCGCACAGGGGATTCGGAGGAAGAGCAGCAGGACGATGAGGTGACTGACCCCACCTGGTTTGCTACGCCTACTGAGGACAGGTCTTCAGAGGGGGAGGCAAGTGCAGCAGCAGGGCAGGTTGGAAGAGGCAGTGCAGTGGCCAGGGGTAGAGGCAGGGCCAGACCGAATAATCCACCAACTGTTTCCCAAAGCGCCCCCTCGCGCCATGCCACCCTGCAGAGGCCGAGGTGCTCAAAGGTCTGGCAGTTTTTCACTGAGAGTGCAGACGACCGACGAACAGTGGTGTGCAACCTTTGTCGCGCCAAGATCAGCCGGGGAGCCACCACCACCAGCCTCACCACCACCAGCATGCGCAGACATATGACGGCCAAGCACCCCACAAGGTGGGACGAAGGCCGTTCACCACCTCCAGTTTGCACCGCTGCCTCTCCCCTTGTGCCCCAACCTGCCACTGAGATCCAACTCCCCTCTCAGGACACAGGCACGACCGTCTCCTGGCCTGCACCCACACCCTCACCTCCGCTGTCCTCGGCCCCATCCACCAATGTCTCTCAGCGCACCGTCCAGCCATCGCTAGTGCAAGTGTTGGAGCGCAAGCGCAAGTACACCGCCACGCACCCGCACGCTCAAGCGTTAAACATGCACATAGCCAAATTTATCAGCCTGGAGATGCTGCCGTATAGGGTTGTGGAAACGGAGGCTTTCAAAGGTATGATGGCGGCGGCGGCGGCCCCGCGCTACTCAGTTCCCAGTCGCCACTACTTTTCCCGATGTGCCGTCCCAGCCCTGCACGACCACGTCTCCCGCAACATTGTACGCGCCCTCACCAACGAGGTTACTGCCAAGGTCCACTTAACAACGGACACATGGACAAGCACAGGTGGGCAGGACCTCTATATCTCCCTGACGGCACATTGGGTGAATTTAGTGGAGGCTGGGACAGAGTCAGAGCCTGGGACCGCTCACGTCCTACCCACCCCCAGAATTGCGGGCCCCAGCTCGGTGGTGGTATCTGCGGCAGTGTATGCTTCCTCCACTAAACCACCCTCCTCCTCCTCCTCCTCCTATGCAACCTCTGTCTCGCAATCAAGATGTGTCAGCAGCAGCACGTCGCCAGCAGTCGGTGTCGCGCGGCGTGGCAGCACAGCGGTGGGCAAGCGTCAGCAGGCTGTGCTGAAACTACTCAGCTTAGGAGATAAGAGGCACACGGCCCACGAACTGCGTCAGGGTCTGACAGAGCAGACCGACCGCTGGCTTGCGCCGCTGAGCCTCCAACCGGGCATGGTCGTGTGTGACAACGGCCGTAACCTGGTGGCGGCTCTGCAGCTCGGCAGCCTCACGCACGTGCCATGCCTGGCCCACGTCTTTAATTTGGTGGTTCAGCGCTTTCTGAAAAGCTACCCACGCTTGTCAGACCTGCTCGGAAAGGTGCGCCGGCTCTGCGCACATTTCCACAAGTCCCACAAGGACTCTGCCACCCTGCGCACCCTGCAACATTGGTTTAATCTGGCAGTGCATCGACTGCTGTGCGACGTGCCCACACGGTGGAACTCTACGCTCCACATGTTGGCCAGGCTCTATGAGCAGCGTAGAGCTATAGTGGAATACCAACTCCAACATGGGCGGCGCAGTGGGAGTCAGTCATTACAGAAGAGTGGGCCTGGTTGGCAGACATCTGCCAGGTCCTTGGAAACTTTGAGGAGTCTACCCAGATGGTGAGCGGGGATGCTGCAATCATTAGCGTCACCATTCCTCTGCTATGCCTCTTGAGAAGTTCCCTGCAAAGCATAAAGGCAGACGCTTTGCGCTCGGAAACGGAGGAGGGGGAAGACAGTATGTCGCTGGATAGTCAGAGCACCCTCCTGTCTATATCTCAGCACGTTGAGGAGGAGGAGGAGGGGGAAGAGACAGCTTGGCCCACTGCTGAGGGTACCCATGCTGCTTGCCTGTCATCCTTTCAGCGTGTATGGCCTGAGGAGGAGGAGGAGGAGGATCCTGAAAGTGATCTTCCTAGTGAGGACAGCCATGTGTTGCGTACAGGTACCCTGGCACACATGGCTGACTTCATGTTAGGATGCCTTTCTCGTGACCCTCGCGTTACACGCATTCTGGCCACTACGGATTACTGGGTGTACACACTGCTCGACCCACGGTATAAGGATAACCTTTGCACTCTCATACCCGAAGAGGAAAGGGGTTCGAGAGTGATGCTATAGGCGCAGTTCCGAGGGCCAGGTAGCATGGGAGGCGCGGAGATCAGGCAGCATGTACAGCACAGGCAGGGGAACACTCTCTAAGGCCTTTGACAGCTTTCTGGCTCCCCAGCAAGACTGTGTCACCGCTCCCCAGTCAAGGCTGTGTCGGCGGGAGCACTGTAAAAGGATGGTGAGGGAGTACGTAGCCGATCGCACGACCGTCCTCCGTGACGCCTCTGCCCCCTACAACTACTGGGTGTCGAAGCTGGACACGTGGCCTGAACTCGCGCTGTATGCCCTGGAGGTGCTTGCTTGTCCTATGGCTAGCGTCTTGTCAGAGAGGGTGTTTAGTGCGGCTGGGGGAATCATCACAGATAAGCGTACCCGTCTGTCAACCGACAGTGCCGACAAGTTTACACTCATCAAGATGAACAAAGCCTGGATTTCCCCAGACTTCTCTTCTCCACCAGCAGACAGCAGCGATACCTAAGCAATACGTAGTCTGCACCCGCGGATGGAAGCATCGTTCTCTATCACCATCAAAAACGTGGACCTTTTAGCTTCATCAATCTGTGTATAATATTCATCCTCCTCCTCCTGCTCCTCTGCCTGAAACCTGACATAATCACGCCGAACGGGCAATTTTTCTTAGGCCCACAAGGCTCAGTCATATAATTTTTGTAAACAATTTTTATACATTTCAATGCTCATTAAAGCGTTGAAACTTGCACCTGAACCAATTTTTATTTTAACTGGGCTGCCTCCAGGCCTAGTTACCAATTAAGCCACATTAACCAAAGCGATTAATGGGTTTCACCTGCCCTCTTGGTTGGCCATGGCCAATTTTTCTGAGGTACATTAGTACTGTTGGTACACCAATTTTTTGGGGCCCTCGCCTACAGTGTAAACCAATAAATTTTTTGCCCACCTGCATTAAAGCTGACGTTACATCAGCTGTGCTGGGCAATGCAATGGGATATATTTATGTACCGCCGGTGGCTTCCTGGCACCCACCCATGCTGTCGGTCCACAGGGAGTTGTAACTGCATGTGTCCACTTTTAAAGAACCCCAGTCTGACTGGGGCATGCAGTGTGGGCCGAAGCCCACCTGCATTAAACATGACATTACCTCCGCTGTGCTGGGCACTGCAATGGGATATATTTATGTACCGCCGGTGGGTTCCAGGGAGCCACCCATGCTGTGGGTCCACAGGGAGTTGTAACTGCATGTGTCCACTTCTAAAGAACCCCAGTCTGACTGGGGCATGCAGTGTGGGCCGAAGCCCACCTGCATTAAACATGACATTACCTCAGCTGTGAGGGGCAATGCAATGAGATATATTTATATACCGCCGGTGGCTTCCTGGCACCCACCCATACTGTGGGTCCACAGGGAGTTGTAACTGCATGTGTCCACTTCTAAAGAAACCCAGTCTGACTGGGGCATGCAGTGTGGGCCGAAGCCCACCTGCATTAAACATGACATTACCTCAGCTGTGATGGGCAATGCAATGGGATATATTTATGTACCGCCGGTGGCTTCCTGGCACCCACCCATGCTGTCGGTCCACAGGGACTTCACAATAGGGAGTTGTACCTGCCTGTGTCTATGAATTAAAAACCCCGGTCAGGTTGGGGCATGCAGTGTGGGCCGAAGCCCACCTGCATTTAATCTGACGTTAGCTCTGCTGTCCAGGGCACTGCAATGGGATACATTTATGTACAGCCGGTGGGTTCCAGGGAGCCACCCATGCTGTGGGTGCACACGGAATTCCCATTGCGGAGTTGTACCTGCCTGTGACTATTTATAAAAAAAACGCGGTCTGACTGGGGCATGCAGACACCTTGACAGAATGAATAGTGTGTGGCACATAGGTTCCCCATTGCTATGCTCACGTGTGCAGCTCCAGATGGAGGTGGCACAGGATTGGATTTCTCATTGCTTCTGTACAGCATTGTGGGCTATCGCCCCGCCCCTTTTAAAGAGGGTCGCTGCCTAGCCGTGCCAACCCTCTGCAGTGTGTGCCTGCGGTTCCTCCTCATGGCAGACGCACTTATAAATAGACATGAGGGTGGCATGGCATGAGGGCAGCTGAAGGCTGCGCAGGGACAGTTTGGTGTGCGCTGTGGACACTGGGTCGTGCGGGGGCGGGGGGGGGATTGGGCAGCATGTAACCCAGGAGAAGTGGCAGCGGAGTGTCATGCAGGCAGTGATTGTGCTTTTTTGGAGGTAGTGTAGTGCTTAGCTAAGGTATGCCATGCTAATGAGGGCTTTTCAGAAGTAAAAGTTGTTGGGAGGGTGGGGGGCCACTCTTGCCGCTATTGTGGCTTAATAGTGGGACCTGGGAACTTGAGATGCAGCCCAACATGTAGCCCCTCGCCTGCCCTATCCGTTGCTGTGTCGTTCCCATCACTTTCTTGAATTGCCTAGATTTTCACAAATGAAAACCTTAGCGAGCATCGGCGATATACAAAAATGCTCGGGTCGCCCATTGACTTCAATGGGGTTCGTTTCTCGAAACGAACCCTCGAGCATCGCGAAAAGTTCGTCTCGAGTAATGAGCACCCGAGCATTTTGGTGCTCGCTCATCTCTAATTATAACATCTGGACACAGTCACTCAGAAATCATAGTGTTTCCATGTGTATGACATGATCCACAGGGTGCAGCAATTGACATTTTCTCTCTGATATTCCCGAACATCACAGAAAATAGAATTTCATGGCTATACATTGCTACTGAACAAACGAAAATAAAAGCCATTTTGAAATAATTCTTCAGCAGTAATAAGATACTGAAGACAAGCCTGATTATTAAAGCAGCCAATTCTGCTCCAGGGGAAAGTGTCACTTTTATGTACAAAATAAATGCTGCCGTGTTCCTTCTGCTGTGGAAAATAAGGGAATTCTCACTGTTGATAGAAGCTTTAGTAAAGAAAAATCTCTGTGTAATATACGCTCAGACTTCTGTATTCAACAGGAAGAACCAACTATTGTCCTTCCTGAACCATGGATCTGTCTGCCAACTGTAGACCATAAATTTGGTAGATACATTTGTAACAATGCGGATTACATTGTAAATGACAATATGTGAAATTGACCTGAATGTTTGTTTTTAATGCTTTTAGTGGAGCTGTCCGTGCTCTGGCCCAGCTCAACATCAGCAACATCTGTGTTTTAACCACCTTCATGATGGATGACAGCAGTCAAAGACAGCTGGCACCTGCCATGCATGGAGCAGGATCGGCATCGATCCCGCTCCATACAGACCTTGCGTGCCCAGTATGTAAATGTACATCTGGGGTGTGAAAGGGTTAAAGGGGTTTTCTAAGACTAAACTATGAATTATTCTCGTCAATAACTGATCGGTCAATAACATGGATCCCATTCGGGATCCATGTTGGTCAGCTGACTGAAGTTACAGAGGTGCTCAGGTAAGTGCCACATCCACCTCAGTCCATACCAGGCTCAGCACTGTACATTGCATAGCAGCTACACCTGGTATAGCAGCTCAATATCTTTCACTTGAATGGGATCAAGTGAACACGATGTCACATGCCTGAGAAAAGGCTGTCCTGCTCACTAAGGATAGGTCATCTATAGTTTAGTCCGAGAAACCCCCTTTAACTTGAGACTGCTGATTATGATGATGTGGACCTAAAGAGTTAGATGGCAAATTTACCTATAAGACATCTGTATATTAATGCTTAAAAGGGAGTGTCCCGTTATGGTTCTAAAAATGATATACAATTCCCTAGCTTTGAGTAATTTATGCTATTTATTAGCTTTCTTCAGTTGTAGAAGGTAACTTAAGGGCATGTTCATATGGAGCATGTGGATTTGTTGTGGAAGATGCAGGCGGATTTTCTGCAGCAAATCTTCCCCAGGTGAACATACCCTTACTGTCCAATATGAATATAAGGGGTGTACTAAATCAATATGTATGTCCTGGAGGCTACAGACAGGATCAGTGTAAGCCACTCATCGATGCTGGACTCCAGGTTGATAGCTTTTACCAAAAGAAAATTTACTACTGATGACCAATCCTCAGGATAGGTCATCAATAGTCAATTGGTGGGGATCCGCCCCTCAGGATCCCTGCCAATCAGCTGATTCTCCGGCCTGCCGTTCCCATTGGGTTCAGTGCCATAAATGTACTAGAAGGCTTCGCTCCCAAATGGTCTCCCACTGATCAATTATTGATTAATTATTCTGAGGATAGTAAATAGTAAAGGCCCTGAAAAGGACTTTAATAAATTTACACAAACCTCAATTGTGAGGGCAGGTCATGGTTTCAGCAGTGGTTACTAGTCTTGCCCTTCAGTGCTGGGGTCCTAGATTCAAATCCCACCAAGGACAACCTCTGCATAGACTTTGAAAGACTCTAGCCAGACTCTGTTGACTTTGGAAAGATTTGAACTTAGACTTCCAGCACTGCCAAACGGCAGTACTAGCAACTCAGCCACCGTGTTTGGTCTTCATTAGAGATGAGCGAACACCAAAATGTTCGGGTGTTCGTTATTCGGAACGAACTTCCCGCGATGCTCGAGGGTTCGTTTCGAACAACGAACCCCATTGAAGTCAATGGGCGACCAGAGCATTTTTGTATTTCGCCGATGCTCGCTAAGGTTTTCATGTGTGAAAATCTGGGCAATTCAAGAAAGTGATAGGAATGACACAGAAACGGATAGGGCAGGCGAGGGGCTACATGTTGGGCTGCATCTCAAGTTCACAGGTCCCACTATTAAGCCACAATACCGGCAAGAGTGGCCCCCCCCCCTCCCAACAACTTTTACTTCTGAAAAGCCCTCATTAGCATGGCATACCTTTGCTAAGCACCACACTACCTCCAACAAAGCACAATCACTGCCTGCATGACACTCCACTGACACTTCTCCTGGGTTACATGCTGCCCAACCGCACCCCCTCCCCCCCACAGCGCACACCAAAGTGTCCCTGGGCAGCCTTCAGCTGCCCTCATGCCACACCACGCTCATGTCTATTTAGAATTGCGTCTGCCATGACGAGGGACCGCAGGCACACACTGCAGAGGTTGGCACGGCTAGGCAGCGACCCTCTTTAAAAGTGGCGGAGCGATAGCCCACAATGCTGTACAGAAGCAATGAGAAATAGAATCCTGTGCCACCGCCATCAGGAGCTGCACACGTGGGCATAGCAATGGGGAACCTATGTGCCACACACTATTCATTCTGTCAAGGTGTCTGCATGCCCCAGTCAGACCGGGCTTTTTAATTCATAGACACAGGCAGGTACAACTCCCTATTGTGAAGTCCCTGTCGACCCACAGCATGGGTGGCTCCCTGGAACCCACCGGCGGTACACAGAAATATCCCATTGCATTGCCCAACACAGCTGAGGTAGTAATGTCGTGCTTAATGCAGGTGGGCTTCGGCCCACACTGCATGCCCCAGTCTGACTGGGGTTCTTTATAAGTGTACAGATGTAGTAAAAACTCCGTGTGCACCTACAGCATGGGTGGGTGCCAGGAAGCCACCGGCGGTACATAGAAATATCCCATTGCATTGCCCAACACAGCTGAGGTAGTAATGTTGTGCTTAACCCTTTCCAATCCAATTTGTATATGGTTTTCCTAGGGGGCTTACTCTTTTTCTGCCGTTATACAACGGCGCTATATGCTGGCTAAAGCCAGTACTGCATGAGCTGACACGTAGGATAGGCTCCGACTGCAGAGAGGCTGGCAATATACAGTAAGAGAACCCCGACGGACGTCTACCAACAACGGAGCTGTACAGCCTTAAACCCTAATGTCTTCACAGGTCACACAGTGGACTGGAAAGGGTTAATGCAGGTGGGTTTCGGCCCACACTGCATGCCCCAGTCAGACTGGGTTTCTTTATAAGTGGAAACAGATGCATTTATAATTCCCTGTGGACCCACAGCATGGGTGGGTGCCAGGAAGCCACCGGCGGTACATAGAAATATCCCATTGCATTGCCCAACACAGCTGAGGTAGTAATGTCGTGCGTAATACAGGTGGGCTTCGGCCCACACTGCATGCCCCAGTCTGACCGGGGTTCTTTACAAGTGGACACATGTAGGTTAAACTCCCTGTGGACCCACTGCCTGGGTGGGTGCCAGGAAGCCACCGGCGGTACATAGAAATATCCCATTGCATTGCCCAACACAGCTGAGGTAGTAATGTCGTGCGTAATACAGGTGGGCTTCGGCCCACACTGCATGCCCCAGTCAGACTGGGGTTCTTTAGAAGTGGACACATGTATTAAAAACTCTGTGTGCACCTACAGCATGGGTGGCTCCCTGGAACCCACCGGCGGTACATAAAAATATCCCATTGCATTGCCCAACACAGCTGAGGTAACGTCAGCTGTAATGCAGGTGGGCTAAAAATTAATTTGATTACACTGTAGGCGAGGGCCCACAAAAATTGCTGTATCAACAGTACTAATGTACATCCAAAAATTGGCCATGCCCAGCCAAGAGGGCAGGTGAAACCCATTAACCGCTTTGGTTAATGTGGCTTAAGTGGTAACTAGGCCTGGAGGCAGCCCAGTGTAACGAAAAATTGGTTCAAGTTAAAGTTCCAACGCTTTTAAGCGCATTGAAACTTATAAAAATTGTTCAGAAAAATTATTTGAGTGAGCCTTGTGGCCCTAAGAAAAATTGCCCGTTCAGCGTGATTACGTGAGGTTTCAGGAGGAGGAGCAGGAGGAGGAGGAGGACTATTAGACACAGATTGATGAAGCAGAAATGTCCCCGTTTTGGATGGTGAGAGAGAACGTAGCTTCCATCCGCGGGTGCAGCCTACGTATTGCTTACGTATCGCTGCTGTCCGCTGGTGGAGAACAGAAGTCTGGCGAAATCCAGCCTTTGTTCATCTTGATGAGTGTTAGCCTGTCGGCACTGTCGGTTGACAAGCGGCTACGCTTATCTGTGATGATTCCCCCAGCCGCACTAAACACCCTCTCCGACAAGACGCTAGCCGCAGGACAAGCAAGCACCTCCAGGGCATACAGCGCTAGTTCAGGCCACGTGTCCAGCTTCGACACCCAGTAGTTGTAGGGGGCAGAGGCGTCACCAAGGATGGTCGTGCGATCCGCTACGTACTCCCTCACCATCCTTTTACAGTGCTCCCGCCGACTCAGCCGTGACTGGGGAGCGGTGACACAGTCTTGGTGGGGAGCCATAAAGCTGGCCAGGCCCTTAAAGACTGTTGCACTGCCTGGGATGTACATGCTGCTCGATCTACGCACATCCCCTGCTACCTTGCCCTCGGTACTGCGCCTTCTGCCACTAGCGCTGTCGGCTGGGAATTTTACCATCAGCTTGTCCGCAAGGGTCCTGTGGTATAGCAACACTCTCGAACCCCTTTCCTCTTCGGGAATCAGAGTGGGCAGGTTCTCCTTATACCGTGGATCGAGCAGTGTGTACACCCAGTAATCCGTCGTGGCCAGAATGCGTGCAACGCGAGGGTCACGAGAAAGGCATCCTAACATGAAGTCAGCCATGTGTGCCAGGGTACCTGTACGCAACACATGGCTGTCGTCACTAGGAAGATCACTTTCAGGATCCTCCTCCTCCTCCTCCTCCTCAGGCCATACACGCTGAAAGGATGACAGGCAATCAGCCGGTGTACCGTCAGCAGCGGCCCAAGCTGTCTCTTCCCCCTCCTCCTCATCCTCCTCATGCTCCTCCTCCTCCTGTACGCGCTGAGAAATAGACAGGAGGGTGCCCTGACTATCCAGCGGCATACTGTCTTCCCCCGCCCCCGTTTCCGAGTGCAAAGCAGCTGCCTTTATGGTTTGCAGGGAATTTCTCAAGATGCATAGCAGAGGAATGGTGACGCTAATGATTGTAGCATCGCCGCTCACCACCTGGGTAGACTCCTCAAAATTACCAAGGACATGGCAGATGTCTGCCAACCAGGCCCACTCTTCTGAAAGGAATTGAGGAGGCTGACTCCCACTGCGCCGCCCATGTTGGAGTTGGTATTCGACTATAGCCCTACGTTGTTCATAGAGCCTGGCCAACATGTGGAGCGTAGAGTTCCACTGTGTGGGCACGTCGCACAGCAGTCGGTGCACTGGCAGCTTAAAGTGATGTTGCAGGGTGCGCAGGGTGGCAGCGTCCGTGTGGGACTTGCGAAAATGTGCACAGAGCCGGCGCGCCTTTACGAGCAGGTCTGACAAGCGTGGGTAGCTTTTCAGAAAGCGCTGAACCACCAAATTAAAGACGTGGGCCAGGCATGGCACGTGCGTGAGGCTGCCGAGCTGCAGAGCCGCCACCAGGTTACGGCCGTTGTCACACACGACCATGCCCGGTTGGAGGCTCAGCGGCGCAAGCCAGCGGTCGGTCTGCTGTGTCAGACCCTGCAGCAGTTTGTGGGCCGTGTGCCTCTTATCGCCTAAGCTGAGTAGTTTCAGCACGGCCTGCTGACGCTTGCCCACCGCTGTGCTGCCACACCGCGCGACACCGACTGCTGGCGACATGCTGCTGCTAACACATCTTGATTGCGAGACAGAGGAGGAGGAGGAGGAGGAGGAGGAGGGTGCTTTAGTGGAGGAAGCATACACCTCCGCAGATACCACCACCGAGCTGGGGCCCGCAATTCTGGGGGTGGGTAGGACGTGAGCGGTCCCAGGCTCTGACTCTGTCCCAGCCTCCACTAAATTCACCCAATGTGCCGTCAGGGAGATGTAGTGGCCCTGCCCGCCTGTGCTTGTCCACGTGTCCGTAGTTAAGTGGACAGTGGCAGTAACCGCGTTGGTGAGGGCGCGTACAATGTTGCGGGAGACGTGGTCGTGCAGGGCTGGGACGGCACATCGGGAAAAGTAGTGGCGACTGGGAACTGAGTAGCGCGGGGCCGCCGCCTCCATGATACTTTTGAAGGACTCCGTTTCCACAACCCTATACGGCAGCATCTCAAGGCTGATGAATTTTGCTATGCGGACGGTTAACGTTTGAGCGTGCGGGTGCGTGGCGGCGTACTTGCGCTTGCGCTCCAACAGTTGCGCAAGCGACGGCTGGACGGTGTGCTGAACTACACTGCTGGATGGGGCCGAGGACAGCGGAGGTGAGGGTGTGGGTGCAGGCCAGGAGACGGTAGTGCCTGTGTCCTGAGAGGGGGGTTGCATCTCAGTGGCAGGTTGGGGCACAGGGGGAGAGGCAGGGGTGCAAACCGGAGGCGCTGAACGGCCTTCGTCCCACCTTGCGGGGTGCTTGGCCATCATATGTCTGCGCATGGTGGTGGTGGTGAGGCTGTTGGTGTTGGCTCCCCGGCTGAGCTTTGCGCGACAAAGGTTGCACACCACTGTTCGTCGGTCGTCAGGCGTCTCTGTGAAAAACTGCCAGACCTTAGAGCACCTCGGCCTCTGCAGGGTGGCATGGCGCGAGGGGGCCCTTTGGGAAACAGTTGGTGGATTATTCGGTCTGGCCCTGCCTCTACCCCTGGCCACCGCACTGCCTCTTGCAACCTGCCCTGCTGATGCCCTTGACTCCCCCTCTGAAGACCTGTCCTCCTGAGTAAGCGTTGCACACCAGGTGGGGTCAGTCACCTCATCGTCCTGCTGCTCTTCCTCCGAATCCTCTGTGCGCTGCTCCCTCGGACTTACTGCCCTTACTACTACCTCACTGCAAGACAACTGTGTTTGATCGTCATCGTCCTCCTCACCCACAGAAAGTTGTTGAGACAGTTGGCGGAAGTCCCCAGCCTCTTCCCCCGGACCCCGGGAACTTTCGAATGGTTGGGCATCAGTGACGATAAACTCCTCTGGTGGGAGAGGAACCGCTGCTGCCCAATCTAAGCAGGGGCCCGAGAACAGTTCCTGGTAGTGCTCCCGCTCCTGAGCAGGTGTTATTGTAGTGGAGTGAGGAGGCTGGGAGGAAGGAGGAGCAGCAGACAGAGGATTCGGATTGGCAGCAGTGGACGGCGCAGAACTGCGGGTAGACGATAGGTTGCTCGAAGCACTTTCTGCCATCCAGGACAGGACCTGCTCACACTGCTCATTTTCTAATAACCGTCTCCCGCGTGGACCCATTAATTGGGCGATGAATGTGGGGACGCCAGAAACGTGCCTCTCTCCTAATCGCGCAGCAGTCGGCTGCGACACACCTGGATCAGGAGCTTGGCCTGTGCCCACACCCTGACTTGGCCCTCCGCGTCCTCGGCCGCGTCCACGTCCTCTAGGCCTACCCCTACCCCTCAGCATGCTGTATTACCAGTGATTTGATTTCACAGGCAGGAAATAAATTGGCGCAAGACTGCAGGCCAAATATAATTTTTTCCCTTTTTTGAAAACGAAAGGCCCCACTGCCTCTAGTGAATGAATAATCTAAGTTTAATAACTGTGCTGTTTTCCTGCTAATGTGTCACAGAACGTGAGGGTAGCAGAGTTATTAACTGTGGCAGAGCAGGTATTTTTTTTCCCAATTAAGGAAAGCAAATGGCGAAGCCAGGAGTAAAACGTAGCTGAGTGCGTATGATTTTTAAAGGTGTCACACGCAGCCGACACGTGTCCACCGCCCTTAGGACGGACAGAGGCCGGACAAATAGAATTATTTTCCGTTTTTTGGCACCAAAAGGCAGCACTGCGTATATTCTATGAACATGAGAAGTTTAATAACTGTGCTGTGTCCCTGCTAATGTGTCACAGAACGTGAGGGTAGCAGAGTTATTAACTGTGGCAGAGCAGGTATTTTTTTTCCCAATTAAGGAAAGCAAATGGCGAAGCCAGGAGTAAAACGTAGCTGGGTGCGTATGATTTTTAAAGGTGTCACACGCAGCCGACACGTGTCCACCGCCCTTAGGACGGACAGAGGCCGGACAAATAGAATTATTTTCACTTGTTTTACAAGCAAAAGGCAGCACTGCATATATTCTATGAATAATAACTGTGTTGTGGCCCTGCCTATACAATTCTTTCCCTGCAGTATCAATGGAGGGTGCAATGCTCTGCAGAAGCGATTTTGAGAAGCAAAAAAAAATGCAGCACAGCTAACAGCAGCCTGGACAGTACTGCACACGGATAAATATGGCCCTAGAAAGGACCGTTGAGGTTCTTGAAGGCTACACTCACTCCTAACACTCTCCCTGCCTATGCAGCACTTCTGTCCCTAATGCCAGGTGCAACGGTCTGCAGAGGCGATTTTGAGAAAAAAAAATTGCCACTGCTAACAGCAGCCAACACACAGCTATCAGTGGCCCTAATAAGGACCTTTGGGGGGTCTTGAAGCCTACACTAACTACCAATTCTTTCCCTACAGCAGCTCCGGTACAAACAGCACTGTCCCTCATCTAACTCACACGGCATCTGAGGCGAACCGCGGGAGGGGCCGACTTTTATGTTTGGGTGACACCTGATCTTCCCAGCCATTCACAGCAGGGGGGTGGTATAGGGCTTGAACGTCACAGGGGGAAGTTGTAATGCCTTCCCTGTCTTTCAATGGGCCAGAAAAGCGCGCTAACGTCTCAGGGAAGGAAGTGAAAATAACCAGAACACCGCATGGTGTTCGTTACGAATAACGAACATCCCGAACACCCTAATATTCGCACGAATATCAAGCTCGGAAGAACACGTTCGCTCATCTCTAGTCTTCATATAGAAATAGAACATACAAAGTTTATGCAGATGTTGTCCTTGATCAGATTTGAACCTAGGAACCCATATTATAAGTCATCATCAATGCTAATGACTGAGTTGAACAAGTGCGGTGGGTCAGTTGTTAGCACTACTTCTTTGTAGTGCTGGAATTCTTGAATCAAAAATTAATATAAGACACTGTCTTATTTTTGGGGAAACACAGTAGTAGACAGGGTAATATTTTGTTCAGGTTAGACATTGTTCTAATCAGGCATATTCTTGATAGCACAACTAGTATCCATGTAGAGGACAAAGCCTGTAAATATTGCCTAATCCATGCAAGTTTTCTCACTAACCTATGAGTCACTCCTAGCCAGGCAATCCTTCAATTTACATAGAAAGAGGATTTACTCCATCCATCAAGATGCAGTAGGTCAGACCAGAAAGAGAAAGTGAATGAGTGTGGAAGGATTAAGCTATAATGCACTGCCAACTGCTATGCCTGTCTTATTAGAAGTACGGTCCTGTCTGAGATTCAGGAAATCGTAAGGATCCCGAGAGAAAGCCGTATGACTTATGTGAGAGCATTCTCTATACTGTGCAGAGACATTATATTAATAACCGGTAATATATCATCATTTTATATTTTACATTAGGTGAATGCACAAAGCATAAATGTATTACCGTATATACCGGCGTATAAGGCGACGGGGCGTATAAGACGACCCCCCAACTGTCACCTTATACGCCGGTATACAGTGGAGAAAAAAAAATAAATTCATTACTCACCTCCCACGGCGTTCTGTCGCGCTCCGGCGGGATGTCGCTCGCTCCGGCGGGATGTCGCTCGCTCCTCGTCCCCGGCGCAGCATAGCTTTCTGAATGCGGGGCTTGAAATCCCCGCTTCCAGAAAGCTAATACACACGCCGGCAGCCATGACATCATTGAATGGCTGTGATTGGCTAAAGCACACGTGGCTTCAGCCAATCACACTATTCAATGACATCATTGAATGGGTGTGATTGCTAACACGTGCGCCATTCAATGCTGTCATGGCTGCCGGCGTGTGTATTAGCTTTCTGGAAGCGGGGATTTCAAGCCCCGCATTCAGAAAGCTATGCTGCGGCGGGGACGAGGAGCGAGCGACATCCTGCCGGAGCGCGACAGAACGCCGGGGGAGGTGAGTAATAAATTTTTTTTTTTACACTTTTTTTTTTTTTTTGTATTACCGGCGCATAAGACGACCCCCGACTGCAGAGCAGATTTTTCGGGGTTCAAAAGTCGTCTTATACGCCGGTATATACGGTAGCTGTGCTAAGAAGCTACAATTGCAAGAAAAAGTAAGTGAATCCCTTGGAATTACGAGGATTTCTGCATTAATTACTAATTAAATGTGCTCTCATTGTTGCCTAAATCACAACTATGGCCAAACATAATCTAACTAAACTAATAACATAGTTGTACCCTTCATGTCTATGATTGTGATTTAGGGTTGTTTGTATAATGGGTCGGACATTGACTTGCAGGAATGCTGCCTTCCAATAGGTGGCGCTGCAGAGGTATTGTTTCATCATCCTTATTTGCATATATTTCCCAGAGGAGCATGAATGGCCTTATAAGTCTCCTCACTCACCTTCTAGGTGTTCTCCTTAAGGAGTGGTGATACCCCTCCCAACTTAGCATCCTTTCAGCGGGAATCGGAATGAATGATCATTCAGTGTAAATGCGGGTACCAACTGAACAACTAGTGATAATTTCATTCATCATTCAGTTTATGCTGCATAAAAACGGAATGACAAATTGACCCATGTAAATAGGTAGTCGTCATCTGTGAACAACTCCCTTTTTACTGTGAATGGAGGTGTTTGAGCCTGAAAATCCCCAGCCAGCTCCTCGTTCATTTACTAGCGATGATCACTCCTGTATAACAGCATAGGAATGATCATTGCTGGGACGATCTGTCGGACATCTGCACCCGACAGGTCATCCCATCTAAAAGCACCCTTAGACCACATTTTATTAGTAATCAATGCAAAACTCCAGGCAATTCCAAAGGGTTCTGATTTTTACTTGCAACTGTATGTGTTACACAGTTCCAGATACGGTATCAGTCCCTGCTCATGGTACTAACTCAACAAATTAAAAAAGGTTTAAGGTTGTATATAAATAAAGCTGAATTATAGTATAGTAAAACCTCTACTAGCATTGACATCTACTAAGGCCGATTTCGAGTAAGGTTATTTTTTTAATCAAAATGTTGTCTCTAGCATCATTGGCTGCCTCTAATAACACCGGCGTGTGCCGGCCCACGTGACCTTGCTGCTGAACCCGTGTGATCTCCTGCTCGGCGTTTCCTCCTCCTCCTGCTGCTGCTAATGCAACCCACCCTTCTCCATCATCATCAATGGGTAATACACTAGTACAGTACTGTACATTTGCACTCTAATGTAGCAGCACAGAGAACACAGTGATAACACTGAGGACAGAAAATTATGTCACCTGCAGTCCTATGTAACAGCATAGAGAAAACTGTAATAATGCTGAGGACAGATAATGATGTCACCTGCAGTCCTATGTAACACCACAGAGAACACAGTGATAATTCTGACGACAGATAATCATGTCACCTGCAGTCCTATGTAACACCACAGAGAACACAGTGACAATGCTGAGGACAGATGATGTAGTAGATGTCACCTGCAGCCCTATGTAACACCACATAGAACATAGTGACAATGCTGAGGACAGATGATGTAGTAGATGTCACCTGCAGTCCTATGTAACACCACAGATACACAGTAACATGTTCAATAACATGTTAAATGTTCACTTAGTCTTTTATATTCATTTATTATTGTTATTGTTTTTTGTATTAAAGACCATATTTATTCTCCATTAATTGGGGTTTGGTGTGTTTTTTGGAATGTCTCGAACAAATTAATTGGATTTACATTAATTCCTATGGAAATAATTACTTCAAGTAGCAACGGTTTCAGGTAAAGCCGATTGCTTTCGGACGGATTACTAACGTTAGTAGAGCTTTTACTGTATAATGAAATGCTATGCACATCTCCTTTTTTAATATCTTTGCTTGCTTTTAGTGAATAAGAAAAACATTACTCTTTACAGTTAGAGGCTGGAAGCCTATGAAGACTTCATGCTTATCATTACAGATGAGAAAAAATCACCGCTGCAGAGGACCAGTGACATTGCTCCTGATGAATCTCGTGAGCGAGGAAACGCGTTGAGCACTGTATAGAGAGCGAACAGAACCTAAAAAGAGATTATTCGTCTCTTTGTGATAAATTCAATATTTCACAGAGGATCATAGTTACTGGTATTATATTCTTGTATATCTACAAAACCAGCGCAAGTGAGCGCATAAACACCATTTGGTACGCTCTTGTTTATAAAAGCTGGTGTGAAACTAACCCAGAGATCCAATAAAAATGTCTGCAAATACATCACAAGCAGATCGTCTTTAATAAAAAGCCGATCAAGGTGTCTCATGAGATATACAGAGAATAATGAAATGCATCATCTGCATACATAAGAAAATAGTTCTTTTATGAAAGCCTCTCCTTCCGTATAGGATTTTAGAGTTTAATATTTAATTAAAAGTTAAGTTTTATAAGGAAAAAAAATAAAACTAGGATTACAGTCTGAATCGTTACAGATGAGCAAACCTTTTTTTAAGAGTTTGGTTTCGCCGCCTCGACAAATTTCATCAGAGATTTTGGCTAAGTACGAATTAGTTTGAACTGAACTGTGCTAACAACCACTGAGCAACCATGCTTCTTCCTTCTCTGAAGGAGGAGAACAAACATAAAGAGATAATACAAAGTCCATGCAGATGTTTTACTTAGCCAGATTTGAACCTAGGGCTCCAGCAATGCAAGGCAACACTGCTGACCACCATGCTGCTTCTACTGCTTCATACTCTGGAGAAGTAGAAGAACAAGAAGCAACAGAAACACAGGAAGAACATACAAACTCCATGCAGATGTTGTCAAATGTCAACCTAGGATCCAAGCGCTGCGAGATAACAGTGCTAACAACTGAGCCACATTCAGTGAAGTACCACAAACACCAGAATTTCAGCGCTGTTAGGCCACCTACAGACGGTCGGGTCCCCTGCAAAAATTGTCGCAGCGGGATCCGACCCACGTCCCTGCAGGGACCAGTGCGGCTCTCACCTGTTCCCACAGCTCCGGCTCTGCGATGTGCCGGCTGCCAGCCAGCCGTTGCATGTGCAGAGCGGAGCAGCCCGGCACTACTGACATTTCTGTGTGGGCCTCTGTGAGACCCGCACAGAAATAGAACATGCCGCGATTTGTTTTCCGCATACAAATCGCGTCCATCTGCATAGGATTGCGTTTTGTAATGCAATCCTATGCAGGCAAGCACAGGCGGAAATTCTGCGGGAAATCCCGCCGAGGAATTTCCGCCCGTGTGCAGGGGGCCTTAGACAGTGTTCAATACTTGTTTTAGGCATATATATTAATTTTTGGTTCAGTAGAAACAAACAGTCTGAAATTCAGGTTCTCGCTGAACTTCTACTAAAGTTTAACCTGAATTCAGGAGGTTCTACAGGTTCAGTTTGCAAATTCCTGCTTATCATAGGGAGAGTGTTCTACAATTGTATTCAATAATAAAGTCCTTTCAGTGATATTTTCTTACCTATGATGCAGACTATGATGCCGCCGACCCCAGTCTGGGCATCCGCAAATTAATTAAAGCATGCAGATTTGCTTTGCGGACCTCTCAGTCTGGAGAACAATTCACTCCATTTCTGTGCGGTTCCTGCACGGACGGCTTCCATTGAAGTCAACAGAAGCCATCCAATTTGCGGCCCATCTGCAGCTGACACTGCGGACGCCGTGGGTAAACAGAAGATTTTAAAAAATTAATCTGTACTGTGCATGTCTGATGGCGAGCCGTGCCACCATCTGCAGTACAGAAAACCCGGAAGTACAGAGGTATGCAGGGTCCTCGGCGAAAGGGTGGGATTCTGCTGCGGGATCCCACACGTGGAACCCGCCCCGCCTGTGGACATGAGTCCTTAGGGTGATGCTTTATGATTACCAGACAAATGGACTAGAATTTAAAAAAAGCATATTTATTTACTATGCAAACTATTTTTTTCCTCTTCAAAAGTCTAGCAATCATTAAAAACAAGCCCAAAAAAGTGTACAAAAAAGAAACTTGCATATGTGACAAAAATAATTCTGCACAAATCCCATCAATAGCACATTAAATAAAAATGATATGCTACCAAATTAAAACTTGCTAAAAATGGCTAAAATTTGCGTTGTCCTGAAGGCTCGGACCTGAACTAGTTTCAAGCATGAGTCTTGTCCAATATAGCTCCTGGCTTGACAAGTGCTGTCACTGTTTATATAGGATGATGTCAGCTTTAGCTAATACACAAAGAAAGTAACAGGTCAGTCATGAATTTGTGATGTATCTGCTAATCACGCTATGAAATTTAAGAACCGTCGTTCGTTTACTAAGGTCTAAGCAAATCGCAGGGATGTGCAATAAATATGGGCATAAAAGTGTATGATTCAGCAACCTTGAATTATGTATACATTTTATTGACAGCTATTAGTTTGACGTATACTTAGTTGATGCGTCTTTTCTTAGAGTGTTCTCTTCTTCCATCTGTCTGATTTCCTCTGTAAATAGATTATGCAGAGATGGATTATGGAGGCACACTTTAGATATACATTATTGATGAATTATGCTATAATATGTTTTAGTAGGTTGGATTTCCCAAATCAAGGTCTAAGTATGCTTATATTTGAAAATGGTTTTGCAGATTTCAAGTTTTTAAAGCTATGTTCCTGATAGTAAACGCTTCTATTAGAAAAAACCCTAAAGTTATATCAATTTTATACGGAGAACTTACAAAAAGACACTTGCATAAAGAAAAAGGGAACTTCACATTTCATAGTTTTAATCAGTAGGAAATGTTGAGTAAGGCCGGTTTCACATTATGTTTTGTGACACCAGTGCTAATTCCGTCTTCTATGCAGAAAACTTCATGGGGACGGCAACTAGAAGAACAAAACCATAGGGAAGAATATGTGAGACAGAGACCTCTTTGGTCTCCAGTCTGGTGCTTTCTATCCAGTGTAAAACACTAAGGCCTTAAGTCCACGGGCGGGTTGCATTCCGCATGTGGGAGCTCGCAGCAGAATCTGACCCTGCCCGTGACGGAGGACCCCGCTCACCTGTCCGGGTCTTCTTTTTTCTATACTGTGGATGCAGTGGAAGCCGTTCGATCCGGGTCCCATCCGCAGTGTCAGCTGATTCTGCATGAAAGCAGGAGTTTGAAAGAAATTAAAAAAAACTGCGCAAGTACGCCGGTCAGCACTTCTGCACACATCCACAGTATAGAAAAAAGAAGACCCGGACAGGTAAGCAGGGTCCTCGGTCACAGGCAAGGTCAGATTCTGCTGCGGGCTCCCACATGCGGAATCCAACCCGCTTGTGGACTTAAGGCCTTAGTATTTTACACTGGATAGAAAGCACCAGACTGGAGACCAAAGAGGTCTCTGTCTCACATATTCTTCCTTATGGTTTTGAACTTGCGCAGTTCTTTTTTATTTCGTTCAAACTCCTGCTTTCTTGCGGAATCAGCTGACACTGCGAACGGGATGTGAATTGAACGGCTTCCATTGACTTCAATGGAAGCCGTCCGTGCGGGAATAGCACTACAATGGAGCATGCTGCAATTTGATTCCCACATCCAAAGCTCCGTAAATCAAATCCGTATGCTTTAATTCAGGTGCAGACGCCCATGTTTCCCTATGGGCGGCTTGAACTGCAGATCATCCGTGCAGATGCCCCACGTGGATTCTGTAATTCAAATCCGTCCATAGACATTGGGCCTAACAGGGAGATAAACTATGTGAAACAGAGACAAAAGAGGTCTCCATCTCACATATTCTCCCCTAGGGTGCCGTCCAGGTTCCAACCTGGTTTCTGACCCCATGAAGTACTCTTCCTGGAGGACAGAACCAGCACTGGTTCCAAAAAATGTAACGTTAAACCATTCTAAGTTTGTGGGCACGTTGCTTTCATTATAATATAATATATGATAATTATATTATCCTAAGAAGATTTGGGGTTATGTGATATTTTCTTCTCTGTTCGAAGACTTCATGCTAAAATCAAAATTCTACTGGTCTTTTGCAGGTGAACCTTTTGTTCTCAGATGGCATTCACAATGTTTTCAAAGCTAACTTTAAATGGTTTGTTGACATGCGTGACAGTAAAATGTTAAGAATTTGTTTCCAAGGGCAATAAAAGACCAAGGGCAGATGACATATCAGTGAGCCAAGAATACTCAGCGGACCAAAAGCAAGCAACAAACCAATGAGCCAAGGGCAAGCAGCAGACCAGCAGATCACAAGCAACCAACAGATCAGTAGACCATAGGTAACCTATGAATAAATTAGAGGACAGCAAGCACACCTTTGAAATAAGCCATGGAAATGAATGGAGGGAATAATATACCATTGCATTAGTAAGTAAAGTATGTGGATGGCAAAGTTACACAATAGTTAATGTAAATGTGAAACATTATAAAGATAGACTTGTATTGTATAATTGTATTGGCGACATTGAAAAATGTGTTCAAGGCCATCAGAGTACAGTTTATTGTAGACCTTTAGTAGATGGATGAGAAATAGTGTGGCATTTTTTTAATATATCAGTAGTTAGTTATCTAATGAATAGTAGAGAAGTTGAAGGGCAGCAGATGGGACCCACTGTACTACAGACTAATTTGGCTTGGAACTACTCCTAAGGGCAACATCTTGGATCCCAAGGTATAGACTCTTTAGCCCTATTATTGAGTTATGGTCTTTGCTGCAGGGACCGCTAGGCTGTTACCATAGACATAGTCTTAGTGTTGAGGCAGCTAACACAATCTGGTCATGGTATCTATAGCACTGTACCAGAGAAGCAAGAAGATATAACTATATAACAGGCCAAAGGTCATTGTAGACAGCTGAACGATTAAGCTAGATAAGTCGAGGTCAGTAGTAAAAACACGATTCAAACCAAAACTCAGTCAGAACAAGTAAACACCTTTGCATACCAAACAAAACTAGAGTGGATGGGTGCTTTAAATAGACTGGGGCTTGTCCAGATTGGCTGGTGATGACAAAGCTAGGTGCACATGCTGCCCCTTTAAGAGAGCACACCCTATGGACACTAAAAAACTGACAGTTGATGCATCATCTACTGCAGAGGCCACAAGGTCATGGCACTACCTGTAAACTGAAGGCAGGAGGAGGTAGGGGACGCCATTGGCCGCAACCATAAAACTTCCATACAACTCTGTATAAAGGTGGAGGCAATATTACTTTAGCATGTGTCCACATTGCCATTTAGCATGTGTCCGTGTAAGGCTTTTACTAAAGAACTGGTCAAGAAACAATATCAAACAACAAGAATTTCTTTTTGTTTTCTTGTTGTTTGGCATTGTTTCTTAACCGTTTCTTTATTAAAAACCTTACATGGACACATGCTAAATGTCAATGTGGACACATGCTGTAGTAATACTGTTGGAAGCATATGGAGGTATATTATAAGCATCATACTATGAATATGTAGTAATGTGGCCATGTGCATGAGGACTTAGCGTGGCTATACATATTAAATGGACCCCAAAATGGTACCAATTAGAGATGAGCGAGCACCAAAATGCTCGGGTGCTCGTTACTCGAGACGAAATTTTCGCGATGCTCGAGGGTTCGTTTCGAGTAACGAACCCCATTGAAGTCAATGGGCGACCCGAGCATTTTTGTATATCGCCGATGCTCGCTAAGGTTTCCATTTGTGAAAATCTGGGCAATTCAAGAAAGTGATGGGAACGACACAGAAACGGATAGGGCAGGCGAGGGGCTACATGTTGGGCTGCATCTCAAGTTCCCAGGTCCCACTATTAAGCCACAATAGCAGCAAGAGTGGGCCCCCCACCAACAACTTTTACATCTGAAAAGCCCTCATTAGCAATGCATACCTTAGCTAAGCACCACACTACCTCCAACAAAGCACAATCACTGCCTGCATGACACTCCGCTGCCACTTCTCCTGGGTTACATGCTGCCAAATCCACCCCCCCCCACGACCCAGTGTCCACAGGGCACACCAAACTGTCCCTGCCCAGCCTTCAGCTGCCCTCGTGCCACACCACCCTCATGTCTATTTATAAGTGCGTCTGCCACAGGAAAAGCAGGCACACACTGCAGAGGGTTGGCACGGCTAGGCAGCGACCCTCTTTAAAAGGGGCGGGGCGATAGACCACAATGCTGTACAGAAGCAATGAGAAATCCAATCCTGTGCCACCTCCATCTGGAGCTGCACACGTGGGCATAGCAATGGGGAACCTATGTGCCACACACTATTCATTCTGTCAAGGTGTCTGCATGCCCCAGTCAGACCGCGTTTTTTTATATATAGTCACAGGCAGGTACAACTCCGCAATGGGAATTCCGTGTGCACCCACAGCATGGGTGGCTCCCTGGAACCTACCGGCGGTACATAAAAATATCCCATTGCATTGCCCAACACAGTTGAGGTAGTAATGTCATGTTTAATGCAGGTGGGCTTCGGCCCACACTGCATGCCCCAGTCAGACTGGGGTTCTTTAGAAGTGGACACATGTAGTTACAACTCCCTGTGGACCCACAGCATGGGTGGGTGCCAGGAAGCCACCGGCGGTACATAAATATATCCCATTGCATTGCCCAACACAGCTGAGGTAGTAATGTCGTGTTTAATGCAGGTGGGCTTCGGCCCACACTGCATGCCCCAGTCATACTGGGGTTCTTTAGAAGTGGACACATGTAGTTACAACTCCCTGTGGACCCACAGCATGGGTGGCTCCCTGGAACCCACCGGTGGTACATAAATATATCCCATTGCATTGCCCATCACAGCTGATGTTATGTCAGCTGTAATGCAGGTGGGCCAAAAATTTTTTGGATTACAATGTAGGCGAGGGCCCACAAAAATTGGTGTACCAACAGTACTAATGTACCTGAGAAAAATTGCCCATGCCCAACCGAGAGGGCAGGTGAAACCCATTAATGGCTTTGGTTAATGTGGCTTAATTGGTAACTAGGCCTGGAGGCAGCCCAGTTAAAATAAAAATTGGTTGAGGTGAAAGTTTCAACGCTTTAATGAGCATTGAAACGTATAAAAATTGTTTAGAAAAATTATATGACTGAGCCTTGTGGGCCTAAGAAAAATTGCACGTTCGGCGTGATTACGTGAGGTTTCAGGAGGAGTAGCAGGAGGAGGAGGATGAATATTATACACAGATTGATGAAGCAAAAAGGTCCCCGTTTTGGATGGGGACAGAGAACGATGCTTCCATCCGCGGGTGCAGCCTACGTATTGCTTAGGTATCGCTGCTGTCCGCTGGTGGAGAAGAGAAGTCTGGGGAAATCCAGGCTTTGTTCATCTTGATGAGTGTAAGCCTGTCGGCACTGTCGGTTGACAGGTGGGTACGCTTATCCGTGATGATTCCCCCAGCCACACTAAACACCCTCTCTGACAAGACGCTAGCCGCAGGACAAGCAAGCACCTCCAGGGCATACAGCGCGAGTTCAGGCCACGTGTCCAGCTTCGACACCCAGTAGTTGTAGGGGGCAGAGGCGTCACGGAGGACGGTCGTGCGATCGGCTACGTACTCCCTCACCATCCTTTTACAGTGCTCCCGCCGACTCAGCCTTGACTGGGGACCGGTGACACAGTCTTGCTGGGGAGCCATAAAGCTGTCAAAGGCCTTAGAGAGTGTTCCCTTGCCTGCGCTGTACATGCTGCCTGATCTCTGCGCCTCCCCTGCTACCTGGGCCGCGGAAATACACCTTCGGCCACTAGCGCTGTCGGATGGGAAGTTTACCATCAGTTTGTCCACCAGCGCCCTGTGGTATAGCATCATTCTGGAACCCCTTTCCTCTTCGGGAATGAGAGTGCAAAGGCTCTCCTTATACCGTGGATCGAGCAGTGTGTACACCCAGTAATCCGTAGTGGCCAGAATGCGTGTAACAAGAGGGTCACGAGAAAGGCATCCTAAAATGAAGTCAGCCATGTGTGCCAGGGTACCTGTACGCAACACATGGCTGTCCTCACTCGGAAGATCACTTTCAGGATCATCCTCCTCCTCCTCCTCCTCCTCCTCCTCCTCCTCCTCCTCTGGCCATACACGCTGAAAGGATGACAGGCAAGCTGCATCTGTACCCTCAGCAGTGGGCCAAGCTGTCTCTTCCCCCTCCTCCTCATGCTCCTCCCCCTCCTCCTCCTCCTCCTCTGGCCATACACGCTGAAAGGATGACAGGCAAGCAGCATCTGTCCCCTCAGCAGTGGGCCAAGCTGTCTCTTCCCCCTCCTCCTCATGCTCCTCCCCCTCCTCCTCAACGCGCTGAGATATAGACATGAGGTTGCTCTGACTATCCAGCGACATACTGTCTTCCCCCGCCTCCGTTTCTGATTCCAAAGCGTCTGCCTTTATGCTTTGCAGGGAACTTCTCAAGAGGCATAGCAGAGGAATGGTGACGCTAATGATTGCAGCATCCCCGCTCACCTTCTGGGTAGACTCCTCAAATTTTCCAAGGACCTGGCAGATGGCTGCCAACCAGGCCCACTCTTCTGTAAATAATTGAGGAGGCTGACTCCCACTGCGCCACGCAAGTTGGAGTTGGTATTCCACTATAGCTCTACGCTGCTCATAGAGTCTGGCCAACATGTGGAGCGTAGAGTTCCACTGTGTGGGCACGTCGCACAGCAGTCGGTGCACTGGCAGATTAAACCGATGTTGCAGGGTCCGCAGGGTGGCAGCGTGCGTGTGGGAGTTGCGGAAATGTGCGCAGAGCTGGCGCACCTTTCCGAGCAGGTATGACAAGTGGGGGTAGCTTTTCAGAAAGCGCTGAACCAGCAAATTAAAGACATGGGCCAGGCATGGCACGTGCGTGAGGCTGCCGAGCTGCAGAGCCGCCACCAGGTTACGGCTGTTGTCACACACGACCATGCCCGGTTGGAGGCTCAGCGGCAGGCTCTGTCAGACCCTGCAGCAGTCGTGGGCCGTGTGGCTCTTCTCTCCTAAGCTGAGTAGTTTCAGCACGGCCTGCTGACGCTTGCCCACCGCTGTGCTGCCACGCCGCGTGACACCGACTGCTGGCGACGTGCTGCTGCTGCTGACACATCTTGATTGCGAGACAGAGGTTGCGTTGGAGGAGGAGGAGGAGGAGGAGGAGGAGGGTGCTTTAGTGAAGGAAGCATACACCCCCGCAGATACCACCACCGAGCTGGGGCACGCAATTCGGGGGGTGGGTAGGACGTGAGCGGTCCCAGGCTCTGACTCTGTCCCAGCCTCCACTAAATTCACCCAATGTGCCGTCAGGGAGATATAGTTGCCCTGCCCGCCTGTGCTTGTCCACGTGTCTGTTGTTAAGTGGACCTTGGCAGTAACCGCGTTGGTGAGGGCGCGTACAATGTTGCGGGAGACGTGGTCGTGCAGGCCTGGAACGGCACATCGGGAAAAGTAGTGGCGACTGGGAACCGAGTAGCGCGGGGCCGCCGCCGCCATCATGCTTTTGAAAGCCTCCGTTTCCACAAGCCTATACGGCAGCATCTCTAGGCTGATCAATTTTGCAATGTGCACGTTTAACGCTTGAGCGTGCGGGTGCGTGGCGTCGTACTTGCGCTTGCGCTCAAACTGTGGCGCTAGCGACGTCTGGACGCTACGCTGAGAGACATTGCTGGATGGGGCCGAGGACAGCGGAGGTGAGGGTCTGGGTGCAGGCCAGGAGACGGTAGTGACTGTGTCCTCAGAGGGGGGTTGGATCTCAGTGGCAGGTTGGGGCACAGGGGGAGAGGCAGTGGTGCAAACCGGAGGCGGTGAACGGGCATCGTCCCACCTTGTGGGGTGCTTGGCCATCATATGCCTGCGCATGCTGGTGGTGGTACCTCCCCAGCTGATCTTGGCGCGACAAAGGTTGCACACCACTGTTCGTCGGTCATCAGGTGTCTCTGTGAAAAACTGCCACACCGTAGAGCACCTTGACCTCTGCAGGGTGGCATGGCGCGAGGGGGCGCTTTGGGAACCAGTTGGTGGATTATTCGGTCTGGCCCTGCCTCTACCCCTGGCCACCGCAGTGGCTCGGCCTGTGCCCACACCCTGACTTGGGTCTCCGCGTCCTCGCCCGCGTCCACGTCCTCTAGGCCTACCCCTACCCCTCAGCATGGTGTATTAGCAGTAGTGCAGAAACAGAACGCTGTAATTAAATGTGCCGCTTATTGGCCTGTGGTTGGAGGCTGACTTCCTTTACGGAACCCCAGGAAATAATTTGGCGCAAGCCTGCTGTAACACTTAGCTGGCTGCGTATTTATTTGGAGAAATACTAGCCCCAGCAGACACGGACCCAGAACACTGAGCAGAGTGACAGGCAGGCCAAATAGATTTTTTCCAAATATTTTTTTCAAAAGGACCACTGCGTATATTCAATCTATAATATGTCTTCTGGCCCTGCCTACACAATTCTGTCCCTGGACTGTGTGACGGAACTGCAGTGTTGCACTGTTATTAACTGCAACAGATCGGTGATTTCAGAGCCAGGAAATAATTTGGCGCAAGCCTGCTGTAACACTTAGCTGGCTGCGTATTTATTTGGAGAAATACTACCCCCAGCAGACACGGACCCAGAACACTGAGCAGAGTGACAGGCAGGCCAAATAGATTTTTTACAAATATTTTTTTCTAAAGGACCACTGCGTATATTCAATCTATAATATATGTCTTCTGGCCCTGCCTACACAATTCTATCCCTGGAGTATTACTGCAGGGCGCAATGCTCTGCACGGCCGATATACCAAAAAAAAAAAAAGTGCAACACTGCTAAAAGCAGCCTCCACACTACTGCACACAGTTAGATGTGGCCCTAAGAAGGACCGTTGGGGTTCTTGAAGCCTACAATAACTCCTAACGCTCTCCCTGCCTCCAGACTTCTGTCCCTGTAGTATTACTGCAGGGCGCAATGCTCTGCACGGCCGATATACCAAAAAAAAAAATGTGCAACACTGCAAAAAGCAGCCTCCACACTACTGCACACGGTTAGATGTGGCCCAAAGAAGGACCGTTGGGGTTCTTGAAGCCTACACTAACTCCTAACACTCTCCCTACAGCAGCTCCAACACGATACCACTGTCCCTCAGCTATCTCACAACGCATCTGAGGCGAGCCGCGGGAGGGGCCGATTTTTATACTCGGGTGACACCTGATCTCCCTAGCCACTCACTGCAGGGGGGTGGTATAGGGCTTGAACGTCGCAGGGGGAAGTTGTAATGCCTTCCCTGTCTTTCAATTGGCCAGAAAAGCGCGCTAACGTCTCACAGAGGAAAGTGAAAGTAACCCGAACATCGCGTGGTACTCGTTACGAGTAACGAGCATCTCGAACACGCTAATACTCGAACGAGTATCAAGCTCGGACGAGTACGTTCGCTCATCTCTAGTACCAATAAAACTACAGCAAGATACGCAGCCGATAAGCCCTCATATGGCTATGTGAATGGACAAATAAAAACGTTATGGCTTTTGAAATGTGGTGATAAAAATAGAAAAAAAATTGTCACGCCCTTACGAACCAAACTAGGTTGCATTCTTAAGGGCTTAAACGACTGACAAAGAATTAAAAAGTTGTTCTTGAGGGTCTGAAAACATTTCCTTCAGAGAAAGAGCTCATTCACACGAGCATCGCGATTTTCGGTCGGCCATGTCCCGGCCACAGTTCAACTGAAAATCATGTGAACTGGCAAACAAATTTGCTGTTTGTGCGCCTGTTCAGACAGCCAGGGTCGGGTGCATGTATGCCGAGCCTGGAATGCCATTGGGCGGTAGGAGACAGTTTAGCTCTGTTAAACTGCTTCCTCCTTTCTGCCCCCTCACTGGCTCTCAGCAAGGGGAGGGGGTGGGATGGGGCGGGAGCTAGTGTGCTAGCTGCTGCCCAGCTCTGCCCCTTCCATTGCAAACAGCCGGCAAGGAGCAGAGAGGAGGAGGGAAAGGGGTGGAAGTTTAGCAGACATGGTGCTAAACTCCCTCCCAACTCCCTTCTCTGGCAGCTACCATAGGAGTCTATGTAAGCTGCCACTGTATTGCGGCCAGAAAGATAGTTACTGAATGATCTTTCTTTGCCGGCGTAAAAGTGCCCAACCGAAATGTGCAACGTATGCGCTATCTTGGCCGGCCGGGGTACTTTTACACCATAGGAATATGCCCATCTGACCTGATGCATTGTAAACCAATGCATCAGATGCACGGTGTATATCGGCTGGGTATAAAAGTACGGCTAATATACGCTTGTGTGAATGAAGCCTGAGGAGCATCATTCTTAGGCCGCCTGCAGACGGGCGGAAATTCCGTCCCGCCTCTCCCCATTGCAAATAGTGCAGAGGGGCGGAGAGGAGGCAGAGAGGGGGAGGGAGCTCAGTTCCTGCTCCTGGCTCTTTCATCCTCCCCCCTGCAGATGAGGACACCGTATATCGGCTCGGCGTGAAAACCGAGCCGATATACGTTCGTGTGAATGCAGCCTAAATGTCATTGCACACAATCGATCAAGGGCAATGGTAGAGGTTGGTCAAATCAACAAGTCAATTGTAATAATTGGCCATTCTAAATGGCACATAAGGCCAGCCCACAATGTAATGTTCACATATTGGGCAGCCTGAGAGTCCTCAACAGTAGGCTTCTAGGGAAATCAACGTACTCCATCCTTTATTACCCCAGTGAATAAGCCGTTAACAGAGATATTTGTCAGCAGCTAATATCTCAATCCTCACTGAAATAAACACAATCACACAGATTATTTAATTGGCTTTCATGCACCAGGAAAAATAAAAAGAGTAAGGTGAAAAAATAATTTTTGCTTCCTGATCCTGATGTATTGTGTGTGATGTAACTATACATGTTGAATTTTATGCAGTATATAAAACTAATGTGAGCAAGAAAAGAAACAGAGTGCTCATAAAACACAGGGCACATAAACATAACATAAAAATGAAGTGCTAATAATTCATTAGGTACAAAGTAGAGATCCTGAGGGGCTCATTTCACTATAGGCTATCAGGATGATAATAAACCAAACTGCAAATGAGCGACCTTAAAAAAATATTAATATAATGTATAAAGTGGAATGTGCCAACAGAGAAATAAGAAGGATAAGCATAACGTCTATTCACAGGTAATGGGGATAGGTAGTCATCCAGCTGAATACTATGCATTATGAGAATATCTAGAGCAGATAGTATCAGTATATTGCTGAGCTGATGATAGTTTGTGGTGGTGAATCCTTGTTAGTATTGACTTTGGTTGTTCGGAATCAGTAATTTATGACCTTTATTCTAAGTATTGTTGCCTTTGTGAGTTTTCTGCTTGTCTATGAATTTATAATATTAGATGGACATTTTGGCTCAAGCTCGTTACATGAGATCCTTAGAGAAGGTTGTCTAGCCTGTCAGTGGTAAATCACTCATAAATGGTTTATTCCATATTAAAATCCATGTTTGTGTTAAACCAAACCTCCAAAGAAGATGGTGGCAAGAATCAAAGTGATAAGGTTTATACTTTCGTTACTTTCATCCTAAATACTTAACACCAGTTATCCATAGTGGTGACAGGTTCCAAATGATGTTTTTATTTTCTGATAGTCATGGCATTATGGAGACACAAAACTTTGAAGGCCATATTTCCATGCCTATATAGAAAAACAGGGTAAGAACTACTTTCCAGAGAAGTTAGGTTGGCCGTTCCCCTTCCTGGGTTGACTGAAATCTGAGTATGATATCAAAATCCAACCACAGTGTCATCCGGTGCATGTGCAGTGAGCAGATGAGATCTCTATACCTCACTTTTCTGTGCATGCACTGGAGATGAAGTACCTGGCCTACGGGACATCAGTCAATCCAAGAGTGGGATCAGCCATCAAGACTTTACTGAAGAATGGCTCCAGCCCTGTGCCTCTTTGGAAGCACAGGAATACATGAAAGTTGTTTCTTCACAACCAGAAGATAGCTGGGATGTAAGTCAGGTCATCTATGCAAGCTGATCTCGCACCTTGAAGATCACATCAACTAGCATAAATTACTACAATATACAAAAGTTCTTAGTACATTTTACGGTTATATGGTCAACCGTATTCATTTGAATGGCTTTTAGGAAAAACATGATCGACTCCATATTGTTTCCCTCAGGTTCAGTCTCTTAGAAATCAGCCTTAATTTAGTGAAAACCCCAGCAGAATGTATTTTATTCCCTTGTAGCACCTCAATAGGGAGGGAGGGAGGGAAAACTAAGCAATACATGGTGTTAATGAAAATGAATGGGTCTTCAGTGTAATTCATGAATATGGAGGGTCCTTCAGAATTAGAAGCATTGGAGCTTAAGGCCCATTTAGACAAATCGATTATCGCCTCAAAAATCACTCAAAGCCATCTTTTGAGCGATAATCGTTTTGTCTAACTGCATTGACATCGTGCAGTTTTCGTTAAAGTCTTCGTTAAAGTCTTTCGTTAAAGTTTTAGTTGTCTTTCACCGTGCTGAAAGACAACGATGAGCCTTATCAGGGATTCACAGTGGGATACAGCTGATACTATTGTTTCAGCTGTATCTCGCTCCCTGATGACAGGCTGGGTATGGAGAACCGAGCAGTCCAGCTCTGTTCTCCATACCCCGCTCAGAGCGCTCGGCTGTATAACACCCAGGCGCTCCGAGCAGAGAACAGCTGGATGCAGAAAACAAACGGGGACACCCCACTTGTCTTCTGCATCCTCCGCTCAGAGCACTAGGCTGTATGACAGCTGGGCGCACCCAGCGGGGAACAGCTGGATGCAGAGAAAAAGCGGCCCCCCGCTTGTCTTCTGCATCCTCCGGAGCGCAAGGTGATTGCTCAACGTTTGAGCGATCATCTTGCAATTTAAATGACACAATGATTATCACTCAAAAGACCCTTAAAAGAAATCTTTTGAGCGATAATTATTGTGTCTAAATGGGCCTTTATTTACTAATACTATCAGAAAGTTAAACAGTGCAAATTTAGGCTGGGTTCCCACAGGATGCATTTGCCGCGGGATTTCGCTGCAGCAAATCCGCCTGCGGCTGCTAATCCTGGGATTAGCCAGCCACGTGGATGATATTTGTCAAAATTCTCATCCACACGGGGCGGACAATCTAACGTGGCCAAGCCAGCATTATCCGGCACTGCGGGTACGGTTGCCCGGGACGCAGCATGTCAATTCTTTTTTTTTTCGGTTGTGGCCTCGCTCCTCTCTATGGGAGAGCCGGCTGCAACGGAAAAACATGCGGCAAAGCCGCTGCAAAACACTAAGCGCTGCGGGTCATGGAGCTGCGCTTATCCCGCGGAAATCTTGCGTTTTTTCGCTACGGCATAACAGTTTAAAAATATGCCAGTTTATCATGCTGAATGATAAATCTGATGAAATTTAAGACTGTCTAGTCTCAATTTAGACCACCTATAACATGGTTTATTTTACGCAAAAACTGCACCGAAATTTTAGCACCATATTTGATGCAATTCAAGCCACACACCTGTCAAAAAGTGTCAGAGAGTATCTAAAAATACATAGTAAATGGGCACAAAGCACATGAGACAGTTTTATGCCATATATTGCATCAGAAAGCTTGTATTTTGAATACTGAATCTGTCCCATTGTTTGTAGCTGCTCCCTACTCTAAATGGGGGGGGGGGGTTCTCTTCAATGAAAAATTCTGTTTTCTAAAATAGACAATCTCTATAAAGTGGCTCCAAGACAGAGCTTTACACTAAGTATAGAAACAATTGATATTCACATAATATTTATCTTGACGAACTGTAGGTCATAACCAACATGGCCACCATTTCAACACCTACCGTGCATGAATTGTCACTTAGCGTAGAGTCCTAAGCAATATATCTGCCTGCTTATTTTCAGTATACGGCTAGGTACACACTTGCATGCAAAAAAAATGTCTGTATTTCGTCCGCAAAAAAGGAAGTTTTTTCATCCATGTGGATCTCTATGTGGCCTCGCCTGAGTGTGCATGTGATGCAAATGGCATGTAAGCAGTAGGCTGAAACCAGACTCTTTTGGAGGAGGCAGTAGCTTATCTGCCCAAGAACAAAAGGGTGGACAAGTTGAAACCTAACTGCCTGATCCTTATCTCCTCCAACGTTTGTCATAAGGAAAGAGCTAGGAAGCCACCATAAATGTTACGAGATTCACCAGCCCAACCAAAATCAGCAGGCTAGAACAATATATGTCTAACGTATATGGTAAAACTATTGGAGATCTAGTGGAAGCAATTTACTATTGTCACTTTTGGAAAACTGAAAAAGTGATAATAAATATTAAATGTCTGAATACTATTTTAATCAACATTACAAGTCAATTGCTTATATCTAGTAGTGATGTTTCTTTAATTATAAGTGGAAATGTTATGTAGCAGTTTGCGGCTGCGTTGTTTTTGCATAGTGATAACTGCTGAATTGACTTCAAAGAGTTATATGCAATATATTTCATAAAGAGAGGCTGAATTATGCAGGATAATATGCAAGTGGTGGGAGTTGGGCTTCCAGTTCAGATGATACGTTAGTACATTTAGGTTTCTAGTTATGCCGTCACAATTTGTCCATGCCAGGCAAGCTTGACATAATTGAACTTATCTAATTGCATAGGACAGAATGCAATGACATGCCAAAATGTAGTGTGTGCTACCAATTACATTTTCAAATTATTATTTTATGCCTATACGCATAATTAATTTTTGTATTTTTTTGCAGAAACTGAACTCACAACTTTCTTTAATAGAATTTCAAGTAGTACATACAGAATGGTCCAAAGCTATGGAGACACCTGAATAAATGGAAAATGGTGGTTGGGAATGCCATCCTTTGTGTGGCAGGTTGTTAAGGTAGAGGGGGCAAATCCGAGAGGGGCGGTGTTCAATATGGTGGCCATTTTGAAAGCAGCCATCTTGGAACTAAGTCAACATTTTCAAAGGGAAGGCGTGCATGTGACATATGTATCTGATAGAGAATTGGATGAGGAATGCCAATCTGTGCTTAAATGTGACATATCCTTATTCCTGCCAAAGTTATTATACATTTAATGACTGTTACAGACGCAGATATGGCTGCGAGATTAGCATGCAAGGAGAGGACAGAGATTGTGCTTACCTCTGGGGAGCACAGTATCTGAGTTATTGCAATGGATTTTAATAGTCGGCACCATAACAGGTCACCCATCTGCATTACACAGTTGGCAAACAGCTTGCCAAAATTTCACCAAACAGGTTCTGTGTTGGACCTGCGAAAATGTGGACGTAACAAAACTGCCACAGACGAAGCAACAACAATGGCCATCCTGGCTTCCTATAAGAGCCCACATCGTAGGCAGTTAAAATATTGACTGGGTTCAAAGATGGTGGCTTTCAAAATGGCCACCATGTTGGACACTGGCCCATTCAGATTTGCTCCTTCCTATTAGCAACATGTCACACATAGAATAGCGCTCCCAACCACCACCATTTTCCATTTATCCAGGTGTCTCATACCTTTGGACCCCCCTGTTGTAGGTAAGGCCGCGGTAAGACGAGCGTTTTTTTTTTTTTTGCACACTTACGTGCGCAAAAAAATCACGTCTATTAGAACCATTGGTTTCCTATGAAGTGTTCACATGTCCATTTTTCAGAGGCACAAAATACTCGCACCTGCAAAAGATAGGACATGTGTGCCTATAACGCATGCCGGTAAGGTCTGTACTGTGCGTAAAGGCATCGTGTGCTGTTACAGAGGTGATAGGGGATGAGGGGTCTCCCAGAGGGTTCCATTAATCTCCGCAGGGAGTCCCCTCATCACTGAATACCGTGACAGCACTGTCACAGTGTTCAGTGATGAGGGGACTGCAGAGGGGGCAAAAGAATCCCGTCACAGCTGTCACAGAGGACCGCAATGCTATCCCATTGTTTTCAATGGGGCCAGTGCTGCTGCCACCCCATTGAAAGCAATGGGATAAAGGCAACCCCTGCAGCGATGATTTTCAGGGGATGGCTTGAACTATAAGCCGACCCCAAAAATCATCACTAGCTGTTAAAAAAAAAATAATAATTTAACTCACCTAGAAGCGCTGTCTGTCTCTTCTCCCCATCCCCGGCAGTCTTCATTTGCATTCTGGTGGCCAGGGATTGAAAAATCCCCACCTCCAGAAAGTGCTGCCTCTGATTGGCTGAGCGCTGTTACCAATCACAGGCAGGGGATTCTTTCATGCTCGCGGGGAGTCCCATCATCACTGAACACTGTGACAGGGATTCTTTTGTGTCCGCTGGGAGTCCCATCATCACTGAACACAGACAGTGCTGTCACAGTGTTCAGTAATGAGGGGACCTTCGTGGAGCAGGGTGTTCCAATGGTTATGACTAGTGCAGTGCTTCCTAGCCTTGTGGTTTTGTATGCTAATTTCCCGTTGTTTATATCTGTTTACTTTAGTTCATTATTCAGCTTGCTTGTTTGGCTTCTTGTCTGGTACTAGTGTCCTCTTGTTCTTAGACAGGGTTGCCAGTAGATAACTGAATCCTACATAGGGACAGGGGTATTTGATATTAGGGTCAGTGTCAAGGAGAGATTATGGAAAGACCAAGAGAGAGTTAGCACAGGATTTCCCTGGTTGTTATTTCTGTTCCATAACATCTACTTCAGTCTCCACTGTGAGTTTCATCATCATTCATTTTCTTCATCCAGTCACCTGCTGCCCCAGTCATCTATAGGGGAGTCCCTGGTTTGTATTTGTGTTTTCTATTGTGTTAATATGTGCTTTATATATATTATTCTTGTTGTTACTCTTCAGCTCTACTGTGAGACATTGTTAGTACCCAGGAAAAGTGACTGCTATATGTCAAGTTAACCCTTTCCAATTCACTGTCTGACGTCTAAAGACATCCTGATTGAAGGCTGTACAGCTCCGATGTCGGAAGATGTCTGGCAGGGTATTCTTACTGTAGATTACTGGCCGCTCTGTTGTCGGGGGCCTCTCCAGCATGTCACATACCACAGTACTGGCTCTAGCCAGCAGATGGCACCATTGTATAATAGCAGAAAGAGAAAGCCTCCTAGGTAACACTGAATCCAAAATTGGATTGCAAAGGATTAAGTTCTGGTGTTTAGTGTCCAGCCAATGTTGTTACATACCACCAGAATTTGAGAACTTTATTACAACACCTAATACTTTGCAATTTTAGTATACATATTATGGTTGCAATGCCCATACCATTCCCTGCTTAACCGTATTTAAATAATTAGATGGTTACCACCATAGAACCCAATGGCAATCCAACTTTATCTCACCTCAACCGTAAGTGAAACGGATATTGAAGAGTTAATATTAACACTAACAAGTGACCACACTATAGCCTTTTCAAATTAGCCTATTAATGAAGCAAATCACTTGAATAATCCAACCTAAATATAATTCTGAACTAATTTTCCCATTAATGATACTAATAGGAGAGGTTGGCCTGCGAGCCTTATGTTTTATGCATGCAGCACTAGTGAATGAATACATGAATACTTCATGTTGTGTTGCCTTAACAGATTTTATATTAATTAATTAGATGTCAATGCATCTTATATATGCACTCAGGGTAGTACTTGCTTGATATACATTAATTATAAGCTCTGCTTTTTATCTGGTTTTAGCCTATGCAGTATGTATATAGAAGCGTAATTTACTGGAAACTAGGCCACAAAGTAGACACATTCATAAATCCTTTTTTGAGGTTCTTCCAATAACACAACTTTCAAAAGAGAAACAGAGACGTCGCCTTATGTGCAGTATCACCAGGAAAAAGTGGAGGAGGGGGTCAATAGTACCGAGCTTAGCTACTTTGGTTGTCTCAAAAGCATTTGTAATAAGCAGCATGATAAAGGACTCACTTCCTGCTCACTTCACCTGATATCCAAATTTAGGTCTGGTCTGCAAAGTTAGCTTCAATAAGTGAAAACACAGGATCATATGCTGACGCTAGTCCTCCATTGAAGTGATGGAATGAGTCACTCTCTCTTTTAATATAGAAGTTGCATTTTTTTCATTACAATATGCTATGTTAAAGACTACATGAAGCTAGCCAAGAAACAATGCCATTTGTGCTTGGATAGGGTACTCCGAGTGAACCTGATGAAGTGTCGGTTCACACATAAAGGCCCATTTAGACACAACGATTATGGCTCAAAAGATGGCTTTTGAGCGATAATCGTTGTGTCATTTACATCGCAAGATACTGCGTATGGGAGCTGCTAGGGCAGCCCTGTTTCTTCGATGAATATGCTCAAGGACGGAACCTTCCATTAGCCCTGTGAGTTTTGAGTACATTCTGCACACGCACTGTGGATCTGTGTTTGCTGTCTCTATGAAAAAATGGATGTGGCCCAACTGCGGCGCTACACAACAGCTACGTGTGAGGTGCGTCCCTGCACACGTGCACTATGGTGCTAGTGTGAGGGTATATGTATATATTGCCATATGTTTTTTATGCTTTTATACCTGTATGCAAGTTCTATTCAAAGTTAAAATGAGAAAAACTTAATCTGTCGCCTTACATCAGATATTCCAAGGGCCTTGCAAGGCGAAGACAAAATGTATCTTAAACACCGCAAGGAAGAACCAGATACGAAGGCCGTGTGCTTGGCTGTTTTCCCAGAAGCGCCGTATCTAGATAACGACTGTTCAACTACGTATATAACTTTCACTGTCTCAGCCGGAAATCTGGACTTTACATATATGGTTATGCGGCGAATTTGAGCCAATGAGACCATTACCCATTCCTAGTGATGAGACCAAAGGGTATAAGATCCCATGTAATCTGTAATAAAGTGCGCAGTCATGTCCCCGTGTGAAGAACTATACCAGAGCTCCGTGTGTGGTGTCTCTTCTTTACTGCCGGCAGCGGGGCATATGGGTGGGCCTGATTGGTGCTGTACGCAGAAATTTCCCTGACACTAGGATGCCAAGTAATCCATTGTGATGAACATCTCTATCGGGATGCCGCCATAACTCTTGTTCCTCACAGCTGATCAGAGGGTAAGTTCCTATGTACACCTGTAATGGGCATGTCTGTATTCGTGTTCTTAATTGTGATTGGTGTATTGTGTTATTTATTGTAAGATGGGTGTTGGTGCATTTCAACTTGACAAAGACCCCTTTGCTGGGTCGATACCGGGCTTTCTCTACCTTTTAACATGGATTAATAAAGAAGCATTTTATATGCTGCATTGACTTTTTTACCACTAGATGCTGCTCTCTCCATTCGTTTTTTTTTTTACATCACAAGATGATCGCTCAAACGTTGAGCGATCACCTTGCGCGCTGGAGGATGCTGAGAACAAGCAGCGAGCTGCTTGTTCTCTGCATCCAGCTGTTCCCCGCTGGGAGAGCCCGGCTGCCATACAGCTGAGTGCTCTCAGCGGAGGATGCAGAAGACAAGCGGGGTGTCCCCGCTTGCCTTCTGCATCCAGCTGTTCCCCGCTCCAAGCGCCCGGCTGTTATACAGACGAACACTCTGAGGGGAGGATGCAGAAGACAAGCAGGGTGTCCCCACTTGTCTTCTTCATCCACCTTTTCCTCGCTCTCAACGCCCGGTTGTTATACAGCCGAACGCTCTGAGCGGAGGATACAGAAGTCAAGCCGGGTGGCCCCGCTTGTCTTCTGCATCCAGCTGTTTTCTGCAAGGAGCGCCCAGCTGTTATACAGCCGAGCGCTCCATGTGGTTTATGGTGAATGCAGGTGGAGAGCTGCATTTTTCATACCCTGCTGTGTGGGTGTGGGATACAGCATAAACAATAGTATCAGCTGTATCCCGCTGTGAATCCCTGATAAGGCTCATCGTTGTCTTTCAGCACGCTGAAAGACGACGATGAGCGACAGGGTAACGAAAACTGCACGATGTCAGTGCAGTTAGACACAACGATTATCACTCAAAAGATGGCTTTGAGTGACTTTTGAGCGATAATCATTGTGTCTAAATGGGCCTTTAAAAGTGTTATTTCTTGACTTGTTTTATTTAATTTATAACATAAATGCTGCTGCGCACCAGACACAATCAGGAAGCGGAGCTGGGGTGACATCACTATGTCAGCCCTGGCCCATGTGACTATAAATTGTCCGTGTACTGCATTTCCCTCTGTGAAAGACTCACATACACTTACAAATAAGAGATATTTGTACTTCCTTCTTCATGTCACTGCGGAGGGCCTCTGGAAGTCCATCTGTCAGAAATCCCTCAGTGGGTTCAGTGTATAATGTGCTCATCTGCACATTCCTACTTCAACATCTCCTATGGTGTATGGACTGATTGGCCGACAGTGAAGTGTTTCCCATAGTCAGACAATCAGCCATATTGGAAGTGTATTCATTCTGGGCCCGCTTTTTCATGGGCGCCAGTTATTGTCCTTCCTGAATTGTTTGGTGAGACAACGGACTCCTGTCAGCTAAGTACCTGTGGCTATTTATTCTGTGTTGGGTTTATTCACTTCTACCATTGCTCTTTCCAGCTGCATTTAAGATCTTTTCTATCCTCCATGTAGGGACAGACTAGGCCCTCCAGGTTCCTGATGTGGAGCCACCCCTATCAGGGTGATCACCCTTGTTAGGCATAGTGTTTTTTATCCCCGTATTTCTGTTACCATTATTTGACCTATATTTTGTGCTCTGTGTTTTGATAATTTCATATATGTCTATATTGTTCCATTGTGAACATTATTTATGTTTGGTCTGACGTGTTGGTGATATCCATGAGGAGCGCTGCACTTACGCCCTACACGAAAGTAACACTAGCGTGTAATAAAAATAGGACTTTGATACTAAGGGCGCCCACCCACTGGCGTTTGCGATTTTCGTGCGTGAAAAACGCAGCGTTTTCGGCGCATTTTTGCCGCGTTTTCCGTGCGTTTTTCATGGCGTTTTTTGCTGCGTTTTCGCGGCTTTTTCGCGCCTTTTCCATTAATTTCCATTGACATTCATGGGTGCATTAGGAGAAAAATAAGGACACATATGCAACTGACAGTTCCTATGTTAAAAATCGCAACGCACCGCAAAAAAAAAACGCCAGTGGACAGGAGTACATTCAATTCTAATTGCTCTTGAGAAAAAACGCAAAACGCAAAGAAAAAAAAATCGCCAGTGGGTGGGCGCCCTTAAAAGAGAAAGTAACTTATTCCATCATCCAAATAGAAGAGTAGCACTAGCATTTCATTGTATTCTAGTACTGTAGAACTTTAGGTTTGGGACTTCGACAATGGGTCATCCTACTTTTGATTTGAAAACAGTTTTGAAGGCTAGGTTCACCCCATATACATTCACCATATACACAGAGCACCCTTTTTTGCAGAACATTAGAGTAGTATATATAGAAATACCTTTTTTTAACTTGTTAGGGGTCACCTCTGGAACTCAGGCCCCACCTACCCCGATGAGAAGAGGAAGAAAGTACTGATGATTTTTATGGGAAAATGTTCTTCATTAGTCCTCTATATATACCATAGTCTCCAACATGTTGCTCCAGTTGCTGTGAAACGGCAACACTCACCATGTTGAGAGCTGTAGTATCATTAGCTTCAAGATACTTGGAGAACCATAGGCTAGATATCACGTTACAGCCAGCACACTGTCAATTCTCTACCTGCACACCTTTCCTACTGTGGGGTCTATCCTGACTAGCTAGGGTTAATATCTCTTGTGCTTTCTAGTTCAGGTTAGCTGAGGTAATAGCTGGTGATTGACAGCTCTGTCAGTCAATCAGTTTCTTCCCTCTTCCTGGCTGGGAGTTACTGGTTATATTTCGGTGTTCCCCATCTAGTAACCTTGCTCAGTTCTCCTGTCTGTTGTCCGGCTCCTGTGTTCTGGTTTGTCCTTGTGTTTCTGTTTGTTTTGCTTTCTGTGTTCTCGTCTTTTAATTATTGCCAGTCTCTGTTTGTCCCCTGGTTTTTGGTACTCTGGTTCCCCTCTGACCTTGGACCTGTTCCCGTGGAAGTAGTGGGGTCGTCCTTTCGGGGCGGGTGCTCTGCTGCTCTGCTGCGAGGTGGGTTCTGTCGGAGGCGTTCAAAGTGCCCCGCTCTGATCGCTGCCTCTTGTTTGTCTTCTCCTGCATGTAGCCACCTGTATAGCAAGCAAACATGTCTCTGACTGCTCCAGTACCAAGTCATCTCAGGGTTTTGTTAGCAGTCGAGGACGAACATAACACTGGAGAGCTCTGCCTCATACTCAAAAGTCTACTTCATAATAAATGTACTTTTATTTTCTGCTCCACCAAGAATATGCATAATAATAATTAAATGAAATCATAGACTTTTATGGCCGCAGTGCTCGCGGTAACAAGTAACATTTCATACATATAAACAATTCATTCAAGTGTTCTGCTGCCACAGCTAAACATGCGCAGCCAGGATTTTAACTTTCTAATCTTTTATTCGTCTTGTAAATAAGAAATGTTTTTCATAAACAGGATAATAGTAGAAACCATTTGGAGATGCTTAGTACATTACTTTGGGAAGCATATTCTCCCTCTGTGAGCATTAATAATGCAACTTGAAGGGAAGCAAAAGGAAAAAAAATGTACAAGACAGTTCAAGCTACAACGCAAGAAGTCTGGAAGTTGTTTCACAAACTGTACACATATGCTGATGCAGAGAATAAGATCTTTCTGCGTCTTTCTCACATCAAATTCATTATGACATTTTTCATGAAACCTCATGGATGTGTAATCTCAAATTTTGCTGTTTAATATACAACATTTTCTATATTTTACAATAACAATTAATGGGGATCAGTGGAAACTCATCTTTTATACCCTTGAGAAACTAGAACAATGCCAATCCTGTGACAAAAGCAAAGTAAGAGTTAGGCTAGAGGGGCTGTCCGGCAACATTTGGCCACAATTGTAGTACAATCACTCTTCTATTGCTTCTAACAGTACCTGAATGTTTTGCTAAAGGAGAAAAAGTTGCACATCATAGTAATGTTACAATTTTACTTTGATTTCTCCTTGGAAGAGGTACAGTGTAGCACAGGACTGACACAACTAGGCACTCAGCAGTCCAATCCTGTTGATAAGGGGATGGTGTATAAAGGAATGTACAGCAGGTACTCTTGGCACTAGGAGCGTAGCAATAGGAGTCATAGAGACAATTGTGGCTTGGCCTACACATCCATTGACCTAATGAATAGCAGGAAAGAATTGTTGGGATGTGCAATAAAAGTGCTCCTGGGTGAAAAAGGGGGCCCCTGGCAGGTTGTTAACTGGGGGACCTGTGGCTCATTTTCTTGAATACTAGACATATGCCACAGAGTTAAACTCAATGGCTGTCCAGGAAGCATAAGGGAGTCCTTCTCCTCTAAACCAACCGTGGCCTAAGACACTACAGTCTGGGTACTACAGAGGGCATGGTAGGCCTGATCACAGGGTTGGTACAATGTGAAGGCTGGCTTCCTGTAGGTTACCCTGGACACATAGGTACACATTTTGGGATGCTCTAAATACAGTCTTTTATTAACAAGAAACTCACGATAATAAGTGTTCACTCCAACAGCCCTCAATAATCGAAGGTATGTGGAAGTAACATAGTATGTTAGGCTGAAAGAAGACAATGTCCATCTAGTTCAGCCTCTTTCCATGGCCCTTTGTTGATCCAGAGGAAGGCAAAAAAAACAATGAGGCAGAAGCCAATTTAGCCCATTTTGGGGGACAAAATTCCTTCCCGACTCCATAATGGCAGTCAGAATAATCCCTGGATCAACGTTTGAAAAGTTCCTACCTGACTCCAAGACTCAGATCAACAACCCTGCTAGTTATTTAATGTTTATATCCTGTAATATCATAGCGCTCTAGAAAGACATCTAGTCTCCTCTTAAACTCCACTATTGATTTTGCCTGCACTACATCCTCAGGCAGAGAGTTCCATAGTCTCACTGCACTTACAGTAAAGACATGCCCTCTTGTTACTGTCGCAGTCCTGGGTATAAACAGATCATGGGAGAGATCCTTGTATTGTCCGCTAATGTATTTATACATAGTTATTCGAACGCCCCTTAACTGACATTTTTCCAGGGTGAATAATCCCAATTTTGATAGCCTTTCTGGGTATTCCAGACACCAGGTCCCGGAAGGACCATAGTTTCAATTACAATCCAAACGCTGAAGGGGGTTCCCTGTCTCACACTGTCCTAGTTTTCGGCGATCATGACCCAGATACTGGAACATGACTTGATGCTCTGCCAGAGGGCCTGGTACAGCAATTCAAATGACAACAATCCGTCCTGTCTGCAAATGTAATGGCCTGAAGCTGTAGTGTGCAAGTATGTGGCTGACTGCTGTAAGTTCTGTGTGCGTATCCCTTTAACTTCGTGAGTGACGTGGTTGAGAGACATGAGTAGTTGGAAGGCAGAGTTTAGAAGAAGAGGTTTTGAGAATGTAGTCAGAGGAGATAGACATTCTTGCGTTAAGCTCAGCATGAAGTAACGGTCCTCCTGTAAAGGGAAGAGATGGGAAGTCATTTAAGAAGTCTGAGAACAAAAGTAAAGAAACTTGAGAAAATTCTGCTAGAGTCGGGAGCGCATATCCCATAGATTTTCTATCAGATAACTGGGGCATCCATGATTTTTGAGGCTGTTTGTACTTCAGTAGATTATTATGAGTGATAATTGCCATTTTACGGCTAACAGTAAATGCTGGTAATGAGTCCTTAAGAGTATCTGGCCTATAAATATATATCACTTATAATCGTTATCAATCAATCAATCAATCAAGGGAGCAAAAGTGAGCCTGGTAACTACAGGCCAGTAAGTCTCACTTCAGTAACGGGAAAAATTTTCAAGGGGATTCTGAGAGACGCCATCGATGAGTACCTCAAGGAGAACAAGGGAATAACTCCTCACCAGCATGGATTCATGAAGGGTCGCTCATGTCAGACAAATCTCTAAGCTGGAGCAGGGAGAATCTATTGATCTCGTATATCTGGACTTCTCTAAAGCCTTTGACACCGTGCCACATAATAGGCTAATATACAAAATGAGGCAGCTCGGACTGGGCGAAAACGTGTGTAAAAGGGTAAGAAATTGGCTCAGAGATAGAAAGCAGAGGGTGGTAATAAATGGTTCGTACTCTGATTGGACCACAGTCGCTAGCGGGGTGCCACAGGGTTCAGTATTAGGCCCCACTCTGTTCAACATATTTATCAATGACCTGATAGAGGGGCTGCACAGCAAAATATCAATATTTGCAGATGACACAAAATTATACAATATAATTAATGCAACGGAGGACAATGTGCGGCTACAAACGGACCTGGATAAGCTGGGGGCTTGGGCAGAAAAATGGCAAATGAAGTTCAATGTTGAAAAATGTAAGACTATGCACATGGGCAGGAGAAACGGATGTCACCAATATTCACTTAATGGGGTACCACTAGGGAAAAGTGATATGGAAAAGGATCTGGGGGTACTAGTGGATTGTAGACTAAACTGGAGTAACCAATGCCAGTCAGCTGCTGCAAAGGCAAATAAAGTCTTGGGGTGCATTAAAAGAGGTATAGGGGCGAAGGACGAGAACATTATTCTCCCACTATATAAGGCACTTGTCAGGCCTCACATGGAATACTGCATACAGTTCTGGTCACCGATGCTCAGGAAAGATGTCACAGTGCTTGAGGGGGTTCAAAGAAGGGCAACTAAACTAATACATGGAATGACGGGACTGGAATACCCAGAGAGGCTATCCAAATTGGGACTATTTACTCTAGAAAAAAGAAGGTTAGGAGGCGACCAAATAACCATGTATAAGTACATGAGGGGACAATACAAGGATCTCTCCCAAGATCTGTTTACACCCAGGACCGCGAACGTAACAAGAGGACATCCGCTACGGTTAGAGGAAAGTAGGTTTCATCACCAACACAGAAGGGAGTTCTTTACTGTAAGAGCAGTTAGACTGTGGAACTCTCTGCCGGAGGAAGTGGTGATGGCAAAATCCATAGAGGAGTTTAAAAGGGGACTTGATGTCTTTCTGGAGAGGAAGGACATTATAGGATACAAGTCTTAGGTTAATTGTCAATCCGGGTATACAGGCAGGTAGGAACTATTAGGGGCTGATCCAGGGAACAGTCTGATTGCCATTAGGGAGTCGGGAAGGAATTTTTTCCCCAAAAGGGCTAAATTGGTTTCTGCCCTTGGGGTTTTTTGCCTTCCTCTGGATCAACACAGGAGGATAGACAGGCTGGACTAGATGGACATTGTCTTCATTCAGCCTTACATACTATGTTACTATGTAATCATTATAGTTTTTTAATATGTTTATAAGAAAATGTTGGCTGTCCATGATTTTTGGATAAATCGTCCAGAAAAAGAAAAATTCAGGTTGTCAACTGTGTTGAGAGTAAAGCAATGGTTTTAGTCTAGAGTGACACTGCAGTGCAGAATGAGCATATGCACAGGAAAACCTCCTGGTGCCTATCTCAAACATATCCATAGGCCAAATTAACGTGAAAAAAAGCAAATTTGATTATGTTTTGCTATGCAAAGACAAACCGCAAAAAAGTTTATTATATGTTATACATCAGAGTCTTCGATCCACTGGCGTAACTATAGGGGATGCAGGGGATGCGGTTGCACCCAGGCTCAGGAGCCTTAGGGGGCCCATAAGGCCTCTGCCCTCCTTAAAGGGAGCCCAGTACTATGATTAATCATTATAGTTGGGGGCCCTGTTACAGGTTTTGCATTGGGACCCAGGAGCTTCAAGTTTCGCCTCTGCTTCGATCGTTGATAATACGTCAGGAAATCATCATACTAAAACACAGTGTGAACCGACAAATTTATCTGGGATCTCCATTCTATAACATCTATGTGCCCTGATAAGGTATATGCAAAGGAGTTGTCTTACTATATAAAGTATAGTTTGATATTTGACTTATGAGAAATGTGATACATGTCACGTAATGGGGACTGTAAGATGCCTAAATAGAAAAAAAAATCATATAGAGCTAAAACTTGGATGCAACTTACATTGGACAGCAAACTGACATTCATCCACGTGATATCCAATATTTACGGAGCTTGCATATTGCATGTGCTATTATTATTCATGAAGATAGAATAGGATAGGCAGTGACTTATTTCACACAGGTCCATGTGAAAAACATTTGTGTGAATAGCCTCACCGGCTATTATGGGGCCGTGTGCTGTCTGTGAAATACATGGACAGCACACGGCCCAAATACACTCCTCAACTTTGAAATTGCAACACCAGTAAGGAGAAGCCATAAGGTTATACAAATCAAGAAAGTGGAAGTGTCACTAAAATATGCAAATTTTCACATTTTCAAGCACCTAGCGCCTATCTGTGTGTGGGGGGGGGGGGGGGGCGGAGGGGCTTCGATGATATAGAAGTCAAATCGAAATAAAAAATTTTCAGCCATATGAAACCTCAAAAATGTGATGTGTGATATAATTGTGCGATACCTCCTGGTCGTCAATGTGGCAGACATCGCACCTTGTTGTATACTGAGGGACAAAATGCTTGAACTGAGAGACCTTGCTTTATCACTTTGGGTGTCCCAGTGGTTGGGAGAATAACGTTGAACTTGAATGAGAACAAAGAGGTGCATAGAGGTGAATCTCTGCATGGGCAGATCCTTAGATTAGAAGAATGGACTGTTGTGATTCATTCTGTACTACAATTGAAATTGGCCATGACATCCCAAGCCTATGGTAACGAACAGTGTCTACAAGAAACCATCAGAAGGCGCCTGCAGAACAATAGGCTACGAGCCAGACGTCCACCAACAGGTGCTCCGTTGACCTCATGGGCAACTCTAGGAAGAGGCCTTCACAAGGGAATGGTACATTGATCCTACTCCTGAGGTTATGGTGTGGCATAATGTATGGTAGCTGTACCCCTGTAATCTTCATTCCAGATACACTACTAACATCTCGGCATTATATTGATTTGGTCATGGAACCAGTAATACGGCCATTTCTCTGAAGTGTCCCAGGAGCCCTTTTTCAACACGACAACTTAAGGTTGCATGTTGCTCAAGTAACGAGTGGCCTAAACGTGCTGCCATGGTTTACAGTGTCTCCGGGCTTGTCTCCCATTGAGCACATTTGGAATGCCAGTGGTGGGCTATTGCAAAGGGAGCTTCCATCAGCTAATCTCGATGATTTTCATACAGTCTGCCAGAACATTCCTCAGACAACCATTAATAAATTAATTGATAACATGCCAAGGCGTGTAAGTGTGCTTATTCCTGCATGTGGCGTTCATACTTGATACTGAATAAATTGAGATGTTTTGAATATTGTGGTAACATTTTTTTTCAGCATTTGCATATCATTATCATGTCTATCAATCCTGTGATTTCTATAATTTCAGAACTTTTTCTTCTCGGTGTTGCAATTTTAGTAATGAGGATTGTATCTAGTCATCTGAATGGGCACTTACTGATCTTGTCTGCCTAATCTTCCCACCTAAGGGTATCCCTTTATGGGCAAAAATGCAGATGACCTTTGACAAATGCCCTTAAAGGGGTTTTCCCAAGATTTTAATTTTGATGGATCAATCTCCCAGGACCCCCATCAATCAACAGAATAAATCAGGACTGAGCTGCAGTACCAGACATAGCCACAGCTGTATGTACGATGCTGTGCCTGAGCAAGCAATGAAGGTACAGCTCATCTTAACTATAGACCAAACTAAAGACCTAGTAAACGTCCTTCAACCCTTTCCAATCCAATTTGTATCCTGGTTTTCCTAGGGGGCTTACTCTTTTTCTGCCGTTATACAACGGTGCTATCTGCTGGCTAGAGCCAGTACTGCATGAGGTGACACGTTGGATAGGCTCCGACAGCAGAGTGGCTGACAATATACAGTAAGAGAACCCCAACAGACGTCTTCCAACATCAGAGCTGTACAGCCTTAAATCATAATGCCTTCAGAGGTAAGACAGTGGATTGGAAAGGGTTAACCCCTTAGTAACCACTCCAAAGACTTTTTATGTCCTGCTTTGTTGGGCTTTAATCCAAAGCCATAAAAACATGCTTCCTCTGGGGATTAAAGCCCTGCAGGCTGTGGATGTGACAGCTCTATGCTGTCGGTTACCAGAGGTAGCTGACAACCTGGAGCTGTCATGGGGAGCCAAGTAAAGCCCCCTTCCCAGTCACGCAATCGCTGGTAACCACTGGATACTGGTCATCGCATTAAAGTCAATGCAAAGTAAAATAAAGTTAAAGTTTCAGCTTCTCTTACAGATCAGATCTGTAAGGGGAGCTGAGGATACTCACCCCGCCCTCCGCGATGTCCCGTGATATTCTGATCCTCCAGGATTTGACAATGGTCTTCTGTGCTTGCGCGCCAGATGTCATAACATTACACGCATGCGCAGAAGCCCGGGAGGCCCAGGAAATTTGAAAGTTCCCTGCTCCCGGCTAGTATGAGTAGCTGAAAGCAGGGAGCTGTCACCAGGAGCCGCTGTATGCAGTTTCCAGTCACATGATTATTGTTATCCAATTGATAACAGCGATCATGTAAAAGTAAAAAAAAGTGTAATAAACAAAAAGAATAAAAATTTGTTTCATCTTCCCTCATGGATCATTATCACTGAGGGGAGATGAAATTACGGACCTAAGGGCTCATGTCCACGGGCAAAATATGATTTAAGATCCGCAGCGGATCTCCCGCATGCGGATCCGCATCCCATAGGGATGCATTGACCACCCGCGGGTAGATAAATACCCGCGGATCGTCAATAAAAGGGATTTTAAAAAAAATGGAGCATGGAAAAATCTGGACCATGCTCCATTTTCGTGCGGGTCTCCCGCGGGGACGGCTCCCGCGGGCTTCTATTGAAGCCTATGGAAGCCGTCCGGATCCGCGGGAGACCTAAAATAGGAATTTAAAGTATTTACCATCCGTAGCGGACCGGGAAGGTCTCCTCTTCCTCACGGCCGCATCTTCCTTGCTTCGGCTCGGCGGATGTGCCCGGCGCATGCGCGCGGCACGTCGACAACGTGCCGGCGACGTGCCGCCGGCGTGAGGAATTCATCCGCCGGCCGAAAAAGAAGATCCGGCCGTGAGGAACAGCTGACCTTCCCCGCCCGCGCCGGATAGGTAAATGCTTTTAAATTCTTATTTTCGGCGCTCATGTCCGCGGGGCAGGAGGGACCCGCTGCAGATTCTACATGGAGAATCTGCAGCGGATCTTATTTTCCCCGTGGACATGAGGCCTAAGGCCCCCGGATTTATCCGCGGACCTTACACCAGCTTCTGCGCATGCACCTGTCACCAAAGTATGGAGATTTCTGGGGGGCAACTACGGTATGTGGTCCTTGGTCACGTGATCACTGTTATCCAAAGGATAATGGTGATCACATAAAAGTTTTTTAAAAAGTTAAAGTTTCACCTCCCGTCTTGGATCTGATCTATGAGGGGAGGTGAAATTACTTACCTAAGGCCTCCGGCCATGGCCCCTACAAGGATCCTTATCCGCGGACCTCTCTACAGCTTCGGCGCATGCGCCTGTCGTCAAAATGGCGGATGCAAGCGCAGAAGCTGGGGAGTGCCCGGGAACTTTAAAAAACTCCTTGCTCCTGGCTAGTAAAGGTAGCCGAGAGCCTCTAGCAGTAACCGAGGGGCCTAAATTACCTTCAAGCAAAATGTCTGTTCTGAAAGCCATCAGCGACTCTCTGCAGTTTGGGCCCCGTTGTGCATACAGACATAAGATTAGGGCCATAATGGGTATGTTTCTGAACACAGGAAAAAAAAGGGGTATCTATTTTGAGGTGAAGGTCTTCATTCTTATGTGCGCTGTACAGAAAACACTGTTTTTAAATTGACACAATTGCCGAAAAAAAATTAAAATCATAATTTTTTCCTTCTGCTTTGCTAAGATTTATTCAAGAACTGTGGGGTCAAAATACGCAGAACACCTCTAGATGAATTCATTAAGGGGTCTAGTTTTCAAAATGGGGTCAATTGTGGAGGTTCTCCGTCGTTTGGGCCACTCAAGGGCTCTACAAATGTGCAATGGGGCCTAAAACATCTTCAAGCAAAATGTCTGTTCTGAAAGCCACTGGCTGCTCTTTTCATTTTGGGCCCAGCTGTGCATACAGATTTAAGATTAGGGCCACAATGGGTATATTTCTGAACACAGGACAAACAGGGGTATCCATTTTGGGGTGAAAATACTCATTTTCATGTGCACTATAAAAAAAACTGTATTTAAAATGATACATTTGCAAAAATATAACATTTTATTTCTCCTCCTCTAAATTGCATTAACTCCTAAAAAGAAACTATAGGCATCAAAATACTGCTGACCCCCCTCAGTGAATATATTAAGATATGTATTTTTTTAAATGGGGTCATTTGTGGGGCTATCTATCATTCTGACACCTATGTGCCTTTGTAATCTTGTCTGGTGTAGAAAAACAAAATGTTCCTCAAAATATTGATATTAAATTTGTATGTCTCCAAAATGGTTTTAAAAAACTAAAGTTTTTCAAATGTGCATCCAGAATAAAACAAACAGATGAAAATATATATCTCATCAAAAATTTGCACAGTATGTTTGCACATATTTGAGATATTGCAGTTGAAAATGTGAAAAAATAACAATTTCTTCAAAATTTTCCCAATTTTGGCACTTTTAATAAATATACACAAATGCTATCAGTCTATTTGTACCACCTAAATGAAGTACAATATGTGGCGAAAAAACTATGTCAGAATCACTTGGATATGCAAAACCTTTACAAAGTTATTCTATGTTAAAGTGACACATGTCAGAATTCCAAAATTTGGCTTGGTCATTAAGGCACAAACAGGCTTGGTCACTAAGGGGTTAATCCATCCTCCCCCAAAGTTTGCCAGTTTATAAGCTTCAATTCACAACAGCTAAATGTGCATGTTCCTGTTTGATAATGCTGTTATCACAGTGCTTTGAAATGCTATGCATGCCAAATGGCTATATATTATTCTTTTAAATAATTAAATATCCTTTAGTAAAACAGCTAATGATTTTAAAGCTTTAATTATGCTGGGAGATAAGCTCCTAGTAATGTAAAAAAAAACATACTTGAGATAGATGCGAGCTGAATTTCGCAAATAATTTATTGATGTTAAAGCAAAAATCAATGCGAGCAAAAGTATTGTACAATATGTATAGATGAGCGTAATCCTCATAAAAGCCCATCTGGAGCTCACTCATATGATCACACGCTGCCAGCAGACGCCAGCAAGCCCATCTTTATAGTCTTGTCTGCCAATCACTACCTAAATAGCAATGACCTCCTATGTGAAGACTTATATTACTATTTTCTTCATACAAGGCTGAGCGGCTTTTTCTATTGAGCAAACCAGCACCACTGCAAGTTAAAGGTGTTCAATGCTTCTATTTGTAGCTTTTCTTTGCCACGTTAATATTGGACTGCAGGCAACAAAAGAGTGCGGAATATCATGTCATGCGGCAGAAGCCTGCTGTTAAGTCATTTCTGACACATGCTGCTCATGTGGGAGAGAGAGGCACAATGGTTCAAGTGCAATAAAAATAATTGCTTTAACTGTTTCATGGGCAATCTACAATATGTGGGTTTTTAATCTTCTAATTCAAGCAAAAGATATAAAGAGAAAAGTTAGTTCTACATTTCCACAGGTGCATCTATTTACCTACTCTCTATCTCATATCTGTCTATTTACTCTCTATCTCATATCTATCTATCTACTCTTTATCTCATATCTATCTATCGCTCTCTCTTATATCTATCTCTCTCATATCTAAACTATCTCTCTCATATCTCTAAACTATCTCTTTCATCTATCTCTCTTATCTATCTATCTATCTCATATCTATCAATATCATATCTATTTCAATATCTCATACCGTATTTATTGAAAAAAAGGACCAAATATGCGATTGACAAGGGAACTGTTAGGTGGATTCACCACTGGCTGAGTGATCTTACTCAAAGAGTGGTCATAAATGGCTGCACATCCAAGTTGAAGAATGCATCAAATGGGATGCCACAAGGCTCTGTCCTGGGCCCAATGTTGTTCAGCATTTTTATAAATGATCTGGACAAGGGAATAGATGGAAAACTGATCAAATTTGCCGACGACACAAAGCTAGGAGGGATAGCTAACACTAGAGAAGAGAGAGAGAGTATTCAAAAAGATCTAGAAAAGCTTGAACAGTGGGCAGCGACTAACAGAATGGTGTTTAACAAGGAAAAATGCAAAGTCCCACATCTGGACAAGAAAAATGAAAAAAAGCACATACAGAATGGGAGGAATTGGGGCACATGTGAAAAAGACTTGGGTATACTAATAGATCATAGACTGAACATTAGAGATGAGCGAGTATACTCGGTAAAGGCAATTGCTCGAGCGAGCATTGCCTTTAGCGAGTACCTGCCCGCTCGAGAGAAAAGGTTCGAGTGCCGGCGGCGGGCAGGGAGCTGCGGGGGAGAGCGGGGCGGAACGGAAGGGAGATCTCTCTCTCCCTTCCCCCCCCCCCCCCCCGCTCCCTCCTGCTGACTGCCGCTACTCACCGCTCCCCCGCGTGGCACCCGAACCTTTTGTCTCGAGAGGGCAGGTACTCGATAAAGGCAATGCGCGCTCGAGCAATTGCCTTTACCGAGTATACTCGCTTATCTCTACTGAACATGAGTCAACAATGTGATGCAGCAGACAAAAAGGCAAACACAATTCTCGGATGTATGAAGAGAAGCATAGAGTCTAGATCACGTGAGGTAATTATTCCCGTCTACTCTTCCTTAGTCAGAGCTAATCTGGAAAAATGTGTCCAGTTCTGGGCACCCTACTTTAAAAAAGACATAGACAAACTGGAGCAAGTTCAGAGAAGAGTCACCAAGATGGTGAGCAGTCTGCAAATCAAGTCCTATGAGGAACGGTTAAAGGATCTGGGAATGTTTAGCTTGCAAAAAAGAAGGCCGAGAGGAGACTTAATAGCTGTCTACAAATATCTGAAGGGGAATCAGCCCTATTCTCATTTGCACAAGGAAAGACTAGAAGCAATGGGATGAAACTGAAAGGGAGGAGACACAAATTAGATATTGGAAAAACTTTCTGACAGTGAGGGTAATCAATGAGTGGAACAGGTTGCCATTGGAGGTAGGGAGTTTTCCTTCAATGAAAGTCTTCAAAGAAAGGCTGGACAAATATCTGTCTGGGATGATTTAGTGATCCTGCATTGAGCAGGGGGTTGGACCCGATGACCCTGGAGGTCCCTTCCAACTCTACCATTCTATGACATCTATGAATCTATCTATCTATCTATCTGGCTCATATCTATCTATCTATCTATCTATCTGGCTCATATCTATCTATCTATCTATCTATCTATCTATGTAATAACTATATATCTATCTCATATCTATCAATCTCTCTCTCTAGCTATCTCATATCTATCTATCTCATACCTATTAATCTCTCTCTCTTGTTATCTATCGCCTATCTATCATATATCCTGCAATCTATCTCATATCTATCTATCTATCTATCTTATATCTCTCTATCTATCTCATATCTATTCATCCATCCATCCATCTAAGCCAAGCTCCCTTTAGACTTTTTTTTTTAACAGTGATTTCATACATAGCATTTTTTCAGAAGCGTGCAGTGGTATGATACCCAGCGTTTTTTGACAATTTTACGTGACAAAACAATGCTGCGGACAGATGGTCAATAAGAAGTTATTAGATGCACTACAGAGTGTTTTTATTTTGGCATTTTTTCTTACGTTCAGGGTGTTTTTTGGGACCAAAGCTTTTTTTTTTAACATAGAATACTCTAGCTATGGCATTTATATGCAGGCATTTTCCTGTAGACTTCTCTACAGAAAAGAAAACACCTAAAAAAAAAACGTGTGCATAAAAAAGGGATCACTGGAAAAAAAAAACTTTTAAAAACGTATGTGAAATTCATGGCATTTTTTTCACAAGGTAGAACAAAATGCCACAAAAAAACTGTCTGATATAAACCTTAAAGGGGTAATCCAGCCCTTAGAAATCGATGGCCTATCCTCAGGATAAGTCCTAAATATCTATTATGTTAGATTCTGTCACTCAGGATCCTTGCTGATCAGCTGATTGAAAGGGTCGGAGCTTCAATTTCTTCAATGTTACATCTGAGCATGATCAACTTTGTATTCAAAATCCCATATTAGTTATAGCTGCTGCTTTGAGTACTTTAATCAGCTAATTGGTGATTAGATACTTTAAAAGCAGAATACCCCCATTTGGAGTGCTTCTATTTCATTTTATACCAAGTTGAGATCCATAGGCCAAACCCCAGATACCTACATCACCATGCTGATTTCTTTGGTTATCTACATATCTCTCTTAGAGCTAATTTACATTGGTAAAGTAAATGGTCAAGTAGGCAGGCAAGTTAGTAAAAGCGTGACCAATCAACCAGCAAATACAGACTGGTCAAGTAGACAGTCGAGTAAACAGATAAGCATTCGGAAGAATCAAGTGGTAGAGCAGACAGCATAATTCCTTATGTACTCACCCTCTCATCCCCAGCTCTACTGTGCACTCACCTTGCACTCTCCCTCTATGAACAGAATAGTGCATAGGCGAGTAGAATAGTAGTGGAAGAAGGTTTTTCTTTTTTCTGGGCTAAGTTAACTAGGGCCAGTTAACTTACTAATGTAAACACAGGCATTGAAATGTGAGTGCAAGAGAAGAACTGAACCCATTAACTGTGCCTAGTGAACTGGGCTCAGTTACTTGACTAATGTAAAGTACCGTACATACTCGAGTATTAGCCGACCCGAGTATAAGCCGAGACAATAAGTTTCACCACAAAAAACTGAGAAAACTTATTGACTCGAGTATAAGCTGAGCTATACTCAAGTATATACTAGGTAAAAAAAAACCTCCATACTCACCTCCCAGCCGGCGTCTGTGTCTGTGCGACAAGCTGCTTGAATTCTCCCCACTGTCATCCCCGCCATCCTCTCTGCTTGGCTCTGTCAGTGCTGTGTAAGTAAGCGCTGTGATTGGATTGAGCGCCAGCTAATTACAGCTGGCGCTCGATCCAATCACAATGCTAACTTACACAGCACTGACGGCAGGGGATTTGAAAGCCGAGCAGGAAGATGACAGCGGGGAGAATTCTAAAGCAGTTTGATTGGCTGTGAATGATCGAGCACTGGCTGTGATTGGCTGACGCTCGATCCAATCACAGCTCTTACTTACACAGCGCTGACGGCGGGGGATGACAGAACCAAGCAAAGAGGATGGCGGGGGATGACAGTGGAGAGAATTCAAGCAGCCTGCTGCACCACCACCGGAGACACAGACGCCGGCTGGGAGATGAGTATGAAGTTTTGCCTGACTCGAGTATAAGCCGAGGGGGGCTTTTTCAGCACAAGAAAATGTGCTGAAAAACTAGGCTTATACTCGAGTATATACAGTAGGTTTTACTGTATCTTTCAGTATTTAACATGATTTTCCTTGACTTTTCAGAAAAATAGCCAAGGGAGGGAATTAAATAATACTTACCCATTAAATGCCCTTATACTCCAACAATGTTTCTCTGGCCCTGACACTCCGGTCCTGGAAATTCCTGTAACTGTCACGTGCCATTCATCATTCACGTAATGGCTGCAGTCAATCACTGGCTTAAGCAATGATGCTGCAATGTAAAGAATGGGACCACTGAGGTCAGTGGTTGGCTGCAGTGGTTTCATGAATGATGAACGGCACGTGACTGCTTCAGGAGCTTCTGTGACTGAGGTGATGAGAACAAGAGCAGTCACACTGGAGCGATTGGACATTAAACCCGTGAGTACTGTTTACCATTTTATTACATTCCTTGCACTTGGCCTTTTTTTGAAAAGTTTTGGAAATCACCTTGAGTATTTTAACTCAATTTCAATAGCCTACAGAGAGGAGGGGATAACACAGCAAAGATTAAAATGGGCTCCCCACCTGGTACTAGTGGACAATGCCACACACCTAACTACATGAGACAAGGGGGATTGGTGTTTCTTAACCCCTGATATCTTTCCTAGAGCCCTTGAGTTGTCCTACTTTGTTTTCTAACATTGTACACCCTGTAGAGACAGGACCTCTGCACAGTTTGCCACCACCGATCAAAGACGTGGCAAGACCCTCTATTTCGAGAGGACCCATAGCAGTGAAATAGGCTGCCACTATTTTATGTATACCCTTGCTCAATTCAACTATTTGTCAGGATTTGACAACAATTTTGAGCATTGAATACTGACATTAAAAAGTTCTGTCAAGTCATTCCACAAATAGAAATATATTCTAAAGTACCATTATTTCCTGCAAGCCAATTTATTGGGGACCTTAAAAAAACAAACCTTTCATTTCTCTAGAGCAGCACTAATTTTATCCACTGGAGGACTCTGAACATTTCTTTTGATTTCTGTACTCTCAGATATTGTAAAATGGCCATGTTGGCTGCAGCACTATATAATAATTACCAAATAAGTTACGTTTTTTTTATTCCATTTGTAAAGATACATATTTTGCTTGCTCATTCTTCCTGCTTCCAACATATCAATTTCAAGAGCTGACTCTTCACTTGCTACCTAATATATTTCCCCCCTTGATAGGTGTCATTGTCACAAAAATCAATGTTATTCATTTCACCTATCAGTGATTGTAATGTTATGGCTGATCGGTCTATGCCGTGAACCTAATATTTCCTTTATTGCATTTATGGCATTTTTCCTAGAACATACCTTAGAAAGTAAAAGTTGATTTTCTTCTAATTTATATGCAAAAGGTCACTCTGGCAAAAACAAATTTTTCAATCACTGAACCTGATTGTCTATCATGCTCTGGAATCTCCTATGTGTATCGCAGTCACTTCCATCCAGTGCAGCCTCCTGTCTGATGCTTATTAGACACCATCTTGATGTTCAGATTTGTCCCTGCTTTTCTTTCACTCTTCTGTACTATCAATGACACAGCACAGACTGACTGAAAACTGACTAATTTGAGAAAATATAAACCCAAGTAATTCTTAGCCAGTCAGCAAGAGATCAAATGACCACCTGAGGAAAAGAACTTAAGGATTTTCAGATAGAAAGGAATAACTAAACAAGGTAATACTAGCCAACTTATATGTACCGGAGGACTAGTTACATAATTAATGAAAAACAAAATTTATCTTGTGGCTCTTCAAACAAAGTGCACATAGTAATAAACTACAAAGTTTTCTAAACTCAATGTCATCCGTATAGGAGAAGGTGAAGAAAATTAAGGGAATCCCGGAACTGTCAATATAGCCAGAGTGGTACTTGAGGTACAGCAGAGTCATAACAAGACTTTCGGTCACCCAAAGTATTGATTCAGTTTACTGATGAAGTATTGTATCTAAATCCCATGGCCAAGACATATTGGTTTGTTGCAATCAGCCCCGACATCCAGCAAACGTGACCTGCCAGCCCCACTTCTAGCTACTTCCCTGCATTGGATGTTAGCTTTATTTAATAAAAACCTATGTACATATTTTGACATCAAATCGATGCCTTCATCAGGCTTAATGCCTAAATCCCCTGTGGTCAGTGTTAACTGGTAAACTGTCATGATACAGCAGCACAACTTAAAGCATGCTCCTAAATTACATACATTTATCTAGTGAAGAACTGATTTGATAGACTGGCTTCCACAAGCTTTTTCTCAGATTAGCATAAAAAAAAGGTAAAAAAAATAAAACCCCACATATTTGGTATTGTCACGTCCGTAACGACGCGTACAATAAGTTGCACATGCTTTTGACTGTGCACGTAAAAAATCGCTAAAAAAACGCTAGAAAACTGAGGCAAAATGCTAATTTTTAGCATTTTGCCTCACTAAAAACACAATAAAAGTGATCAAAAAAGCCGTATGTACCACAAAATGGAACCAGTACAAACTACAGCTCGTCTCGCAAAAAATAAGCCCTCATACAGTGCTGTACATTGAAAAATAAAAAAGTTACAGGACTTTGAATGCAGCAATTTAGAATAGAAAAAAGATTTCCAAAAAAAAAGGGTTTTTATTGCAGAAAAGTGGGAAAACCTAAAAAAAAATTAAGAATTTTGGTATCGTTGTAACCGTACCGACCCGCAGAAAAAATGGAATGTCTCATTTATGCTGCATGATTAACGCTGTAAAAAAAAAATTTTAAAAAATCTATGGCAGAATTGATGCGTTTTCTCTCCCTGCTATCATAAAAAAAAAAAAAAAAAGTTTTACAATATAGTCTATGTACCCAAAAGTGGCACCGATAAAAACTACAGTTCGCCACGCAAAAAACAAGCCCTCATACGGCCACGTCGACGGAAAAATAAAAAAGTTATGACTTTTGATAAACGGAGAAGAAAATCCGCCAAAAATTGTTGCGTCCTTAAGCCCAAAATAGGCCATGTCATGAAGGGGTTAATGAGTACGTTCGCTCATCTCTAGTAGCGAAATAAAAACATACTTGAATAGTCCACTGATAAAGATGTGAAGGTTTTATGGTCTCTGAATCAGTGTTAGGGGGTCACCAGGCCAGAGTGTTATCTGTGTTGTAGATGTACTTACCATTCACGTATAAATCCTCTTGAACAATTTAGCCCTCTATTGAAAGTGTCAAAAGTTGTTATAAATTTATACTCCCAAATTCTTCTATGGCTTTGTGATTTGAAATTTCCTTTAAGTATAATAACTTTCATGTGTTTTATGTTGTGTCCGTGACTAGAGAAGTGCTTGGATGCAGGTAAATCTGGACAATTCACACCAATCATATGACAGTAGTGACATGCTCAGGGAAATATTAAGAAACTACAGTAATTTCTGAAGATGTTTGATGGGACACAGAATCTGACTCTAAGGCAAGCCATACATGGTTGAGCAAGATATCGGGCCGTGAAACTCGGCCCGTTATCGCGCACATGAACGTGCGATGTACCCACGTATGCAAGGCATTTTTGTGTCAAAATAGTCTCACATCACTTCAGTACAGTTGCAATCCTCTGGCTTTCCAAAACTTTGCATCACATGCTGTGCAATGTGTTTTACAGTCCCATTTAAAACAATGGGCATTGCGTTCCGAGGAACGTGGTGTGTGGGGAAAAAAAAAGAAATCGCTCATTTAGATCACTCCATTTAAAAGAATGGGATTCATATTCCTGCGAGATTTAGGTGTCTCTCAACGCACAAATCTCACACGATTTTCACGGCTGTGTGAAAGTGGCCTGAGACATCAGAATATGCAGGACCTCCTCATTATATTCCTTCTTCCAGTTGGACAAATTTGCTCTACCAAATTATTTCTATTTTTGTGCATTATAACTGTTATTGTCACAAGTTACAATCTTTCAGTGCATTATTGTATATTATTATTAATGTTACGGTTATTATTCCATTATTACTAAGTAGCACATGAACTCCTAGCTTAAAGGGGTTGTCCCGAGGCAGCAAGTGGGTCTATACACTTCTGTATGGCCATATTAATGCACTTTGTAATGTACATTGTGCATTAATTATGAGCCATACAGAAGTTATAAAAAGTTTTATACTTACCTGCTCCGTTGCTGGCGTCCTCGTCTCCATGGTGCCGACTAATTTTCGCCCTCCGATGGCCAAATTAGCCGCGCTTGCGCAGTCCGGGTCTTCTCCTCTTCTCTATGGGGCTCCGTGTAGCTCCGTGTAGCTCCGCCCCGTCACGTGCCGATTCCAGCCAATCAGGAGGCTGGAATCGGCAATGGACCGCACAGAAGCCCTGCGGTCCATGGAGACAGAGGATCCCGGCGGCCATCTTCAGCAGGTGAGTATGAAGACGCCGGACCGCCGGGATTCAGGTAAGCGCTGTGCGGGTGGTTTTTTTAACCCCTGCATCGGGGTTGTCTCGCGCCGAACGGGGGGGGGGGTTTAAAAAAAAAAAAACCCGTTTCGGCGCGGGACATCTCCTTTAATTATATAGAGACCAGGCCAATTTTGACCTTGAGAGCAAGAAAATGTTGACTTTTTTCTCTTTGCCTCCCAGCATTCATAAAGTTTTCCTACTTTTAGGTCAACATAGCTTTATGAGGTCTTTTTTTTACAGAACAAGCTGTACGTTAACCCCTTTCCATTGTCAATCTGTAGATATACAATACACCCTGGCTGGCAATGCTCCATGCAGCCACAGCTTATATATCTACAGTCCTAACTTCAATGGCAGATCAGGCTTGATAGAGCTCTAGTGTTTTAAAGAGATCAAGCCGACACAGGGGCAAGCTGACTCTCCTGCGGTGACCAGGAGAAGAATGGACCAGCACCCCATCATAAAAACACAACACTCAAGGTAATTTATTTATACAGTATATTTCTACGTGGAATGACAATGAAACGGCACAAAGCATTATAAATAATTGAGTTATAAGGAAAAGTACTCCAGAATAGTTATTTCATGGAGAATATAAGTATGCACTCAAAGAGACTTGTCGAGAGAGCAGACAGGTCCATGTAATGTCTAGATAACATTTAGACCACATCTAGCAGCAAAGTGTAAAACTAGCCCTTAGTTCAAGTTCTTACTGTAAAGTTTTGGTGCAGTTTTTTCCATATGTGCATCTTAAATGAAGGAGAAATACAACTAAAAGTCTACAGGGAACCTGTCACCACCATCTCACCCCTAAGACTAATTTGACTGGCTGGAAGGGTCTGAAAAATCAACGGCTTCTGATGCCCTTATTTTTTCCTGATGGCCACAAAGTTATTCCCCATTGTATGCAGATCAGCAGAGAAGAGTCATCAGGCCAAGAAGAGTCATACTGATTCATGAGCTGCAGAGCTAACCACACCCCTTTCTCTTGATAGATAGTTCCTCATGTTCCCCGTTACACGACTATGAGCTCATGAATCAGTGTGACTCTTCTTGGCCAGATGACTCTTCTCTGCTGATTTTTATACAGAATGGGATAACTTTGAAACCTAATTCTGGAGGTAAAAAGATTCATTAGGAAAAGAGAAAGCATTTGTATTGATTGATTGATTTTTCAACCATTGCTGGCCATTAATGTTAGTTTTAAAGGTTAGATGGTGGTAACAGTTTCTTTTTTGTTTAATTCACACGGGCATACGCAGTTTTCGATCCATGAATTCACAGCATTTTCACGAATTGAAACATGCATATTCCCTGCATATCTGGCCCTGCTGGTGTCTTTTTTGCGTAAATATTAACAGCGTTTTTCATGCACACCAAAAATGGGGAAAAAAAATCGCAAGATTGTCCATTGATTTCATATGTAAATACACAGTGAATACGCGTGTATGAAGAGTATTTACTACATATTTAACCTTCCAAATTGACTTCAATGGGCTTGTTTGGTCCAAAGCAAAATAGGACATGCTGCAATTCTTTTCACGTGCACAGATACGCACAGCAACAACGCAGGTCTGAATACCCCAATGCAAATCAAGGGGGAGTCAGCACTCTGTATGGAGTGAATACACGTTAGTGTGAATGAACCCTAAGACTGGAATCGCACATGCGGTCGCAAATATAGACTCCAATGGGGCCCTTGGTGTGCAATTCCACACAGCCAGGAAGATCAATTACACCAGGGACTAAGTAGGCTATCCCACCTGTTCAAACATGTTGTGGGTGTGTCCCGCACCGATGTGAACAGGCCTGGCAATGGAAAAAAGTACAGTAAGGCTGCCTTAACACGGGCAACGAAATCTCACACAAATATGAACCACATTCTTTTGAATGGGGCCATACACATATGCAATGTTTTACCTGCATTGCACCGCAGGCGATACGGGAATCTAATTACGGGATGTTCTAACTTTCGCATCGCAGGGCCCATAGTATTCAACGGGGCCGGCGGCAGCATTGCACCACCTGCTAGGTACACGTGATGCAATACGAGGTCTCCCATTGAAAACAATGGGAGAAACTCCACGATCCTCTGCCTTGGCTGACAGCCATGGTAGAGGATTGCTTCTTCCCCAAAGTGATGCAAGGTGTTTTAACATGAAAACGCCTCACATCCTTGAGGAATTCACATGGTGGTGAGCGCAATATGGGGCCATGATTCACAGCCCCATATCGCGCTCACCCGTGTGAAGTTAGTCTAAGGAGCGTGGATCCTCTCTCGAGAGGACATGATAGCATTTTGGCCTTGAGTCTGCTAATTTAAGCAACTATTCCTGCATTGTTGGTATCCAGATGTGTGGGATCTGCATGACCAGATCTTTGTGCACCTTCAGTACTCGGAGCCAATGCCTTCGGTTTTTGTTCAGTTCAGTGCCGGAGGCTATTTGGAACCTGTGGTGCAGATCTGGCATAACATGTTGAATTAAGCAGCACATCATGTGTGTTATTTTGTCCGGGAAGTGCCACAGGGCATCACAGAAATCCAATGGACCCCACTACAGTCAATGGGGTTCATTCAGTGCATATCGATTCCATCATAAGACATATCCATTTCAATAGGGCGTCTGTTTTCCGGCTTCCTTGGGGGGGCTGAACAGAAACTCTGAAGGGAAACCAAGCATTTGTATGAACCCAGCTTTAGCTGCTGGGCCTCTATTACTGCAATCCATCAACTAATAATCTCAAGACTAACATTTTCAGAAATTTATAACAAATCAACATTTAACATCCAGTTTTTGCATCCTTATTGACTTGAATAGGCAAGTCTCATCCACAAATTGGATCAGTATAGTGCATGACTTGTTTTTTTTCATGCAATCTGTATGAAAAAATGATGTGTTTTGGACACTGACTTTTTCGTACCATGTGCTGTCCAAGTTTATTCTATTGTAGAATCAATCAGCACATGGACTGAAAACATGTTTGTGTGGCTTTGGCCTTAGGTCGACGATACACTACTGTCAGGTTTTGCTGCTGGGATCTGTTATTCTATATCAGTTTCCAGCAGCACATCTTCACAGGTGTGTGATAATTGAACTGTCTGGTTGTGGAGTTCTCCAACCAGCCAATCCCCCTGGTCTGCAACTCATATATACCAGCCCCTCTGCTAGAGGAAGCTGGTTTCCCAATGCTCTGGTGCTTGCTCCATGCATGGTGTTTGTGTGTACTTGTGTGAACAGTGACGTATTCTGTGTGTCTGTGCAGGTGGCCAGACATGAGGTGTGAACAGTCCTGTTGTGTGTGTTTGTGTAAACAGTGATGTATCCTCTGTGTCTGTGCAGGTGGCTGGACATGAGCTCAGAACAGTCCTGTTATTGGTGTGAACAGTGACGTGTTCATTGGGTCTGTGCAGGTGGCCAGACAAGGTGATTGAGCAGTCCTGTTCTGTCTTGCGTGCAATCCCTGGCATGTTTGTGTGAACTGTGTCCTGTCCTGCTGTCGATTGTTTGCCATCTAGGACAAGGTAGTACCCTAGATTCCAGCATGATGCCATCCCTCTCAAGACAATTGCCTCACATGCAGGCAGGTTTCACATGGTAGTTGTTTTGTGAGAGTAGAGACCCACGAGACAACGAGGACCCTTGAAGCAGGCTCGTGGGCGTAAGTGACGTGGCCAATTCATGAACTAATACCTCGTACATTCTATAGCAATTCCATCTGTTATGTGTCTTGGTATGTATGGTGCATGTTTTGGTTGTCAATTTAGTCCTTATGTTATGTCTGTCCGTGAGTACAGTGCACAGTTCTTCCCTTTGGTGTTCCACTGTATATTTGTGTAGTATATTAAGTCTCTAGCCAGCGTGTTCTGTTTGGACACAATACCATCCTTGCATCCGTGCTGAGGCGTGGTGCACCCAGTGAACGTAACAACTACCTACTGTATTTGGACCCGCCATTTTGGATTAATAATACGGAAGTGCATCTTGGCCTGACCGTGGGTCTTCTGACCAAAACTCTGAGCATCATAGGAAAGTATGAAGCTCAGAGTTTCTGTCATAAGACCAACGATCAGGCCGGGACGGATTTCAATATTATGGACACAAAACAGGGCCCAAAACACAGTAGTGTGTCACCAGCCTTAGAGCTCCCTCCCATGAGTGTATTTAGCCTGTGTATTACACACATAATTTTTGCTTGCTTAATACTAAGTGCTAAAAAGCCCATTCATTTAAGTTATGCCATTCAGACCTGCATATTATATGCATGAAAAAAATGCAGCCTGTCCTATTTTAGTGAATAAAACGCAGCGTTATCATAGTCTGGTGCATAAAATATGCAGCAAATATGCATGTTACATGTGTATGTACTGCATATTATGTGTGTAAAAACTAAGTGCGTATCTGAGCCCTTAGGTGGATGGCACACAAACCATCTGGGTGCATTCATCCAAACCACTCACCCACATGACCAATGATTGAATAATTTGCCAGCAACATTGTGCAGTCATTGCCCACCATGGGTGGTTGTGGTTTGACCAACCGGATCATATGACTTCAGCCCTTAAAGCTCATGCTAAGTAGATCCAATACATAGGCTAGCTATGTGGCTGGTATTTAGATGCAATAGTCAATTAACCATACAGTAGCACTTACATTGAAATACAGTAGATGCAATGTGGGAAGGAAAGTGTGATGCTAATTAAAGAAGTTAAAATTAACAAGTCTCACATGCAGGAATAAACACAATCTCTATATAAGAAGCTCGTCAAGGAGAAGTACTCTATAAATATCTACGTTTCTGCTGGATCTACTGTACATCTAAAGTGATTGACCAAACCACATACAGTAAACAAACCGCGGAACGTTGCTGCCCACAATGTGACTTTGAAATTATGAAACTATTCAAGAATTACAGCCTCCTGTGCTCATTTCAACCTGTGCGTCATTCACTAATGGCAACATTTACTTTCTATATTAAGAAATCTTATTTTTAGTCACAAATTAAAGAGCCACTCCACCGAAAACCCATTTTTCTATGCCAGCTCCCCTCATCTCATTGCCTGTCAAACTCTGGAGACTCCTCTATGTATTGCAGCCACTTCCTTGCAGTGCAGCCCCCTGTCTGATATTTATTAGGCACCATCTTAAGCGCTTATTAACATGGTCATAAGAGCATTTCTGTTGCATAAATACGAATTTTGGTTGTCCGTGTATGTTGCCCATTCCTGCGGGGTTTAGTACGTGCAAATACAGTATGCAAAAAAGTATGCAGAAGGGCCCATGCATACACCTGCATATTTGCACCACCCTGTGCACTTTAATAGCTTATCAAGCTGCATAATACGCACCAAAATAGGACATGGCGCATATTTATTCATTCGATCGAACATCCATGAGTTCTATTCACTGTGTATTATACGCGTAAAAATTGCACGCAAAATACGATGCGCAAATACACTTATGTGAATGAAACCAAAGGCTATATTCACACAGGTGAGTGTGATATTAGGCCACGAAACCCGGCTTGATATCGTGCTTATCAAAGTGAATTTTACCTTACGAATGCGAAGCGTTTTTCATGCAAAAATGCCTTGCATGACTTCTGTGAAATTGTGATCGGCAAGTGTTTCCTATTGACTTCCATGGCAAACGCCACATCGCAACGAATGGCATGCAATGTTTTTGGCTGTCCCATTGAAAACAAGGGGCAATGCATTCCAAGGAACACACAAAAAAGGACGTGCAGCGATTCTCATGTGTATGACTCCATTCAAAAGAATGGAGTTCATATTCAAGCGAGTTTTGTGCGTCTCGCAGCACACAAAATTTTAGCGAGATTCGTGCTCTTGTGAATGTAGTTTAAGAGTGAGATTTTTACTTTCATTTGCAGTCAATTCCATGATACATCAACATAGCGTTAGCTCAGGCTGCGCCATTTTTGCCTGCTGGTGGGACAATTTACGTATGATTACCTTCTACATTCACCTAAATAAGCTGCAGACCATAATTACACAATCAGGAGGATGACCTGTGATCTCCTCTATTATAACTGTGTGACAGGAGATGTGAGATCTTCATCAGTAACTGGGACAGGAATGTCAGTGTCCCCCTCTTGACAGTAGGGATCATGTAATAGCCTCACTCAAACTGAGAGTTTGACAAGAAAATGAATATATCACCCCAAGCTGGTCAGAATTGAGATCATACGACCACCTGAGGAAAAAATGGCTGGGCGTTTCAGACAGAAAGAAATAACTAACCAAGATAACACTAACTCACTTATCTATGCTGGGGGGGGGGGGGGGGGAACTACATAATGAAGGAATTTAAAAAATCATCAGAGTGGCCCTTTAACATATACGAGTGAACGTTTATGTTGCACCCCTCATATGTTTCATCTTGTGAAAGCAGGCAAGTCTTTATCACCTCATGATGTAACTACTGGTTAAAATACACAACCTCCAACCACAAACAGCTCTAATAAACTTAAGGTATAACTTAAAAGGGAATCTATCACCTACTTTACCCCTATAAACTAAGCTTATGGGCTGAAAGTAGTTGACCCGCTGAGTCCAGGGATGTAAGATTTATACTTACCTCTCCCATCGTCCTCCTGGTGTAAGTGCTTAAAGGGGTTTTCCACTAAAATACTACTGATGACTATCATCAGGATAGGCCATCAATAATTGATCAGCTGGGGTCCATCGCTCAGGACCCCGACCGATCAGCTGAGTGGGCGCATGCTGTCTGCTCCGCAAATGCAAACAGGTCGGAGTGGATTAAATCGATGAGAGCCATGTCTGCAGTTATAAGTGCTGGCCACTACATGGGAGGTCAGCGTGGAGGCTTCTACTCCAAATACACAGAGGTGGGAGCAGAAGTCTCTGTGCCGACCTCCTTATAGTGGCCAGCGCTTGTACCTACAGGCACAACTCCCATTGATTTCAATGAGAGCTGTGTCTGCAGTTACAAGTGCCGGCCACTACCCGGAGGTCGGCACGGAGCCTTCTGCTCCGACCTCTGTGTTATTGCAGCGCTGACAGCATACACCTGCTCAGCTGATCGGTCAGGGTTCTGAGCACTGGACCCCAGCCGATCAACTATTGCTGACCTATCCTAATGATAGGTCATCAATAGTATTTCCCTGGAAAACCTCTTTAAACCCACCGCTCAATGCATTGTGCAGCGCTGCTATGTAGTCCTCCTATTCTAATTTTAGAATGCCGCTTAATGCATTGAGTGGATGCTTTCAGAACTCACACCAGGGGGATGATGGGGAAGGTGAGTATCATACTTACATCCCCGGACTCAGCGGGTCACCTACTTTCAGCTCATAAGCTTAGCTTATAGGGCTTAAGTTAGGTGACGGTCCCTTTAAAGGTGACTGATGTTAACCTCACTATTTCCTGCCTTGTGCCCATCACAGAGAGTGGGATATTGGGGATAACATCCCAGGGTCCTCATACAGAAGAGCTGGTGATCAATATAGCGGCTGTGGAAGGTTATGGTTTATTTTGACCCTAGATCACTCTTACCATTAGTTTGGTAACTAAAGGTCTTTTCTACACTGTCAATACTGTATGTTCCTGAACAAGCTTTAGTGTGGTCATTCAAGAACATGCAATTATATTGTTGTCAGCAGCACATTGCTGTTTACACAGAGTGATGTACTGCCGACAAAAGATGACTTTTGTTGTCACAAAAAAAAAAAAGCAATTATCCGACAAAGAAGCGTTTGTTTATTCGTAGGGTAATCAGCAGTACCTGCTCATTGCCAGAAGATTGAGTGAAGGCACTTTCAGACGATCGTTCATTCATGATCATCTGCCCATGTAGAAGGCCCTTAAGTAAAGTAATTTAGATCAGATTTGGCCACTAGCGCTCCATTCTAAAACTTTCACCACTAAGACTCATGCACACAGCAAAGTCTGTAAGTCGGCACACAAAGTCCATATGGTTCCATTTAACCAAGCAGTTTAAAGTCCAGGTAGTGCCTTAGGGTAAGGTCATATGTGGTATATATGCTGTGTATTACTTATGTGCAGAAAATACACAGCATTCCAAGGAATCTCATCCACACAGAGAGAAATCCACAGCCTGAAATGACCTGCAGTAATGCTCCGCTAGAACAACCCTTCTAGGGATGAATATCTCTGTAATACGATATGATTGGACCCACAGATTTCTATAGGTATTGCATCAATCTGTAATGCAGTGTATAACTGTGGCCTGAAAGGAAGCCTCACAGCAGTTTCATCCTGCCCAAATCATGGCCGGCAAAAAATACTGATAGCTTACAGAAAACTATGTTTTACTCTGAAACGTCAAAGTGTTTCAGAAAAAGCATAGATTCAAAAAGAGACAGACAAGGAGAGAAGCGTTTGCTGTGCACATCCCTTCCAGAGCCGTCGTCCCACACGTTTGACACGTTTCTGCCTGCGCACACATAGGGAGTGATCTGTCAATCAAACCGGAGGAGAATAACCTAACGCTCGGTTTTATTTTACGTATAATCCCCATATGATCCCAACAAAGTGCCCATAAACTTTAATGGCCAAATGCATGCCTCAAAGTTGTCCATATCTGGTCGCTTGGTTGTGCTTATCTATACAACTACATAAATATACTCTATTTAGTGGCAGTCATTTTTCATATATCTATCAACACATTTGATGGGACAGCTTCACATCAATATAGAAAGCAAACATTATGTGGATTTGACCTTGGTTTTTAATTTTGAACAACTGTGATCCCAATAACATGCTAACTGATGTCTTACGGCGGCTCCCCATGGATGTATTTCAATGCGATCTCTCCCAATATGCGCTCGCAAAAAAACCGCAGCATACTCTATCTTTGTTCGCCTTTGTGCACCACGGGCCCTATAGGAGTCTATGTGAGCTGTGCAAATACGCAGAAAAACAAACACACCTAAAACAAATTAGGTTGCACAGCCTTTTCAATCACGGCATAGGTGTGTCCTGCGCCCATGTAAAAGTTACCGCACAGCGCAAAAAGTACAGTAAAATGTGCTAAAACATGCGCAAAAAAGGCTCCTCCATTACACAAAAACATTTTGGCGCATACGCCCGTGAGAAGCCACAGAACTGTAGGAAAAACTTTATCCATGTTTAACTTCATTCCATAAGTTACCATTATACAGGGCCAAAATAGTTACTGAAAATGAAATCATCGCCCTGACTCGACTACATCTGCATGTTAGTTGTTCTACATGTAAAATGTTTCACTTCTATATATTTATAGCTATTTCTTGCTTATATATAGGTTACATCCTCATAATGACCCGTTGAAGCACCTTTCTGCAAAGCATTATTTTTAGCCTTTCCAACCAGTCCACCACAATCTGATATTCCCTTTCTACAACCCTCCCTTAACTCCCTCCCATTGCCCTTGACTCAGTTACTTGTTCGTGGTTCTGCTGTGGATGGTTAAAAAGGAATACCTTGCTGCGTTCATACCTCCCCCTTGCGCAGGAACTCCTAATCATATCCTAAAGAGAGCCAAACTTCAAACAGCATAGCGTTAAGGTGCAGATTATTTGTAGGGTTCAGAACGAACCTCCCCGAAGCACACGGCAAATGTCTCACTTTGAATCTAGATCACACACAGTTCCGGAAATCTAATTTCAGACTTAGTTGCTAAATGTGTAACATCAGTCTCAATATTTGAAAGGTTACACAGCACAGCAGGTTTCATCAAAGTGTGATTAACACACTGCACTCCAGGAGAGGATTGCATGGCCTTCTTCTTGAATATACTTAGATACTAGCCTATCAAATATTAATGGTTCCGCATACACCTTGGTCAGGGGATCTGTCACACGTATACCTAATTACCTGAGACACTCCTAGTACTCCCTCATCCAATAAATATGAGCTTTGACATGAAAATAGATCTGTTTCTCAACATGCTAACACAAGCAAGACCTTGCCAACCAAAGCCAGTGAACAAAAAAGGCAAAATGACAATGTGATACATATAGATGCACAATCACCTTCAACAATAGCCAAATGTGCAGCTACAGTTGACTTTGCAAGCCATTCACTTTAATCAACTTCATTGTCAAATCGTCAGACTTCCCTAAACTGAAGTGTAAAAAATAGGGCATTCCCATAAATTATTAGTGTGTATCACAGAGCAGTAGAACATTTAGCAGACATTGCACGACTCGCAGTCATCTGCAAGCATTTGCCAGTGATTTGTGAAAAGGATGCTCATCCGACTAGTCTAGGTCAAGTGATTATACATCGAGGATGCATTAAGATGACAACACTTCCTGACGCTACAAGGAGCTGAGACTATATAGGTGCACTAAGTTTATCTGATGGAGCAGAAGTGAGTTGGTCAGATGGAGCTGTACAGTGTCTGTTAGATGTAGCAGTGCTGGGCATTATCATATGGGGTGGAGTTGACTTTGCCACATATAGCAACATTGTGTTTGCCAGATGTAGTTGTGCTGGGCTATGATGACTTGTGTAGTTGAGCTGAGTTTCAAGGGAACAGGAATGCAGAAATTTTATATAATGTAGTATTGTTTTACTCCTGGAACTAAAATCCAATTCTTTTCCTATACTTTTCATTAGTTTGTATCGCATCACTTTCACAATATCGTGCACAGTATTTCGCTTCAGTATTGAAAGCCAAAAACCAGGAGTGACAAAAACAGTGAAAAGTATAACAGATAACATTAAGATTTGCACCTCCTTCATATTTTAGATCCACTCCTGACCAAAATTCTGCAGTATGAAAATGGCCCAAAGCGACTAAATTTTCAATTCAGGCATAACTTTTGCATGAACCAGTACAATTGTCTCTTATCTCTTATTGATAAAACAAGGAAACAATAATATTTACACTAGAAACATATTAGATACATATAACACCCAATGCAAATATGAACTATGTACAATGTAAACAATACATGCCTGCTAAACAAAAGGCAACACAGTAAATAATCCCATCCTTCATACTCAAGGCAATACAAGGCAGATTTAACCTATTTCCAAGCGGAATCTGGGTTGTGGCCAACACACTAAGCACAGGGCATTCATAGGGATGGACTCTTATTATAAGTGACAGATCCCATCTAGGACTTTTCTCCCTAGTTTGTGTCACACAGCATGTGACTCACAATTAAAGCCACCGGATTGATGTCCCCATCTGCCAGGGACGCTTGCTATGTTATACATAGTGAGGGCAACTGGACAAAGACACAGAAGTTAAATTGCCTGTTGAAAGTAGGTGACAGAACATGACATGGAGAAGAAGAAAATCTGCTTATCTTCAGAACTGCATCCCATAGCAATGCATAACCAACTTGTCTATGAAGCCTGAGGAGGAGGTTGGAGGTGACAGATGTCTTACCTTTGCTGACTGTTTAGCAGCAGGGCAGGCTGGAGAGGTTCCCTGGCAGTTGTGGTGTTCGCTGCTGCTGCAGCAGTTTGGTTTGTTGATGCTCTTCACCCAGATCTTGCTCTTTACTCAGCTCAGTCTTTTTCCTTCTGGTCCTCCAGGCAGGACAGTATGGGTTAACTCCTGTGCCCCACCCACACAATATTAACATTTAACATCTCAATGTAGTTATGGAGTACTAATGAAATCATGTGCAGGCTATATAGCATTAATGCTTGCTTAAAAAAAAAAAATTTAAAAATTGGATGCCAAATGTCCACCGGGATAATCCAGGGAGTCTCTCATCAACTTTTACTATACATTGAAGTAGCAGCCCCAACTGGGCTCTGAGTGATGCTTTAAGCTCAAGCTCCTTTTTCTGTGTCCATCATTTAGGCTCAGTACGCAGGCGCATCCCAAGAGCCTCACGTCTGAACTCCCCTAGTGCGAGGCTGAGAGAGAGGGAAAGTTGTGTTATTGCTCTCAGTGACAAAATAACATTCCTGCAGATATGATACCTTTTATTGCCTAGCAAGAGTAAAAGAAAGGATGTTAAACAGCAAGCTTTCATAGCTACTCAAGTCGCTTCATCTGGTATAGAAGGGAAAGTTAAAATATATAGTATACTCACGTAATTGCTTTTTCTTCAGCCTTCCACGCAGCACAGCATGGGTTAACTTCAGAGTCTAACCCACAAGACAAGTAGCCGCTGCAAGTAAGCACAGCGTTAATATCTGCCTAGAAATGACACTTCCTCCCATCACCTCCCTCCTCTTGTTTTATTCTTTTTTTGTGATGCTCCATATACACATATAGTAAAGAGAGGTAACAGAACAGAAGAGGAATTGCAAACAGGCTGCATGTCTATAGGTGGAAGTGTTTCCCTTTAAGGAGTCCCCCTGAATATGACAGGAGATGTATTACCTATATAAAGCAGCAGGGGCGACAGAATGGGGGCTATGTGCTCCTGTCTGCTGGGTGCTGCGCTGCCCAGCATTGTATTGTGCCAGAAAGGTTAGCAGGCTGGATGTTCATGCTTGCTCTGTATCGCTTTGCTGTATTTTTTTCTGAGGCTAGTTCCCTCTAGTGGCCGTATAGAGCACCCAGCCAGTGCTTTACTATATTCCATCACTTGTAGTCACTTTTTGCAGATATCAGATACAAAGAGAAGTGTGAACTTTGATAAAGTAAGGATAAGTATTAATAGGCTGGGGCTACATGGAGACTTTTTGTAATGTGAGTTTCCAATTTTAATGATAGATAGATAGATAGATAGATAGATAGATAGATAGATAGATAGATAGAGAGATAGATATGAGATAGAGAGATAGATATGAGATAGATAGATAGATAGATAGATAGATATGAGATGGATAGATAGATAGATAGATAGATAGATAGATAGATAGATAGATAGATAGATAGATAGATAGATATGAGATAGAGAGATAGATATGAGATAGATAGATAGATAGATAGATAGATAGATAGATAGATAGATAGATAGATAGATAGATATGAGATAGATACATAGATAGATAGATAGATATGAGATGGATAGATAGATAGATAGATATGAGATAGAGAGATAGATAGATAGATAGATAGATAGATAGATAGATAGATAGATAGATAGATAGATAGATATGAGATAGATAGATAGATAGATAGATAGATAGATAGATAGATATGAGATAGATAGATAGATAGATAGATAGATATGAGATGGTTAGATAGATAGATAGATAGATAGATAGATATGAGATGGTTAGATAGATAGATAGATAGATAGATAGATAGATAGATAGATAGATAGATAGATAGATAGATAGATAGGAGGAATACGTATTATTGATTTAAAGCAGCCAAAAAAATATCCTTATGGCTCCACATGAAATTAGCAACATAGAAAGGCGCAGTCAGGATCCATGCACACTACCAGTCAGAAGTTTTAGAACCACTCAATTTTTCCGATTATTTTGACATTAATACAGTTCAAGTCCGGCAAATAACATGAAATGGTTCAAAGGATCAAAAGTAAGTTAAAAACATAAAAGTATAAAGTTTTAATCTGAAACACAACAATAGTCTAGATGTTATGATTTTAACCAAATGCTTTTTTTCATGGAATACAGAAAGCAAGTTATGGTGTTAAACTGGTTGCAAACTATTCCTACAGGTGTGTCAGCTTTTGTTGATTACTTTCAAACACTCTGATTCTATATAACCAGTGTTGGAGCAGAATGCATTACAACACCCTCTTGAGAAGTATTTCGACTGTTTTGCTCTTCAGGACAAAGCACATTTCCGTCATCATGGCAAGAAGACGGACAATTATAACCCTTAGAAGTATAGGTCTGCTCTAGAGATAAATTACCAAGAAAGCTAGGTAGCAGTCAAGAGTTTCCTACACCATCAAAATGCACTTGGAAACTGGAGGAAGCTGTGACAGGAAGAGGTCTGGCAGACTAAAGGCCACTACAAAATCAGTTGACAAGTTTTTGAGAGTCAACAGTTTGCCTGAATGGTATCTCACAGCACAAAATCTTCAGGCAACAAAAGAGAAGACTTCTATCTGCAGGTTTGACAGGTAGAGGATCAGTAAGGAAGCCACTGCTAAGATTACAAAATAAAAACAAGACTGGCCTGGGCAGCACCTCCAGTGGACTACTGAAGAGTGGAAGAAGGGCTTATGGATGTAGGAATCAAAATTTAACATCTTTGGTACATCAAGCAGGGCTTTTGTACACAGTCTAGTAGGTGAAGAGATGGTTCCTGAGTGTCTATTCCTCAAATATTGTAAAAAGTGGTGACATTTCGGCTACCACTGTAGTATTTGTCAAACTTGAAAAAAAAAAAACAACCAGCCAATTTAGCTCATTTGGAGAAAAAAATTCCTTACTGATTCTTTAATGGCAGCCAAAGTAATCCCTGGATCAACATTTGAGAGCAACCACCCCGCTGGTCACCTAATGTCTATATCCTATAATATCATAGTGCTCTAGAAAAACATATAGACCCCTCTTAAACTTCTCTATGGATTTTATCATTACCACGTCCTAAAGTCGAGTGTTCCACAGCCTCACCGCTCTTACAGTAAAGAACCCGCTTCTGTGTTGGTGATAAAACCTGCTTCCTTCTAGATGCAGAAGATGCCCTCTTTTTACTGTCGTAGTTCTGGGTATAAACAGATCATGGGAGATAGCCTCGTATTGTCCCCTATTCTATTTATACATAGATATTTGCTAGCCCCTTAACCCTTCTTTTTTCTAGGGTAAATAATCCCAATTTTGATAGCCTCTCTGAGTAACTGTACACAGCATTCCATGTGAGGCCTGACAAGTGCGTTATATAGTGGAAGAATAATGTTCTCATCCCTCGCCTCTATACCTCTTTTAATGTACCTCAAGACTTTATTTGATTTTGCTGCAGCTGACTGGCATTGATTGCTCCAGTTAAATCTACAGTCAACTAGTAAACCGAGGCCTTTTTCCATATTACTTTTCCCTAGCAAGTAAATATATATGTATCAGCGCCTTGTTAAATGTCAGGTAGATATATGTGGAAAAAATATGGTGGGTGTGTACTCACCTGGTGCTCAGTGGAATTCTCTGGATAGAGAATCCACTAGCACCCGATATCCACGATAGCCTATCAACAACCTTGGGTTCTCGATCCAACCTCCTGGAGAGTGCTCATGGGGATACAGCCCAGCCTGGGCTGTATAATTCGGATGTATGGCACAATCAGTGAAGAAAAAATCCCCGCGCTCCAGAACCCAGAATTAGTCAGTAACACTGTTTTATTATGCGACGCGTTTCGGCAACACAGGTTTTGCCTTTCTCAAGCATATAATACATACATTTAATACCTATAAAGAGAGAATTTAAAATCCACTTACGCTCCACGATGCACGCCAGTGTGGGAGCCATCTTGGCATCATGTGATCGGAAGCGCTTCCTAATCACGTGACTCAATACGTCACTTTTTTCTCAATGGGGACGCATTCAGCGCACCATTTACAACTTCATTCATAAAAACTAGTATTTACTATAGCAAGATGTACACTGCTATGGTAAGTAAAAACTGTAGGTCTTTTGTTTGCTTGGAATACATAAATCATTCATATATATCTCAACTATAAATTAAAACTAATAAAAATATATATAGTTCATAATTAGAGATGAGCGAGCGTACTCGGAAAAGCACTACTCGCTCGAGTAATGTGCTTTATCCGAGTATCGCTGTGCTCGGGTCTGAAGATTCGGGTGCCGCTGCGGCTGACAGGTGAGTCGCAGCGGGGAGCAGGGGAGAGCGGGCGGTAGAGAGGGAGAGAAAGATCTCCCCTCCGTTCCTCCCCGCTCTCCCCTGCAGCTCCCCGCTCCGTGACGGCACCCGAATCTTCAGACCCGAGCACAGCGATACTCGGATAAAGCAAATTACTGGAGCGAGTAGTACTTTTCCGAGTACGCTCGCTCATCTCTATTCATAATGCAACGACCTAAACTAGAACGCTGTTATACGTACATTCAATTTTAAAATCCATTGTAAATATCAGGGATATCGTGATGAATAGGTATGACATAGTATAAAAGTAGGAACTGTTTTAATTAGATCTTCTCTAGTATTTTGTTCAAGCCTAGTGGAGTTAGAGTCTGTAATCTATAGATCCAGGTCATTCCTTTTTTCCTAAGTTGACTGATGGATTTCGTTTGAATATGTTCGAGTGGGGTTACAAAAGTTGTTCAGTTTGACAATTATGAAACTCTATGAAGTGCCGCGTTACACTACGTTTGGTGAATCCCCTTCTGATGTTACATTTATGATTAGCGATACGTGACCTCAGAGCATTTCTAGTTCTACCTACATATTTTTTTCGCATGTACATTCTAATAGATAAATGAGGAATTTACTATCACAGTTTAACCTCTAGTTGTGTTTTATTTTGATGGGTTTTTCTTCTTGCTCTATCTTGCTGTATTCCCTACCCTGTTGAATGTGTTGAAAATAGAGTTGAGCGAACATACGCTGCTGAGCTTAATGCTTGTTTGAGTATTAGCGTACTCGATGGTGCTCGTTACTCGAACGAGCATCACACCGTGTTCGACCCCATCCCAGTTTTTGGCTCCTCCCTGCTGTGATGAGCCTGTTTTGGCTCCTCCCCGTCGCGATGCAGCATGCGCGTCAATGGTCAATTAGAGAGAGAGAGACAAGAAAAAAAAATCTCGGGACCCGGCGTCCCACATACAAAAACACTCGAGTCTCCCATTGCAGTCAATGGGGTTCGTTACTGAAGTAGAGCTCTCGAATTTTACGAAAAGCTTGACTCGAATAACATGGACCCGAGCATTTGGGTGCTCGCTCATCTCTAGTTGACAACATTTACATTTACCTTTCTTATATTTATAAATTCCTGGTTTTGGTAAAAAGAGGATATTTTTGTTGTTGTTCTTCTTCTTTAATTCTGGTCTTGAGGGGGCTATGCGGTTTTGAATGGTTTTGTTCTTCCTGAATATCAGTTTAGGGTTTTCTTCCATAGATTCACACAGGATGGGATCGCTCTTAAGTGTGGACCAATTTTTCTGCATTATTCTCCCGCTATCTTGAGCCTGATTATTATATTTTGTAATGAAGGTTTCCCCAGGTTTTACATTTTTATTGTTTTTTATTTTTACTTTTATTTATTGTAAATTTCCCCTCTTTTCCTTCTCCTCTTCTTTTCTTTAATTCTTTTTCTTTTTCTTTTAGTACTTTTGCATATGCTGCATCAATGAGTTTTTCTGGATTTTTCTTCTCCAGGAAGCCGCAGGGATTCCCCTTTCCTGGTTCTCTAATGGAAACCACCCTTATACAACCCATTCAACCAAAACTATTGTACAAAAATGTCACTAAACCAGTTTTTGTAGTAGTTTTGTAATCCATTAACTTGCTGATTAAATAACTCACGGGAGGTGTCTTCTGAGAAATCCACATATGTAGTATTAGATGGAATTTTTTTTTGAGCCGTTCCCTATTGTAGTGGATTTCGAAACTCCACAAATGAAGTTAGAACAGGGCATCTATCATAACCATTGTCAGGATTTCTATATACTACAGAATCAGTGCAGGTCATAGAATAGAAATGTGGTGTAATTTGTGAGCACAGTATGTTCAGCACATGGGTTTATTTTATCGACAGGGACATATCATCCTCCAGGGCATCAGTACACTGAGCACTGTGTCCCCTCATTGGGATACATGTGTAGAATCTGTATGCAGACTAATAAAAAAACTTGTACATTTCTAAACTATAATGAAGGGAGAAATTATTTCACAATGTATGTTTGCAATTTACAACTTTAGTCGGAAACTGTAAAAAAATTTAAAATAGGACATTGAAAATGTCTGGATATAATAGCAATATAAAAGATAGGAGTGCAGTGTGTTACATGAGCCTGTTAGCGCAATTCATCCATGAATAACTATGTAGGACAACAGAAATTATTGGAAATTATCTTCCAATCCCATTTTGTGATGCTGGCAACAATGTCAATTCCTCGTATCATCCAATATTGATTATATAATTTTCCTAAACCTCCAAGTAGCGACGGAAATGGCCATAGAAATGACCAAATTTATAATTTGGCTCCCACATTTTAAGGCTTAGGAGCAGCTCATTGCTGGAGTATATTTCAGGTTTTGGCATATGGATGACCATGATTAGTGTCGAGCAAAATTTTGGAAAGTTTGGTTTGACCAGTTTGCTGAATCTCAGCAAAAACATCAGTTCAGTCTGAGTTAGTTCGAACCGAACCAAAACTTCACCAATAACCCTAAAACTGGTCTTTAAAACTGTCTAAGACTCATAAAACAAGTCTTCCTCCTCACTCACACAAACACAGGGATAACATACAAACTCCATGCAGATGTTGTCTTTGGTCAGTTTTGAACCTAGGATAGCAGCGCTGCAAGGCAACAGTGCTAACCATGGAGTAGGAGGGATTTTAGTGGGTTTGGCCAAGACAAACTACCCAAGGTTCAGGTTTGCCCTGAACCAAACTTTTCGTGAAATTCAAACGCCTATCTGAGCGGTCTTGGTCAGATATGTATTCTCAAAATCCTTGTCAAAGTGACTCCATGCAAACTGATGTTATTGGCAGTAATGTAGCTCTGTTCAGCTCCAACTCTTTTCACACACTTTGTAAATATACCCTAATATCCATAACACAGGATCTGCTATTTAAAATAGATGACAATCACAGCTTATCTACTCCCTCTTCCTGTGCAATGACCTCTGTACTGGTTAGAGCATGCCTAGAACCATCTCCCATAGAAGTCAATTGGTCCCCTTCTGTCTATTGTGTCTATGGCCCATGAGACTGCTGTAAATCATATCTATAAGTGCTGTTAACTGCAGCTCAGGCAAGATGGCTGCCCGATAATTATTTACAGACAACAGAATAAAGAAAGAAAAAAAATCTGAAAATGAAAACAGATTAGTGAAGGTGAAAATATTTCACTATCTGGCTTTAATTACAAAAAATATATAGGTGACACATTCATTAAACTACAGGGGGTGGGCAAAAATATTGAAACACCATACAAAATGCATGGGATTTAATCATTAGCACTGAGCTCGCCTTTTGACCCCTCCTTGGTGGAGAGCTTTCCAGCCAAATTTGTGTTTACTTCACCTCTTGCCCCGCTCTGGGTGGTTTTGAGAGCCAGCTACAGTAGTAACCGCAGCTCAGTGGTTCAAACCTCTGACCAATGGAACCTTGTTGCTTGGGCAGATGTTCACACAGCAGCATCTGTGTCATATAACCTCCACTTAAAATGATTTATAATCTTATGTAATTAAATACATGCATTTTGTAGAGTGTTTCCATATTTTTGTCCACCCCATGTAGGTGTGAATACAAATTATTTTGTATGTATTTCCAAGTACAAGCAGATTACTGGCACCAATAACTGCCATTGGTGATATTAGCCAAATAATATGTTCATCTATTACCATCTCTAAAAGTAAAGCTACAATGAACCAATCGTGTATTTATCGTCCAATATGAGCAGAGTGGACTGGCCAAAGCAGAAGAGGGTGCTGCACAGGGATCTTGCTGAATATACGGACAATGAGATATAAGTTTATGTCTTGACTGTCGGAAACCTGAATATCATTAGATAGGCAACAGCAATTTTAGTTAAGTGTTCAGTTTCACTGCCAGTCTTTAAGGAATGAGAGGAAACACAGTTCAAAAAGAAATGTGAAGCAAGGGGTCAGCTGAGGGTTCTTCTTACAATTGCACACTTCAAAATGGAGGGAGAATATTACAGAATTTCATAGCAATGGTATATTTGTCAGTAGATTTGGGTTACTGAGAGCTTTTACTTTATTCATGCCAAACAATGACAAGGGAGCATTGCCACTACTGTCAATGGGCAAAATCCGCATGTGGAATTCCAACACTGAAGATAGTGTTTTTGCATATCACTTTTTCATCTCGAAACATTATTTCCTGTGCCGGAATTCTGCGTGCGGATTCACCCTCCCGCACCCCCCCCCCCCCCCCCCAAAAAAAATGCACTAAAATGACATAGAATTTAGAGGCGGAATTCTCACAGAATTTTCCGGGGCGATTTTCGCCATGTGAAACTACCCTTAGGGTCGAAGGTTACGATGCAGATTTGAAACTGGCCTTAGTTAAGCAGGGGAAATTAACATTGATGGTATATCCTCAGGTCCTCTTCACACAAGCGTATTTGGGTGCATATTTGTGGGCGCAATATGTAGAGAATAGAACCCATTGATTTCAATGCGTTCGTTTACATGCATGTTTTTTTTTTTCTTGTGCATTTTGGTCATGCAAAACAAAAAGCAGCATGACCCAAAAGGCCCCAAAGTCCCCATAGAAGTCAATGAGAAGTTCTAAATGTCTTCTTTTTTCTATTCAATTACGCAATTATGTATCTCCTATCGTATTGCTTGTGCATTTACGTAATGAAAGTCCCCATAGAAGTTAATCGGGCTGCGCAAACAATACGCTAGGCGATACATGAAACACCACGTAATTGCATAGGATAAAGAACACATCTGGAACTCAGACGAATTAGCCATTTAAATTAGTGCATCTTTGTTTGCAGCACACAAATGAATATTCCTACCATAGGGTAGGGTATAAAATTATATAGTTAGTCATGGTCTAATCGCTGGGACCTCCACCAATCCCAAGAACAAGGATACTAATGGTAACTTGAAGCTCCTGGGCTCGAATGTATAACCTGTAACAGGGCCCCCAACTGTAAAGCTTTATTTATAGTACTAGGCTCCCTATATGGAGAAGAGAGGCCTTATGGGCCCCCTAAGGCTCCTGGGCCCGGGTGCAACTGCATCCCCTGCATCCTCTATAGTTACGCCAGTGGGTCAATGTATGAATGAAATGGAGGTTGCACATGAGCACCACTACTCCATTCATTTCAACGATAGTGCCAGAAATTTGCAGAGTACAAGTAATCAGCAATCTGCAGCAGTGTCATTGAAATGGATCTCTACATTATTCATGTGGGGACCGGCAGAACTCCATTCTTGGGATCGGTGGGGATCCCAGGAGTCAAACCCTATGGATGATAAAGTTACCCCCTATTCTGTGCCAGATCTTGGTACAACTCCTTTAACTTTGTAAATACATTGCATTACTTATCCTGTAGTGATTATACGACGCGTCTTATACTTCAGAGCTGCATTCATAATTCTGCTAGATTCAGACGTAAAATGTGTTAGAATTCTTTACTGCCTAGCTGCATACAACTCGCACAGAAGATGCTCAAGTTTGTAATTGGTGATTGCTCCAACCAGCTGCAAGTATGTTTAATGTGTCCTGGAATATATTCTATATACTCAAGGGATTTTCTACTCATTCTGTTCCCTTATATTTTACCTTAAAGAAGCCCCACCCCCTTAAAATACATTTTTTCTGTTGCTGCACTGCTTATCTGATTGTCTATCATACTCTGGAATCTCCTTTGTATATTGCACTCACTTACATGCAATGCAGCCTCCTGTCTGATGCTTATCAGAGACCATCTTGATGTTGCTTTCACTGCATTCTTTGCTATTAGTCCCATGATGAATCAGCACAGAATTACAAGAGCAGCTACATACTGTACCATTCTTGCCAGCTGGGAGGACAATGTAAATATCATTAACCTCTAAATTTACCTAGATAAGCTAAAGACTATACTGTATGGAGTCATGGGGGATGAACTATCACCTTCTTCATTATAACTGTGGGACAGGAGTCTCTAATGATCAGTAGTTATGTGATAAGAGTTACTGTACCCCCTGAGAATAGCATGTGTGGTACACTCTATGTAACTTCATTACACAGGTGACTGAGCTGTGGTGACCCCTTGAGAGAACAGAAAGGCAAGTAATTCCCAGAGTCATATGACCCAACTGAAGGGAATTTTTCAGATAATGAATTGAGAAAAAAAAATCAGGCATGCACTTCTTTAATCTTCATATTATAGGTAATAAATGTTTATTTTTTATGTGTTCAATAACTTATTATTTATCTGAAAGCATCATTAATTCCAGGGTACTATATGTATGAAAAGGGTTTCAGTGCATAACATAAGAGAAAACAAGAATAAACAGGAACTAAATAAGTGACAGACTGTTACAAAGGGATAGAAGACCACAATATCCAAGAGGATTATAGCATGATATCCAAGGAAAAGGGCCAATATAAACTGTGACATCCATAATATGAAATCAATGTCACTGTGGATATCTGTGTGTGATAAGTCAGAGGTGCCGATTCATTGCTTCTACATACAGAGTTATACCAGTCCGGATTTAACTGGTATCACTGCATGTCTTTCTCAGACCGGTGTGTCTTCTGATGTCTGCGGGCACTCGCTCTGTAGAGCTTTGATTAAAACTGGAAGTGGCATGTTTGCGTGAATGTGTGCTTGTAGTTGTAGAAGAGAATGACACAGATTCACCTGCATCGCTCGGCGCAGAGAACACGGAGGAGCTAATTATGTTATTGAATGTATCAATTAATGTTTTCAAAAAACATTATGCAGACAGATATATACATAGATATAGATACATAGAAATTTGGATATATCGGGCTCTTTAGTTAAGAAAAAATCAATTTTCCCGTTTCTTATAAATGCAGCTAAAATCTTGATCCCCACATATTGGAGAGACAGTACAATCACTTCTGTTCTTGAATGGTATAACGAGGTGAGCACTACCTGCTCCTTTGAAAAGATCAAAAATAGACGAGAAAGGGGACATAGAGAAGTCACAGTGTCTTTGGAGTGCTTGGTTCACCTTTTTTTATGGAAAACAAGCTCCATCGCCAAGAATTAATAAAACCCCCCAGCCTCTGTATTATCACCCCGCCATTTTACTTTACTTACCAATGTAATAATTTGATGTATTTCTCTTTATACTGCTGAATTGCATACTACATCAGAGCTGTCAAAGTTGTTTGATTGATTTACACTGTGATTACTTCCCTACCCTGACCCTATTTTTGTTGTGTTCCCCCCTCCCCATACCGTAATGAATAAATAAAGAATATATTAAAAAAAGAGAGATAGATATAGACGGATAGGTATGAGATGGATAGATAGATCAACCGATCGATAGATAGGAGATAGATGGATAGATAGATCAACCGATCGATAGATCAACCGATCGATCGATAGATCGACCGATCGATAGATCGACCGATCGATAGATAGATCGACCGATCGATAGATCGACCGATCGATAGATCGACCGATCGATCGATAGATCGACCGATCGATAGATCGACCGATCGATAGATCGACCGATCGATAGATCGACCGATCGATAGATCGACCGATCGATCGATAGATCGACCGATAGATCGACCGATCGATAGATCGACCGATCGATAGATCGACCGATCGATAGATCGACCGATCGATAGATAGATCGACCGATCGATAGATCGACCGACCGATCGACCGACCGATCGATAGATCGACCGATCGATAGATCGACCGATCGATAGATCGACCGATCGATAGATAGATAGATCGACCGATCGATAGACCGACCGATCGATAGACCGACCGATCGATAGACCGACCGATCGATAGACCGACCGATCGATAGATCGACCGATCGATAGATCGACCGATCGATAGACCGACCGATCGATAGACCGACCGATCGATAGACCGACCGATCGATAGACCGACCGATCGATAGATCGACCGATCGATAGACCGACCGATCGATAGATCGACCGATCGATAGACCGACCGATCGATAGATCGACCGATCGATAGACCGACCGATCGATAGATCGACCGATCGATAGACCGACCGATCGATAGATCGACCGATCGATAGACCGACCGATCGATAGACCGACCGATCGATAGACCGACCGATCGATAGACCGACCGATCGATAGACCGACCGATCGATAGACCGACCGATCGATAGATCGACCGATCGATAGATCGACCGATCGATAGATCGATAGATCGACCGATCGATAGATAGATCGACCGATCGATAGATCGACCGATCGATAGATAGATCGACCGATCGATAGATCGACCGATCGATAGATAGATCGACCGATCGATAGATCGACCGATCGATAGATAGATCGACCGATCGATAGATCGACCGATCGATCGATACTGCAGGTTAAAAAAAAAAAGAAATTGTCAGGAAACCAGGGAAAGCAGGAGTCGGGGGTCCCTGCAATGTAGCCCACAACCCCTGTCCCTGCCTACTTGCCTCCACTCCTGGCTAACCCCAGGCGGGCAACTGGGCGACGGTCCCTACACTGGCTAGGGGAATGCTGGGGAAATCCACAATCCCTGGAAACAGAAAGCAAATGGACAGACAAACAGACAACCAGAGCGATGCACAAAGGGAAAACAGCAAACCAGTCCAGGAGCAAGCCAAAGGTCAAGCACTTAAAGGGGTTGTCCCGCGCCGAAACGTTTTTTTTTTTTTGTTTTTTTTAACCCCCCCCCCCCCCCCCGATCGGCGCGAGACAACCCCGATGCAGGGGTTAAAAAAACAACCCGCACAGCGCTTACCTGAATCCCGGCGGTCCGGCGTCTTCATACTCACCTGCTGAAGATGGCCGCCGGGATCCTCTGTCTCCGTGGACCGCAGGGCTTCTGTGCGGTCCATTGCCGATTCCAGCCTCCTGATTGGCTGGAATCGGCACGTGACGGGGCGGAGCTACACGGAGCTACACGGAGCCCCATAGAGAACAGGAGAAGACCTGGACTGCGCAAGTGCGGCTAATTTGGCCATCAGAGGCTGAAAATTAGTCGGCTCCATGGGAACGAGGACGCTAGCAACGGAGCAGGTAAGTATAAAACTTTTTATAACTTCTGTATGGCTCATAATTAATGCACAATGTACATTACAAAGTGCATTAATATGGCCATACAGAAGTGTATAGACCCACTTGCTGCCGCGGGACAACCCCTTTAAAGTCAGTCCGGAGAGATGCAGTACAGAAGGAGGAGACGAAGTCAGGTCAGGGGAAAAGCCAAGGTCAATACACTAATAAACAGGAATACAAGAAAACGCTGGTGAGTGCAAGGAAGCCTATACAAACACTGGCAGTGTCAGGAAGCAACTGAGGGGTTTAAATGCTGTCAGAGCTCCCGCCCCAGCAGCTGATTGGGGCGGAGCACCTGACAGCAGCAGGATAATAAGAAATGCTGGGAGAACCTCCCTCAGACCTAGCAGACCAGACTAGGTCAGTGGAGATGCAGCAGGCTGCCATGGAAACAGGAACACCGCGCCGGGCAGCAGCTGCTATGCTCCTAGCACCTCTGCGCCGTGTAGGAGCTGGGCGGGCAGGAGTGATGACCAGCGTAGGAGTCCCTCTGCGTCGCGCAATCGCAGCAGGGCCGACAGCGTCTGCCGTGCGGTCACGGTGACCCCGATAGCAGCCAATCCTGACATAAATAACTATTAGTCAAGAACATTTCTTACCAAGCACGCTAATCCTAGTGGAGACTAAAGAAAACAGTTACATCCTGTGAGGATGATGGAGATCAGTGCCTGATCCCTGAGGAAATGATGGCATATCGTTAGGACCACTCCTGTCCAAGTGGCACTGATTTGTGATATGTCATCACTCATCACTTGTGAAAAATCCCTTAAGCATGTCCAAGCTCCTAACTCTGATTCTAAAGATTTATGGATAACAATTCCTCTGCAGAATTTACCAAACTTCTATAACATAGTGCAGAAATGTGTAGCAAGTACTTGATTCTCAATGATTAACCCCTAAGGACCACTTTTCACGGATTTTACCCATGTGGTGGTTTCACTGCCCTATTTTTTTTCTTCAGCTACCAAAATTATTTTTGCTGCATTTTTTTTTCATGACATATAGGGTTATTTGTTTATATCTTTTTTTCATTGACTTTTTTTTCAGTTTTTACCACTAATAGTTTTATTAGGGGTAAAAGGCTAAAAAAAATTTTTACATTTATAGTTGTTTGTTTTTTTAAATTTGTATATTTACGCTAAAATAAAGTATGGGAATGAGTTCCTCATTTTGTTTCAGACGTTTTGCTATCTAATATCGATATATAATATGTATGGTTTCGGATTACAGGGAGCATATGATGACAGTTTGGGTTGGCAATGATGGTGGGTAATTTTCTATTTTATGTATATATTTTTATTTTATTCTGTAATTTTTCTTTGCTTATTTTTGTAACTATTTTTTTTCTTTGGCTCCCATGATGTTATAGTTGACCTCTGGGGGACATTCACATTGTATTTTTTTAGGTCCTAAATATGAAAACTAAAGGGGTCACAACTTGATTATTTAATTCTTAGTGCAAAAGTAAGTGACCCCCTATGTAATGTAACTAATAACATACATCTGTACCGCATAAATGTGAAATTTGCCACAACCATTTTTTCATCTTAAATAGGAAAAGTAAGGTGGTCGCAACTTCAATATTCAATACTGAGCGTGAAAAACTGTATGAAAATCTGCGCTACATGAGATAGTTCTTTTCTCAGAAACCATAAAGCCTCGGGAAATTATTTGTATACTGAGGAAAATGTACCTCATCTCTATGTCCATATAATGAGGAGAATCTACCTCACCTCTATGTGTATATACTGAGGAGACTCTACTTCATCTCTATGAGTATATACTGAGGAGACTCTACCTCATCTCTATGTGTATATATACTGAGGAAAATCTACCTCACGTCTCTGTGTATATACTAAGGAGAATATATCTGACCTCTGTGTGTATATACTGAGAACAATCTAACTGACCTCTGTGTGTATATACTGAGGAGAATCTACCTCACCTATATGTGTATAAACTGAGGAGAATCTACCTCACCTCTATGTGTATATACTGAGGAGAATATAACTGACCTCTGTGTATATATACTGAGGACATTCTAACTGACCTCTGTTTGTATATACTGAGGAGACTACCTCATCTCTATGTGTATATACTGAGAACAATCTAACTGACCTCTATGTGTATATACTGAGAACAATCTAACTGGCCTCTGTCTGTGTATATACTAAGGAGACTCTACCTCTCCTCTATGTGTATAAACTGAGGAGAATATAACTGACCTCTGTGTATATATACTGAGGAGATTCTAACAGACCTCTGTTTGTATATACTGAGGAGATTCTAACAGACCTCTGTTTGTATATACTGAGGAGAATATAACTGACCTCTGTGTGTATATACTGAGAAGAATCTAACTGACCTCTGTGTGTATATACTGAGATGAATCTACCTCAACTCTATGTGTATATACTGAGGAGAATCTAACTGATCTTGGTCTGTATATACTGAAGAGAATTTAGTTTATCTCTGTCTGTATGTACTGAAGAGAATATAACTGACCTCTGTGTATATACTGAGTAGAATATAACTGACCTCTATGTGTATATACTGAGCAGAACATAACTGACCTCTGTGCATATACTGAAGAGAATATAACTGAACTCTGTGGATATACTAAGGAAAATATAACTGACCACTATGTGCATATACTGAGCAGAATATAACTAACCTCTGTGCATATACTGAAGAGAATATTACTGACCTCTGTGCATATACTGCAGAGAATATAACTGACCTCTGTGTGCATATACTGAGGAGAATCTAACTGACCTTTGTGTGTATATACTGAGGAGAATCTACCTTACCTTTATGTGTATATACTGAGGAGAATCTACTTCACCTCTATGTGTATATACTGAGGAGAATCTCACTGACCTATGTGTGTATACACTGAGGAAAATCTAGCTGACCTCTGTGTGTATATACTGAAGAGAATATAACTGACCTCTGTGTGTATATACTGAAGAGAATCTAACTGACCTCTGTGTGTATATACTGAGGAGAATCTACCTTAGCTTTATGTGTATATACTGAGGAGAATCTAACTGACCTCTGTGTGTATATACTGAAGAGAATCTAACTGACCTCTGTGTGTATATACTGTAAGGCTGCAAATAGATACAGTAAATCAAAGTTACATATATGATAATCATAAACACATGCTCAGCTGCATAATGGACAGGCAAAAAGAGGTCATAACTAGACATGAGCGAGCACCAAAATGCTCGGGTGCTCGTTACTCGGGACGAAATTATCGCGATGCTCGAGGGTTCGTTTCGAGTAACAAACCCCATTGAAGTCAATGGGCGACCCGAGCATTTTTGTATAACGCCGATGCTCGCTAAGGTTTTCATTTGTGAAAATCGGGGCAATTCAAGAAAGTGATGGGAACGACACAGCAACGGATAGGGCAGGCGAGGGCCTACATGTTGGGCTGCATCTCAAGTTCCCAGGTCCCACTATTAAGCCACAATAGCGGCAAGAGTGCCCCCCCCCCCCCCGCACTGTCAGCATAAAGATCGTTCTCCTCTGCCACAGCAGAAACAGCTGTGGCAGAGAAGAACGATGTTAGCCCATTGAATTCAATGGAGCCGGCAATACAGCAGGTTCCACTGAAAGCAATGGGCTGCCGGCGTGCGTGGGATGAATTGTTGGGAAGGGCTTAAATATAGAAGCCCTTCCCTGCAATTCATCCAGAAATGTGTAAAAATAAAAAATATATACCGTATATACCGGCGTATAAGGCGAAGGGGCGTATAAGACGGCCCCCCCAACTGTCACCTTATACGCCAGGAATACAGCGGAGCAAAAAATAAAAATCATTACTCACTTCCCCCGGCGTTCTGCGGCGCTGCTGCAGGATGTCGCTCCCTCCTGGTCCCCGGCAGAGCATTGCTTTCTGGACGCAGGGCATGAAATCCCCGCCTCCAGAAAACACACGTGCCTTCAGCCAATCACAGCCAATGACAATGATGTCATTGAATGGCTGTGATTGGCTGACGGCGTGTGTTAGCTAATCACAGTAGCTTTCTGGAGGCGGGGATTTCAAGCCCTGCGTCCAGAAAGCAATGCTCTGCCAGGGACCAGGAGGGAGCGACAGCCTGCAGCAGCGCCGCAGAACGCCGGGGGAAGTGAGTAATGATTTTTATTTTTTGCTCCGCTGTATTCCCGGCGTATAAGGTGACAGTTGGGGGGTCGTCTTATACGCCCCATCGCCTTATACGCCGGTATATACTTACCTTGTCCCGGCAGACGGAGTTCAGCGCGGCCGGCCTACAGTGGGTATGAAGGGGGTGTGAGTCAGACCTGCCCCCTGATTGGCTCAGCGCTGAGTCTGACTTACACCCCCTTCACACCCACTGCCGGCCGCCGCGGCTGAACTCCGTCTGCCGGGACAAGGTAAGTATATATATATTTTTTTATTTTAACACATTTCTGGATGAATTGCAGGGAAGGGCTTATATATTTAAGCCCTTCCCGACAATTCATCCCGCGCTCGCCGGCAGCCCATTGCTTTCAGTGGAACCTGCTGTATTGCCGGCTCCATTGAATTCAATGGGCAAACATCGTTCTTCTCTGCCACATTGAGCGCATATAGAGAAGAGAACAGGAATCGCAGATCGCAGATAGGTGCGATCTGCGATTTCTATGGCCTAAGAAGGACCGTTGAGGTTCTTGAAGCCTAAAATCACTCCTAACGCTCTCCCTATAGCAGCTCCGGCATCAACAGCACTTTCCCTGAACGATGTCAGAATGCATCTGTGGCGAGCCGCGGGCGGGCAGATTTTAATACTCGGGTGACACCTGATCTCGCCAGCCACTCACTGCAGGGGGGTGGTATAGGGCTTGAACGTCGCAGGGGGAAGTTGTAATGCCTTCCCTGTCTTTCTATTGGCCAGAAAAGCGCGCTAACGTCTCAGAGATGAAAGTGAAAGTAACTCGAACATCGCGTGGTACTCGTCTCGAGTAACGAGCATCTCGAACACCCTAATACTCAAACGAGTATCAAGCTCGGACGAGTACGCTCGCTCATCTCTAGTCATAACGCAAAAGCCTTTATAAAAAAAAAGTGTACATTTTATTAAATAGAATTATATTAAAATATCACATAACAGAAGAGATGAGTTCCTAAACGAAAGGAAATAATGCATCAAAAAATGAAGGCATGTTGCATGTCATCTTAATAGAGACATATGTATGCAAGAGATATCCAATGCTATCACAATCATGTTAACAATGTTGATAATAATGCAACAAGCATATTGAATGCCACGTATTCACATGTACAGGACCATGATAGGAACATGAACATACAGCCAACCTTATATCCTGCGCACGATGCGTGTTTCGCTAAAGCTTTCTCAACAGGTACCGCTTGCTGAAATTTATATAGTACAATAAAGGTTGATTATCTGGCAGGGGAAACCCCTGCCAACTAACCCCATCAACTAATCAAACACCATAAAGGTAGCAGGAGAGTTAACACATTGGTGAGTAGCATCCAATGACAGGGCGCACGTGTCGATGCCATGATCATATACGCTCGGCTAAGTTTTAAATTTCGTCTAACTAGTTTCCTCTATTTTCCTATTGTTAATCTCTAGTTTTCTTTAGACAAATATCTTCAGACATATTGGAAGCCAAGGTTGTGACCAAAGCTCTGTTGCTGCAAAGTTTTTGCATTACCACCTTTGCTATATGTGGACCTAACCTCCTATTTCACATCCAGGTAGCTCTAAATTATTGTAATGAATCTACATTCAGTAACAGTACAATATGTTGGTCACAAAGGAATTTGAGCCAATGCATTGCTGCTGCTGTCAAAATCAGCTTATATGAAGAATGTCAGACAGGAGTGGGTGAGGGGAGAGATTATATAACCAGTGACATCTTTTAGACATAATCATCATATGGTCATAGAAAAGAATTGCTTTCAGTGAACTTTTATTACAGTGAGGGCTTGTACCCACTGGAGATAGACTTCCCTGCGATGCAAGAGTGAGTGAAAACTCATGATTATGAAACCAATGATTTTCAATGGTTTCATTCCCATTTGCGATGTCTTCACTCAAGTCTCACAGCGCTCAGAAAAATCTGCGCTATCAGCCATTGCTTTCAATGGGGTCGGCATCCCCTGCAACAATGATTTTTGGGAGAGTGGGGGCTTGAAATATAAGCCCTACCCCGAAAATCATCCCTAGCTGTAAAAAAAATAAAATAAATAACTCACCTAGAACAGCAGTTATCTTCTGGTGGTTGGGGATTGAAAAATTCCCCACCTCCAGAAAGCGCTGCCTCTGATTGGCTGAGCGCTGTGACCAATCAGAGGCAACCCTCAGCCATCATTGAATGACACTTGACGGCTGCCTGTGATTGATCACAGTGCTCAGTCAATCAGAGGCAGCGCTCAGCCATTCATTGAATGGCTGAGCGCTGCCTGCGATTGGTCACAGCGCTTAGACAAACAGAGGCAGCACTTTCTGGAGGCGGGAATTTTTCAACCTCTGGCCACCAGAAGACAGATGAAGACTGATGGGGATGGAGAGAAGAGCCAGACTGCTCTTCTAAGTGAGTTAATTTTTATTATTTCTATAGCTAGGGATGATTTTCGGGGTAGGTCTTATATTTCAAGCCCACCTCGTTTCGAAAATCATCGCTGCAGTGTATGCCTTCATCCCATTGCTTTCAATGGGGCGGCAGCAGCGTTGGCCCCATTGTAAGCAATGGGATAGCTTTGTAGACCTCAGCTGTGGCAGGTGTGGCAGGGAATGCTTTCATCCTTGTGATCCCCGTGGGGATAGAGGAATCCCCTGCCATAGCTGTCACAGCTGTCGCAGGTGTGTCAGGGGAGCGCAATGTACTCCCTATATTTTCAATGCTGCTGCTGCCAGCCCCATTTAAAACAATAGGCGATAGCGCATTGAAAATCATTGGTTACATAATCATGCGTTTTCACTCACTTTCGCATCGCAGGGAAGTCTATTGCCAGTTGATATGAGTCCTGAGGCTCACAATACATGAAATGGATCTATAGAAATAATACATTTCTCTATATGGCTTTAATGCAATTCGAATATTTGTGTATATTCAGTATTATCTAATATCTAATGTCAGATTTATATTCATAAAGTTCTAGTGTCTTAAATTCACAGGCTAAGTTCTCATTTCAGTTGTTTAATCCATAAAATCTTCAATGTGGCAAGTCTACTGACAGAATCATTTCCACCTAAAGTAAAGTTTAATATATTGAAAATATATTGAGCATCAAAGTATTTAAGCCATATTTGATATTTTGTGCCTCTTATTTTCATCTATGAATTTCTATTGTAAGACAGAGTGTTTAAATGCTGTTTTACTGCTGTGTTCACTGTATTAAATACAATATGATCTAATAAGCTAAAAATACTATGACCAAAAAAGTTACAAAAACCAATACAAGTAACACACAAAAACTAGCTATAAAAAACAAGTAAAATGCTCCGGTATGCTAAAGTGTAACTGTCATTTTATTAACCCATTTACGACCAGCCACTGTAAAAATACGGCGGTGCTCTAAGTCTCCTGTCAGTGACAGCTGATAACCTGGAGCAGAAGGCAGGAGGGGTTTTTTAACCCTTCCTGCCTTCTGCTTCCCCGATATCCAGTGCTCAATGAGCACTGTATGGGCAAAGTGAAAGTAAGAAGTTCTTTCACTACGGAAGCCTCGGGGGAGGGGGGGGGGGGTCATGTGACCTCCCGGGATTCCCTGCTACTGCAGAGCTGGAGGGTCAGGTCATGTGAACTCCCGGGATTCCCTGCTACTGCAGAGCTGGAGGGTCAGGCTTAGAGCCTGGCAGCTCTGCAGGTGACTAATGTCACCACAGGGGTTGCTTTCCCCTATAATTAGGGCTCCTATGGACGCCCCAGCTACAGTGGGAAAATGTCAAATAAAGTTAAAAAAAAAAAAAAAAGTGAGTGTCCCCCAGAGGTCTTATATGACGTCATGGGGGACACAGATAGTAAAAAACACAATTACATAAATAAGTAAAACAAAACAACAGAATAAAACAACAATACATACATAAGAAAGAGAATAACACAAAGCAGACGCCAACAAAAACCGTCGCCGTATGCGCCCTGTAAACTAAAACCATACATACTATATATCAAAACGTCCGAAATAAATAGAGGAACCCATTCCCATACTTTATTTTAGTGTAAATATAAAAATAATTTTTAAAAAAACTATAAATGTTAAAAAAATCTTTTTAGCATTTTACCCCCAATAAAACTAAAAAACGGGAAAAAAAGTCAGTGAAAAAGATATTTAAAAAATCGCCCTATATGTCACGGGAAAAAAAAATGCAGCAAAAATAATTTTGGTAGCTAAAGGAAAAAAAATAGAGCAGTAAAACTGCCACATGGGTAAAATCCCTAAAAAGTGTCTGGTCCTTAAGGTACAAAACAACCTGGTCCTTAAGGGGTTAAACTTCTGATATGTTACACTGAGATGCCAGAAGTTTTGATCAGTGGGTGGGATTTAGGTGCTGAGACCCTCACTGATTGTGATAAGGCAGTTGCAGAAGCTATTAGCTGAGTGTTATGCTCTTTGTTTCTATTTGGCTCTGATCTTCTCTTCTAGAGAGTTGAGTGAGAAGTGAATGGTCTTGGAACCCCTCTTTCCTCACCTTCACTGAACAAAAATGCTAGTGCAACCTTTTTGATTTACTTACTAGACTACTGCAACATCCTCCGATGTGACCTCCCATCTAACAGTTTTGTACCCCTCCAATCCAATCTTAACTCTGCTGCCCAACTGAACCTCTCCCTTTATTACTCCTCTGACAATTTCTTCTCTATATACCCATTGTCCAGCAAATTCAGTTGAAAATATGAATGACACACAAGTATGTCCACAATCTGTCCCCTCCATACATCTTTGACTTATCTCCCACTACTTTCCAACACATAATCTCCGATCCTTGCAAGACCTTCCTTTATGTTCTCCTCTTGTCTGCTCCTCCAAGATTTCTCCCATGTATCCCATACACTCTGGAACTCACTACTCCAAATGATGAGACCTTTCCCCATCTTGTACTAAAATCATGTTGTTAGGGATTTTATGTGGATCCACTGTATCGCCCAACTAGTAGATGGAACAGACTGGCAGGGCAGACAGCAGGCTCTGTAAACCCGGATGCTCACCGCTGGAAGGCGAGACTTGGAATGCAAGGCGACCAGGGGATCTACCCCAATGCTGGAAGCAGGAGATGAGAAAGTCCCTGACTATCAATAGCAGAGAATTCGCCCTGAAAAGGGTAGCCCTGTGCAGGAACCTAGGCGCTGATTAACCCTGTCAGGACTGATCACTAGGAAGCCAGGAAGTAGGATGAGACCACGCTGTCTGCAGAACCAAGGAGTGAGCAAGTTCAGGACCAAGCTGGAAGTACTGAGCAAACTGTAGATACATCAACACTGCAGCAGGGGCTATCAGGTTTGAGGCCTCTATATAGTGGTGAAGAGATGACCAACAATCTGCAGCTGGGTGAAAGAGGCAGAACCAATTTAACCATGGCAGTGCTGGAAGAAAAGCAATCACATTTTCAGACAATGACTCCCGTGTCAGCCAGACCTAACACTTGTATTATACAATTTTCAAATTCTGGACAATCTTCACTAAGTATTCACCAAAGAAAACGCAGATAAGCAAAAAACAAAATGATGTCTTGTAAAACGTGAATTGAAAGATGCATGTGGTTTTTCTGGCATTATTTTACTAAAAAAAAAAAAAAACACATTATCCATGAAAGGTGATAGTGTTGTAAAAAAAAACACTGTTTTTACAAGCATTTTTACAGATTTTTTTTGTGGCACAAAAAGAAGCATTGAGATGTTAGCTGTAGGTCAACATGAAATTCTAAAAAAACACTACACATTTTTTTTGCTGCCTTTTTTTCCTAACTTTTGGTGCATTTTTTGGGTCCATAGTGGTTCTTCAAAATTGTAGTGTACTATAGCTATGTCTGGGAATGGTGTTCTTTTTTCTGGCATTTTCCTCATAGGCTCCTATACAAAATAAAATGCTAAAAAAACAAAAGCTGTGTGACGAATAAACACTGCCGAAACAGTGAGCTTATTATTAATAATAATAATAGGCACAATATACTGCAATCCAGGAGTATTGCCATGCATTATACAAACAATAAAGTGCTAGTAAGACGAAAAAATGTCCCCCCTTCCCTTTTTTCCATCCAAAGAAATCTCTCTTAAGGCCAATTTACATAGAGCGATGATCACTCAAAGATCGCTCAAACAACAGTTTGAGTGACAGCTTTGAGTGATCATTTTGCATAAGCTACTTAATAGCAATTTAGCGTGCAAATGAAGCCTTTAGCTGAAAGCAATTATAAGCCGGAGAGCTCTTATCCGCTTTCAGTTAATTTGTTCTCCGACAGGAAACAATGCTATCAGCACTCCCCATGGAGAACTACTGATAAGGTTGAATGATGATTTTCAGGTTGGCCTGAATTTAACAATCATCCAGCAGTGCACTAAAAGTGCACAATGGCCGCGCGTTTAGACACAACGATGATCGCTCAAATGATAGCTTTTTAGGGGCCTATATGTCTTGGCAACAAAAAAAAGTTATTGGTCTTGGAAGGTAGGGATGAAAGAAGTCAATGCTAATAGTGGCTATGCTGTATAGGGATTAAACACTAATTTAACCTGAACTTATGACATGAGTGGTAAAAAGAACCAAAAGAACCCTGAAGAAAGACTCACAAACACAAGAAAACATGCAAATTCTAAGCAACTGTTTTTACAGGTTTTACTCAAGATTTAATACCATAAATCACGTGTCAAACACAAGGCCGGCAGCCGAATCTGGTCCGCTGCCTCATCTTATGTGGCCTGCGGCGTGCCGACAGCTGCTCACCCCTGAAGCGATTACCAACTGGGGTGCCGCAGATCCCCGCTGGTAATTATGCTGTTAGCGCTGATCCCGGCACACACTCTGAAGTCAGTGTGCAGTCGGGATCCTCCTCCCCTGAGTCCCCTGCTCCTCAGTTCCGCAGGAGAGGACTCAGGGAGCATATTAACTTTTTCCACAACACTTCTGCCCCAATTAGGTTGCTGGAATTGCTGAATAGTGCAGAAGTGTTGTGGAAAAAGTTAATAAGCGTGATGTCAGTGTGCACCCGGGGATCACCACGAGCAGAGGGGGAGCGGCGCTGACAGCAAGGAGGAGGTTAATATGATTCGGGGAGGGAGGGGGGGTTTAATATGACTGTGCGGGGGTTAATATTGCTGTGGGCTATAATATTATTGCGGAGGGAGATAATTTTACTGTGGGGTTATTACTACTGAGGGGGTTAATATTACTACTGTGGCAGTCGCTATTACTACTGGGGCCACTGTGGGGGTCGTTATTACTGCTGGGGCCACTGTGGGGGTCACTATTACTGCTGGGGCCACTGTGGGGGTCACTATTACTACTGGGGCCACTGTGGGGGTCGCTATTACTACTGGGGCCACTGTGGGGGTCGCTATTACCACTGGGGCCACTGTGGGGGTCGCTATTACTAATTTGGCCACTGTGGGGGTCAATATTATTACTGGGGCCACTATTACTACTGCAACCACGATAGGGGACACTATTACTACTGCAACCACTATAGGGGTCAATAATATGGCTCGTTCACACGGGCGTAATCGTATTTCAGTCGCACAAAAATGCTCCATATTTGCGCAATTGAAAATCGCTTATGCCTGCATATTTGGGCACACAAAAAAGAATGCACATGGGACACTGAAATGGTGCGCAAATATGCAGTGAATACATAGGTTTCCTGCCTATTCACCACGTATTTGTGTGGCCCATTCACTTCAATGCCTATCAGGGTGCGTACTATGCAACAAAATAGGTCATGCTGTGTGAAAATATACATCATGTGAATGACTCATTGAAATCAATGGCTTCTATTCACTGCATATTATGTACGCAAATACGCTTGTGTGAATAGGCCCTTACTACACTGTCTTCCAATCGGCCCTTTGAAGGTCACCATAAGCCTGATGTGGCCCTCGGTGAAAATGAGTTTGACACCCCTGCCATAAATAATAACTTACAGGAAGGTGACTATAAACTAACTGAGAAAAAGAATCGAGAGCGCACAGCTAAAGAAACTTTGAAAACTGGCACAGAAGTAGTTTACAATATTCTAAGAAAACAAAGATGAATTCAGTGCAGACCAACAGTCTATTAAAGAAAGCAAACAAAGGATGACAAATAGAATCATTGCTTTCAAAAGAAAGAAACACTCTAATTCATCACTCGGACCTCCAGGGTATACGATAACCAAAGTGTAAATTCAAAAGGTTTCTTTTTGTTCAAAACAAATCCTTTGTGAAAGTTTTATGACCTTGAAGCTCTTGATGTGTGATCGTATTGTTTGTTGGAAAGTTCTGTTTTGTGCTATCAATTGAATAAAATAGAGACTTGTGTTTTTATGCTTTCTCAAACAAAAGTTTGAAGGCAAATCACAAGAAAGACTTAAAATGGCAAACTGCTTTACAACTAATGACTTAGCAAACAAGATGTCTGGATATAGTATACATAGATGTATACAACTGTGCCTAATTGTCCGCCAAGTGTATTCTACTACGCCTAAGGCTATGTTCACACACTTTGTTTTGATTTAAAAAAGATCAAAAATTACAAAGTGGATTAAAGTCAAATGTAATTCTTTCTTTATACTGTGGCTCTCTTTTGAGCAATTAAAAATGTACCAAACTGTGCTGTGTGAACATGACCTAAAAAAGGAATGATTATGTTGGCCTTAGGGGAGCATAAACCACATATTTTTACTAGACTTTTTCATTTTCTTCTAGTTTGATTAATATGCAATAACCCTTTCCTAACCATTTTGTATCCTGGTTTTCCTAGGGGGCTTACTCTTTTTCTGCCGTTGTACAACGGCGCTATATGTTGGCTAAAGCCAGTACTGCATGAGGTGACACGTTGGATAGGCTCTGACAGCAGAGAGGCTGGCAATATACAGTAAGAGTACCCTGACGGACGCCTTCCAACATCAGAGCTGTACAGCCTTAAATCATAATGTCTTATGATGTCAGACAGTAAATTGGAAAGGGTTAATATGCATATTGCTAAATTGGTTAAATACATATTGGTATAAACCATTCCCATGCTAAATTTAAAGGGGTTGTACCAAGATTGCAGATTATCCCTTATCCATAGGGTAGGGAATAATTTGCTAATTGTTGGGGTCTGCTGAGACCACCATGATCTTCAGAGTGAGACTCCTGTGTGTTCTTCCCATCACTGGAGGGGTTGATTCTCCCCTTGCAGTACAATCAGCTTAAAGGAAGCGCTGGGCGAGTCTATGTGGTCAACGCTCTGTTAATTTTAATGTGTTGATGGAAATACCTGAACAGGTGCCACTGGACTATTTCCATAGTCCCAATACAAGAGAAAGCAGCGCTGCTGTGCTTGCACAACCAGCGCTCTATTCAGTCTCTCAGAGGGAAGTGCAGTAACCACATAGCGACAAGCATAGGTGGATACAGGACCTCCGATCTCGTGATCGGCCCTCTCAAGACCCTCACTGATCAGCAAGTTATTTCCTATGCTATGGGGTTTCTTATGTCCAGATGCATGCTGCAAAGAAAATATCTAAAAATGCTGATACAGCTGCTCAGACAAGATGGCTGTCCCAGTAATTACATACAGAAGATGGAATTTAAAAAAAATATGCAATCAGGGAATAAACATAATCTAGTAAATATCCTTGTATATATTCACACATAAAATATAGTCACATAATTATTGTACTGTACTTAAACCACCTATGGGGTTTGTACATTCCTTCAGTTCTTGCCTATTGCTTCTTCTTAAAGGGAACCTACCCACCTTTAAGTACCATAAATTACATTTTGGTCTTATGGGACAGGGGCAAAGAATCCAGACTTGTGCTTTTTATACTTACATGGCTCACTGTTCCCTCACTGGCAGCACTGGAAACCAGTGCTTGGACTGTGCATCAGATTCAGGGCCGTAACTATAGAGGATGCAGGGGATGCGGTTGCACCCGGGCCCAGGAGCCTTAGGGGGTCCATAAGGCCTCTCCTCTCCATATAGGGAACCCAGTACTATGAGTAAAGCATTATAGTTGGGGGCCCTGTTACAAGTTTTGCATCGGGGCCCGGGAGCTTCAAGTTACGCCTCTGCATGCGCACACACTGTTCTCTAATGGTATGTGCACACACTGCCTGCAGAGATGAGTCTGGTGTACAGACCGAGCTCTAGACAGTTTCTAGGGATGGTAGCAAGAGAAGAGGGAGCTAGGCAAGTATAAAAAGCACATCTCTACACTCCACGGGCCTTTTCCTATTAGCTCATAAACTTTTTTTATGATGTACATAACTAATGACAGGTTCCTTTTAAACAAATGTTTTCCGTTGGGCTAAAAAGCCAAGCATCGTGCTTTTTTAAACAATTCATAATACCCATTTTATATATCTTGTCAAAAATATGGCCAATTTGTGTGAACAGCACACTAAGGTTTCCAAAAGCCAATGCTTCCTCGAAGAGGTAACCCTAAATTATTTGTAGTATAGATGCAACTAGTTCCTGGAAACATCCCTTAGACCTTGCAGTCCATGTTGACATGATAGTATCTTGTAGTCTCTGCAGATGCATGATATGAATAGTCTACTGCATCTCCAGTGGCCTGAGATCAGGTGACTGCAATGAACTCCTTTGAAAAGTGTGCGTCTCCAGGATCCTTTGCTTCCTCTGTGCTTAACTAATCATGATCTTTTACCTGATCGCCTATATTCTATAAAGTAAACTTATTCCATTTTTAACTCTTTTTTATTGCAATTTTTCACAATTTTAAAACATTACCACATCTTACAGGTTATAAGTATAATAGAATACACTGTATATACTCGAGTATAAGCCTAGTTTTTCAGCACATTTTTTTATGGTGATAAAGCCCCCCTCGGCTTATACTCGAGTGAGGTAAAAAAAACAACAAAAAACCCACAATACTCACCTCCCAGCCTGCATCTGTGTCCCCCGCATGGTTGTCTCCCTGGCGGTGCGGCAAGCTGCTTGAGAATTCTCCCCGCTGTCATCTCCCTGCTCAGCTTCGAATTCCCCTATCAGCGCTGTGTAGGTAAGTGCTTTGATTGGATCGAGCGCCAGTCAATCACAGCCGGCGCTTGATCATTCAGAGCCATTCAGTGGATGACATCACTGAATGGCTGTGATTGGTTTATTGAGCGCCGGCGGTGATTGGCTGGTGCTCGATCCAATCACAGCACTTACTTACACAGCGCTGATGGCAGGGGAATTCAAAGCCGAGCAGAGAGATGACAGCGGGGAGAAGTCTCCAGCATCTCGCCACACAGCCGGGGAGACTACTGCACCAGAGCCTTGTTAATTTTTAGATTTGATATGGCTTCCTGTATTTCTATCTGTGATATAGGGGCATTTTGGAAGGAACATTGTTCTGCATTCAGTGCGATGCCAGGGGGAATAGCCATTGGGATGTCTGGTTGTATTGGAGTTTGGGTGTAAAATTGCGAGTAAAACCTGTAAAAAATATCATTTATTTTTGCTGGGTGAGATTGCATCTTACCAGATTGGTCTTTCAGACCTAAAATATTAGATATCGCAAATAGACCCTTGCTAGTTTAGCCATAAGTTTGCCCGCTTTGTTCCGAATTTAAGAAAAATGAAACGCGCTTCATTATAAGAATAGGACAATTGCTCGTTTGTATAACCATGTGTCATAGGCTTCTTTGGACTCCGTCCATTTCTGTTTGTTCTGTAAATTATGGTTGGATTGAAATGTCGTGTATGCCGACCACAGGAGAGAGCTATATTGGCCAATTTTATCTTTGATCCTTCTTTTTAGCGAAATTGTATATGCAATCAATTTGCCTCTAATACGAGCCTTAGCTGTGTCCCATAACAGCTGAGGATCATCAGAGTATATCTCATTGTCTGACGTAAAATCCTGCCACCATCCCCGTAGCAACGCCCGAAAGGTCTCGTCTTCAGCCAGATACGTAAGAATTTTCACAAATAGTCTGTACCCCTAGGAACTTTATCATGTATTGTTAAAATCACCAGAGTGTGATCCGAGATCACAAGTTCTGCGATACTTGCATTAGTAACTTTAGACAATAAACCAGGAGACAGCAATATGTAATCAATTCTGGACCAAGAGTCTTGTGTGTGGGAATAATGTGTGAATTCACGGCCTTCTGGATTGATTTCCCACCACACATCCCTAAAGTGTTGTGAATAAGTAAAATTATAAACTGCGACATCATGATATCTTGAGGTATTTCCACTGCATGGCTTCGGCGATTTTTAGGAATTAAAGTCACCTCCCATCATTTTAAGGTCTACCATGTCCACCAAAAACTCTGTCAGATCTCTAAAGAATTGTTGATTATTACTGTTAGGGCCGTATATATTATATATACTAAAGTCTTCTAGGTTATTTTTAGAGTTGAGCAAACATACTCTGCCGAGCTTGATGCTTGTTCGAGTTTTAGCGTACTCGATGGTGCTCATTACTCGAACGAGCATCAAACCGTGTTCGACCCCACCCCAGTTGTTGGCTCCTCCCCGCTGTGATGTGCCTGTTTTGGCCCCTCCCCACCGCGACAGGGGGAGAGGGAGAGAGAGAGAGAGAGAGAGAGACAAACGAACCTAGAAAAAAACAAAAAAGCTCGGCACATGGCGTCCCACATATAAAAATGTTGGAGTCTCCCATTGTAGTCAATGGGGTTCGTTACTCGAGTAGAGCTCTCGAATTTTACAAAAACGCTTGACTCGAATAACGCGGACCCGAGCATTTGGGTGCTCCCCATCTCTAGTTGTTTTTTATGCGTACATGTAAGATTCTGCCATTAGAATCATGTCAATGATCTACTACCATTAAACCCGCCCCATTCCTAATGAGTAGTAAAACTCCCACCTTCTAAGTGTACCACGGGCAATCCATAAATCTCCCCCACCCACAATTTTCACATGCGGAAATACTCATTTTCAGTGCGTCTCTTCATGTAGGGCAATATCAACTTTTAATTGTTTTAGGTGTCTTAATACTAGCGAGTGCTTTGAGGAGATCTAAGTCCGTTTACATTTCAGGGACTGATTTGCATATGGACGTTAACCTATATATGCAAGATGCGTTTATCGTAAACTCACCAATAGATTCACTAATTGAGAAACAGAATTATAACCAGAAAAATAACAGTTCAATAAAACTCTCAACAATAATCCCCCGTTCGACGTCTAACGCAGTGAGGTGGTGCAAAAGAAATGAACATGCGGTCTCTTTTAATGGACAATGCCTTGCATGAACCCGAAAAGAGAATGCATAGATCGACTTCCCTTAATTCCACTTTGTGAGTTACATCAAAATTGTTCTGCCTGTTTCACAATTACAGCAGTGGCAGTTTTGAATTGTTTTCTTGCTCCTACATGCATGTTAAAGAAGCCAAAATGGATTCTCCAGTATTGTACTCAAACGAAGAACTCTGCTCGAGATATTCATCATTAGTAGCCACAAATTGTTCCTTACCCCATAACAGCTCTGAGCTTTTCAAATATCATTACTATCATTACTCTCTGCTATCTCTACTATAAACATCTAAAGGGACATTTAAAACATAGACTCTTCTTCTAGGGTCTCTTAACAGCCCTTGTTTAAGATAGTCTTGTATCTCATTACCCCGTATTCACAGCTCCCCTCACACTTTTTCAAGAAGTTGATGTTGTTGTAGCTGCAGGCTTATGGCGTTGCTCCTTTGGTGCTACAGAAGGGCCTGGGGCGGCTCTCTGCTTGTCGTCATCTGCAGTACTCTCTCGATGAGGTCCATCTCCCTGACGGGCCGAAGAGGTTCGAGGCGATGTCAGGTGAAGTTCATTTTCTGCCTTCTCTGGGTCATGGAAAGTTAGTGTGGAACTATTTCCTTTGTATACTTTCAGAATTGCCGAATAGATAAGTGCAAATTTAACCATTTCAAATCCACTGTCTGACGTCTAAAGACATTCTTATTGAATGCTGCACAGCTTCCGATGACGGATGACGTCTGGCAGGGTATTCTTACTGTATATTACTGGCCGCTCTGTTGTCGGGGGGCCTCTCCAGCATGTCCCATACCACAGTACTGGCTCTAGCCAGCAGGTGGCACCATTGTATAATGGCAGAAAGAGAAACTCCCTAGGAAACCCTGAATCCAAAATTGGATTTCAAAGGGTTAAGTTGTTTTCTATATAATACCGAACAAATTGGTGAAAAGGCCTTTAGTTGGCGCTGGACTTCCACAGAGAAATCCGCAAAAAAATTAAGGCTTTGTATCCCCCGACCTCCATCACATTCTGTCGGCCTTTGAAGTTTTGCAGAATTAATGATTTATCTGTGTATCTAGATATTTTACTATAATTTGCCTTGGTCGCATCTTTGTAGATGAAGATGTGTTATCCATTGAGGCACTGATATCTGGACCTAGGCGGTGCGTGCACTCCGTACATTTTAGCTTTTATTTGTTTCATCAGAAAAAGCAACATTTGACCACATAGGGTCTTTGTCAAGTTTTATTAAATCTCTGGTGCCTTATCTATGGATTTATGTGTCTTAGGCCACATTCTGACCCTACCATGGTGGAGAAAAAAAATTGAAGTTAATTAGAGAAAGTTATGCTTTTATGGGCTCAGTGAGCCTGTATGGTCTTATGTCAAGGATTAACCAGCTGTTTATTCAGTGAAGTTCTTCTGTATAATACCATAGTAACACATGATTATTTGAATTACTGTCATTTTCATGACAGTTTAGCCAGGCATTTTGCCCATAGAATTAGCAGTGAGATTTTTTCCTTTGAGTACCCTTCTCTATAAACTCGCTTGCTACAATTATGCTACAAAAACCACTCTGACTGGCATCAACAATCATTTCACAATCAAAAGTTACTGAATTCTGCTGTTATTTGATCTGAACAACACCCCATTTAAATTGTCTGTTAGCTGGTTTGCCGAACAAAGTGGCCACTTAAGTGTACTGAATACTATATCTGTCACTTTTTATTGGACGGAAAGTGAGAAATCAGATCAAATAGGTCAGCACTACCCAATGGAAATATATCTCAATAGAAATATATAGGTGCATGGTAAACCACGGCTGCAACATACAGTAGAAGCAGAAACCATAAATGGCAACAGCACGCAAAATAGATTTACTATCAGAGGTATACATACCTATAATCAATACTCTAACCACATTAAATAATGCAAGGTTCTTGGTATATAATTCGATCAAATTACATTGGCCCATCCACCAACGCCCAGGTGACCAAGCTCTCAGATGGGTCCTAACGCTAATACCATGTGGTAAATCTCAACCTGGGAAAGTTGGGTTCCTACTAGAGATGAGCGAGCACCAAAATGCTCGGGTGCTCGTTACTCGAGTCGAACTTTCAGTGATGCTTGAGAGTTCGTTTCGAGTAACGAACCCCATTGAAGTCAATGGGCGACTCGAGCATTTTTGTATATGACTGGTGCTCCGCTAAGGTTTTCATTTGTGAAAATCTTAGCAAATCACCAAAGTCATGTAAAAAACATAGAAATGGATAGGGCAGGCGAGGAGCAACATGCAGGGCTGCATTTTGGGCTCCGAGGTCTCACTATTAAGCCACAATAGTGGCAAGAGTGACTCCCCCCCCCCCCCCCCCCCCGCACTGTCAGCATAACGATCATTCTCCTCTGCCACAGCTGTAACAGCTGTGGCAGAGAAGAATGATGTTAGCCCATTGAAAGCAATGGGCTGCCGGCGAGCGCGGGATGAATTTTCGGGAAGGGCTTAAAAATATAAGCCCTTACCTGAAAAAGAAAGATTTTCGTGTAAAAAAGAATAAAAATGCAGGCATTCTCTTCATTGGAGCCGCTGCTGCTGCCGGCGACTCCATTGAAGACAATGGTCCGCTGGCACACCTGAATTCTTTTTCAGGGAAGGACTTTACATATAAGCCATTCCCTGGAAATGAATTAAAAGTGATTTAAAAAACAAAAAAAATACATACTCACCTCCCTTCAGCTGCCGGGGCACAGCCGCGTGTTCTCCTGCTGTCCCCTGCACTGTGGTGCTAAACTGCTGTCATTCAGCTGAGAGCTGCCCTGAGCCAATCAGAGGCAACACTCACTCACCCATTCATGAATGGGTGTGAGTGAGATCTGCCTCTGATTGGCTCAGCGCTGAGCCAATCAGGGGCATGCCTGACTCACACCCCCTTCACACCCACTGCAGGCCAGCCGCGCTGAACTCCGTCTGCTGGGACAAGGTGAGTATATATATATTTTTTATTTTTACACATTTCTGGATGAATTGCAGGGAAGGGCTTATATATTTAAGCCCTTCCCGACAATTCATCCCGCAATCGCCGGCAGCCCATTGCTTTCAATGGAGCCGGCTGTATTGCCGGCTCCATTGAATTCGATGGGCTAACATCGTTCTGCCGGGACAAGGTGAGTATATATTTTTTTTATTTTTACACATTTCTGGATGAATTGCAGGGAAGGGCTTATATATTTAAGCCCTTCCCGACAATTCATCCCGCGATCGCCGGCAGCCCATTGCTTTCAATGGAGACGGCTGTATTGACGGCTCCATTGAATTCAATGGTCAGTGCTCGTTTAATCGAGACGAGTACCGCCTGGTGCTCGTCTCGAGTAACGAGCATCTCGAGCACCCTAATACTCGAACGAGCATCAAGCTCGGACGAGTATGCTCGCTCATCTCTAGTTCTACCTCTCAGAATGCTCCTCCTTCTGTCCCTCCTACTGGAGCATATGAATGGTATCCTACCTCTCCTGGTTTTATTTGTAGGCTTAGTCCCAAGAGAGGAGCATTCTGAGAGGTAGGAACCTAACTTTCCAAGGTTGAGATTTACCACTTGGTATTAGCGTTAGGACTAGAGATGAGCGAGCATACTCGTTAAGGGACAATACTCGAGCGAGTATCGTCCTTTTCGAGTAACTGCTTGCTCGTCAGAAAAGATTCGGGTGCCGGGGGGGGGGGGGGGAGAGAGAGATCTCCCCCCCCCCACTCTACTCCGCCGCCCCCGGCAGGCAGTTACTCGAAAAGGACGATGCTCACTCGAGTATTGTCCCTTAAGTATGCTTGCTAATCTCTAGTTAGGACCCATCTGAGAGCTTGGTCACCTGGACGTTGGTAGATGGGCCAATGTAATTTGATCAAATTATATACCAAGAACCTTGCATTATGTAATGGGGTTAGAGTATTAATTATAGGTATGTATACCCCTGATAGTAAATTTATTTAGCGTGCTGTTGCTATTTTTGGTTTCTGCTTCTACAGAAAGTAAGACATCATCAGATAGTAGGTACAGTAGGCGAACATTGTTCGTGCAAAGCTAGAAATATACAGTGCTCTAGATATTTTTTTCTATGTTTAAAGATAAAACTTCCCAAAGGAGATGACCCCTTTTTCCTTTCTCAACATCACCACCTTTGAAATGAGTCTTTTATTATTTAAAGACATGGTTTCCCAACATAAAAAGAAAGAAGGTTTAATAAGAAAAATAATTCCCAAAAATATTTGATGGAATCTTTGTGCTGAGTAAAATCAATGTAATCAATGACCAATGTTATGTTTGTCCTAGACTGCTGACAAAACCACTGGAGGATTTAGTACCTAAGCAGTCAGGACAGGTGTGTATGCTTGCTACTCAGATAGCTAGACACAGAAGCAGACAAAACCAAGGGGTAGCGATCAGAGCGGGGCACTCTCAACCCCGCTGACAGAACCTGCCTCAAAGCAGAGCACCCATCCTGAAAGGGATGACCACACTACTTACATGAGGCCAGGTCCTGAGTCAGAGGCGAACTAGAATACTGAAACTGGGGACAAACAGTAACTGCCAACAAATCAAAGACAAGAATACACAGTATACAAAACAAAGAGGAACACAGGGAACTAACCAGAAGACAAGAGCCAGGTAAACTGAGTAAGCTGACTTGACCAGAGATACAGAAATATAACCAGCACTCCCAGCCAGGAAGAGCAGGATTATATAGGAATAGTGGAGAAGCTGATTGGCTGATAGAGCTGTCAATCACCAGCCACTACCTCAGCTAACAGCTGCAGGACTAATTAACCTTAAGTCAGGACAGGAGACATTAACCCTAGCTAATCAGGATAGAACCAACTGTAGTAAAGCTGGCAGTGACGTGAAAACCAATCATAAAATACTGTATACAGAATAGGTAAAAAAATGACAGTGTCAAATAGTATCTGAAACTGGCCTAATTTTGATCTTTGCTATGCAGCCCATATAGCACACTAGAAGTGCTGAAGGTATGCAAACACTTCTTTCATCAAAATTAGATATTTGTCATGTAAGAAGGGTGTTACGCATGCATTTTTCCTCTGGTAATCCTTAATCAATACCTGTCCATATATACCAATGCCAATCATTTCCACGCCCTTTTTACGATTAGCAGCCCTGCAAGGTTTTCCCCAACAGAAATGCCAGACAAGAAATGGAAGATGAAGAAGCCCAAGATATGAATTATCCCTTGTAAACACTACTAATAGGGGATTTACACTAATGAAATGTAAGATTACGTATTAGGTCTCCAAGTTGTGTAGCATCGAGTCATTGTGTCCTGCTTCTTTGTCTGCTAAGCTATTGGCTATATTTGCAGTTGCATTAAAGTGGTTGTGCCAATGGGAAGATGGAACAATGCCTCTGTAGCTCCACCTATTAGAAGGCAGCATTCCTGCAAGTCAATGTCAGACCTTTTAATAAGCCTTGTAACAATGACTGGGAATTCCAGCCAAAGGAAGAATCGTCTGGAGAAGTCTGTCTGTACATGGGTTATCTATTTCTTCTGTAGAAGACTTTGGCTCTGAATTATGTTCCCAGTAGAGATGAGCGAGCGTATTCGCTAAGGCAAACTACTCGAGCGAGTAGTGCCTTATGCGAGTACCTGCCCGCTCGTCTCTAAAGATTCGGGTGCCGGCGGGGGGTGGAGATCTCTCTCTCACTCCCCCCCCCCCCCTGCTCCTCCCTGCTCACTCTCGCAACTCACCGCTCTCCCCTGCCGGCATCCGAATCTTTAGAGAAGAGCGGGCAGGTACTCGCATAAGGCACTACTTGCTCGAGTAGTTTGTCTTAGCGAGTTCGCTCGCTCATCTCTAGTTCCCAGTCATTGTTACAAAGCTTGTTAAAAGGTCTGATACTGACTTGAAGTAATGCTGAGTTCTAATAGCTGGCGATGTAGAGGCATTGTCCATCTTTCAATTTGTATATATTTCCCAGAGGAGCATGCATGGCCGTAGGAGTCTCCTCACACTTTCTAGGTGCTCCATCTAATGATAAACTATACCCTTTCCAACGCCTTGGCTTATATTCCCAGTAATTGTTAGGGCCCTTTCACACGGGTAGAATATTTCTGCCAGGACACAGCGGAACTTAGCAATGTGGAATTCCACATCAATAACTAGCCTTATAAGTTTCCTCACAACTTCTAGTTGCTCTTCCTACCGGTAAGTACACACCAGACTCTTCCCTTGGGTTGTGCCAATATGCACAACTCCTATCAATATATGAAGCTATGGGTCCTGCTCTTGGCACCACCAACATTCGTCTGATTTTGCCTGGGGAAGCTGTGGCCATGAACATATTTCCTCTGCAATGGTTAGTGCAGGGAGAATGTAGTATTTCAAATGAATGGGCATCCTGTAATGCCAAATCAGCAGAAGGTCCACCAGAATGTGAGCTACTCTCTAATCTGGGTCATATAGAGGGGTCTATGATGTTTATATGCCCTAATAGGGCATAATCATAGCTGTTGTGTTCTTGGTACAACTTTTTAAAATGAACAAGTGAGATATTTTATTTAGATCATCCTTTTGAGAATTAAAGTGCATGTTCATATATGTACTCCATATGTTTATTGATCATTCAGTAATTCTTGACATTTCTAGTGAAATTTTGCATCTTTTTGTCCTTCCACCTGAAATATATGTTATTTGTAATTCATAACTGCAGGCCAAAGAAATGGCATAAAGCGGAGATTTGATTGCACAATATGGAGGAAGAAAGTTTAGAGCGATATCTATTTTTGCTTTCTGTGTCATGATGGATTATTGGGTAAGCATTGTTACATGAATGCCTTGAAGCTGATATGGAATCACAATTCTGCTTCATTCAATCCAATAGAAAGTATTCTGGCAGGGATCTGTAATCTCCATGGAAAGGGAGATTAGTATGAAAGTAAAATTTTCCTGAACTTTTATTTAAATATTCACTGAAACATATGATATCATCCACTGAAAAGAGGTTATTTATGTGCCTTAAATGCATTAAATATAAGTATTTTGTAAAAGTTGTGCAAAACAAAATCTAGAAAGTATTCTACTACTGTTGGAAAAGGCTATAGGTAAGATGAACTACAAAAACACATAAGCTTCTGGGGCTGATGTTCTTTGCATGGACATTTTTATTCATTTACAAGGAATTAGATGCGTACAGCGCAATGAAAGTGCACATGTATTAAAATGTATCACTTAAAGGTAGGACTCACCTTACATTTGTGGCTCCACCCTATTTAAAGGGCCAACCACAAACTATGATGATGTCCCAAATGTAGTGCAGTGGTTCAAAATCCAATGCTTTCCAACATCCACCCACAGGCGGAGAACAGACAGACCCAATAACACCAGACACCAAGGTATAGCGATCTGCGAAGGAACACAGAGGTAAAAAATGGTCAGGTGCTCGCAGGGTAAAGTGCAAACATAGCAGAGGAAATAGCACTTACTATTTATTGGAGGATGTCTCTCACCATGAGACTTCCCGGAGACGATTTCAAGGCAGGAAGGAAATATATTCTTATCCAGAAACTTCAATAAAAAGTTTTCCATCTTCCAAAATTTAAACAAAACAGTTAAAAGATAGAGCCATAAAATGCAATCGCAACGCATTTCAGGTCCCTTATTCTTGTAAGCCTGGTTGTTACACTATTTAGCTGTACTGTAACTCCTGGAGTTATCGGACTGCGGGATACACAATTAGTACACACGAATGGCCACTGCTAAAGGTGAAGTCAAGTTCTGCTGTTTAGTGTTGATGTTGTTACAATACGATCTTGTGTCAGTTCTACTTGATTTGGTCCTGAGATTCCATGGCTAGCTATTGACACAATCAGTGGTCAGATCAGTACCGGTCAAACATCAATGGCATATCCTAGCAATGTGCCACCAATGTCGCTCATAAGAAGTCAATTTGGGCTTTCAGAACCTGTTTAAAAAAATCATAAGTGGAGTATTATTTCTAGTTTTATTGCTATTGATACTGGGCATCCTACTAACCATTACAGTATGTGACTTTATTTTTAGGCATATGGGGGTCTATTTAAGGGTGGTGTACCTTATTCCTGTTCTTATCTTTGTAGTTGTTGGCTGAAGGGGCTACTTTTTTGTGCATGACAAAATGGGTGAGTAAACTTTCTGTGAGAAGTAAAGGTCTGACAATTACTTCCAAGTGTTCAGGTGCAACATCTGGTCATAAAGGAGGCCACGTCTCTTATGATGAAAGGGCAACAGCCCCAAGTGTTAATTTTCAGAGAGCTCTCAAAGGTACACATGCAAGGGAAACCTTGCTTTCCTGCCTATGCACCCAATGTAAGTAACAAGGCAAAAGAGCCCTGCAAGTCTACACATGTGATATGAGAGCAAGGTTGGGTAAGTTAAAGGGGCACTACATGGCTTTGTTAAGGCCCATTTAAATGCAAAGATAATCCTTCAAACATTTGAAAGATTGAAAGCTTTAGTGATCTTTATGCATAAAGTGTTAATGGCCACTAATTGCCTTTAACACTTTATCATCTTCATTTACATGTAAAGGAACCTCCAGGAGCTGTTTACAGAGCCCAGCCTGCGATTAATCCCACACCCAGCTGTGCTCACAGCTGCATTGTTATCGTCTGAGCTGTCAGTAGAAAACAATGTAATCTACCGATTCGTGTGGAGAACACAGCATGCGGTCTATTGAAAGACACTTTATCTCTCTGCGGCTGAACAATGGATTTTTAAGTTTACCTTAAAATTGTCATTCAGATGAAAAGTGCACGATGGCTGTGTTTACATGTAAGGATTATCACTCATTTTCAGTCATTTGAACAAATTGTGAGTGATAATCGTTAGATGTAAATGGGCCTTTAGTGTTGTGTTGCTCTGTAATACCACGCTGTATAGCCCTGTAATGACACATGCATGGTATTATTCATATGAGCACAGAGATGACCATATGCACAAATTTTAGCGAAGAGCAGATGAAAATGATAGTATGATATTAATATGTAAACCATATACTCATGGTAAGATCATTCCAATCACAACTATTGTAATCCTACTTAACAGTGCATTCAGTTAGCCAACATTATTTTATTCAGTCTGATAAATGTATCAATAAATTCAATGTCCAACACTCAGCACTAATTGTTTTATTATCTTGCACCAATTGATATTTTCCATATAACTTTACTGAAATTACTGCAGAATATGTAACTTAAAACATTTATCTAGCATTAGAAAAACATGGGTGCTTTCTAACTGTCCATGGGTTGTGTTAGATATTGTATCTCAACAACTTTTTTAGAAGTGCTATCTTTTCCCATTACCCAGAGGAGCATGAATGGCCTCTTGAGTCTCCTCACTCACCATCTAGGTGCTCTCCCTAAAGAGAAAAGATAGCGTTTCTGACCCCCGTTCCAGGCCTCTTACTAGCAAAGCCAGGCTCCTACTGTACACTGATGAAAGGGCAAGTACCCTGAAACAGCTGTCTGTACATGGAGTCTGGCTTTGCTTTTAAATTCCCGGTCATTGTTACAAGGCTTGTATAAAGAGTCTAATTTTGCCAATAGGTGGCACTGTGGAGGTATTATTCCATCTCCCTTATTAACAACTTTGTCATAAATATCGCTCAGCTGCAATACTCCACACAACCCATGGACAGGTATGGCGCTGTTTCAGGAAGAGAACAGCTATATTTTTGTAATACTATGAAACCTCTTATAATGTTACGTATAATGACTAATATTGTATATCCCAAGTTATTAACTAAATACCTTTCCTCTGCATCTACACTTCAAATACACTTTCCATCACTTCATATTATAAAACTATTAAACATTCCCCAGCCCAGGCCTGTAAAGATTTCTGTGCATCTTGCAGCAATCGTTAATTTTGACTACCGCTATAGACAGATACTGAGGTTTCCACTTCCTTCAGCCTCCCCACCAACATCTTAAACTGTCATTCTCTCCTTATGCCATTAATAGCAGATAAAATTATAGTGCATATACTATGGCCAAAAACTGAGAGAAGCCTGAGCTTTTACATGAAGACGTGTCGCTTTTAACACATTTTCTTTTTGATTTATTAAAGGGGTTGTCCCGAGGCAGCAAGTGGGTCTATACACTTCTGCATGGCCATAATAATGCACTTTGTAATGTACATTGTGCATTAATTATGAGCCATACAGAAGTTATAAAAAGTTTTATACTTACCTGCTCCGTTGCTGGCGTCCTCGTCTCCATGGTGCCGACTAATTTTCGCCCTCCGATGGCCAAATTAGCCGCGCTTGCGCAGTCTGGGTCTTCTCCTCTTCTCTATGGGGCTCCGTGTAGCTCCGTGTAGCTCCGCCCCGTCACGTGCCGATTCCAGCCAATCAGGAGGCTGGAATCGGCAATGGACCGCACAGAAGCCCTGCGGTCCATGGAGACAGAGGATCCCGGCGGCCATCTTCAGCAGGTGAGTATGAAGACGCCGGACCGCCGGGATTCAGGTAAGCGCTGTGGGGGTTGTTTTTTTAACCCCTGCATCGGGGTTGTCTCGCGCCGAACGGGGGGGGGGGGGGTTTAAAAAAAAAAAAAAACCGTTTCGGCGCGGGACAACCCCTTTAATGTTATTAAAACTGCAGTTTTATGTATATAAATTATACTACGGGGTTAACGTATGAGCGATTAATAACCACTCAAATGGCATGAACATTAGGGCAGACTATCCTGTATGAGAAGCGTAGCCATCATATTCTTCATTATGCACATTGAATTGAACTATTTTCACAAAGCATTTCTAGTACCAGAAATAACCTCTCCCCTATTTTCTCCAAGGATGAAATGGCTAATGTTATTAATTTTTCTAAATTGAAGTAATTTTGTAGCAAAAATTGAAACTAGAGTGTCACTGGAGATTGTAGTTCTTCAATTTTCTTCACTCATATCTTCAGGATTTCACTGACCCACCAGACTACCATAATATCTTCTGATGGGCCCATTGATGATATGTCCTGTGTGTGCAATAATAACAACAAAGAATACTATGCAACTAAGTCCTCTTTCATACAAGTGATGCGTTCTTCGGCTGGCCGCAACGCAGATGAAAAACACATGAACTAGAGGAAGCCGCGACCAAGCGTATAGACGTATAGCGTATAGACGCTGCAGCCCGGAAATCCTTCAGGTAACTTGAATCCTTCAAATGGCTCAATAGAGCCAATTGACATAGTTTAGCAGCGCTCGCTGCTGCTAAACTCCCTCCCCCTCCCTTTGCTGGTAGTTCTCATAGGCTTTTCTAGGAGCTGCCGGCTGATTGAGGCCAAAAGATAGGGCAAGACCTATCTTTTTTGGCCGCATTTGAAACCATCTGCCTAATTCGGACGCGGATGTGCTATTTTTTTTGGCCAGCCGATTTTGTGCGGCTAAATATTGCCCATCTGAATGAATGCATTGGAATTCAATGCTTCAGATGGTCGCGATTTTCAGCCGACGTTTTTACGTGGCTAAATAGCCGCAGAAAAACGCTTGTGTGAATAAGGCCTAATAGTGAACATATGCAAGTTTTATATAGATTAGACACAAACACTGTACTCCTGTTGAAACACGTATGTAATGATGCACGCCTTGCCAGAAAATTAATGTAACCTACTATGTAACTTATCATCAATTTTTAAAGACCTGAGAAGAGAAATAATGGCAACACAGGTTCTAGTCCCTAATCGGCTTCTATTGAGACTCTCTAAGAGCAGTTTTTAGTCTTCATAGAGGTTTTCTATCCCCTTTAAGAACCAAGCCAATTTTAGCCTTAAAGATAAAGTTTATTTCTGCATAAATAGTATAAGTGAAGATAAGAAAATTAGCAATATATTAATTTATTACAGAATAAATCTAAATTAATTAAATATATTTATTACAGAAAATGCTTCTTTCTGCACCTGTCAGGCGCCTCTCGTCACCCTTCATTCCACCTGCCCTGATTATTCCCTCTGAATTCACTGATAAAATCTGTATACTGCGAGATCAGGTTACAGTTACTGCCCATAAAAGTCTATGAAAAGAGATGGGGGGGGGGGGAGAAGAGGGAGCAACTACAGAGTAAGTGAGGGCCAGAGAAATGCAGAGAAGTTGATACTGCTTCTACGGTCTCCTTCCAGTGTTGGATTCACAGCCACACTGCTCAGTACTCCTGCATAATGTTTTCCATGCTGCTGATTTTAAGGGTGTGCTATAAAATGATAGGAGAGCAGATTCTCCTCTTAACCCCTTGAGTGGCAGGTTTCCTACCACCCTGTCGTGCCCACCAGGGCAGGTTTTTTAAAATGGTCTAATCATTGAATTTCAACTAGTTTTGCAGTTGCGTCTCAAGAGCCATAACTTTTTCATTTATCCATTGACATGGCCATATAAGGGCTTGTTTTTTGCGGGACAAGTTGTGATTTTTTAAACAGGGGGGAGGAAAAAAAGAAATGGGGAAAAAAGAAAAAAGGGGCCATGTCATTAAGGGGTTAAATAATGTATTAACTTCCTTCTCTGGGTCATTACGACGCACATGGATACCACATGTGTGATTGTATTTTTGATTTTTTACAAAGTAAAGGGAGACAAGTGTTTTTTTAAATTTTTTAAATAATTTTTTTACTTTTTTTTTTTTTTAATTTTTTACAAATTTTTTATTTTTTTTTGCCCTTTAGGGGACTTCCACAGGGACCCATCAGGACCCCTGATCATATTCCAGGGGTCCGATGGTGACAGCCCTTTACATGCTGCAGTGACAGCCCTTTACATGCTGCAGTCACATAGACTGCAGCATGTAAAGGGTTAACACAGCAGAGATCGGAGGTTTTCTCTGATCTCTGCAGTAAGAGCTGGTACCTAGCTGCCCTCTGACAGCTAACAACCAGCTCTCCCTGCCACAGAGACCATCGGCTTGCTTCTGACAAGCCGATGGTCTCTATGGCAACCTGTAAACAAAGCAGGACATTGCCGACATATCGGCAATATCTTCTGCTGGTTTTTCAAAGCCCTTGCTTTGTTCTGTGTGGGTCTGTGCAGGCAGAGCACACTGTCACAGCTTGTGGCATTGTGCTCTGCAGCTCCCATAGTGATACATAGCCCGGAAATCTTCCGGGGTATATCGCTATGAGCAGTGGAGCTCGTCACGGAACTTTTCCGGGCGTGCCACTCAAGGGGTTAAATGTGCAGTGTATAGAAGATATTATAGCAGCTAGTGTACAGCTCAGAGAAGACTGAAACTTACAAATAATGTCTGCATATGGGAAAATCTGGTGATAAATTCGCTATACAAGTCATAAATATGGCCAGAATAATGTTATTCCTCATATAAACGGGCATGAGAGCTTATTCTGAAAGTTCTCTTACTACACTTTTAGACCCAGAGGAATATAGTTTTTAATATTTTTGCTGCAGAGCATTCTGTCCGCCATAACTTAATTTACAGCTGCACAGATGGTTGGGCCCTTGCTTTTTGCAGGATGAGTTATAGATTTTTTTTAGGAACTATGATAGGTAGCAAATAAGGTAATATTTCATTTATAAGAATTTCTGTCATTTTTTACAATGCTTACTTTTTAACATAATTGACAAAATAACTACTGTTTGGATGATTGCGCATCTAGGGATACCTAATATGTGTTTGTTTTTTTTACTGTTAAATAATTTGTAATCCATAAAATAATTTATTTTAAAAAAACAAAAAACTTTACTTTTTTATATCAAAATTTTTAAGTAATTGTTTTTAAGATTTTTTTTTTCTATTCCCATACTAATAATCTCTTTATCAGCACTGCAATGTGAAGAATGGGTCAAAAAGCAATAGAGTTTTCTGCAATCCCAGCATTAGTGCTGGACACTGGCTGTCAATCACAGTTATCTTCTAGCGGCTGATTGAGCTACTCTGCCATGTACAGACACCATCATATAGGTGTATATTAATCAGAAAGATGGGAGATATTTTTCCATCTTTCTGATTTGCATAAATTTCCCAGAGGAGCATTGCCTTCTAAGTCTTCTTACTTAGCTTTTAGGTGTCCCCACACCCCTGCTGGGTACTCTCCTTGGGAAGAGACTATACTATCCCCTGATCCACTCACCCCCTAGGTGTCCCCACACACATTTTGGGTGCTCTCCTTAAGCAGATACGACACTGCTTCTGGCCCACATAGATGTATGTTGAGATGCAAGATACAAGTAATCAGTTACCCAATTCTCTACAAAAGTATCCCTACTGGTCACTATCTGATCTGTGTATACAGAGCTCCATAGAGTAATCAGGGTATCAAAAGTCAACATAAAATAAATTGCATTAATTCTACAATTTTTACCCTGGTAGTCTAAGCTTAATTTTGATTGGTTGCTGTAATTGTACTCCAGGTTTACAAGACTGCGTAATATGCAAACATAATCCACAAATTGGAACAAAAATGTATCCATTAAAGATGGCTTGGGGATCGCTGCTCTCTTTCTTCCAGTACATATTGTCAGCATGATCCATTTGAATCAACTCAAATGACTTCCAGTATATGGCTTTTATTTCTTTACATACAAAGAATATAAATAGGTCAGTGTTTCACAGAGATGCAGAATTTACATTCAGGTTGGGTTATATGTGCACATCTCCCAGAAGAAGTCATTAAACTCACATTTGTCTGAATGATGCATATATTATAATGTTCCTTTCATCTGGCTCCTGAAAATACATTTGCAACATCTTTAATGCCACTATCTACTATACTCTTTCTCTATATTCTTCTGTAGATCATGAAGACAATGTGGCATTTAAGGGAATTTATGGGATATAATTGAATTGATAGATATATTACTGCTGGAGTAAAAAAAGTGATCTGTGACGCCTTTACGTTTGTGAAATAGTTTGCTGAAATTGCAATAATTGGAATGTGGCTTCACTTTTAAAGCGTTATTCACAAAGAGCAACCACTGTCCATGTGTTATGAACAGTACTTGTTACATGTGAGCTGGATGCAAAATACCTTGTGCAGATCAGACATGATTTATTGTCCTAAAAGGATGGATGTACACATAATAATATACAGAATATTTATAACAAAAAACAGGAATGGGGAAACGTGAAAACAAACCTTAACCTACTAATAGGATGAGACCCTACCTAAAGCAGAGCACCCGCCCTTATGAGGACGACCCCAGGACAGGAACCTGGAGCAAACCTGAGTGGGGGACTAGTATCCCCCATGGGCATGGGAGCAATAGTATCCCTGTTATCCAACTAGAGGGTAGTTGGATAACAGGGATACTATTGCGACAAGACAAAACAGTATATGTGGTACAGATATTAAACAAGTATACAAAGAACCAGATACCAATGCAGAAATAGGAACTAGTCAGGAGATAGATGCTTCAACACCCCAAATATACTTAACACCTAACAGACTTAAATGAGAGTGGAATAGAACAGGAGTTGCCAACTTGACCAGAAACATGTTCAGACAAGAAGTATCACTGGCATCCTGAATGAGGAGGAGCTGGAAAAAAATGTGTACAGACAGGTGCTGATTAGTCGCCTCCCAGCCAAACATTCCATTCGCATGCCAGAAGAGAAGTGCTCAGATTGGCGCCCAAGACCTAAGTTACACTGAGCATGCGCTAGAGTGTGGATCACATGGTTCTGATCTGACATAGCCGGCTAGCCCTGACAGTACAGTACAGTGTAATAGAATAGTGTTGACGTCACAGTAAACTGCAGTACAGAAATATTGCAGTGTATTGCACGATTAATCAAGCAATGACATGTTCACTTCCCCTAGTTGGATGTAGAAAAAAAGTTCAAGAAAATATTAAACAACCCTTTTCCTACTCATCACTATAAAATGTAAGCAATAAAAAAACATAATTGATAACACCATGTCCATAAAATTCTGCGCTATTAAAATATCACATTAATTATCCGACATGGTGAACGCTATATTAAAAAGCCAGAATGTTACAATTGCTGATTTTGGAGTTATGCCTACAAAAAGATTGGAGTAAAAAGGCATCAAAAAGTCTTATGTACATCAAAATGGTACTAATAAAAGCGACTCGTCCCGCAAAAATAGGCCCTCAAACCGCTTCCATAGGCTTCTATGGGAGCTTCTATTGCTGGCAAAGGAAAGGGGAGGAGTTTAGCTGCACTAGGGCTGCTAAACTATGTCAGCTAGCTCTATTGAGCCAGTTGAAGGATTTCTCCTTATCCGACATAATTCTGAGCTACAGTATACATACGCCACATGCAGCTGTGTGCGAGATTTAGCTGAGACTTGGTCACGGCTTTTTCTCGTGCATTCGTTTTTTGCCTGCGGTATGGCCAGCCGAACAGTAGGGGTCTGTGTGAAAGAGACCTAAGCACCATAAAAACAAAAAACCCCAAACTACGGCACAATTATGTTTTGTTTTTTTTATTCCAGCCGCCCATACATTTTTTTTGAAGTTTTTCAATAAATTATATGGTACATTACATGGTGCTGCTCAAAATGACAACTCTTCCCACAAGGAAAAAAAACCTCTCATACAGCTTTAGCAATGGAAAAATTAAAAAAAAAGTTATAGCTTTTGGAATTCAGAGATAAAGAAAACAATAACGGAAAAAAAGCCTGAACTTGTCTGCGTCCCTCATCACATACGCAGCTTCACAAAACTAGCCACTAATTTACTGGTAAATGTTTTGCTTTATTTGACTTGGGGCAAAACTACTCTTCTATACAACTTTGTTTTTACGCATCTGTAACAGATATGTTATGTAGGAACAACTGTCATGATTCAACATTTTTCCTGGCAATTAAAGTCCCAGAATTTTTATAACATGTGTTTAAAAAAAGCTCCAGTAAAGCCTTACATCTGAGATTTAGAATCAGATCAATTTGGTCATAATTACATTAATCATGATATGTTCTTCGGAGGAAATTAGAGCAATTGAAAAGTGCTAGACTGTGGCCATGACAGAAAGTTGTAACTCATGTGAGTAAAGTTTATGGTGAATGATTGCTTAATGCGAAGGTAATAAAATGGCAAGAGCTCTTGTTATAGCTAATTTATGTTTGTAGCGCCTGGCAAAGGAGGCATTTCTATTAAACCTATTTGTATCTCAGCAGTGGATAGATAGCAGATACAATGGGGATGTAAAAAAAAAATGACGATTGCACCCTATATATTTATTTTATATATATATATATATATATATATATATATATATATATATATATATCAGATAAGCCATCTAAGGAAAAGAACAACCAGCTTCCACTAAATTCTAGTCTCCAAGCATTTTATTACTAGCAAAAGTGCTGTCTCGCATGGCGATTAGATACTAAGTATACAATTACTAACAAGTTGAATAAAAAGGTCAGCCGTTTCAAATAAAGATAAAGTTTCCAGCAGCATCAAACAACTTGAAGGCTTTCACACCATCATTAGCCATCATGTCCTTTGGACCAGCTTTTCCTACTTCCGCACATAATCTAAAAGAGCAACCATGTCCAAATGTCAAAGTCATCGTTATTGATGGACTGCTCACATTCTTTCCTATCTATGCAGCCTAGTTGCATGTCGAAATGCTTATCCTGCTTATTATATTTGCTATTTGCTCCATTTAGGGGGCATGCTTGTACTGACTGATTGGGATCTGGTGACAGTTGGGTACCGTGCAATGCTTTGGCTATGGTCTGAGCAGGATGCAATGGTGTTATGTGATAGCACTGCATCTGTTTTATGGTACATGTTGCTATGTAGCTTGTAATTCAAGCTTTAAAAAAATATATTTTCTGGCAGCTGCTATATCAGTATTCTTCAAACTGGCATCATGTATTTATTGATAAGCCATAACATTAACATGTTAAAAGCATCTATAATGTTATTCACCGGGGAGTGCATAACATTGATGATCTTATGACAATGGAACATGTCAAGGGGTGGGATATAGTAGACAGCAAGTGAACAGCTAGGTATTGAATTTTTTTTTTTTTAAGAATCAATTTTTATTAACATTTTTGTTATTGAATAACAGGGGGAACAAATACAAATATAAAGATACATCGACAATTATTAGTATCACAGTGAGATAGGACCCCAAAATGGCCTGGATGGGAGGAGATAGAGTCCTGTGTTAATTTCAAGGAGGAGTCCTCTCCCTGAGTCTGAAGGAACAGTCCATCTCGGTGTACTGCGGCAGGTGAAATAATGCAGTCCTGTATCCTTTTGAGAATATACGGTAAGGGGATTCAAATAATTAACTCATTAACTTAGCCTGCGAAAAAATCGAGTATCAATTGGGGGGGGGAGGGGAAGGTAGATGGGGGGGCAGACAGACAGGGGGTGGGGTTAGTAGGGGGGGTACTGTGGGATCGAATCCTTGTTGTGACTTAGCTTACATTGTGTACAGTATTCATTGCGTGTATGGAAGGTTTCCCAAAAAGGTGGGGGGAGTGATGGTTATCCAGGAGATGATCTGGAGTGTGAAGCAGGGCAACCTCTGGCGTACGCCCTACTTAAGTGGGCCTTAGTTCTTCTCAAGGGGGATTTATTACTCTATTGTGTAGAAGCGTAGGAAGGAGGAGGAGGAGGGCCGACCCCACGTGAGAGGCCTCAACTCGGTAGATGTGGATCATGTAGCCCTCAGTTGTCTCCAGGGGCCCCAAGTGCTCCAGAACTTTTCATGAGAGTCTGTGGCCCAACTAGAGAGCTCTTCTAAGTTGGCGATAGTATCGACTTTTTCCAACCACTGAGATATTGAAGGAGGAGTCTTTTGTAGCCACAGTAATGGGATTAATGCTTTAGCAGCGTCTAAGAGAAAGGCAATGAGTGGGTTCCTCTTAGGATGACACTCTTTCGAAGGTTTCCAAAGAAATATCATCTCCGGGGATAAAGATATATCCGGAGTGAATTGTTTTAATGTCGCCTCCACCTCTGTCCAGAAAGGGGCCAAGATCGGGCAGCTCCACCATATATGAGTGAAAATTCCTATATCGTTTTCACACCTCCAGCATCTCCCGTGTGGGGCTAAGTTGTAGGCGGCCAGCCACTGGGGGGTTTTATACCACCTCACCAGCAGCTTGTAGTGGCTTTCTTGAGCTATAATACAAGGTGAGATGCCGAACGAGGTGTTCAAAATAGTTTTGATTTCAGACGGAGAGAGAGAGATGCCCAGTTCTTTTTCCCATGAGATGAGAAAATTGGGTTTTGTATAGGATGGTTTGATAATATATTGTTTGCGTAGGAAAGAGATTTTCCTAAATTTGGGATTGCTTTCCATAAGGATCTTTTCGAAGCTTGTTAAGGGTCTTGTAGAGTTGTACTTTTTCAGTAAATTATTCAGAATTTTTTTAATGTAGATCTGTTGGAGGAATGAAAAGTTATGCACAGGGAGGAGGTCTTCTAGTATTTCGTCTGTTGTTTTGTAAGCTATTGTTTGCAGGGCCCCTATGTTGAGATCTTTAAATTTCTCCCATAATGAGTGGGAGGCCGGGTCGCCGGGGGTATCCAGCAGGTGAGGAATTGCTCTTATAGGCGCACATGGGGAGGGGTCTGGAGCTAGAGCTTCTTTCAGATTTGCCCATATTTCGCAGGGGCCTTTGATAAGAGGGTTTAGACTCTTGGTTCTGCTCTTACTGTTTGTGGGAAACCATAGTTCCTTCAAGTATGCCCTCCCCTCTGAGGCCTCTGCTAGTGAGGGTAGAATTTTGTCTCTGGTTGGGAGTACTAGATCCATCCAGTATCCCAATTGGGATGCGCCATAAAAGTCAGAGATGTTGGGGAGATCTATGCCACCTTCTGTGCCTCTTTTGATCATAAGGCTGTAGGCCAACCTAGGCCTTTTATTTCTCCATACAAATCCAGAGAAAATTGTACGTATTGTTTTAAAGAAGGTTTTTGGCAGGTGTATTGGAAGCATTCTGATTTTATACAGAATTATTGGGAGGATATAAGTCTTTAGGATGTTTTTTCTCCCGAACCATGATATAAAGGGAATATCATAGCTCCGTAGGAGTTTTTTGATATGGCCGATCAGAGGTGGAAAATTCGTTTGGTACAGATCTTCTATTTTTTTTGTCAATTTGATTCCTAAAAAATCCATTGATTTTTCAGCCCAGTTGAAGGGGGACTTTTCTTTAATGATCTTGCATCGCGCTTCTAAAATTGAAATGTTTAGGACAGTGGATTTTCCAAAGTTAATTTTAAAGTTCGAAAGCGACCCAAAATCTTTGAGTGCGGTTTCCAGTTTGGCCAAACCTTTCTCGGGATTTGTGACTAAGAAAACGATGTCATCCGCAAAGGCAGCGGAGGAGAGTGTATGTTTCGCCCATTTCAGGCCTTGTATTTCCGGATCTTGTCTAATCGACTGAAGAAAGGGTTCTAATGCAAGTACGAATAGGGATGGAGATAAAGGGCAACCCTGGCGTGTGCCATTTTTAATATCGAATGTTGGGGAAAGAATCTCATTAATTTTGAGCCTAGCATTTGGAGAAGCATATAGGGAAAGGATGGCAGAGACAAAAGCCCGGGGGATATTAAAATGGAGTAGAGTTTTCTCCATGTAGGCCCAGTCTACCCGGTCGAAAGCCTTCTCGGCGTCTGTCCCGACCAGTAGCAGGGGTATTTTATATTTGTGGGCGTATCGAATTGCATGAAGAATCCTTCTGCTGTTGTCTCTGCCCTCCCTCCCCCTCACAAATCCCGTTTGTTCCTCGTTGATCAGGGACGGTAAGAAACCTTCTAGTCTTTTAGCTAGGAGTTTGGCCCATAATTTTAGATCAAGATTTAGGAGGGAGATTGGGCGATAGCTGCCACATAATTCTGGGTTTTTGTTGTCTTTATGTAATAAAGTTATGTGGGCTTCGAGCGATTGTTTGGGGAACATGGCCCCTTGCAGGAGGGTGTTGAATAATTCGGTGATTCTGGGCACAAGGATTTCTTTAAAGGAGTTGTAGTATGGAAGACTTAGGCCATCAGGTCCTGGGCTTTTACCATGCGGGCAAGATTTTAGTAGGAGGTCGACTTCCTCCCGGGAGACTGGGACCATTAAGGATTCCGCTTGTTCGTGGTTAAGCTTAGGGAGGCGGGATTGAAGCAGAAAAGCGTCAGTTTTCCCTTCCAAATCTTTTTCATCCTCCGGGGAGAGGGGATTTTGTTGTCTAATATTATAAAGGTTAGAATAGAATTGATGAAAGGCTTTTGCGATTTCTTCTGAAGAGGTTACATGTGATCCGTTAGCGATTTTGATAGAGTGTATGTGGTTTTTGACTCGTGCTTTTTTTTTTATCAAAGTGGACATATACTTGCTGCCTCTATTGCCCTGTGCATAAACAACATGTTTAAGGTATAAATGTTTTTTGTTATAGCGGGAATCTAAGCGTTGTTTGAGGTCCCTTCTTAGGTCCTCCAATTCCTCTAACGCTAGTTTAGATTGGGATAGCTTCGTTATTTGTTCCAGTTCTGCTATCTTACTCAGTCTGTTATCAATATCTTTTTGGAGGAGTTTTTTCGTCCTAGTCCCCAGAGCTATGAGCAACCCTCGCATAAAAGCTTTATGGGCTTCCCATACCATGGGGGCCCCCGCGTCCCCATTCGCATTAATGGAAAAGTATTCCTCTAAATGGGCCGATAGGCGTTCTCTTTCTTCCAGAGAGTCAAGCAGGGATGCATTAAGTTTCCATCTCCACTCTTTGGGTTTGGGTTGAGGAAGGCGGAGGTCCACATGGACAGGGGCGTGGTCTGAGATTGTAGTTACATCTATTTTGGCTCTCCCAACATACGAAAGAAGCTCAGAGGTGAGGAATATGTAGTCCAATCTTTGGTGGGATTGATGTGCTTTTGAATAAAAAATATAATCTTTTACGGTGGGATTCAGGAGGCGCCACAAGTCGATTAAGTTTAACTCTTGGAGACTACGAATGAGACTCCTAATTTTTATTTGTGATGTATGAGAGCGACCAGTTGATGAGTCACTTAAAGGGTGTAAGGTAATATTTAAATCCCCTCCCAAAATAATTTGGCCTTCTGCAAAGTGTTTTAGGATTGTTAAGTTCTTGATCAGCCAAGGGACTTGATCGGTATTAGGGGCGTAAAGATTGGCTATCGTTGTTTTAATGTTATTGCATGTTCCCTTCAAGAATAGAGCCCTACCCTCTCTGTCCTCAAAGCTGGCCTGACATTTAAAGTCAAAGGATTTATGGAGAAAGATCGAGACCCCCTTCGAGGCAGAGGCGGAGTGAGCGCTATGGAAGGCCTGATCAAAGTATTTGCCTGGTAATGCCAGGCATCTACTCTTTTTATAGTGAGTTTCCTGCAGAAGAAGAACACTCGTGCCATACCTTTTAATTAGCAGAGAGATGTTGTGTCTTTTTGAGGGTGAGTTGAGGCCTCTCACGTTGAAGGACGTAACACGTATGCTCCCCATCTCCGGACTTTTGTCGTATGCTCAGACTCTGGCACCGGCGACCTGGGCTTCAGCTGTAGATGGAATGTAAACGCAAACATATTGCAAACAATATTCTCCCACAGAGGAGAAGAAGGGGGGGGTGAGGGGTGGGAACAAGACAGAAACACGTAAGGAGAGAAAGGAAACAGAAGGGTCAAGTGAATCTTATAACTCTATCAAACTTACGTGAGTAGTAGTATAACAAGATAAAGTTAAAGCGACAATGCGGATCGGCCTCGTTATTTAACTGAGACCGTCCTTAATTTCGTGGGCGAGAAAATAGTGCAACTGTTTAATTCTAACAGTCGCTCTACTGAATATTTATGTCGGCCTAACCTGACCGGCACAAAAGGGACCTGACTATGTGGGTAAAGATCAAGGGTCAAATAGTTACATTAAATAAAATGCTACTCCAACGTGACCGCAAGTCACCTCCAACCGACGTGGAGGGGCATTCTATCGTGAACTATAAGTAACAATGGGACAGTAGTCACTGTTTGGTGAAGAGGAAAATCATACTACACCCTTCATTTCTCTCTCCACTCTATCCCTCTTGAAATAAGTGGTAGTGGAGATGTGGCGTGGATGGGGTGCAGTCCAAGAGGCTTTCTCAAGAGCCCAGTAGGGGAAAGGAAGGTGTCGTCCTGGGACGGCTGCTTTCAGGTCGCGCGCCAGCGGCTTCATCTCTGGATTTCTTTCTTTTTCCCTTGGGCGATTTAGCGTTTCCCAGTAGTTGCCATCTCTCCGGTGGATCCAGCATAGTAAAGTTTGGCAAATCAGGGATCGGCTGCCAGCAGGGGAGCTCAATTGGGTCTAAGTCCAGTATCTGCCAGCATTTTTCTAGGTCGTCTTAAGAGCGTATGTTTAATCTGCGGTCCTTGTGCGTTATGCCCAGCCCAAAAGGAAATAGCCACGCATAACGGATGTTTCTCTCTCTCAGCGCGTCCAGTAAGGGTCGCAGAAGGCGCCGTTTTGCCAAGGTAGAGGGCGCCAGATCTTGAAAGATTTGTAGGGATGCGCCTTCGTATTTAATATCGTTGTGATTCCTTGCGGCCCTAAGTATTGCGGCGGCATCAGGGAATGAAAGCATTTTGCTGATGATATCTCTTGGGGGGTCAGATGCTGAAGGAGGCGGTCTCAATGCCCTGTGAACTCTTTCAATTGCAATGGCTGCCGCTCTGTCTTCTCCCAAAAGCGAGGCAAAGATTTCTTTTACCACTTTCTCTAACACTTCTGTAGCCCAGGATTCGGGGAGGCCCTTTATGCGCACATTATTGCGCCTGTTCCTGTTTTCTATATCTTCCTGCATTAGGATGGCTTTGTTTATCTGTGCGTGGTGTTCTTTAAGGGCTCTCTCTACCTCCAGAGCATGTGATGAGATGGCTGCTGTAGAGGTTTCAAGATCTTCTGTTCTCCTTCCTAGCTGCTTCATCTCCTCTTTAATTTCAGTAAGCTCAAGGAGTATAGGTCTCATGGTGCGCATTAGGAGATCTTTCATAAATCCTTTAGATATGCGCTCATTCTCTTCCCCCTCCGAGGAGACCTCATCCTCTCTGTCTCTTGCCCCTGCACCGCTAGGCTCGTGGGCGGGCGCCATCTTGGCTGCATCATGCAAAGGACGAGCGCCCTTATCTTTTAGGTAGCGCTGCATGTCTACTTGCCCCTTGCTCTTCTTGGGTGTTTCCTGGGGTTCACTGCTCCTGTCCCTGCTCATCTTTCCCATTTTCGTGCTGACTGATAGCTGTAGCAGGTCCCGGTAAGTGCCGCTCCTCTCTCAGAACTCCATTCCGCTCAGCGGTTAGGCTCCACCCCCGAATTGATGTGTATCTGTAAACCTAATTAACTCGGCTTTGCATGTAAAGCTAAACCTATTACCACCACCATGTACGTGCGAGAATGTAATACACATAAGCTGGTGGGACCAAGATGTCAGCTCTGCTAGGTATTGAATTTGAGGTGTTGGAAGTAGAAAAAATAATCAAATGAGAGGATCTGAGCAACTTTGACAAGAGCCAAATTGTCATGACTAGACAACTGGATCTGAGAATCTTCAAAACAGTAGGCCATGTGGGGTGTTCCTGGCATGCAACTACCATAGCTTATCCAAGGAAGGACAACCAGTGAACCAGTGTCAGGGTTATGGGCATCCGTGGGGGAGAGAAGACTAGTCTCTCTGGTCTGGTTCCACAGAAGAGTTACTGTAGCACAACTGCTGAAAAAAGTTTACGCTGACCATAATAGAAAGGAACATACAGACATCACAATTGCATCCTCTAAATGTAATTAAGATGGGTACATCAAAACTAGACTATGGAGTATATGAAGAAGGTGGCCCAGTCTGATTTGCTTTATTTCATGTGGGTGGCTCGGTGCTTGTGCGTCACTTACCCAAGTAAAAGATCATACCAGGATGCACTGTAGGAAGATGATAAGCATGCGGAGGCAGTGTAACGCTTTGGGCAATGTTCTGTGCGGAAACTTGGCACTCATGTGGAATAGTATTAAGTGAAGCAAAACAATCAAACCCTGTTTTAGGTTGAACTTTGTTAAAAGGTCAATTTGACGGTAACCCGAACCTTGGGCAGTTCATTTTGGATGAACTCACTACAATTTCCTTCTCCTCCAAATTTGGCTTAGTTGTTTGCTCCATAGCTTTGCAATGTTGTGGTCCTTGCCTCCTAGGTTGAAATCCAACCAAGGACAACATCTGCTTGGTCAGACACTGGCATTGAAACTAATGCTAACCACTGAACCACTGTGCCTCTTCAGACTTCTTCCTCCTGACCTAGAGGAGCAAGAAAAGGAAACACAAAATAAAAACTCAATGCAGATGTTATCTTGAGTCAGATTTGAACCTAGGACCCCAGCACTAACCACTGAGACACCTTACGTCATCTGCCTTTTTTCCTCTTCTGGATGAGAAGGAGAGACAGACATAACATAGCTATAACTAAGAACAATGTATCCGTTTGAAACAGGTCAGAAATCAATGCTCCTCTGCCTAGCATATTTTCAACGATTTGAAGAATAAAGTTTGGTATTTTAATTTAGGTGAACACAGAGTTTGAAAATCTATTTTTTCATGAACGCAAAAAATATTTATGATTAAGGGCTGAATTTAACTAGAAACAATATGTTTTGTAAACAATCCCTTTAAGTATATACAGCGCTATTAGTTGATGATGAAAGAAATATCAGTGATATCCATAATTCATAGATATGATATAATATTATATATACTGTTTTATACATAAAAATATATAATGCAGAAATGGGGATGATGGTCAGCTAAGGAGAGGATTAGCATTCTGGCCTAATAATAATATAATTTTAATAATAATAAAAATAAGAAAAATGTACATATAAGACTTTATTATTCACATTTCCAGTACAAAGTATATACACTCATTGTCAAAAAATATCAAGAAGGAGTTGTCATGAAGCATTCTATGTGTGATTGTAACGTTGATATAAGTAACTGATTAATTTATTGTGAAAAACTGGACACTTGAAGAGAAACTCTAGTGCTCTGTTGGGTCGCCTCTAGCTTGGATACAAGATGTGATACAGGCGGGCATAGAGGCATACAGGTTCCATATGGTATCATGCGGCATATGCTCCACATTTGCTGTAACTGAGCCTATGTATTGTGCAAACTCATAGGTTGTTAAAGTTGGCATCCCTGATGGTCTCCTACATGTTCTATTGGTGATAAATCTGGTGACTGGGCAGACCATGGGAGTGTGGCAATATTGTTGAGGCATCCCTGTGACACCTTTGCTGTATGTGACTGCGCATTATCCTGCTGGAAAATGCCTCTTGGAAGCCACCATGAGAGACAATCACACTAGCAGTGGGAGCAGTATGACTTTCCATAGCAGACGCAGTATTCAGACACTCACCCCTAGGTTTTCAGACATGAACACGTCTGTCATCAGCGCCCAAACTAAACCTCAATTCATTGCTGAAGACAACCCAGTTCCAGTGCATAGCAGTCCAGTGTCGGCATTCTCGACACCACTGTAAACAGAGGCAACAGTAAGTGGGTGTAAAAGGCAGTGCACATAATGGACGCTGTGAGACCATATGTCCTTCAGCCAAACACATGGAAATGGTTCTGACAGACACAGGGGCCTGTAACGATGGTGCCACCTGTCTCTGGATGGCGGACAACGAAACAGCTAGTCTGTCAAGGACGTCCTTAGACGGGTCGTCTTATACATGTTCTCATGCATCCACTGGTCGCAACACCTCTTAACAGTCTGGACAGAACGGCCCAGGTGGCGGCACTTCCTCACTACAACCATCTAGCTTCTCGCATTCCAATAATACACCCCCTCTCAAACTCTGTTAACTGGACATATTCTCTTCTATTGCATTGTAGATGAGTCTAGTAGTCAGCAAGCTCTACACACGCAGAAAAAGAGGTCCACTACACACAAGGAGCCTCTGAGAGCCTTTTATAGCCCAAGGGTGGAATCACTTTTAGGGCCCCAGGTGGCAAGAGCGTTCATCTAAGCACTCCACAACTCTCATCATTTATATATCAGCCTGAGATGTAACTCCATGCCGAGTTTTGCAGCAAAATGACAACTCCTTCTAAGTGGTGGAGTTTTTTTTAACAAAAAGTGGATTTGATTTATTTTCAATTTTTTATTGCTTCTTTATAACATTCATTTTCTGGGATATTTGTAATCTTTTAATAAAGATTACAAAGACTGTGCCATTTATAAATTACACACTGCTATAAATAAAGATGATAAATGATCATTTTACTTTTGTATTTTAAAGGGCACAGATATTCTTTATTCCGACTCAGCCCAGGAAGAATGAGCTTAATAAAAGGTCAAGCATTAAAAGGTAAAAAAGGAGCTGAAGGTGAAAGGCTTGCTGTAGATAGCAGATGCCTTGATAGGTTGCTACTAGTGCTATTGTAAATGATATTCAGTTTGCTTGGTGATGGCTTCAAAAAGAAAAGTCTGAAAATAAGTAACAAATTACAATTTTCTTAGTAGAAGATAGATACCGTGTTTCCCTGAAAATAAGACAGTGTCATACTAATTTTTAGTCAAAAAGGTTTAACTTTTTTACATTTATAGCTGCCTGGACACTATTTAAAATGACTTTTTTAAATTAACTGTTAACAGGGCTTAATTTTGGAGTGGGGCTTATATTTCAAGCATCCTCAAAAAGCCTGGAAAATCATTTTGAATCCTCAAAAATTCTGGAAAATCGTCTTATTTTCAGGGGATGTCTTATTTTCAGGGAAACAGGGTATTGGATAACTAGCACAAAAGTGACCTTTTCTATTATATTCTATATATACAGAGGTATTCTCTAGGGAGAATATCATTGTATGTTGCCCAATCAAGCCTATATAGCAGTGCACAGAGGACGTGACACGAGCCTTTACTGTGAGTTTCATTATTCTCTGCTTGTATGTTTGAGCAAATATTTTCAGTATAAACTAGGCAATTTAAAGGCGTTTGCCCTTCTCACTTTATTGCATCTCCCTTGGTGTGACAAGTGCAACACTTAATGTGGACTTTTACACGCACAAATTAGTTCAAGTTTATTAAACTGGGTTAAAAACTTTGTGTAGGCAAACCATTTACTTAAATACGATAGTAATACATCAGCAGTGTGAATTATTTGTGTGCAATGATGTTCATCAACATACAGGACGTCTGTCCCTATCAGCCTATGCTAATTGTCTTAAATAGTAATGGAGGGGTTCTGATCACCTAAGAAAAAATTAAATTATTTAATCGTTTTATAACCATTTATGAGGTTTCTGAATACTACAATAAAACTCTAAAGAAATGTACTGAATGAAGCTGTGACTCCCCCCCCCCCCCCCCCCCCCCCACTCCCACCCACCTGAAGCAGAATGCTGGTTCATGCCTCAAACACCTTTCCTTCGATCGTGCTCTAGATGTGGTGAACACTGTGGAGAAAAACACAAACATCTGCGGATTTCCTCCGCTACAAATTCATCCTTAGAACATACTTTACTCTTCATCATGCCAAATAAGCCTACTTCACCTTCTCATCTTCTCACTATCCAGTAACTTAAAATGATGCTTTGATATTTTTCACTCTCCCCTTAGCACTAAAGTACACCCCCCCCCCCCCCCCCACACACACACACACACACACACACACACACACTCTGACAAATCTCAATGCTGAAGGTCTGGCTGCTTATTTCAAAGACAAAATTGACAAAGTCCAGCAGGACAAAAACTTCCCAATGTCCAATTAATGTTTCTAAGTGCCGCTGGTTTTGAAGCAGCGGATTCACGGCGGAAATCTCACGGTTTTTCTCGCTGCTGCCAAACCGTGAGATTTACCGTGAGAATCCGCCCAATGTGAACCCTGCCTTACACTCAAACTACCCCTAACCCACCAGCATGGGCACACACAAACTCCCTCCATGCTGCTGTCAGCCTCTGAGCTGTGCTACCTGTTATTACTTGAGAAGGGGTGTTAATATTACTACTGGGGGCCGCAATAGGGGTCGCTATGACTACTAGGGCAGGAATAGAGGTCGCTATTACTACTGGGGCCACAATAGGGGCCGCTATTACTACTGGTGCCACAATAGGGGCCGCTATTACTACTGGCGCCGCAATAGGGGCCGCTATTACTACTGGCGCTGCAATAGGGGCCGCTATTACTACTGGGGCCATCATAATGGTCGCTATGACTACTCGGGCAGGAATATGGGTCGCTATTACTACTAGGGCCGCAATAGGGGCCGCTATTACTACTGGGGCCACAATAGGGGCCACTATTACTACTGGCGCCGCAATAGGGGCCGCTAGTACTACTGGCGCTGCAATAGGGGCCGCTATTACTACTGGCGCCGCAAGAGGGGCCGCTATTACTACTGGCGCCGCAATAGGGGCCGCTATCACTACTGGCGCTGCAATAGGGGTCTCTATTACTACTGGCGCCGCAATAGGGGTCGCTATTACTACTGGTGCCGAAATAGGGGCTGCTATTACTACTGGGGCCGCAATAGGGGTCGCTATTACTACTGGCGCCGCAATGGGGCCGCTATTACTACTGGGGCCGCAATAGGGGGCGCTATTACTACTGGGGCCGCAATAGGGGCCACTATTACTACTGGGGCCGCAATAGGGGCCACTATTACTACTGGCGCCGCAATAGGGGCCGCTAGTACTACTGGCGCCGCAATAGGGGCCGCTATTACTACTGGCGCTGCAATAGGGGCCGCTATTACTACTGGCGCCGCAATAGGGGCCGCTATTACTACTGGCACCGCAATAGGGGTCTCTATCACTACTGGCGCCGCAATAGGGGTCGCTATTACTACTGGTGCCGAAATAGGGGGTGCTATTACTACTGGGGCCGCAATAGGGGTCGCTATTACTACTGGCGCCGCAATATGGGCCGCTATTACTACTGGGGCTGCAATAGGGGGCGCTATTACTACTGGGGCCGCAATAGGGGCCACTATTACTACTGGGGCGGCAATAGGGGCCACTATTACTACTGGGGCCACAATAGGGGCCGCTATTACTACTAGGGCCACAATAGGGGCCGCTATTACTACTGGCAGGCCGCAATAGGGGCCACTATTACTACTGGCACCGCAATAGGGGTCGCTATAACTACTGGCGCCGCAATAGGGGTCGCTATTACTACTGGTGCCGCAATGGGGGGTCACTATTACTACTGGCACCCCAATGGGGGGTTGCTATTACTACTGGCGCCCCAATGGGGGTCGCTATAACTACTGGGGCCGCTATCACTACTGGGGCTGCAATAGGAGTGGTTATTACTACTGGGGTCACTGTTACTACTAGGGCCACAATAGGAGTTGCTATTACTACTGGTATCGCTATACCTACTGGGGCCGCAATAGGTGGTCACCTATTACTGCCGGGGGTGCAATAATTACTACCGAGGCCACTGTGGGGGTCACCATTACCGCCGGGGCCACCAATCTGGGGGTCACCATTACCGCCGGGGCCACCGATATAGGAGGTTCCCATTACCGCCGGGGTCACCAATATAGAGGGTCACCATTACCACCGGGGCCACCAATATAGGGGGTCGCCAGGGCCACCAATATAGAGGGCCACCATTACCCCCGGGGCCACCAATATAGGGGGTCGCCATTACCACCAGGGCCACCAATATAGGGGGGTCACCATTACCGCCGGGGCCACCAATATAGGGGGTCGTCATTACCGCCGGGGCCACCAATATAGGCGGTCACCATTACCGCCAAGGCCA